>NC_053395.1:64021489-65221489 GCF_905171765.1 Bufo bufo | reverse complement strand
ATACCTGCTTCCTCAAAATATTGATTGAGGCCTGCAAGATACCTGCTTCCACAAAATACTTATTAAGTGGTTTGATATACCTGCTTCCACAAAATATTGATTGAGGCCTTTGATATACCTGCTTCCACAAAATACTGATTAAGGGAATTGATATACCTGCTTCCACAAAATATTGATTGAGGCCTGCAAGATACCTGTTCCACAAAATACTGATTAAGTGGTTTGATATACCTGCTTCCACAAAATATTTATTGAGGCCTGCTATATACCTGCTTTCACAAAATACTGATTAAGGGGATTGATATACTTGCTTCCACAAAATATTGATTGAGGCCTGTGATATACCTGCTTCCACAAATACTGCTCTTCTCTAGGGACTTAGCCACAGGGTCATTTTGAAAATGACAGGCAGAGGAAGAGGCAGGCTGTTCCGCAGGGGTGGTAGGGGTTGGGCAGGTGCACCAGGCCGGAGCCTAAGTGGGAAGTTGGAGATGGCGCGTGCAATTACTTCAAAGAAGGCACCAGAATTGGTTGAGTGGCTCATTCAGCCTTCCGCTTCCGTCCTCTGTATCTGCACCCTCCTCACTCTCTGCTGTGTGCACCCCCAAAGACACCACCACAGCCCCTCCACTCAAGTCACTGGAATTATTTTCCCATCCATTCCCAGATCTTACCAATGCGCAGCCATTCTTGACAACGGATGAGGTAAAGGAGGTAGCAACGGCCGCCACCCAGCCGGTCTGACGACGGTACCCAGGTCAGTCCAAGGAAGGAGGTCCCCACTGTTGCTGCCTACGCCGAGATCTCAAATGTCAGTGGTGGTGAAGGTGACGACGATGATGTGTCGATGGACATCACGTGGGTGCCCACAAGAGAGGAAGAGGATAGGAGTTCAGAGTAGGGTTGGACGATATAAAAAATATTCAGACGATAACGATATTAAAAAATTTATCACGATAACGATATATATCATGATAAATACCAGTTTAAAAGAAAAAAACACAAGGAGACATTATACTGTATGGGGGGCCACAAGGAGAAGTTATACTGTATGGGGGCAGCCACAAGGAGACGTTATACTGTATGGGGGCAGCCACAAGGAGACGTTATACTCTATGGGGGCAGCCACAAGGAGACATTATACTGTATGGGGGCAGCCACAAGGAGACGTTATACTGTATGGGGGCCACAAGGAGACGTTACACTGTATGGGGGCCACAAGGAGATGTTACACTGTATGGGGGCCACAAGGAGACGTTACACTGTATGGGGGCCACAAGGAGACGTTACACTGTATGGGGGCCACAAGGAGACATTATACTGTATGGGGGGCCACAAGGAGACGTTACAATCTATGGGGTCCACAAGGAGACATTATACTGTATGGGGGGCCACAAGGAGATGTTACACTGTATGGGGGCCACAAGGAGATGTTACACTGTAGGGGGGCCACAATGAGATGTTATACTGTAGGGGGGCCACAAGGAGACATCTACTGTATGGGGGGGGCACAAGAAGATGTTACACTGTGTGGGGGCCACAAGGAGATATTATACTGTATGGGGGGCCACAAGGAGACGTTACACTGTATGGGGGCCACAAGGAGATATACTGTTTGAGGGCCACAAGGAGATATTATACTGTATGGGGGGTCACAAGGAGACGTTACACTGTAGAGGGCAGCCTCAAGGAGACGTTACACTGTAGGGGGCTGGAGCCACAAGGAGATGTTATAATAAAGTCTTGTGGCCACAGGCCACCATGCATACAATAATACTTTACAATATACTTTTCCTGCGGCTGCTTCGCTTGTGTGCTCCGATTCTGACATCAGATGTCGGTGGGCGGAGATTTAAATATGGGAGCAAAGAGGAGGGAGAGGCGGGGGCGGCCACTGCGGGAAGTAATAAGTTTGTAACTTTGTCATCAGAGCACACACTAGCGAGGCAGCCGCAGGAAAAGTCTCTCCAGAGACACCAGTACTCACACAGAGTTCGCCACATAGAACCGGCACTGGTGGGTGACGACGGTGATGTCAGATGGTGGGTGGAGTCTGGAGACTTGACTAAGGGAGGCGGAGCAAGAAGGAGCCAGGAGCGAGAGGAAATAATGTTTGTACTACTCAGCGCTATGCAAGGTGCAGGGGCGGGCGGACGCACGTTTAGAAGTGGTCAGCGCATATGACCGCTTTGATGACGTCACAAAATACAGCGGTAATTAGGAAACAGCGATATGGCCATATCGCCGTTTTTTTAATACCGCGGTATATCGTGATACCGGTATATCGCCCAACCCTAGTTCAGAGGGAGAGAGGGAGCAGCAGAGAGGGAGGAGAAGGAGGAGAATCAGGCAGAGATCGCAGGGCACATGAGGAACAAAGCAGACTGCAAATGTATCTGGAGCGAGCCATCCACCATGCACGGTCACTTCTGGCACTCCCAGGACTCCGACACATGACTCCGCAGTGTGGGCTTTTTTTTAACGTGTCAGCTGCTGACAATAGTGTTACCATCTGCAGCCTGTGCTGTCAACGCATAAGTCGCAGTAAGCCCAACAATCACCTAGGAATGACTGCCTTAAGAAGGCACCTGGCCTCCCATCGCCGAGCCCAGTGGGAGCAACGCCGTCAGAACCCACAAAGCCACACTCCCGGCACTCCACGTCCTGTTTCTTCTCCTTCTCCTCCCATTTATCCTCCACTCCACCTTCCACCATGCCGTCGTCGTGTTCATCTGGCAGAAGGCAGGCTTTCGTGGCCTAAATGTTCGAGCGTAAAAAGTTGATGACACCGGATAACCCTCTTGCCCAACGGCTGACAGCTGGCTTGTCAGAACTGCTAGCCCGTCAACTACTTTCATGTAAATTGGTGGACTCGCAGGCCTTTAGAAAATTAGTGGCCATTGGCACACCACAATGGAAGGTCCCCAGAAGGAAATATTTCTCCCAGAAGGGCATCCCAGAGCTATATGGCCACCTTTAGCGGCAAGTGAATATATCTCTGGCACACAGTGTCGGTGCCAAGATATATCTGACCACTGACACGTGGTCAAGCAAACACGAGCAGGGAAGGTACATAACTTTTACTGCCCACTGGTTGAACCTTCTGACGGCCGTCAAGCATGTAACCTGTGGCTCCCTTATGGATTTGGTGTTACAGCCACGGATTGCATGTAGGCCTGCCTCTTCTTTTCCTCCTCCTACTCCGTCCTCCTTCTCTTCCTCGGCTGACTCCTCCTTTTCCACTGCTACCGCCTCTTCCGCTGCACCCCCCAAGCTCCCCAGAACCTATTCGACGTGCCAGGTGAGACGTTGTCATGCTGTGCTGCGGCTGTTGTGCCTGGAAGCCAAGAGCCACACTGGTCCTGCACTGCTTTCAGCTCTGCGGTCACATGCCGATCAATGGCTAACCCCGCTCAATTTGACAGTTGGCAAAGTGGTGTGCGACAATAGTGCCAATCTGCAAAGTGTGTGCTGAAACAGGGCAAAATGACACATGTGCCGTGCATGGCACATGTCCTAAACTTACTCATGTAGTGATTCGTTGGCAAATACTCCAGGGTCCAAGACGTCTTGCGGTAGGCCAGGAAAATCTCTGGCCGTTTTAGATGATCTTACATGGCCATGGCTCGCCTTGCTGGCATTCAGCGGCGACACCACCTGCCCGTCAGACGTCTGATTTGTGACAGCCCGACACGCTGGAACTCCACCTTGTAGTTGCTTGATAGGCTGCTCCAGCAGCAACATGCCATTAATGACTACCTGTATGAACTCTGCAGCAGGACAGGTTCTGGGAGCTTGATTTCTTTTCACCGCGCCAGTGGCTGCTCATGCGCAACGCATGCAGACTTCTGTGGCCATTTGATGAGATCACCAAACTGGTCAGTCGCAGCCAGGGCGCCATCAGTGACATTGTACCTTACGCCTTCTTTCTGGAGCGTGCATTGCGTCGCGTCATTGATCAAGCCGTCGAGGAGCAGAAGCTGGAAGATGAGGGAGTCGCAATGCTGAATGAATTCCCAGGGGGGGGCTACTCCATCTGAGACACGTCAGCAGGAGTCTGAAGAGGAGTCAGAGTAGGATAGTGGCTGCGGGGAGGAGGAGCAAGAAGAGCAGGCTTTGAGGGGGACTTTAAACTTTTCGGGGATCCCTGGTGTCCGTGGCTGGGGGGAGGAGACCGAGGAAAACAATCTCCTGTGCGATGAGCAGGAGCCAGGGCGCTCCACCACTTCCAATTTAGTGCAAATGGGGCCCTTTAAGCTCCAGTGTTTGAAGAGGGACCCCCGTATAAAAAGCATAAAGGGCAAGGACCAGTACTGGGTGGCAACGTACTTAGACCCCTGGTACAAACACAAAATGGCAGACATCTTACCAGCATCACAGAGGGCTGGCAGAATGCAGCATTTCCAGGCCTTGCTGTAAGAGATGCTCCATTCTTCTGTTGTGGGCGCTGGCAGAGGAATTTCCACCCACAGCGAAACAGGTGCGGTTGCCAATCCTACTGCGCCTGCAAGAAGAGGGCGGTTTGAAGATGTGTTGGTCACTTTGGATATGAGATCATTCTTTCAGTCAACCCATCGACAGCTGCCCTCCGGATCCAGCCTCAGGGATCACCTAGACCGACAGGTGTCTGAATACATCAAGTTAACGGCCGATGTGGACGCTCTGAGAAGCAAGGAACCCCTGGACTACTGGGTGTGCAGGCTTGACCTGTGGCGAGAGCTGGCACAATTTGCCATGGAACTCTTGGCTTGCCCCTCGTTAAGTGTCCTGTCCGAAAGGACGTTCAGCACAGCAGGGTGATCGTGACCAATAAGCGCACTCGCCTAACTCACGATAGTGTGCACTACCTCACATTTCTAAAAATGAATGAGATCTCTGAGGAATTCAACACCTGTGACTACCACGTGTAATTGAGTTTCCTCATGCCAGCCACCACAAAGAACAAAGAATGGCCCTTGTCTTATGTATATACAGCGGCATAGAAGACCTTTTATGTCAGGTGAATGCCAAATTTTTGGGGCCTGTACTGGCTGACAGTAAAATTTGTATCCAGTGACTGCTTAATGTACCTCCAGCCACATCATCACCAGTTCTTTTCTGTCAGGTGAATGCCTAATTTTTGGGGCCTGTACTGGCATACTGTAAAATTTGTATCCAGTGACCGCCTAATGTACCTCCAGCCACATCATCGAAAGTTATTTTCTGTCAGGTGAATGCCTAATTTTTGGGGCCTGTACTCCAGTGGCATACAGTAAAATATGTATCCAGTGACCGCCTAATGTACCTCCAGCCACATCATCACAAGTTCTTTTCTGTCAGGTGAATGCCTAATTTTCGGGGCCTGTACTGGCCTACAGTAAAAATTTTATCCAGTGACCGCCTAATGTACCTCCAGCCACATAATCACATGTTCTTTTCTGTCAGGTGACTGCCTAATTTTTGGGGCCTGTACTCCAGGGGCCTACAGTAAAATTTGTATCCAGTGACCGCCTAATGTACCTCCAGCGACATCATCACAAGTTCTTTTCTGTCCGGTGAATGCCTAATTTTTGGGGCCTGTACTGGCCTACAGTAAAATTATTATCCAGTAACAGCCTAATGTACCTCCAGCCACATCATCGAAAGTTATTTTCTGTCAAGTGAATGCCTAATTTTTGGGGACTGTACTGCTGACAGTAAAATTTGTATCCAGTGACCGCCTAATGTACCTCCAGCCACATCATCACAAGTTATTTTCTGTCCGGTGAATGCCTAATTTTTGGGGCCTGTATTCCCGTGGCCTAAAATGAAATTTTTCTAGCATCCAGCAGGGCACATTTTTGAGAGTTTCCATTTAAGACGCATAAAAATGGCCCCTGATTAAAATACATATTTTTTGTGGGAATTTTTGCCAATGATCCCCCTCTGGTATGTCACTGTCCATGTTGTGGGACTATTTGTGCACTTCTAGTAAGTATTTGGTGGCTGCAAATATGACCTGAAGGTTTTTTAGGTTCGCCTGTTATTAAAGTCAATGGGGCCCGCCGCGAACGCACGGTTCACGAACATTTGATCGCGAGCGCACGTTCAGGAAACTTCCCGACCGATGTTCGTCCAGCACTATTTGGGGTTACAGTTTGGGCACTCAGTCTGTAAGGCTACTTTCACACTAGCGTTTTTACTGTATCCAGCAGAGTTCAGCAAAACCGCTTCTGTTACTGATAATACAACCATTGGCATCCGTTATGAACGGATCCGGTTGTATTATCTTTAACATTGCCAAGACAGATCCGTCATGAACTCCATTGAAAGTCAATGGGGGACGGATCCGTTTTCTATTGTGGCAAATTGTGGCAGAGAAAACTGATTTGTCCCCATTGACTTGCATTTGGGGTCATGCCGGATCCGTCTTGCTCCGCATCCCAGGACGGAAAGCAAACTACAACATGTTGCTGATTGCTCTCCGGTATTGGAACGCAACTAAATGGAACGGAATGCATTTTGGAGCATTCCGTTCTGTTTAGTTCAGTTTTGTCCCCATTGACAATGAATGGGGACAAAACTAAATCGTTTTTTTTTTCGGTATTGAGCCTCTATGATGGATCTCAATACCGGAAAACTAAAACGCTAGTGTGAAAGTAGCCTAAAAGGTTCGCCATCACTGGTCTAGAGCATGTTACCTTAACGCTGATTATACAGTATATACTGGTCTCGTTCAGATCACACTGACATCAGGATAGCAGATCAAGCACAAAGTAGAATCCCTCAGGACCACATTTTGATGTCCCCCTGTATGTAATTATTGTATTTAAAGGGAACCTGTCACCAGTTTTATGGTTTCCTAACTAAGGGCAACATAAATAAGTGACTGATTCTCTTAGCAAAATGCTGGGTCACTTTCTTTAATTGACCCAGTCAATCTGCCAACATCTTGTATTGAAAAGCTCCAGCTCATAATGATGAGTCCTGAATATTCATGAGCTCCTGACTCTCCCCGCCTACCTGCTGCTGATTGACAGTTTTTTTCCATATGAATCAGCAGCAGGTGGGCAGGGGAGTGGCTATAGCTGTTAATTAAATAAACGCTGGACTCAATGACATCACGCTGGACTCAAATCAGCTCATTAGCATGCGGCATGTGGCATTTTTGTGTGGATATTATGAGGTAACCATCTGTCACACCAGTAAGTGAATACATCTAAGGCACTTTTTAGTAGTTAATGATTGTATATAATTAGTTAGATTATAATCAAATATCCACATGACAGGTTCCCATTAAGCACACTTTATATCAGATACTTTATGCTCAGTGGACATTATAAGGGGGCACTTTTATCAGTTTATATTTATTGGCAAGACATTAAAGAATGTAACATCTTCATTGTAATACTGCTATATTAAAATGTCAGCAGTTACAAATAAAAAAGAAATCTCACATACCTGATTTTCACTAGACTAAGCAAGACAAACATGTGGTTGGCTGACAAAGACCATCTGTTGTTTAAAGGTCATGTCAATGTAAATTTACAAGATTGTGGCTAAAGGTCTTATTTTTAAACCTAGTTGCACAGCTGTGAATGACTGAACATGGAAAGAACTGCAAGGAAACCTACGTACATACTACCTTCCATGTCCACCAGCTGCTGAATTCTAGGCTTGGAGGAGACAATGTAGAAGATGGTGGTAACGATTGATTAATAGTGCCTACCTATAATTATTTGGTGATACTGTTACGAAGCAGATGTGGGCCCTCTGTTTCACTTTCAGATTTGAGGGATGCAAATGAGCTCTTACCAAGCTCAGCCTCTAATGCCACCAGATGTAAGGCAGCTATTTGTCATGGCGAGGTGTGGGAAGTAAAGTTCACACCAAACACAAGAGGGAAGGGAAAAGCTACTAGGCCTGGAAACTAGGGAAAGGGGAAAGGTCACCATCTAGTGAATCCCTAAACCGAGCCCTGACTACAATCAGTATTAAAAGACCTCGATGGTAGGAATTTTCATACGCAGTAACCTAGAGCCCTATCTGACCCTAAAGGGCCCTGGTAATAGTGTCAGGACAAAAGATATTCTGTTCCTTCCCAGCTGAAGGAACTGGAGACACCCTCAGGCCTAATACCAAAAGATAGGGGAATACAACAAACAAGAAATAAGGAAAAGACACTTAACTCCGAAGTATGCAGACAAGCAGGAATTCAGAGGAGAAACAACACCAGCACTTTCAAAGCCAGAAAGGAGCTATCAACCGCATAGCTTGATGGGTGAGACCAGACTAACTAGAGGAGTTGGAATGACCACTTAAGCTACACCTGAGACAAGAGGTGTGGTCATACCCAGCAACAACACAGGAACAAATGAAACCAAAGAGGCTGTCAGATCATATCACGTGCAGCCAGTCTCTTAGATCTTCTGACCGCTGTCACGGGAGAGACCGTGACACTATCCGTGACACTATCCTATATGTAAGTCAATGTTCGACCCTTTAAATAGGCCTTGAGACATGACTTTTTGCCCTTTAACTGATCTACAGGGATCTAGATTCCATTGCATGGAATCTACTAGCCTACTACCTTATGGTGTAGTCTCCGTTCAAGTGACGGCTGCCCCACAGGGCTAGAGACACCACTGTGGAGCACTGAACACTGAGGGATCAGACAAAACCATAGTCAGGGACAGGCCGAGGTGAGGGCAGGTAGAGTTTCTGCAATCCAATAAACAGTCTGAGGTCAGGCAGTTCAGAGTCAGAACAGAGGTCAGGTCAGGCAGTGAATGGTCAAATCCAGGAAACAGGAGGAAGTCAGTACACGGGAGGAGGATAATGGAAAAAGAAATTCTGATTATGTGGCTTGAAGTACTTTATGCAGTCAATGCATAAAAATGTTACTGTAGGCCACTGGACTACAGGCTCCAAACATTAGGCCTTCACCGGACAGAAAAGATCAAGTGATTATGTGGCCGGAGGTATATTACACGGTCAATGAATATCAATTTTACTGCAGGCCAGTACAAATACAGGTCAAATACATATGTTTAAAAGAACTAAAAATATAAAATTGGATTAAAAACACGGCTAACGAAATCCCACCTCTTGAAAAAAAAAACTAATGATAATAGTTGAAATTCGATAACAAGTGGTCGTCACTGGTGTTGAATTCCTCCGAGGCCCCAACAATTATTCATTCAGCGTACAGTAAAGAAGAAGTAAGTATGTGGCTGGAGGTAGATTACACGGTCATTGGATATCAATTTTACAGCAGGCCAATGGACTACAGGCCCCAAAAATTATGCATTCAGCGTACAGAATAGAACAAGTAAGTATGTGGCTGGAGGTAGATTACACGGTCATTGAATATCAATTTTACTGCAGGCCAGTGTATTATAGGCCCCAAAAATTATGCATTCACCGTACAGAAAAGATCAAGTGATTATGTGGCTGGAGGTCTATTAGACGGTCAATAGATATAAATTTTACTGAAGGCCAGTACAAATACTGCTCAAATACAGTGCTTAGCAAAAGTATTCACCCTCTTGACTTTTTTCGTGTTTTGTTACATTACAGCCTTAAGTTCAATGTTTTATTAATCTGAATTTTATGTGATGGATCCGAACACAATAGACTAAGTTAGTGAAGTGAAATAAGAAAAATATATAAATAAAACTATTGTTTAGAAATAGAAAACAGAAAATTGGCATGTGCATATGTATTAACCCCCTTTGTAAGGAAGCCCGTAAAAAGCTCTGGTGCAACCAATTACCTTCAGAAGTCACATAATTAGTGAAATTATGTCACCTGTGTGCAATCTAAGTGCCACATGATCTGTCATTACATATACACACCTTTTTTGAAAGGCCACAGAGGCTGCAACACCTAAGCAAGAGGCATCACTAACCAAACACTACCATGAAGACCAAGGAACTCTCCAAACAAGTAAGGGACAATGTTGTTGAGAAGTACAAGTCAGGGTTAGGGTATAAAAAAATATCCAAATCTTTGCTGATCCCCAGGAGCACCATCAAATCTATCATAACTAAATGAAAAGAACATGGCACAACAGCAAACCTGCCAAGAGATGGCCTCCAACCAAAACTCACGGACCGGGCAAGGAGGGCATTAATCCGAGAGGCAGCACAGAGACCTAAGGAAACCCTGGAGGAGCTGCAGAGTTCCACAGCAGAGACTGAAGTATCTGTACATAGGACGACAATAGGCCGTACGCTCCATAGAGTTAGGCTTTATGGCAGGGTGGCCAAAAGAAAGCCATTACATTCAGCAAAAAACAAAAAGGCACGTTGTGAGTTTGCGAAAAAGGCATGTGGAAGACTCCCAAAATGTATGGAGGAAGCTGCTCTGGTCTGATGAGACTAAAATTGACTTTTTTGGCCATCAAAGAAAACGTTATGTCTGGCGCAAACCCAATGCATCACATCACCCAAAGAACACCATGTTTTTTAGCAGCAGGGACTGGGAAACTGGTTAGAGTTGAGGGAAAGATGGATGGTGCTAAATACAAGGATATTCTTGAGCAAAACCTGTACCACTCTGTGCGTTCTTTGAGGCTAGGACGGAGGTTCACCTTCCAGCAGGACAATGACCCCAAACACACTGCTAAAGCAACACTTGAGTGGTTTAAAGGGAAACATGTAAATGTGTTGGAATGGCCTAGTCAAAGGCCAGGTCTCAATCCAATAGAAAATCTGTGGTCAGACTTAAAGATTGCTGTTTACAAGCGCAAACCATCCAACTTGAAGGAGCTGGAGCAGTTTCGCAAGGAGGAATGGGCAAAAATCCCAGTGATAAGATGTGGCAAGCTCATAGAGACTTATCTAAAGCGACTTGGAGCTGTGATTGCCGCAAAAGGTGGCTCTAAAAAGTATTGACTTTAGGGGGGTGAATAGTTATGCACATTAACTTTTCTGTTATTTTGTCCTATTTGTTGTTTGCTTCACAAATAAAAATAAAATAAAAACATCTTTAAAGTTGTAGACATGTTCTTTAAATTAAATTATGCAAATCCTCAAACAATCCATGTTAATTTCAGGTTGTGAGGCACCAAAATACGAAAAAAAGACAAAAGGGGTGAATACTTTTGCAAGGACTGTAAATATGTTTAAAAGAACTAAAAATATAAAATTAGATTAAAATTTAAAAAAACCCTAATGATAATAGTTGAAATATGTGGTCGTCACAGGTGTTGAATTCCTCCGAGGCCCAAAACATTAGGCATTCACCGGACAGAAAAGGCCTTTTATGCCACTGTATTTACCTAAGACAGGGACCATTATTTGTTCTGGGTCGTGACGGATATATGTGGGCTTTCATAAGGAAACTCAATTAAATGTGGTCGTCGACTCGTCACGTGTTGAATTCCTCCGAGATCCATGCCTCATTAATTATTAGAATTGTGAGGTGGTCCACACTGTCGTGAGCTAGGCGAGTGCGCTTATCGGTCACGATCACCCTTGCTGCGCTGAACGTCCTTTCGGACAGTACACTATACTAGGGGCAAGCCAAGAGTTTCATGGCAAATTGTGCCAGCTCTGGCCACAGGTAAAGCCTGCACACCCAGTATTCCAGGGGTTCCTCGCTTCTCAGAGCATCCACATCGGCCGTTAACCCTATGTAGTCAGACACCTGTCGGTCTAGGCGATCCCTGAGGCTGAATCCGGAGGGTGGCCTTCAATGGGTTGGTTGCAAGAATGATCTCATATCCGAAGTAACCAGCAGATCTTCAAACCTCCCTCTTCTTGCATGCGCTGTTGGATTGGTACCCGCAACAGTTTCTCTTTGGGTGGAAATTCCTCTGCCAGCGCTTGTAAAAGCAGAATGCAGCATTTCTCGAAGCAAGGCTTGTAAGTGCTGCATTCTGCCAGCCCTTTGTGATGCTGGCAACATGTCCGCCATTTTGTGTTTGTACCGGGGGTCTAAGTACGTTGCCACCCAGTACTGGTCCTTGCCCTTTATGCTTTTTATACAGGGGTTCCTCTTCAAAACACTGGAGCATGAAGGCCCCCATTTGCACTTAACTGTCTCCACTCCCCAGTCACGGACAACACCAGGGATCCCTGAAAAATTTAAAGCATGCTCTTCTTGCTCCTCCTCCCCCCCCGGCACCATCCTCCTCTGACTCCTCTTCAGACTCCTGCTGACTTGTCTCAGATGGAGTAGCCCCCCCTGGGAATTCATCCAGCATTGCGACTTACTCATCTTCCTGCTCCTCGACGGCTTGATCAATGACACGATGCAAGGCACGCTCCAGAAAGAAGGAGTAAGGTACAATGTCACTGATGGTGCCCTGGCTGTGATTGACCAGTTTGGTGATCTCATCAAATGGCTGCAGAAGTCTGCATGCGCCGCGCATGAGCAGCCACTAGCGGGGTGAAAAAAAAACAAGCTCCCCAGAACCTGTCCTGCTGCAGAGTTCGTACAGGTAGTCGTTAACTGCACGTTTCTGCTGGATCAGTCTATCAAGCATATACAAGGTTGAGTTCCTTCGCGTCGGACAGTCACAAATCAGACGTCTGACGGGCAGGTGGTGTTGCCGCTGAACATCAGCAAGCGAGCCATGGCCGTGTAAGATCTTCTAAAATGGCCAGAGATTTTGGTGGACTAAAAAATAAAGTGCAAGTGCGCGGTCAGCAACAAGAATAAATTAATAAATAGATACTGGCGCCAACAGCAAACGGCTACAAAATTGATAGACAAAGGAGAGTTCGTATACCAAACAGGATATCACTAGCGCCACCTTTGTGGCACACAAGGAGCATGAAGGCGTACAGTATCAATGGGTGAAAAGCTAGTAAAGCTTAATATTGATCACCAGAAATTTGTAACATCTACCAAAAAAGGGGACCGCAATTTAGTCCACAACCAAGTACAAGCACCACCAGTCCACTATATATTTCTTTAAGATGTGCCATAAACTACCTTTTATTCTAAAGTGTATTTTCATCAATTACCCTAGCTCCCACTCCTTCTTGGATAGTTTTTTTTATTTTTTTTATTTATCTCATTTGCAGTTTTCTCTTATCCTCATACTTGAATTTCTACTACCTGGTTATTTTCCACAGGGCACAACGGTTACAATAAGGCAGTTTTGATAAATGGTGGTATTTGGGCAAGTGATATTACAGTGATATCTGATGGGCGGAATACATTTATATTAGTGGCACAACCCCTTTAATTGCTGAATATGCTAATGTAATGTGTTTTCACTAGTCAAGCCCCAGATGAAGCCTAGGATGCTAAAATTAAATGGGCTGTCCCATGAGTAAAATAAAAAAATTAAAATCAGACATCATATTGTACATGACAATCTCTTTCTAACAAAGTTCACATGGATCCAGAGATCTCCCCATTCATTGGTCCAATTGCGCTGCCACATTTATTTCAAGCTGGCAGCTCAGAGGGCGTGTTTTTTCTGCCCCAGCTCTCTCCCTATCACAGTTTAGGGGGCATGTCCTTTCTCAGGAGGTGTGTGCTTTCTGCTTCAGCTCTCTCCCTGTACCTGTCATAGATTCTAACAGTAGACAATGCAGGAAGCAGTTGAAGGATAGAACTGAGCATGTGCATCCACCTCAGCAAGGTGGACTGTGAAATAAGAAAAAGAATAGATTGCATTGAATAACTCAGCAACTATAGTACATTTTTAATTACATGCAAGAGCTAATTCTCAGCAGGCATTCTTGGAGTCTGATGATATTTCTTATGATATACTTCCAGGAACACTACGCTGATATTGATATGTAAATGCCTTCAACTCCCAGGAAGAGTTATGGCGGTACAGTTTTTAGGAATTTTTCCGGTGTCAAGATGCCATGCCAAGATGTCTGCTAAAAGACAGTATGGAACTATGAAACATACTACAAATAGTATGTTTTTAGTGGTTTTGCTTCACACTTTTGTTGAATTTTTTGGGGTCCATAGTTTTTACTTTCAAAAATGCATCAAGCTCTAGGTATGAATTAAAAATGTTTTACCAAAAAACACCACCGATAAAAATGCTGATGATGGGGTGAAGTTTTTTTACATCTTTTTTTCCTTTTATATTGTGGGAATTTGCTCTGGTAGACAGGCTAACGGACGCAGTACAGAGGCAACTTAAACAGTTCAGTGTTTTATTCACACATAGGAAAAAACAAAAAGTAATGGTTTGCAGTCTTGGTGTTTGTTCACACCATAAAAAGTCCACAGAACAAAAGCCTTCACCTGGTCAGCAGTTTTTCCACCCACAGTCCACAGCAGGCTTTAGGGCCTGTTTCCCAGCAGGCGTCTCTCAGCCCTTTAGCACGGCACAAGTTCTCAGTTCCAAAAACATTTATATAGGCCAACAAAGACCCGGCCTGGAGCGTGGGGAGAAGCCACCCACCCAGCACTTTAGCTACTCAAAGTAAGAGCTGGCCCAAATCGACTTTACAGCCACACTAACAACAAACAGTGTCAACCAGCTGCCTCTGACACTTAAAACTATCTGCTCTTACCTCACCGAGGCCAGGAATCTCAGTGACACATACCTTCCATCAATGACGGCCCCTTGCTACATACCTCCCCCCTTTGTTCAACCCTGAAGGGGTGAACACCCGCCAAATAGTGTACCCGGGACAGGGCATCTGCGTTTCCCTGTACCCTGCCTGCCCTATGTTCCACGGAATATTAAAAGTTTTATAATGACAAGAACCTCCTGGTGACCCGAGCATTCCTCTCTTTGGCCTGGCTCATCTACTTGAGAGGGGAGTGGTCAGTCACCAGACGGAACTTTCTCCCAAACAGATAATAGCGGAGAGACGCGAGTGCCCATTTGATGGCTAGGCACTCTCTCTCCACTTTACTATACCTAGTCTCGGCTAGGGTAAGCTTTCGGCTCAGGAAAACAACAGGATGTTCTTCCCCATTGATGTCCTGAGAGAGTACAGATCCAAGGCCTATTTCAGAGGCATCGGTCTGTACCACAAACCCTCTCTTGAAGTCCGGTGTCACCAATACCGGGGACGCACAAAGGGCAGACTTCAAAGCGGAGAAAGCCTTTTCCGCCTGCTCATTCAACTGAACCGTCACTGACTTGCATCCCTTCCAAAGGCCTGTCAATGGTGCGGCGACTGTAGCAAAATTGGGGACAAACCTCATATAGTACCCCATCATACCCAGGAACGACTTTACTTGCCGAGTAGTGACAGGTCAGAGCTAATTACTAATTGCCTCAATTTTGTTCACCTGAGGTTTGATAATTCCGCGCCCAATTACATACTCTTCTAACCCTATTGCGCACTTTTTTGCGTTAGCGGTTAAGACAGCCTTCCTAAGGGAGTCCACTACAGCCTGTACTTTAGGTAGGTGACTTTCCCGGTTGGTGCTGTGGATAACGATATCGTCCAGGTACGCCGAAGCGTACCGACGATGTGGACGGAGTATAATGTACATTAGCCTTTGAAACGTGGTGGGAGCGCCATGTAGACCAAAGGGTAATACCTTGTACTGATACAGCCCCTCTGGCGTGATGAAAGCCGTTTTTTCCTTGGCAGCATCCGTCAAGGGTACCTGCCAGTACCCTTTGGTGAGGTCCAACATAGAAAAATACCGGGCTTGGCCCAACTTCTCAATAAGCTCATCCACTCGGGGCATGGGATATGCGTCAAACTTGCACACCTCATTCAGTTTGCGGAAGACGTTACAGAACCGCAATGTCCTGTCCGGCTTGGGTATTAAGACTATCGGACTGGCCCATTTACTTTTTGACTCCTCAATGACACCTAGCTGGAGCATTAGCTGCACTTCCTCTGCGATGGCTTGTTGCCGAGCCTCGGGTACCCGTTATGGTTTTAACTAGACTTTTGCCTGAGGCTCAGTGATAATGTCATGTCAGACTATGGAAGTGCGTCCAGGAAGGTCCGAGAACACATCCATGTTCCGACTAATGAACTCCCTGGCTTCCTGAACCTGTTTAGAGGAGAGACTGTCAGCAATTTTCACTATGACAGCCGCTTCCCTTGCTTCAGACAGAGGGGTCGAAACTGCTTCCCCTAGAATCCCTGGTCTTGGGCTGTCTTCAGTACCGGTTTCCCTATCTTTCCATGATTTGAGCAGATTCACATGATACACTTGCTCCGGATTTCGCCTCCCTGGCTAATGTACCTTGTAATCTACCTCTCCAATTTTTTCAAGTACTTCGTAAGGCCCCTGCCACCTAGCTAGGAACTTACTGTCTACGGTTAGTACCAGAACCAACACCCGATCACCCGGGTTAAAGTTCCGGACTCGCGCCTGCCGAGTTGGCTTTGGTGCCCTATAGCGGACTTCGGTACCGGGCCTACGAGATCCATAGCGTTTCGCTCGAACGGGGCCTCGATAATCGGAACGGGTACCAGGGGACTACGGAAATGTGGCTGGGGGCTCATTATCTGGCAGGTTGGGCAAGACTTACAATATTCTTCTACTCTCTGAACACACCGGGCCAGTAAAACCATTGTAGTATCCAGTCCTGTGTTTTCTGCATTCCCAGATGACCCCCCGAGAACATGCTGGTGGGCTAACTCTAACACAAGTTTGAGATAAGCCTGGGGCACCACCAACTGTTCAATGGATTCACCTCGCAGCTGTTTACCCGAAACAACATATCTTGATGAACCACAAAACGGGAAAACACTGTCTCTGCTCCCAGTTGTTGTGGTTCCCCATCTATTATTAACACATTTTCCCAGGCTCGGGATAGGGTTGGATCCCAGTGTTGTGCAGTACCAAAATTATCCCAGGAGACATTGAGGTCTGCCAGCTCAGGACCCGGCGGCAAGTCCTTCATGTCTCCCACCATCACACTTAGCGGGGTTGTCTTCCCCCGCTTCCACCGAAGTGGCGGTCACCCCTACCGCTAGCCCTTCGGACTCAGGTTCCCAGGGTTGTGGTCTCCCCCCTGAGCCGGGCCATCTGTCTCACGGCTATCGGGTATCGGTAACTTTCGTATCCGGCCATAGTGCGGAGAAACCGGGTAAGTCTCTCCCAATTATTAGTTCATGCGATAATTTTGTGGCAACGGCCACCTCATGAGTCCACCTGCCGGCCACCGTTGACAGAGAGACCAGTGCGGTGGAATAGTCTTTTAAGTCCCCATGAATGCACACAATGCCGACCTTTCGGCCAGTATACTCGACGGGCCGCACCAGGGCAGCTTACCAGGGATACTAGGCTCCCTGAATCCAGCAGTGCCACCACCAGAGTGTCCCCCACTTCCACCTGGCACAGGTGGCTATTGTCTACAGTCTCGGAGGTACCTGTGGCGCACAGCTTCCTGGCATACAATGAGTGGCGGTAGCCATAGTTGGTATCCATGGGTTCACCCCAGTGGGGACAGTCAGCACTTGTGTGTCCAGGCTCGTTACACCGCCAGCAGACTACCTGGGCTGGGTCTGCAGGGGGTACGTCCCAGGCGGGTTTGGCTGGCACCAGCCGCCGGGTCTGGGTGGAGATTTCTGGGGTTTGACTGGCCCCCTCCCAATAGAAACCCCCTGCAGATTTCTGGTGGCCTCGTAGCACTCCACCAGGTCGCCATCTCTAAAGCATTACCAGGAGACACCTGGCCAATCCAGTCCTGGAGAGGGTATGGCAAAGCCCACCAGAATACATCCGCCAACAGACGGTCCAGCATAGCAGTGGGAGTCAGTATGTCAGGCTGTAGCCATTTTTGCAACTGGTTGAGCAGGTAATAATTTTGTGGTCTGGCGGGTTCAGCCGTGTTAAATTCCCACTGTTGCACCCGCTGGACCCCGGCCAATACATTCACCTCTATTCTCGCCAGGATCTCACCTTTTATGGTCGGGTAGTCAGCCGCTTGATCATCGGGGAGATCAAAAAACACTTGCTGGGGTCAAGATGCCAGGAACGGAGCGACGACCTCAGCCCACTGGTCTCGGGGTAACTTCTCCCTCACTGCCCCCTTTTTGAACACCGCCAGATAGGTCTCGATGTCATCCGAGGGGGTCATCTTAGGGATCGACGCACGGACAGCTTTCCGGGCATCGTGGACGTTATGGGACGCTCCTGCCCCTTGCAATGCCATCACATGTTGTAATAGCAGCTGTTTAGTTTCCCGCTGCAGCAAGTTAGCCTCCACGAGGGCTTTCACGACCGCCTCCATATTGTCAGGGGACACGGGTCGTAACCTTGCCGGCTTAATATAGGACATGCACTTGTGCCCGGGAAAACAAAAAATCTTTTCGGCCTTCAGGCCTGCCTCACTGCGTTTGCCCACATCCTCCACCAATTGTGGGGATTTGCTCTGGTAGACAGGCTTGCAGATGCAGTACAGAGGCAACCACAAAGTCTTTAACTTAAACAGTTCAGTGTTTTATTCACACATAGGGAAAAACAAAAAGTAACGGTTTGCAGTCTTGGTTCTTGTTCACACCATAAAAAGTCCACAGAACAAAAGCCTTCAGCTGGTTAGCAGTTTTTCCACCCGCAGTCCACAGCAGGCTTTAGGGCCTGTTTCCCAGCAGGCGTCTCTCAGCCCTTTAGCACAGCACAAGTTCTCAGTTCCAAAAACACACAGAGACTGACAGCGCTCCACTGTCAGATGGAGGATAATCCACACCCAGCTAAGACTGCTGGCTGGGTTTTATATAGGCCAACAAAGACCCGGCATGGAGCGTGAGGAGTAGCCACCCACCCAGCACTTTAGCTACTCCCAGTAAGAGCCGGCCGGATCGGCTTTACAGCCACACTAACAACAAACAGTGTCAGCCAGCACTAGCTGCCTCTGACACTTAAAACTACTGGCTCTTACCTCACCGAGGCCAGGAATCTCGGTGACACATACCTTCCATCAATGTCTGCCCCTTGCGCCTTCCTACAATATCTATTGCACACTATTTTGTAGCCAAATTCGTGCAAGAAAAGTTTGAATTTTGGCTGCTTCTATTTTTTAAAATAAAGTAGTAAAAATATAATTATGTAAACAGCCACCTGTAGTCCAGACAAAACTATTTTATTGTGTATCCAGAAAGTGGATCCAAAAAGCCTCTCTTTGGTTTATTCACCAGATGTGAATAGAGTGAGGGTGTCAAGTATTTTATTTCAACAAATGCAAAGAAAAGTGAATGGGAAAATAAATCCTTCTCTGACCCTAAATATTTATAAATTAGCAATTTTGTAATTATTATTATTATTGCTTTATTCCTTTAAGCCTCATTTAGGGGTAAGACCACAGCATTGGCGAATGGCCTCACGATTTATCAGCAAAATGGTTATAGCCATTTACCACTGAATCTGTGTGTGGTTTGGTCATGTGCATTCAATCCAGGGGCAGACTGGCCATATAACCTACAGGGAAATTTTCCATGGGGCTGACGGATCCCTTCTCAATTCTCACTGCCGCTGGCCAGATACATAATAATCTGACGCTCTTTGTTAATTAATGCTGGAATCATCAGGTACGTGTGTACCTGGCCATTGACCAGGGACGTGCACAGACATTTTGAAGGGCAGGGGCTTAAGTTAAAAAAAAAAAGGGCAGTTGTCATAATTAAAAAAAAATGTTTGTACCACGAAGCTTACTTTTCTAGAAGTCCTACCTTGTTCTGCATGATTTTTTTTTAAACTGTATTGTTTTGTGGTGGCGGACAAAAAATAATGTGGTGCTTATAGAACAGACTACACAGTGTAGAGGTATACTGTATATTGTATGGCACAGTGTATGCTATATGTGTATAACAAACATATTTCACATGAAAACTTACAATTACTTGGCTTGGCCCTTGGGGATCTCGAACACCACTTTAACACTTTGGCTGGGGGGCTCAGTGTAGCTGTTTTATCCTAATGAGAAAGATTTCATAATAAGGATTTGGAGAAAGGGCAGAGGGATAGCAGAGCAGGGAGAGGCTGGTGCTGCTACTAGGGGGTCATACCATGTGGGAGTAATAAAGACCACCATAATGCCCCCCCCAGTAGTAATAATTATCCTTATAATTGACAGTGCAAAAAATACCCCCTTGTTCCCATAGTGTCCCCCATAATGTGCCAGTATAAAATACCCCTATATAGTGCCCCCAGTAAATGCTCCATAGTGCTCCTCTCCCCCCTTCCTCCTAGTGCCCCCATAATGTACCAGTTTAAAATGCCCCTATATAGTGCCCCAGTAGATGCCCTCAGTGTCCCCTATAATTTGCAAGCATAAAATACCCCTTCTTAGTGCCCCCCAGAGATGTCCCCATAGTACTCCTCTCCCCCCTTCCCCATTGTACCCACCATAATGTGTCCCAGTATAAAATGCCACTGTACAGAGCCCCCCATATAAAATCCCCCTTCTTTGTAGCCTCAGTAGATGCCCCTATAGTGCCCACCAATAATGTGTCGGCAGTAAGTGCCCCCATAGTGCCACCTAATAATGTGCCAGTAACAAGTGCCCCCAATGATGCCCCCAGGCCTTAATGTCACATTACTCCCCCTCAATCCATGTCACATTTCTCCCCCTCCATGTCACATCACCCCCTCCTGTTTAAATCACCCCCTTCATGTCACATTTCTCCCCCTCCCCTCCATGGCAGCACTCCCCCCCCCCCCCAATGGCACATTTCTCCCCCTCCATGGGCCTGGCAGCGCAGCAGCACATCTTACCCCCCTCCTCCATCGCACATTTCTCCCCCTCCATGGGCCTGGCAGCAGCACATCTTACCCCCCCCCATCAGGCCCGTCGCTAACAGACAGGCAAAACAAGCAATCGCTTGGGGCCCCGAGCTGGCCCGGGGCCAAGCAGAGCCGGTGCTTGTTTTGCTTCCTTTAAGGCTGCAGCCGCCTGAGCGCTCTATAGAGAGCCTCAGGTGGCTGCAGCACTCCTGGTTACCTCCCGAGTTCCTCCTCTGCTGACTGCTGCTCTGTAGCATGGCCGAGCTCTCCTCCTCTACCTCCTGGCTGTCACTCAGTCCGGCCGGGTACCGCACGGTACAGGAACAGGGGATTCAGTTTCCTGTTCCCGGCCGGACTGACAGGAAGTGTACACTGAGTGCTCACTTCCTTTTAGTCCGGCCGCGGCCGGGAACAGGAAACTGAATCTCCTGACCTGTACCACGCGGTTCCTGGCCGCACTGAGTGACAGCCAGGACTGGAGGTAGAGAGCGAGGAGCTCGGCCACGCTACAGGGTCCAGGGAAGGAGCCGGAGGACTGAATTAACTTAGGAACTTATCTAATGTAGGGTAGGGAGTAAAAAAAAAAAAAAAAACAGGGAGGGGGAGAGTAAGTAGGACATTTGTTGAAAATGTTCAAATTTCATGCACATTAAATGCAACAGCAGTATTTGCTTTGCACTGTAAACCTCCTTTTTTATTTATATAAAGTGTGGGTGAACTTAAACTGTATGGCTATACTGTGGTTCCTGTAGGCTTTGCGTGCGTAAGGTGGGGAGGGCGTGGAGGGGCGGGGCCTCCATGTCTATTTTGCTTGGGGCCCCCAAATTCCTTCAAACGGCCCTGCCCCCCATGGCACATTTCTCCCCCTCCACGGGCCTGGCAGCAGCACATCTTACCTCCCCCGTCCCGGTACATGATGGCACAGTGGCAGTGGCACTCACAGGTCACAGACAAGCACCGCATGACACGAGCTCACTCACAGACCGGTGAGCAGTCGCAGTCACAGTCAGCTCGGCTCCAGACAGACTCCCTGCACGCCGCCCCACGTGACTAGTGACCCTGACTGCAGCGCTGAACACTGCTGCTTGAATGCGCCCCACAGGCCCGGCCCAGCACACGCAGGCTGGGCGGGCGCCCGGCACTTGCGCAAGTGGAAAAAAAAAGGAGGGCATTAAAGGGGCAGAAGGGGGCAAGAGCTCAAGCCCCCTTTGAGCCCTATGTGTGCACGTCCCTGCCATAGACTGCAGATTCCCTCCTAAATTCAACTGTATCTCTATCTACAGGACAGTGATATGATTGAATAGTGCAGCAAGGCACAGAAACCCATTGCACTCTGCCCCACCATTCACCCTCATAGTCCACAGGCCATTATATGGGGCAGTGTATAAATGGCGCAGGGACACAGGAGTTTCACTGCACCACAGACAGCAGCTTGGAATAGTACTCAGGTATTTTTGTTGCTTTCCATGCATTGATTAATAATAAAAAAAAAGCAGTATGTTCAGATGAAATACTGCATTAGGGTCCAGGCTTCGTGATGCAGTTTTGGAAGCCAAAATAAGAATTTGATCATAAAAGGAGAGAAAGTATAAAGGACAGAAATAATGTCTCCACTTTTTTTTTTTTACTTACTCCTGTTTTGGCTTCAGGAAACCTGACCATGTGGCAGAATCCTTAAAAATATAGAATGGAAAAATGTAAGGAATTTTAATACAGACTCCATGCCCAAATTTTCAGCATCCTAATACAACCTTGTGAACAAATCATTAGAGGTCTACCTGGCATATTCATTGTTTGACAGTGATTGAACTGTTGTGATCAATTGGGGAGAACTCAGTGAGCTGGCTTCTCCAGTCTCCGCCCTGGCAGAAGAAGATTTAATGCTTAGGAAAGGTCTGAGCTAGCTATCCCTCTCTTTCTCTCTTGGAAGGCTGGTACCCTGGCCAAAGGGCTGGTGGCCCAGGGTCTGTGGCTCAGTATCCCCAACTCAATATCTTCTTCTGGTCACTCATGTAGTCTAGCAGAGTGTCTTCTACTAAACACTGATCCATATCTGCAGACAACTTGGGGCTCTGACTGCTTTCTTTATATACAGTTTCTAGCTGAGCTAGAATCTACTAGTGGGAGGGATGGAGTGGAGAAGCCACAGCCTAAACAGAAATATTGTTGCAGGCTCAGTCTACCATACACTTGTATAGAGTTTCTATAGAAGTCTATGAGAATGACTAAGCAATTCTTTCAGACATAAACAAGTCTTCAGAGGTAAGCAACAGGAAAAATTTGATTTGCGACGAAGCCGAACTTACTTGTGCTTCATGGTAGTGAATAATGCTCAGCACATGTTCTTTGGCAGGTCTTTTCCACTCAGGGGAGGAGTGAACTGACTTTTCACTAGCAAGTGGGTGAGGTGAGTGAATTTTTTTTTTAACCTAAAAGTCTATATTGCAGTAGCGTATTACAGTTTTTAATGGCCATTAGAGGGTTGCACTTAACAATTGTACCATTGATTGATAGGCTGGCTTATTGACATGACATATTAATTTGTAACAAATTGAATTTCATGTCAAACTTCGGCGAAGCTGTTGAATCAAACTTCACTCATCTCTACTAATTGCCCTACAGGTACATACATAAATAGGAAAACTGGTATAATGAGATATAGTCACTACTTATGGCCAGAGTATATCAGGGACATCATGTTAGCCCAATATAATACTAGATCAGCAGTGTTATCACTAATGCCAATGGTCACAATAACACTAGACCAGCAGTGTTGTCACTTACGTCAATGGTCACAACAAGCAGGCAATACAAGTGTCAGTTCAACATAGATATAGTGATTGCAAAGGTAGCTTAGTATGTTATTTCTATACATATAGTCAGACCAATATCCTGAATTGCTGGACAATTCATGTATAGTGGTCAGCTTTAATTGGCTGATATATACCTAATGTGTATCGCCAGCTTTATGCCGCAGATTGATCTGTGTTTTTCTGTGTTCTTGATAAATAATTTCTTAAACGGAATCTGTCACCAGATATACAGCATTAATCCAGCTGACATTGGAGAGGTGTGCTTGTCAGCTGAATGTAATTCTGCTGGTTCCATCTCCATATGTGGCTGTAATATTGAGAAAATAGCTGTTTTATCATATATACAATAGTCCATTGGTGCAACGATGGCTGTGCTGTTGAACCTCGTTGAATCCAGAAGCTCCACTCCGTGTCTCCAATGGCACAACCCCCACCACCCGGCTAGCTCCATCCCTGTAGAGAGCATGCACCGAACACACTCTTGCAAGACTACAGGGCCAGGGATGAATATGTTTTCACTGTCTGGCCTGTCAGTCAGAGTGGTGGGGCCGTGGGCCAGGAGACAGGGAGCAAAGCCTCTGGGTGCATTGAGGTGCAACAACACCGACCTCGTTGCACCAATGGGCTCATTTACGTATTATAAAACAGCTACAGTATTTTCTAAACAAGAGCATTACCTACAGCTGACAAGCCCACATCTCGCATGTCAGCTGGATTAATGCTTATATATGTGGTGACAGATTTATTTTCTTCTGGAATTTGTAAATAAGTCATATAGAAATGAATTGCTCTTTAAAGGGAACCTGTCATGTGGATATTTGATTATAATCTAACTAATTATATACAATCATTAACTACTAAAAAGTGCCTTAGATGTATTTACTTACTGGTGTGACAGATGGTTACCTCATAATATACACACAAAGATGCCACATGCCGCATGCTAATGAGCTGATTTGAGTCCGGCGTGATGTAATTAAGTCCAGCGTATATTTAATTCAGAGTTATAGCCACTCCCCTGCCCACCTGCTGCTGATTCATATGGAAAATAACTGTCATTCAGCAGCAGGTAGGCGGGGAGAGTCAGGAGCTCATGAATATTCAGGACTCATCATTATCAGCTGGAGCTGTTCAATACAAGATGTTGGCAGATTGACTGGGTCAATTAAAGAAAGTGACCCAGCATTGTGCTAAGAGAATCAGTTACTTATTTATGTTGCCCTTAGGCCTCTTTCACACTTGCGTTGTCCGGATCCGTCGTGCACTCCATTTGCCGGAAGTGCCCGCCGGATCCGTAACACCGCAAGTGAACTGAAAGCATTTGAAGACGGATCCATCTTCAAAATGCGTTCAGTGTTACTATGGCACCCAGGACGCTATTAAAGTCCTGGCTGCCATAGTAGTAGTGGGGAGCGGGGGAGCGGTATACTTACAGTCCGTGCGGCTCCCGGGGCGCTCCAGAATAACGTCAGAGTGCCCCATGCGCATGGATGACGTGATTCATGCGATCACGTCATCCATGCGCGTGGGGCACCCTGACGTCACTCTGAAGCGCCCAGGGAGCCGCACGGACGGTAAGTATACTGCTCCCCCGCTCCCCACTACACTTTACCATGACAAACAGGACTTTAGCGTCCTGGGAGCCATGGTAACCATTCAGAAAAAGCTAAACGTCGGATCCGGTAATGCGCCAAAACGACGTTTAGCTTAAGGCCGGATCCGGATTAATGCCTTTCAATGGGCATTTATTCCGGATCCGGCCTTGCGGCAAGTGTTCAGGATTTTTGACCGGAGCAAAAAGCGCAGCATGCTGCGGTATTTTCTCCGGCCAAAAAACGTTCCGTTCCGGAATTGAAGACATCCTGATGCATCCTGAACGGATTTCTCTCCATTCAGAATGCACTGGGATAATCCTGATAAGGATTCTTCCGGCATAGAGCCCCGACGACGGAACTCTATGCCGGAACACAACAACGCAAGTGTGAAAGAGCCCTAAGTTAGGACACCATAAAACTGGTGACAGGTTCCCTTTAACTTACCAGTAAAAAGACAGTGAAGCAACTAAAGGAAAAAAATTATGAAATATTTAGCTGCATCTTATGCAGCACAATATTAAACAAGCCATCTGTGAAATAAAAGACTTGCAGAGCTGTAGGATATGGAGTACAGAATAATGACTGTAATCTGTTTCTTGTATTCTTTAAGAAAGTTAGAACTTGGAGACTTTTTAAAGACATTAAAGTGGTCATTGTCGAGCAGAAAAAGTGATCTCACTAGTCTGTGCTGGAAATGATGCCAGGCTGAACTGACTCATGAACTTGGAGCAAGCCTGCTTGTCTAGCATCTTTCTTCCTAATACCTGTCTGGCACTGTATTGTGAAACTAGACCTGGCACAAACTTCATTGTGTGTTTTATACTTGTTAACATATAGTCCAACTGAAGACACTCCTATAGGCAAGGAAACTAAAAATATAGTGTAACTATATATACAGGGTGAGTCACAAGTCTCCAGACCCCCTTTTATTTCAGAAATGAAAGAGAAAATGAAATATCTGAATACCCCTGCAAGTAATGGGTGAGGGGGCCTATCTTTTAGGCTATGTCCAGATCATGGTCGTCATCTTGAAACCCACCATATTGCATCAAGGGCAAATATTTCCTATGGGAAGGGGGTTATGTAAATCATAGTCATATCATGTAGTCATATCAAAGAAGACCAGAATTTTCTCAGAAATCAATTGTCACAATCAGATTTGCAATATATCTTGTGGTTCAAAAGTTATCAACACAGAAAGTTGCAACAACAACTGGAAACGTTCCTTGTGATGCACAGCTATATGATGTGTTGAATGTGTTGTCCCTGGTGCTGAACACAGAACTTTGAATTTTGAAGTTTTGGACTTTGGTGTTGATAACTATTGAACCAAAAGATATATTGCAAATCTGATTTGTGAGTAACCCCTTTACTTGCTGGGGCATTCATATATTCAATTTTCCTTTTTATTTCTGAAACAAAAGCGTGTCCTGCGACTTTTGACTCACCTTGTATCTATATATATTGTGGTGATGTGGACAGTAGGACAAGTGCTGGAAGGCGTGTATATCCCACCCAGATACCTCAGCTGGGTGAGATTAATAAAATCCAGAAAGCTGCAAGGGTTTCAGCACAGAGTAGTTTGCTGAGACAGTTTTATTTACATTTTGTTCTGAGCTGGATTTCATTTGGACTGGTGGATAGGTTTGGTAGGGGGGTCTGCCTTCCAGTCCGGGTATTGTCTTTTACCTGAGGTCATCGCAGGTGAGGCCTGCTGTAATCAAGGAGGGATACAACCAACCCTCTGTGTGTCAGTCTGGGAGAGAAAACTTGGAAGCAGAGGCCTACAGAGACTCTGTGTGGTCTCAGCCAGGGCTACGTGTAGCCTGATCTCTTCCCTGTCTGGGCTTGTGTCTGATGAGCAGACCTGTTAAGGCTTGGAGCCCGAGACCCTGTGTACAAACTGTGCTTAGAGGTGAGTCAGGGAAAGCTACTGTGCATTAGGAAGTGCCTAGAAGGGCAGGTGTTTATTTTATGTTTGTGTGGGTGCTGAAGTACCAAAATAAAGCACCAGTTTGGACATTAAATCCTGTTGTCTGCAAAGTCTGTGACTGCGACCCCCTGAGAGAGAGCGATCCCTTACAAATAAAGTCATATATCAAATAAAGTGTATTTCAATCACCAAACAGCAACATTTCGGTCCTCTCTTTGGGACCTTTCTCAAGCAGTGACATTCATTATACATAGGTGCTCAGTGCATATAAATAGGGTACACAATATAGCTCATTAATTAACATGATTATGTGTAAAAAAAAAAAAAGTATATAAACATGCATCCTATTGCATCAGTTGTCATCCATTTGAGCCATTTCCGTCTCAGATCCATTTTTTTGGATGGAAACAAAAGTACTGCATGCAGTTTTTTCCTTAAAAACGGATCTCAGACGGAAATGGCTTAAACGGATGACGACTGATGCAACAGGATCCGTTTTTTTACTGGATCCTGTTTTTTTTTTCTCTCTCTCTTCTTCTGACGGATCAGAAGAATGGAAAGCTAAACGGTTATGTGAATGCACCCTAAATGTGTGTTAAGCGCAATATTGGTCAGCATATATGGAAAAAATTCAATTTATATAACCTGATTATCAGACAACTGGGGGAATTGCAAAGTACTATTAAAATAAAATGGTGATATACAGAGTTAAATGGTATAGTGTAATAATATATCTGTGAAATATGGAGTCTTCCACACCTAGTCACACCATCAATGTGACCACAGTGTTTCAGAGGGCAGCACCATTTACTCATTATCTGGGAACCAGACATAGAATGTACGGTAACTGTACAAACCTCACATCCCTTTACACCAAAGGTATATATGGAAAAGGAAAAGTAATAACCAACGTGACAGATAGAATAATCTCGCTGTGACAGTCACATACACTACACACAGGGGGGAGGATAGTGACCACTGCGCTCCACCCTCACCCCTGGCCCTGCCTACTTGCCTCGCAAGTCCTAATGACAGGGGACAACTAGACGGCAGTCCCTAACTTAGGATACGTGCTGGGAAGACAGACAAGACAAATAACGGAATGTGAACGGACCGGGTCAGAACCAAGAGAGCTACGCAGTACAAAGGGTTGGGTTAATCAAAGAATGGTCAGGAGAAGCCGGGGTCAAATACCAAGAGAGTAGAGAAGTACCAGAGGAGTCCGCAAAGAGTAGTCAGGTGGGAGCCGAGGTCAAAATACCAGGAGGGATGCGCAGTTCAGGAGATGCAGGCAAAGGATCGTCAGGGAACAGGATCAGGTGAGTAATCAGTAGTACAACAAATAGCCAGGAACCTAGAATTAACAGGCAACCTGTGGCCAGCAGGCTGCCTGTATTTATAGTGGGGTCTGAGGGTCATGTGACGTGGCCAGCGTCACATGACCGACAGACAGACAAGTCGAGCACAGATCCTTGCTCCCGAAGCTAAGCAGCAGGTCTGCGGCTGATGGGAGACCGAGTGCGCCTTTGGCGCCCCGTGACAGTACCCCCTCTTTTACGAGGGGCCACCGGACCCAAGACTTCAGGCGATGGCCTTTCAGGGTGTTCTAAATGAAAATTTTGAACCAGTCTAGGAGCATGAACCTCCCTAGCAGGAACCCAAGATCTCTCTTCGGGTCCATACCCCTTCTAGTGAATCAGGTACTGTAAGGAATTACGCACTTTCCTGACATCCACTATCTTAGACACCACAGACTCGACAGCATCATTAACAAGAACCGGCGGAGGCGAGGCTTTCGACGGTACAACAGGTTCAAAATATTTTTTAAGTAGAGATTTATGAAATACATTATGAATGTAGAACGACTCGGGCAGCTTCAACTTAAACGATACCGGATTAATCACCTCCGTGATCTTATACGGTCCAATAAAACGAGGAGCAAATTTTCTAGAAGCTACCTTGAGAGATAGATTCTTGGAGGACAACCATACTTTATCCCCAACCTGAAAGTTCACCCCTTTGGAACGTCTCCTAGCGGCCTTGAGTTTTTGGGAACTTTGAGCCTTTTCTAGGTTCGATTGAACCCGGGCCCAAACTGTGCACAGTTCGGAGAAGAGTTTATCCGCTTCAGGGTTAGAGGAGGAGACGGACGACCCAGAATGAAAACGGGGATGAAAACCATGGTTACAAAAGAAAGGGGAGAACCCATCAGAAGAATTAACACGGTTATTCAAAGCAAATCCTGCCAACGGAAGGTATTTAACCCATAATTGCTGGTCATCAGCAACATACGACCTCAAGAATTGTTCCACAGACTGATTAAGGTGTTCAGTCTGCCCATTACTCTCAGGGTGGTAGGCGGAGGAAAAAGACAACGAAATCTGACATCTTTGACAGAAAGCCCTCCAAAATTTGGACACAAACTGCACACCCCTGTCAGATACAATATTTTCCGGGATACCATGTAACCGCACAATTTCTTTCACAAAAATAGACGCCAGGGTATTGGCATTCGGGAGTTTAGACAGAGGAATGAAATGAACCATCTTTCTAAACCTATCGACCACTACCCAAACCACAGTCTTAACCTCCGCCGGCGGCAGGTCAGTAATAAAGTCCATCGAGATATGGGACCAGGGTCTACTGGGAATGGGTAGGGGTCATAGGTTACCAGCAGGGCGAGTCCTAGGTGTCTTAGACCTAGCACAAACCTCACAGGCTGACACGTAGGACTTGACATCCCTAAATAGAGTGGGCCACCAATAAGATCTAGAAACCAGCTCTCTAACCAGCTCTCCCTCAAAACCAGGATGTCCACAAAAGGCAGAATCATGACACTCACCCAACAGCTGGAGACGAAATTGTATGGGGACAAACAACTTATCTGTTGGGGTGGTTGCCAGTGCCAGATGTTGTTCAGCCTTAATGAGAGCCGAGATATCTTGGGTTAAGGCTGCTATGAAGATATTTGCTGGTAGGATAGATTCAGGCGGTGCCTCTGTAGGCTGAAAAGCATGGAAGCTCCGAGATAATGCATCAGCCTTCACGTTTTTACTTCCAGGCCTGAAAGTAATGGAGAATTCAAAACGAGTAAAAAACAGTGTCCATCTAGCCTGACGGGGATTCAACCTCTTAGCAGATTCGAGAAACATAAGGTTCTTATGGTCAGTGACAACAGTTACACAATGCCTTGCCCCCTCCAGAAAATGCCTCCACTCCTCAAATGCCCACTGTCACGGCTGTATGTGAGCAACAATAGTATACACAGTAAAAGAGCTACTGACCGGACCCAAACTAGGGAGGATAAAGGGTGACCCCTGTCCGACCCTCAAAGCTCTCCCTATGCTGCTAAAGCACATGCCCGGTCCAAATGGCGGAACGAGGCATGCCCACGTGCCTAAGACTGATGACCACTGTAACCCCTACAATAGTGGAAGGGGCACGGCCACCGGTGCCCTACTCAGTATATGGAGGGAACCGTGGCCACCTCAGATCCAGTCAGAAAATAATGAGGTACACAACAATGTCTGTACACTTAGCTGAAGGTGTTGCAGCCGCAGAGAAGACGGATCCAAGGACAGCTGGCAATATCCGGAGTGCTTGCTGCAGCAGAACACAGGTCCAGTGAACTGATAGCTACAAGTGAAGATACTAAAGCAAGAGCTACAACTGAAATGAGAACTATAATCCACGCCCTACAATAGGAGGAGGGGTGATATAAAGAGAGGGAAATCAAACGCATGAGGAACAGCTGGGAGGAAGGAAACCAAAAGTAAACAGAGCAGTGAGAACTCCTCCCAGCTCTAGTAGTGACATCATCACAGGGGTGGAGAAACAGAGCTGTGAGAACGTCCCAAAGCTCTGGTAGTGACAGTACCCCCCCCCCCCCTCTACGGGTGGACTCCGGACACCCAGGACCCACCTTCTCAGGATGAGCCCTATGAAATGCCCCGATGAGGCGAGTGGCTTTAATGTCCGACACCGGAACCCACATCCTCTCCTCAGGACCATAACCCTTCCAATGAACGAGGTACTGAAGAGAACCGCGGACAATGCGAGAGTCCACAATTCTGGAAACCTCAAACTCCAGATTGCCATCAACCAAAATCGGAGGAGGAGGCAAAGAGGAGGGTACCGTGGGCTGGACATATGGTTTTAAGAGAGATCTGTGAAATACATTATGTATCTTCCAAACCCGTGGAAGATCAAGACGGAAGGCAACAGGATTGATGACTGACAAGATTTTATAAGGCCCAATAAACTTGGGACACAATTTCCAGGAGGGAACCTTCAGTTTAATGTTTCTTGTAGACAACCACACCAGATCACCCACATTCAGGTCCGGACCAGGCACACGTCTCTTATCAGCCACACGCCTATACCTCTCACTCATCTTTTTAAGATTACTCTGAATCTTTTGCCAAATGGTAGACAAAGACGAGGAAAATCTCTCCTCCTCAGGTAAACCAGAAAGAGCCCCTCCCGAGAATGTCCCAAACTGCGGATGGAACCCATATGCACCAAAGAATGGTGACTTATCAGAAGATTCCTGACGACGGTTGTTCAGAGCAAACTCAGCAAGAGGGAGAAATGAACACCAATCCTCCTGGTTCTCTGCCACAAAATAGCGCAAATATGTCTCCAGATTCTGATTGAGGCGCTCAGTCTGACCATTCGACTGCGGGTGAAAAGCAGAAGAGAAGGACAGCCGAACCCCCAGGCGAGAACAGAAAGCCTTCCAGAACCTGGACACAAACTGCGTGCCTCTATCGGAAACAATATCAGAGGGAATGCCGTGCAATTTAACAATATGGTCGACAAAAGCTTGCGCCAACGTTTTAGCATTGGGTAAACCAGGGAAAGGTACGAAATGAGCCATCTTGCTAAAACGGTCCACCACCACCAGGATCACCGACTTCCCCGAGGAACGAGGAAGATCCGTGATAAAGTCCATGGACAGGTGTGTCCAAGGACGGGAAGGTATGGGTAACGGGAGAAGGGAACCTGAAGGCCGTGAACGAGGGACCTTAGCGCGAGCGCACGTCTCACAAGCAGCCACAAAACCCTCCACCGACTTACGAAGAGCCGGCCACCAAAATCTCCGAGCAATGAGATCTACCGTGGCTCTACTCCCGGGGTGACCAGCAAGAACCGTATCATGATGCTCCTTAAAGAGTTTGTGACGTAGCTCAGGAGGCACGAACAACTTCTCAGAAGGACAACGGGCAGGTGCCTCAGTCTGGGCAGCCTGGACCTCGGCCTCCAAATCGGAATATAGAGCAGAAACAACTACCCCCTCCGCCAAAATGGGACCCGGGTCCTCGGAGTTTCCTCCTCCCGGAAAACAGCGAGAGAGAGCATCAGCCTTCACATTTTTTATCCCAGGTCGGAATGTAACAACAAAATTGAATCTGGAGAAGAACAGAGACCATCTGGCCTGTCTCGGATTCATACGCCTGGCCGACTCCAAGTATGCCAGATTCTTATGGTCGGTAAAGACGGTGATAGGGTGCCTGGCCCCCTCCAACCAATGGCGCCATTCCTCGAAAGCCAACTTGATGGCCAACAACTCCCTATCTCCCACATCATAGTTTCTCTCTGCCGGGGAGAGTTTTTTAGAGAAAAAGGCACAGGGTCGCCATTTGGCAGGAGAAGGGCCCTGGGACAAAACCGCACCCACACCCACCTCGGAAGCATCCACCTCAACAATAAAAGGTAAGGAAACATCGGGATGCACCAAGACGGGAGCAGACGCAAAACTCTCTTTAATCTTAGAAAAGGCTGCAAGCGCCTCCTCCGACCAAGAGGAAAAATCCGCCCCCTTTTTTGTCATGTCAGTGAGGGGTTTGACAACAGAGGAATAATTCAAAATGAACTTTCTGTAATAGTTCGCAAAACCCAGAAAGCGCATCAATGCCTTCTGATTCTCAGGAAGCTCCCACTCAAGTACAGCACGGACCTTCTCCGGATCCATGCGAAAACCAGAAGCAGAGAGGAGAAAACCCAGAAATTGAATCTCCGATACCATAAAAAGACATTTCTCCAGCTTGGCGTACAATTTATTTTCCCGCAGAAACTGCAGAACCTGAAAAAGATGATCCTGATGGGTCTGAACATCAGGGGAAAAAATCAAAATATCATCAAGATACACCAATACAAATTTCCCCATTAAATGGTAGAAAATACTATTAACAAAATGCTGAAAGACGGCCGGAGCATTCATCAGGCCGAAAGGCATAACGAGATTCTCGAAATGCCCGTTAGGGGTATTAAAGGCCGTTTTCCATTCATCCCCCTCTCTGACCCTGACCAGGTTGTACGCGCCTCTCAAATCCAATTTGGAAAACACCTTGGCCCCAACAATTTGGTTGAAGAGGTCCGGGATCAGAGGAAGGGGATAGGGATCGCGAATCGTGATACGGTTCAGCTCCCTAAAATCTAGGCAAGGTCTCAGAGAGCCATCTTTTTTTTTAACAAAAAAAAAACCCGCGGCCACAGGTGACTTTGAGGGACGAATATGCCCCTTCTCGAGACTCTCAGAGATATAAGTTCGCATTGCGATTCTTTCCGGTTGTGAGAGATTGTAGAGGCGTGCTTTTGGCAGCTTGGCGCCGGGAATGAGGTTAATGGGACAGTCAAACTCCCGGTGAGGAGGTAGCTCCTGAACACCGCTCTCGGAAAACACGTCCGAGAAATCAGAGAGAAATGATGGCACAGTTTTAGTAGACACCTCTGCAAAAGTCGCTGTGAGACAATTCTCTCTACAAAAGTCACTCCACTCATTTATTTGCCTTCCTTGCCAATCAATAGTGGGGTTATGTCTAGTGAGCCAGGGTAACCCCAAAACTAGAGGAGAAGGCAATCCGTTAAGGACAAAACAAGATATATCCTCCACATGAGTGTCACCTACAGCTAGCCGGATATTGTGAACAATGCCCTTCAGAGATCTCTGTGAGAGTGGAGCAGAGTCAATAGCAAAAACAGGTATATCCTTTTCTAATGTGCAAACCTGAAAACCATGCATGGCTACAAATTGAGTGTCAATAAGATTGACAGCCGCTCCACTATCGACAAAAATCTCACAAGAAATGACTTTGCTCTCTAGCGCCACCCTGGCAGACAGGAGAAAACGGGAACTGCAGGTCAGAGGAAAAGCATCAATTCCTACATCAACTTTGCCCAAAGTAGCAGATTAAGCACAGTTTGATGATTTACCTTTTGAGGTTTTTCTCTTATTATCACTCTTAGTACAGTTCAAGAATCTCCTAGACGGACAAACATTTGCCAAATGACCCATGCCCCCACAACAAAAACACACCATACTCTGAGGACTAAATCCTCTTTTATCAGGGGCAAGTCGACCTAGCTGCATGGGCTCCTCCTCAGAGGGGAGCGAGACAGGATGAGGCCCCTGCACACTGAATGAGTCCGCACCACTGCCCCTAGACTGACAATGGCTGGACAGAGAGGTCTCGTTTCTTTCTCTTAGACGCCTGTCAAGGCGTACCGCCAATGACATGGCAGACTCTAAGGACGTTGGTCTCTCATGGAAAGCAAACGCATCTTTCAATCTCTCTGAGAGACCATGACAGAACTGACTCCGGAGTGCAGCATCATTCCAACCCGAATCAGCTGCCCATCTCCGAAATTCAGAACAATAAAGCTCCGCAGACAGTTTGTTCTGGCATAAAACACGTAAGTTAGATTCGGCCAGAGCAACACGATCCGGGTCATCATAAATCTGCCCCAGGGCCACAAAAAATCTTTCCACGGATCGAAGGGAGGGATCCCCTGATGGCAGCGAAAAAGCCCAAGTCTGAGCATTACCCCTGAGCAGGGAGATGACAATCCTCACCCTCTGCTCCTGATTACCAGAGGAGTGGGGACACAAGCAAAAATGGAGTTTGCATGCCTCTCTGAAGCGAACAAAATTCTCACTGCCCCCGGAGAACGTTTCCGGAAGTGAGACCTTTGGCTCGCAACAGACTCCATGAGCCGGAGCAGAGCCCAATGCTTGAAGCTGAGTCATAGATTGACGGAGATCCGCTACTTCCAAAGAAAGACCCTGCATGGGGTCAACCAGGCCAGAAAGCGGATCCATGTCAAAAAAGGACGGTTTTGGTGGATTATAATGTCACGGCTGTATGTGAGCAACAATAGTATACACAGTAAAAGAGCTACTGACCGGACCCAAACTAGGGAGGATAAAGGGTGACCCCTGTCCGACCCTCAAAGCTCTCCCTATGCTGCTAAAGCACATGCCCGGATCCAAATGGCGGAACGAGGCATGCCCACGTGCCTAAGACTGATGACCACTGTAACCCCTACAATAGTGGAAGGGGCACGGCCACCGGTGCCCTACTCAGTATATGGAGGGAACCGTGGCCACCTCAGATCCAGTCAGAAAATAATGAGGTACACAACAATGTCTGTACACTTAGCTGAAGGTGTTGCAGCCGCAGAGAAGACGGATCCAAGGACAGCTGGCAATATCCGGAGTGCTTGCTGCAGCAGAACACAGGTCCAGTGAACTGATAGCTACAAGTGAAGATACTAAAGCAAGAGCTACAACTGAAATGAGAACTATAATCCACGCCCTACAATAGGAGGAGGGGTGATATAAAGAGAGGGAAATAAAACGCATGAGGAACAGCTGGGAGGAAGGAAACCAAAAGTAAACAGAGCAGTGAGAACTCCTCCCAGCTCTAGTAGTGACATCATCACAGGGGTGGAGAAACAGAGCTGTGAGAACGTCCCAAAGCTCTGGTAGTGACACCCACCTAATGGCCAGCAACTCCCGATTCCCTATGTTGTAGTTTCTCTCGGTGGAAGAAAATTTTCTGGAAAAGAATGCACACGTAGAGATGTTGCGAACATAAAATTTTCCGTTCGCGAACGGTGAACTTCCGTGAATGTTCGCGAACGGGCGAACGGGCGAACAGCCATAGACTTCAATAGACAGGTGAATTTTAAAACCCACAGGGACTCTTTCTGGCCACAATAGTGATGGAAAAGTTGATTCAAGGGGACTAACACCTGGACTGTGGCATGCCGGAGGGGGATCCATGGCAAAACTCCCATGGAAAATTACGTAGTTGACGCAGAGTGTGGTAAGTTGAATTCGCAATGCAATTAATATAACCTGCATTAATCGCATTGCGAATTCAACTTAGAGCTATATTCGTTATATTAGTCAATTCTAGCAATACAACCATTAGGAACTCAGATCTAAGTTGTAATCGCAATGCGATTAATACAGGTTATATTAATCGCATTGCGAATTCAACTTAGAGCTGGGTTCCTATTGGTTGTATTGCTAGAATTGACAAATATAGCACTATATTCTCAATCTTCGTTATATTCTAGCAATACAACCATTAGGAACCCAGCTCTAAGTTGAATTCGCAATGCGATTAATATAACCTGTATTAATCGCATTGCGATTACAACTTAGATCTGAGTTCCTAATGGTTGTATTGCTAGAATTGACTAATATAACGAATATAGCACTATATTCTCAATCTTTGTTATATTCTAGCAATACAACCATTAGGAACCCAGCTCTAAGTTGAATTCGCAATGCGATTAATATAACCTGTATTAATCGCATTGCGATTACAACTTAGTCAAATTTGTGACACTGCAGCTTCAGAATGAATCTAAGATGGATGCTGTCCTTGCTTTTTGATAGGAGGTGGGAGGGTCTGGGAGGGAGGGTATGCTGATTGGTTGGAATGTGTCTGCTGACTGTGAGGTACAGGGTCAAAGTTTGCTCAATGATGATGTATAGGGGGCGGACCGAACATCGCATATGTTCCCCCGCCGCGGCGAACAAGCTATGTTCGCCGGGAACTGTTCGCCGGCGAATAGTTCGGGACATCTCTATGCACACGGTCTCAGGTTAGTTAGACTAGCAGGACCTTGTGAAAGGACTGCTCCTGCGCCGTCCTCAGACGCATCCACCTCCACAATAAAAGGTCTCTCCTGATCTGGCTGGATCAGAATGGGAGCGCTACTGAATGCCTTTTTTAGTGTTTCAAACGAAGTAATGGCCTCAGTAGACCAGTTCTCCAAATCCACCCCTTTCTTAGTAAGGTCGGTCAACGGTTTAGCAATTACTGAAAAATTCTTAATAAATTTACGGTAGTAATTGGCAAAACCTAAGAACCGTTGTAAGGCCTTTAAGGATGAAGGCCTTACCCATTCCTTAATAGCTAGTACCTTACCAGGATACATCTTGAAGGCGTGAGGGGTCAGGACATGCCCTAGAAACAGTATCTCCTGTACACCAAAGACACATTTCTCTTGTTTAGCGGACAACTGATTCTCTCTCAACACCTCTAATACTTGTCTAACATGAGACACATGAGATTTGAAATCAGGAGAAAATATCAAAATGTCGTCAAGATAGACAATGACAAATTTACCTAAAAACTCTCTAAGAATATTATTCATAAAGTTTTGGAACACAGCTGGGGCATTGCTGAGTCCAAAAGGCATAACCTGATATTCAAAGTGTCCTACAGGAGTATTGAACACCTTCTTCCATTCGTCTCCCTCCTTGATTCAGATTAGATTATATGCCCCTTTCAGGTCAATCTTAGAAAACTAGGTTGCCCCCAGAACCTGGTTAAATAAATCCGGAATCAATGGGAGAGAGTATCTATTCTGGATAGTGATCTTATTCAATTTCCGGTAATCGATACAAGGCCTAAGACCACCATCCTTCTTCTTAACGAAGAAAAACCCTGCTCCCATAGGAGAGACAGAAGGTCTAATGTGCCCCTTACCGAGGCTTTCCTTAATATAATCCTCCATGGTCTTGCGTTCGGGCTTAGAGAGATTATAAATACGCCCCTTAGGAAACCTGGCACCTTCTACTAACTCTATGGCGCAATCATAAGGTCTATGGGGTGGTAGAACCTCCGGGGTAGGTGATGAGAACACATCAGAATATTCCCTAATGACCGTGGGTAATATATCAGATTCTACTTAGACCCCAGCTTGTACCACAGACAAGCACGAGTCCCCATTTCACCAACTCCCCCTGGACCAATCAATAGTGGGGTTGTGTAATCGGAGCCAATCAACCCTAGTACCACCTCGACCTGTAAGTTCTCCAGGACTAAGAGGGAACATTTCTCAGAGTGGCACACCCCCACGGTTAAAGAAATCTCTGAGGTACATGACCTCACCATACCACCTACTAGGGGAGTGGCGTCAATAACCATGACATGGATAGGTGTAGAAAGAGAAAAAATTGGAATACCCAGTCTAATGGCGTACTGCTGAACCAGAGTCAATAAAGGCCTTACCCGGCCATTTATTAACCCCCAGAGATATTGTTATAGGTACCAAAAGCTTACATTTTGTAATATCAAGGTGTACCTGGTCTTTAGGTTGCCTTGCGTTTGGAGACTTAACGGAGAGGGCCTTCCTAGGACACTGGTTGATCCAATGGTCAGGATCTCCGCAGTAAAAACACACTCCACGTCTGCGGCGCAGATTCCCTTGAGTCTTGCCGACCTGCATGGGTTTTTCGGTAGAGACCTCAGCGTTGTTTCTGGGATAGACCTCAGGCTGGACCACCATCTGAGAAGAGAACTGTCGTTCCTGTTGTCTCTCTCTAACCCGTCGGTCAAGTCGGACTACAAGGGTCATCATCTCCTCTAGAGTCTCTGGAAGCTGATAACTCACTAGAAGATCCTTTAAGTTATCAGACAGATCTGACCTGAACTGACTCTTAAGTGCTGGTTCATTCCATCCTGAGGGAACACACCACCTTCTGAATTGGGTGCAATACTCCTCCGCAGGTAGATCGCCCTGAACCAGAACATTTAGAGCAGTCTCGGCTACCAGTGTCCTGTCTGGTTCATCATACAGGGTACCCAGGGCCTGAAAAAAAACCTCCACTGATGTCAAACAACTGGCATCAGCAGGTAAAAAAAATCCCCATTCCTGGGGATCACCCTGTAACCGGGAAATGACAATGCCCACACGTTGACTCTCGGGGCCAGAGGATACAGGGCGCAAACGGAAAAAAAGTTTACAATTTTCTTTCTTCCGATCTCCAGAAAAGGGCTCAGGAAGCTTAATCTGGGGCTCTAAATGTGGACTGGAGGCCTGAGGGATGGAAGTACCTTGTCCTTGCTCAAAAGAACAGAGTTTCTCCCCTAGCTTCTGCACCATCTGCGTCAGGTTAGAGACATGGTCAGTCAGGGTCACCAGAGGATTCATGATACAGTGGTTAGGTTACGGCCTGTTAATCTGTGACGGTCACGTACACTACACACAGGGGGGAGGATAGTGACTACTGCGCTCCACCCTCACCCCTGGCCCTGCCTACTTGCCTAATGACAGGGGACAACTAGACGGCAGTCCCTAACTTAGGATACGTGCTGGGAAGACAGACAAGACAAATAACGGAATGTGAACGGACCGGGTCAGAACCAAGAGAGCTACGTAGTACAAAGGGTTAAGCAAAGAATGGTCAGGAGAAGCCAGGGTCAAATACCAGGAGAGTAGAGAAGTACCAGAGGAGTCCGCAAAGAGTAGTCAGGTGGGAGCCGAGGTCACAATACCAGGAGGGATGCGCAGTACAGGAGGAGCAGGCAAAAGATCGACAGGGAACAGGATCAGGTGAGTAATCAGTAGTACAACAAATAGCCAGGAACCTAGCATTAACAGGCAACCTGTGGCCAGCAGGCTGCCTGTATTTATAGTGGGGTCTGAGGGTCATGTGACATGGCCAGCGTCACATGACCGACAGACAGACAAGTCAAGCACCGAGTGATCAGCTCGGCGCTCAAGGCAGACCTAGGAGCAGGGAGCCTCCCAGCTAGCAAAGCCGCCCTGGGAACGAGGCCAAACACAGATCCTCGCTCCCGAAGCTAAGCAGCAGGTCTGCAGCTGATGGGAGACCAAGTGCGCATTTGGCGCCCCGTGACACTCGCTGTAAAATAAAAAAAGACAGGCTCTAATTGCCATAAACCACTGAGTCATGTCTTTATATATCTGGGATCCACCTGCACCAGATTCCACCCATTATTCTCTGTCACACAGTCACCATAAATATATACCAGTATATGAATATATATAAATAAATAATATTTTATTCTTTTGCATTCACCCTATGTCTGAAATCACTAAATGGCAAATATGCCCTTACTACAAATATTATATCCGACACATATCTAGCGAAACAAACTGAGTAAGACACCTCTATAGAAGATTCTTATGTTGTACAGGGGTCCATGTTGGTTTTACATAATTCTGTGTCAACAATAATTTTTCTTTCTGCAAGAGATGAAAAAAAATAATTAAATATCAGAATAGAAAGCACCAAATTTACAAACACAAAATAATAAGCCCAAATAAATTTTTTTTATTAACAGAGGAAACTAGTGTGCAACTCCATAGCTTGAAGTCTACATTCAATCCCTGTGGTTTCAGTGTATTGAGTTTCATAATCCATTCAATTTTCCGTAAAAAAAAAAAAACCAAAGCCCTATTTCCCCCTTTACGAGACATAAGGATATGGTCTTTAAAGGGAACCTGTCATGTGGATATTTGATTATAATCTAACTAATTATATACAATCATTAACTACTAAAAAGTGCCTTAGATGTATTCACTTACTGGTGTGACAGATGGTTACCTCATAATATACACACAAAGATGCCACATGCCGCATGCTAATGAGCTGATTTGAGTCCAGCGTGATGTCAGTGAGTCCAGCGTTTCTTTTTTTATTCAGAGCTATAGCCACTCCCCTGCCCACCTGCTGCTGATTCAAATGGAAAATAACTGTCAATCAGCAGCAGGTAGGCAGGGAGAGTCAGGAGCTCATGAATATTCAGGACTCATCATTATGAGCTGGAGCTTTTCAATACAAGATGTTGGCAGATTGACTGGGTCAATTAAAGAAAGTGACCCAGCATTTTGCTAAGAGAATCAGTCACTTATTAGTTAGGACACCATAAAACTGGTGACAGGTTCCCTTTAAGCATACATTTAAGATCTCGTTCACTAGGCCCATATTCTGAGAAATGCTTTGATACTGGCAAATGCATGCTTTTTTTTCGTATAGTATACCTATGCTGATTGAAACACTTTTTAAAGTCTAATGTGGTTTCACCCACGTATAATAGTTGGCACGGACACCATAATGCAGCGTCCCACTACGTGTGTGTGGGCACTGCTTAAAAGCACTTTTTACTCTATTACAAGCTCTAGGTTGTAATGTATAACTGTCACGAGTTGGAGGTCCCAGGAGAGACCTCCGCGTCGTCAAGCAAAAACAAATGGAAATCAGGTACAGACACACAAGAGTTTATTGCACAAACAGAATCCAAGGAGGGAAACACAGGGAAATTGAGAGCTCTATGTACTGTCCGCACAGTGGGAGGAAAATCCCCACTGCGCCACTGTCTAGTAATACTCCAGAGGGGCGTGACTAAACAACTCCTGGTATTCACTAGGGACCCAGATGGTAGGGTTAGGCTTTGCCGCAGGGAGTTGCCAGGGTCCACTCTGGAGCGTGAACTAGACAGTGACAATAGGAGCAAACGGAAAACCGGTACCAGAAGGTACCGACGGTACATAGGCAAACAAACAAGCAGGCAACTAAAAATACAAGCAGGAGTTCACGCAAGGGAACAGGAGTGGCAATGAGCAGAGAAGGACTAGCTCCACCAGTAGTATACTGCGTGGCCTTGCCAATAGCACTCTGCAGCAAGGCACGCTGCAGCAAGGGCTTGCTGAACAGAGACATATAACATAACAAACAGGCAAATACAAACAGCAACTAAAAACACAAGCAGGAGTTCACGCAAGGGAACAGGAGTGGCAATGAGCAGAGAAGGACTAGCTCCACCAGTGGTATACTGCGTGGCCTTGCCCATAGCACTCTGCAGCAAGGCACGTTGCAGCAAGGGCTTGCTGAACAGAGACATATAACATAACAAACAGGCAAATACAAACAGCAACTAAAAACACAAGCAGGAGTTCACGCAAGGGAACAGGAGTGGCAATGAGCAGAGAAGGACTAGCTCCACCAGTGGTATACTGCGTGGCCTTGCCCATAACACTCTGCAGCAAGGCACGCTGCAGCAAGGACTTGCTGAACAGAGACATGAATACACACAAGGTGACTAAAACATAACTGGCAGAACAGATAACAGAAACACAGGAAATAGGATGTCAATGAACAAGTAGGAACCCCACAGAGCACAGACAGACAGGGATCCCATGGGTCAGCAGCATGGGAGAGTGAGTACAAACTAGGAGCAGGACAAGACAACACACACCAGGAGAGCTGACACAGAACTGAGGAAACCTCAGCCTTAAATACAGGTTCCATGGGTGCAGCAGAGAGGCCACACCCATGGAGCAGACAGAGTGGATTAACTCCAGATAGGAACACAGGAGAGTTAACCCATAAAGAACCACATATAACACACAGGAACGGAGCTGCAGCGAGAGAATAGACAGAAGGTCACAGCCAGAGATAACGACTGTGACACTCCCACCCCTCAAAGCCCCCCTCTCCCCCCCAAACAGAAAACGGGAGGAAGTGGGGCAACAAACCAAACAGAACCTGGCAAGGGGACAGAAATCAAAGGGGTGACGAGGAACATGGGCCGGAACACAAAAGACGACCGCAGCCAGCACAAGCCCCTGAAAAACAGCCTGCACGGAGGGTCCGCAGCCAGTACGCCAGGGGAAGATAGCCAGTCAACACGGAAAACACGTCAAGTGAACCGCACAATGCAGTTACCTCCCCCTCCACTCTCCCTCCAGAGAATGACATGTCTGCCAAGAACTAATGATCAAACATGCTGACACCCCCTTCCGGAGGAATGGGACAGGAACGGGAACCAGACTGGAATTCAAAGAAAATCGGAATCAAAGGGGTACAGAGGTACACAAGCAGAAAACATAAGACGACCACAGCCAGCACGCAGCCCCTAGTAACCAGCCTACATGAAAAACGCAGCCAGTACGCCAAGGGGAATGCCGCCAGCCTACACGGCCACAAAAGTCACGGTGAACTGCAGTGTGCTAACACCTCCCCCTCCACTCTCCCTTTGGAGAATGGCATGTCTGCCAAGAACTGATTGGTCAAACATGCTGACACCCCTTTCCGGAGGAGTGAGTACAGAAGCAGATACCTGCACCGATAACAGAAAACACGGCCGTAGGTAGAACTGCAAGTTAAAAAGGCTACACCTGACGTTGCTCCTGGCAACCAGCATACACGGAAAACACCACAGCCAGTACACCAAGGCAACCAAATCCGATACCTAAAAGGCACCATAAAGAGGGAAACACAAACAGAATGCACTAACCGCAGAAATGCAGAAAACAGAACAAAAAAAAACTCTGTGAAAGTTCACTTGTTCATTCTGTCACGAGTTGGAGGTCCCAGGAGAGACCTCCGCGTCGTCAAGCAAAAACAAATGGAAATCAGGTACAGACACACAAGAGTTTATTGCACAAACAGAATCCAAGGAGGGAAACACAGGGAAATTGAGAGCTCTATGTACCGTCCGCACAGTGGGAGGAAAACCCCCACTGCGCCACTGTCTAGTAATACTCCAGAGGGGCGTGACTAAGCAACTCCTGGTATTCACTAGGGCCCCAGATGGTAGGGTTAGGCTTTGCCGCAGGGAGTTGCCAGGGTCCACTCTGGAGCATGAACTAGACAGTGACAACAGGAGCAAACGGACAACAGGTACCAGAAGGTACCGACGGTACATAGGCAAACATAAACAAGCAGGCAACTAAAAATACAAGCAGGAGTTCACGCAAGGGAACAGGAGTGGCAATGAGCAGAGAAGGACTAGCTCCACCAGTGGTATACTGCGTGGCCTTGCCATAGCACTCTGCAGCAAGGCACGCTGCAGCAAGGGCTTGCTGAACAGAGACATATAACATAACAAACAGGCAAATACAAACAGCAACTAAAAACACAAGCAGGGGTTCACACAAGGGAACAGGAGTGGCAATGAGCAGAGAAGGACTAGCTCCACCAGTGGTATACTGTGTGGCCTTGCCCATAGCACTCTGCAGCAAGGCACGCTGCAGCAAGGGCTTGCTGAACAGAGACATGAATACACACAAGGTGACTAAAACATAACTGGCAGAACAGATAACAGAAACACAGGAAAGAGGACGTCAATGAACAAGTAGGAACCCCACAGAGCACAGACAGACAGGGATCCCATGGGTCAGCAGCATGGGAGAGTGAGTACAAACTAGGAGCAGGACAAGACAACACACACCAGGAGAGCTGACACAGAACTGAGGAAACCTCAGCCTTAAATACAGGTTCCATGGGTGCAGCAGAGAGGCCACACCCATGGAGCAGACAGAGAGGATTAACTCCAGATAGGAACACAGGGGAGTTAACCCATAAAGAACCACATATAACACACAGGAACGGAGCTGCAGCGAGAGCATAGACAGAAGGTCACAGCCAGAGATAACGACTGTGACAATAACTTTGCATTTGTGTATCTGCAAAATCCCTGTTAACAGGCCTATTAGGTGAAATTTATACATCCCACCACTAGATGGGGCTAAAGTTCAGGTCCTATATATACCTAGGTCAGGCCTAGTGAGGGTGTTCAGTTGAGATCCTAGTTGAGACCAGGAGGGAGTTGAGGATCAGGATAGCTAGGAAAATGTAGTTCAGAAGAGAGAAGATCTGAGGTAGTCAGATCAAATTAGTGGGAGGAAAGATAGAGTTAAGACTTCGCAACACCGATTAGTGAGTGGAGCCAACTTCGCTAGTAGGTGATACTCAGATGTGAGGCGCAGAAGAGCGTTTTCCTTCTGTAGCCGGACTGTAGACTTGCATCCCTGATCAGTAGGAGAAGAGTTTGCCTCCCTGGAAAAGAAACAAGCATTCCTAGGAATTCATCGGTGATAAGAGCCATTATTGAGGGCCACAGACACCTTTGCATGGTGGAGGTTTTATAGCGTCAGGCAGCCACACCAAACTTCTAAGAGACAGTTGAGTTTTCCTGTCTAAAGTATTCAGCTTGTAGGGAAAGTCAAAGAATAGGATCCAACACATCTAAAGGAACCAGGTACACCTAACCCACTGCTCCAAAACCCAAGAAATCTAAACAGCCTAAAACTGTGGATTTGCAGAATTAACTCTGTACCATCTACCGACTGCATATTTGTACTGCTGCAACCAAAAGACATCCAAAGTAAAAGTTGTGAGTTGCATCTTACCACTGTCTACCTCATTATTGCTACCTATGGTTGTACCACCATTAACGGTACTGGCGTCACGACAAAAAACATCAAGGGACTCAGCCGCAACAAGCACCCTAAGCACCCCTAACATCACGGGCACCTCAACCACTATCTTGGCTGATGCTTCCTACCACAGAGCGTGCCCCGGAGGATTTCGTGCTGTCCTCCTCAACACTGTGCTGCCAGCCCAGGGAGGCCTTCTGCTAACCGTGAGTAAACTGATGAACTGTGTGTTATATCAATTGGCCCCTCATCGGTCCACCGTGCACCTCACGTGTTGCCCCTGCGACTGGCGGCTGGCTGCAATAACACATAAATCACGTATGATGATTTACACGTTAAGTGAAAATGTTTCTGCTGGTTATGTGCTCGGATTCTGAAAATCACATGTGAGTTTCATGTGAATGACGGAAATGTAAACGATGATGTGATTAGATTTTGTAAGTCACATGTGCATTCCATCCAAGTGCACTATGTGAATGACGGAAGTGAAAGCTCTTGTTACGCATGCTCAGTAGATTGAGTATCATGCCAAGAATCACCTGCTGTATCGGGATATCACCTGCTGTATCGGGATCCATGCTGGCTACGTGTTCACATATCTTTGTTTTTAACCATCTGTTTTTAATCTTGCACATGTTCAATTTTATTATTATGTGATTGACAATTATGATATGTTATTAATTTTATACACTTCTATATAGATTTTACTTTTGTATCACGATTATGAGGATGATTAAGGATATATTATCATGCACATTATTGTGACGGTATCATCCGTGTCACCGTCTAGTATTCCCTTCTTCCCATGAAATAGCACAGCCAAATAATCCACAGAGCAATAAATCGCTATTATCGCTGGTATCGCCAGTATCGCTGGTATCGCCAAATAAGTCTATACATGAGCCAAAGCTGAATGCTAGAAATACTTTACTGGAAGGCAACCACATTCAAAAAATACAATTGCTTTTATCCCCTGCTCCCATGCAAGGGAGACACCCACAACAAACATACATTAACCCATAACACAAACGTTACAACCCACATAGACTCCTCCCCTCTGCCTGTGATATAATCATCGTACACCATGGTTAACATAATCAACCCAGGCAGGAGAATACACATTGTCCTCTGTCCTGGAGACAACCGAGTTGTAATTCAATTATCTCTCAGGACAGAGGGCAATCGCCAATACACACAGACATACAATGGAACAGACCTCACTACTCAACGTATACAATGTCCCACCCTTTACAATACACATAGACATGTAACACATCCCAAAATGGCACGAATTAGACCAGGAGTTCAAAAGTTAATAAACGTCTCTTTGGCCTGGCTGTACTCATGGCTTTTCTGTCCAAAACCGGTTCTACACAGTCTTTTGTCCTGGAGACAATTGAGAAGTGATCCACTTATCTCCCAAGGACAGGAGCAAGACTTCATTAGCCACATGGTAGCAAAAGACAGCAAAATACATGAACTTATATAACTATGCAGCTATTGCATAAAACCGGTGCATTCAACATGGGACTGTAATCACATGGTAAGAGGCTGGCAAGTAGTCCTCTCCAAGCACCCGTGGCAACCTCAAAAGAGGGGAGTTTGTCACAATTATTATATCACATGTTTTTTGTACAATAATCATGTTTATATACTTTTTTACACATAATCATGTTAATTAATGAGTTATATTGTTTACCCTATTTATATGCACTGTGCACCTATGTATAATGTGACTGCTTGAGAAAGGTCCCAGTGAGAGGACCGAAACGCTGTTTGGTGATTGAAATACACTTTATTTGATATACGCCTAGGAAGTGCCGTGGAATTTTCTCCTTTTGTATTTTTTGGAGGTTGAATCACTTCTACAGCCGCTGGCACCCCTCTACAACATTTTATGCTGTGCTGTTCACACACCCCTTGGTTTCAGTGTATATATAAATATATATATATATATATATACACAGTATATCTATATCACACAAAATCAGAAACTTTAGCTCACCCACGCTTGTCTTGTGGCCGTGCAAGGAACTCACGGATAAACGTTAAATTTAAAAAGAAAAACAACTTCCAGAATCCAGGCCGTAGTAAAATCCATCCACATTTATTAATTGCTTTAAAAGTCCATACGGCACATAAGAATCACAAAGCAGTCAACACATTTCGATGTGTTGTCTTAATCATGACCTACTGTAGGTCATGATTCCCACTAAAAGAGGGTTTTTTCAGGAAGTTGGAGGAGTTGAGTGAGAGCGTCCAAAGAGGCCAGACAATACGCAATAAGGGAAACATTTTCCCCTCCTGCTGTTGGACATTTGGGAAAGCAGCTCGTAGAGCAGCTCACGCCTGATATTAATAGGACTTTGTATCAGAGTAGGAGAACGGGTCCAAGATACCCCACTCTGTTTAAGACAGTTACCAAGACTTGAAGCTACAGATAACATTACGGAATAAACAGTGAAGGCCAAGTGCCAGAACCATGCATATCGCTGGAACCAAGAAAGAGAAATATCAAGAACCGTTTTGTAACTGCAAGTCTATTCCAAGTAAAGAAAAGTTAAACTTCACAAAGTCTAGAATTCATTTAGTTTAAAGCTCCAACTCAATCTCTGCAACACAGACTGTCCCCCAGGAATCAATAGCCTGAAGGTTGGAGCATTGTGACACAAACACTAGGCCACAGTATACCATTTGCATCCTACGCACTGGGACTACTCCCCTGGGGGAGCAGCATGCTGCACACACAAGGTTAGTCAAAAGTAACCTGCACTCTGGCTGTAGAATGTATTTTAACTCCTTAATGAATAATCACGTACATGTAGGTCACTATGCATAAGGGAATGTATGGAGCAGGCTGCTGTGCTAACAATGCCACAATGACCAGGACCAGATCCCCTTGCATCATGTGACCATTTGTCATGATGTAAGGGGAGCTGGAAGGGGGATCCAGATCCGGGAGGCACGTAAGTAAGCTTCCATTTAAAAGTCTGGTTTTACATTATCGCCCCCTTCATTCTTGCATAACCCCTTTAAGTACAGTGGTCCCTTCAATGTTTGTCATGAACAGTAATGCCCTTATGTACCTATTAATACAGTTCCCTTAATAGGAGAGCCACTGTGCTGGCTAAATGCCAAGGCAACCAGAGTCAGGTCCCCAGTGAAGATAAATATGGTGATGTTTATTGGTCTGGCAGTAAAACCACCCATCTATACTTGGTTCCCACCATGCAGCTATGATTACAATTTTATTGCAATACAAAAGACTCACCAGAACACATACACACATCATTTGATTTTTTTCAAAGCCAATAGAAATTAGCCACAGAAGCAATAAATAGCCACACCGTAAGGATTATCAAAGTGTGTAAAGACATTTCTGGTGACCAGGACCGCGGGAGTGCCCATAGGAACACATGCAGAGCAGCTCCATCCAGGCCACCTTGTATCTGCACTGCTGCGATGGCCATAACCCCTGGATATGAGCAGTGTATAATGTGATGGAAAAACGTATACATGGCTGGATGATAGCGATGACTGGGCGGTTAATGTACAGGGTTACAGTCTGTTTAGAAAGAATCGCCAAAACCGGAGAGGGGGAGGGGTCTGCCTTTATGTAAAGTCTTGTCTAAAGCCCACACTCCGGGAAGATATAAGTGAGGGACATGAACATGTGGAATCACTGTGGGTAGAGATACATGGAGCTAAAAACAATAATAAATTACTACTAGGAGTTTACTATAAACCACCTAATATACCAGAGTCCACAGAAAATCTACTACTAAACAAGATAGACGAGGCGGCAAATCATACTGAGGTGGTTATTATGGGGGACTTCAACTACCCAGATATAGACTGGGAAACTGAAACCTTTATATCTTATAAAGGAAACAGGTTCTTGGCAATAACCAAAGACAATTAACTTTTCCAACTGGTTCAGGACCTGACTAGAGGGACGGCCATACTGGACTTAGTATTAACCAATAGACCTGACAGAACAACAGATGTGCAGGTTGGGGGACACCTGGGAAATAGTGACCATGAAGTAATAACCTTCCAATTATCATTCAAAAGAGTGTTTATTCAGGGAGGAACAAAAATACCAAACTTCGAAAAAGCTAAATTTAGCCAACTAAGAGAGGCCATAGGCCTAACTAACTGGGACAATGTCCTCAAAAATAAAAATACAGCGACAAAATGGGATATTTTTAAAAGCATCCTAAAATCTAATTGTGAGAGGTACATACCTTAAGGGAATAAAAGGATAAATGACAAGAAGAAACCAATGTGGATAAATAGAACTGTAAAGAAAGCAATAAATGACAAAAAGAAAGCATTTAAATCACTAAAATAGGAGTGGAGCAAGGAAGCACTGAAAAACTATAAGGAAAAAAATTGACTATGCAAAAAACAAATAAAAGCAGCCAAACTAGAGACTGAGAGATTCATTGCCAAACAGAGCAAAACTAACCCTAAAATGTTCTTCAATTATATAAATGGTAAAAAGTATAAATCGTAAGGTGTCGGAGAAAGCAAAGCTATTAAATATTTTTTTTCTCTACTGTATTCACTGAAGCAAATAAACTGTCACATGATCTACTGTATTCACTGAAGCAAATAAACTGTCACATGAAATGCAGAATGTAAAAGTTAGTTCCCCATTAAAGGTGCCCTGTCTGACCCAGGAAGAAGTACAGTGGCGTCTTAAAAAGATTAAAATAGACAAATCGCCAGGACCAGATGGCATACACCCCCCTATCCTAAGAGAATTAAGTAATGCCATAGCCAGACTCTTATTTCTGATATTTAAGGACTCTATACTGACAGGGAGTGTTCCGCAGGATTGGCGCATAGAAAATGTCATGCCAATATTCAAAATGGGTCCAAAAACAGAGCCGGGAAACTATAGGTTTTCTAAGAGATGCTATCTTGGAGTACGTCAATGAAAATAAGCAACTAACACCATATCAGCATGGCCTCATGACTGTGATCGGTCATATCAAACTAATTTTATCAGTTTCTATGAGGAGGTAAGTTCTAGACTTGACAGTGGCAAATCAATGGGTGTCATATATCTGGACTTCTCCAAAGCATTTGACACTGTACAGCATAAAAGGTTAGTATATAAAATGGGAATGCTTGGACTGGGAGAAAATGTCTGTATGTGGGTAAGTAACTGGCTCAGTGATAGAAAACAGAGGGTGATTATTAATGGTACACACTCAGATTGGGTCACTGTCACTAGTGGGGTACCTCAGGGTCAGTATTGGGCCCTATTCTCTTCAATATATTTATTAATGATCTTGTAGAAGGCTTGCTCCGTAAAATATCAATTTTTGCAGATGACACTAAAATGTGTAAAGTAATTGACACTGAAGAGGACAGTATACTGCTACAAAGGGATCTGGATAGATTAGAGGCTTGGGCAGGGAAGTGGCAGATGAGGTTTAACAGTGACAAATGTAAGGTTATGCACATAGGAAGGAATAATGCAAATCACCCGTACATACTAAATGGTAAAACACTGGGTAACACTGACATGGAAAAGAACCTAGGAATTTTAGTGAACAGCAAACTGAGCTGTAAAAACCAGTGTCAGGCAGCTGCTGCCAAGGCCAATAAGATAATGAGTTGCATCAAAAGGGGCATAGATGCCCCGTTATAAGAACATAGTCTTACCACTTTACAAATCACTAGTCAGACCACACATGGAGTACTGTGTACTAGTGTTGAGCACAAATATTCGAAAAGCAAATTTTTATCTCGAATATCGCCACTTTGAGAATTCGCAAATATTTAGAATATTTTGCTATATATTCGTTATATCGAATATTCGTCATTTTTTCCATCTGAACACGATTCCTCCCTGCTTCTTGCTTGCGGGCCAATGAGTCATTGGCCCACAAGCAACTTAAGCAGGGAAGAATCATGACTTCAGATGGAAAAAAATTATGAATATTCTAAAAAAACTAATTTATAGCACTATATTCAATATAGTGCTATATATTCGTATTTTAGATTATTAGTAATTTTTTTCCATCTGAAGTGAACACTTAACACTGTTCACTTCAGATAGAAAAAAATGTTGAATGTTCTAAAATACGAATATACAGCACTATATTGAATATATATTGAATATATACAGTATATTGCGTAATATGCGAATATTACGCGATCAATATAGGCGTGGGTCAAAAACGAATATCTAGCACTATAGAATATGTCTGTAAAGAATAAATCAAGGCAACTGAACTTACTGTAGATTTCTTGAAAACGTTTCACTCGTTCTCAAGAAATCTACAGTAAGTCCAGTTGCCTTGATTTATTCTTTACAGATATACTATGACCTGGATAAATGAAAACCTTCACAGACACTATATTATAGTGCCATATATTTGTTTTTTAGAATATTCGTCATTTTTTCCATCTGAAGTCATGATTCCTCCCTGTTTAAGTTGCTTGTGGGCCAATGGCTCATTGGCCCACAAGCAAGAAGCAGGGAGGAATCATGTGTTCAGATCGAAAAAATTACAAATATTCAAAAAAACGAATATATGGTCGGATAATATTGATTTGAATACTGTATTGATCGCATAATATTCGCATATTATGCGATCATTACCTTCCCGATTTTCGGGTAAAAAAAAAAGAATGTAGAATATAATGAATATTCGAATTCGCGAATATTCAACGAATATTCTACAAAATATTCGCGAAATATCACGAATTGAAATATGACCCCTGCCGCTCATTACTACTGTGTACAGTTTTGGGCTCCTGTGAACAAGAAGCTAGGAATAAAACGTAACTTTTAATCACCACATTAATATTAAATCACTTCACTACATTAATATTAATGTGGTGATTAAAAGTTAAGTTTTATTCCTAGCTTTCTGTGACTCCCTTGATATATAGCAGGAATTTTCTGTATGAGCATCTAATTAATATTGGACATTCTGTTTCGGCTCCTGTGAACAAGGCAGACAAAGCAGAGCTGTGGATGGTTCAGAGGAGGGCAACTAAAGTAATAACTGGAATGGGGCAACTACAATACCCTGAAAGATTATCAACATTAGGGCTATTCACTTTAGAAAAAAGACGACTGAGGGGAGATCTAATTACTATGTATAAATAGATCAGGGGAGATTTCCCATCTATTTATCTCCAGGACTGTGACTGTGACAAGGGGACATCCTCTGCGTCTGGAGGAAAGAAGGTTTGTACACAAACATAGAAGAGGATTCTTTATGGTAAAAGCAGTGACACTATGGAACTCTCTGCCTGAGGAGGTAGTGATGGGGAGTTCACTAAAAGAGTTCAAGAGGGGCCTGGATGTATTTCTGGAGTGTAATAATATTACAGGCTATAGCTACTAGAGAGGGGTCGTTGATCCAGGGAGTTATTCTGATTGCCTGATTGGAGTCGGGAAGAAATTGTTCCCCTAAAATGAGGAAAATTGGCTTCTACCTCACAGGGTTTTTGTTTTTGCCTTCCTCTGGATCAACTTGCAGGAAAACAGGCCGAACTGGATGGACAAATGTCTTTTTTCGGCCTTATAAACTATGTTACTATGTTATGTTAAGCCAGCAAAGGAGGCAACATGGAGAATCAGAAGACATTAGTAAGAGCCTTGTATTAACTTTCTCTACATGATAAATGCCATTTGCTAAAGTGAGACAACCCCTTTAATTTTTTATTATTCTGCTCTCCATAGATTCTCCAAAATATTGTATAACAAAAGCATCCAGGGCTCAGTTATGACAATTTAGTCAAATATGGAATATTTATTTCCTAAAAGTTAATCGTAGTAATTTGTCTTCTTAATAGATTCTAATTAGAAGACGTCAAGAGATTATCAATAAATGAGTAATCAATGTTTTACACACCTTGCTGTGTTACAGTGTTTTTCTTCCCATACACTGGGTGTGTACTAAATCATAGTTTCATGTTTACACCCATTCATTAGAATATCTAAAGCATTTGGATAAACATAGATTCATATTGTATGTATGCTGATGATACACATATAACCTGCAACACATAACATACTGTGCCATAGAAAAGACATATAGTAAACATGACATGCCCTTCCGTATAGAATTCAATCATGGAAAATGGCAGTTGTCAACTAGAGTTGAGCGGACACCTGGATGTTCGGGTTCGGCAGGTTCGGCCAAACTTGAAAAAAAAGTTTGGGTTCGGGACCCGAACTTGACCCGAACTTGATCCCGATCCCGAACCCCATTGAAGTCAATGGGGACCCGAACTTTTGGGCACTAAAATGGCTCTAAAATAGTCCTGGAAAGGGCTAGAGGACTGCAAAAGGCATCAAAATGTGCTTAAGAGCATGACAACTGTTCTGCAAACAAATGTGGATAGGGAAATGACTTAAAATAACATAAATTACAGAAAAATTAGCAATACAACAGAGGATTTTGAGAGATTTAGGGCCCTGTCACCCAGGCACAGCAGGGGTTCATTCACGGCAAAAGGGATTTCATGTCACCCAGCAATAGAACAGAGGATTTTGAGAGATTTAGGCCCCTGTCACCCAGGCACAGCAGGGGTGTGTATACGCCAAAAATGGTAAAATGTCACCCGACAATTGAAAATAATAATTTTTTCAATTTAGGGCACTAAAATTGGCACTTTTTTGAATTAAAATGGCTTTAAAATAGTCTTTGAAAAGGCTAGAGGGATGTAAAAGGCAGTAAAATGTGCTTAAGAGCATGGCAACTGCTCTGCAAACAAATGTGGATACGGAAATAACTTAAAATGAAATAATATAACTAAAGATTACAAATTATTAACCTGCAACTCAGAGAAGGAGGTGGATATGGAGTCGGAGGTTGAGGAGGCGGTGAATGTGGTGTTGTAGGTGGAGGCAGCAATGGAGGAGGAGGAGGTAGCCAACAATGTTTTTTTTATTTTTTATAGGGTAGGTAGCCCCCAAAATATTGGGCCAAATAAAAAAAAAAGAAAACAAAGAATCATTGCACTTGACTTGAGTACAAGAATGTATGTTTGATGGTGGTATAAATGTCTATTCTGCACAAGGTACAGACAAGTCTTGTGGGATCCAAGCCTGGTTCATTTTAATGAACGTGAGCTTGTCCACGTTGGCTGTGGACAGGCAGCTGCGTCTGTCTGTAATGACGCCTCCTGCCGTGCTAAATACACGTTCAGAGAGTACACTGGCTGCAGGGCAGGCCAGCACCTCCAAGGCATACAGGGCAAGCTCTGGCCATGTGGACAATTTGGAGACCCAGAAGTTGAATGGGGCAGAACCATCAGTCAGTACGTGTAGTCGTGTGCACAGGTACTGTTCCACCATGTTAGAATATAGTTTATTTAGAATATAGTTCCAAATATTCGTGAAATCGAATATTCGTTTTTTTCCCGAAAAAAAAATCGTACGATTATTTTAATCTTATGATTTTTTTTTTTTTCCTATGACTATGGCTAGGCTAATATGTGTATTTTACGAAATTTCTTAATATTGCTCTAACTTCGTCTTTTAGAATATTCGTAATATTCTAAAAGACGGAGTTAGAGCAATATTCCGAATATTCTAAAAGACGAAGTTAGAGCAATATTACGAAATTTCGTAAAACACACATATTAGGCTAGCCATAGTCATAGGAACGTTGCCTTATTCAGGAAAAAAAAATTTGTACGATTAAATTAATCGTACGATTTTTTTTAAATTATTTTTTATTTTTTTTTCCTGTATAAGGCAACGTTCCTATGACTATGGCTAGGCTAAGTTTGTACCCCTTCCCCTCTGCGTCTGGGGATCGTTCTTACAGCCCTGTCCCCCCACCCCACTAGTAACTAACACATTCACATTGGACACCCCCTGGGAAAAATAAATAAATAATTGTACATCATATTTATTGATTCAGCTATACATAATCCATATCTACCACCAATATATATATTTATCTAAGCAATATCGATATTGAATATATATTTGAATAATATAGATATTGCTTAGATACAGATACTGATAATGGTAATTGCACACTAGCATAAGTGTATTTTCACACTAGCGGCAGGACATATCCTACAGGCTGTTCACTCTGTCGGATCCACCCTGCCGCTATTTGGCCGTGCCGCTGGACTGCCGCTCCGTCCCCATTGACTATAATGGGGACGAGGGCGGAGCTCCGGCGAAGCACGGCGAGAGGTCGCAGGACTAAGTCTACTTTCACACTTGCAGCATAGTGATCCGTCGAGCAGTTCCGACGACAGAACTGCCTGCCGGATCCGGCATCGCAAAACAACTGAAGGACAGATCCGTCCTTCCGGTCTGTGCATGCACAAACCGGGAAAACTGTGAAAAAGACTGCCAGAGGGTTCCATCCATCCACATGACAAGCGGATAGACGGATCCGTACAAAAAATGCATTTGTAGATGGATCCGTTTTTGCAATGCATCCATCTACAAATGCTGTCAGTTGTCACACTGATCGGCGGATCCGGCAGGCAGCTCCAGCTGCAATGTGACAGGAAGATCTTCTGCCAGTGTGAGCTCGGAGATGATCATGTGTTTTTTTTTTATGCAAAGTGCAGAGCAGGGGGCGGGAAAGGTCAGGTTATTCATGAGGCAGAGCTCAGGCTTTGTTGTTCCACGCCCCCTCACAGGGCCGGATTAAGAGCATCATGGGCCTGGTGCAGAAGATTTTAATGCAGAAGATTTTAATGGGCCTTTTTATAGAAAATGAAAACGCAACGCAGAGCAACTTTTTATAGCACAAATAAAGTTTGAATTTATGCAAAATTACACATGTGAAAATACGCATGCATAAAGTTTGAAGTGTGAACGGGTCTGCGTAATCCCATTCAAGTCTATCGGACTAAAGTTCATGCGTCATTTTCAAGCAGATTTACGCACGGGTTTGCGTGTGAAAAATCTGCTGTGTGAACTTAGCCTAAGTGTACATCTCTGGCCACAGTTTAAATATACAGCTATCTATATAGATGGCTGTATTATGTATAGCCACCCCCCAAGGAGTTAACTACGGTAGTGCTGCTGGATATGTCATCACGTCTAGCTTTTCCATGCTCCTGAATGGCATATGTGTTTATAAAAGCTAATCTATTATAAGCAGATATGCCATTGAGGAGCTTGGAAAAGATAGGTAGGCAAGAAATAGTCACCTAGCTTTTCCATGCTCCTGAATGGCAAATCTGCCTTTAGGAATATCTGTCTGTAATAGCTGAACTATTATAAGCAGATATATCATTCAGGAGCATGGAAAAGCTAGGTGACAATTTCTCACCTAGCTTTTCCATGCTCCTGAATTTCAAATCTGCCTTTAGGCATATCTGTTTATAATACCTGATCTATTATAAGCAGATATACCACTCATTGAAGAGCTAGGTGACTATTTCTCACTTAGCTTTTCCATGCTCCTGAATGGCATATCTGTTTATAATAGATCAGGCTCAGCTATTATAAAGATATATATGCCTATAAGCAGATATGCAATTCAGGAGCATGGAAAAGCTAGGTGAAAAAAATCATCACCCAGCTTTTCCATGCTCCTGAATGAGATGTATAAATTATACAGTATGCAGTATAATAGGTGAGGTGAGCCAATGCTGATTTACTTACCGCCTATGAGTTGTTTTCTGGACAGTACACGGAAGGCTGCTGAACGCGACTCACCACTGGCTGCACCCCTGACTCCACACAGGAAGAATTTAGAACTTCCCGCGCGCAGCAGCCGTCACGGTCTTTCACTTTACGGCATGGCCTAGGCCCCAGGGGAGGAGTCTGACGTGACGACGCAGCGCGGCGTGCACAGCTGACCTGTCACCTGACCTGATCTGTCAGCTGTCACTGTCCTGGTGAGTTCTGTAAAGGGCCGGCCTGGGAGATTTCTCCTTGCGCGCCGGCCCTGTCATCATCTGACAGTCGGCACGGTTCGGTCCTACTAAAGGGTAGCGGGGCGGCCGCCAGGCAACCTCAGCGAGGCGGCCTATGCGGGCTGCTGGGCCTATTTTCATGCAGGGGCCTGGAGCTGCAGCTCCATCCGCCCCCTCAGCATGTACTTCAGCATGTAAACAAATAATGACAGAACCATGAAAAGGTTGACATATGGGTTTTAACTTGATGAAATCTAGTTTAACCAAATTATATGTATATCCTGATGGGTTTTAATAGGTTTTATTTTTTTTTTCATTAACTCGGATAACCCCTTTAACTTAAATCCTAACTGCCAACTGACGGGCGCTGTAGAGTTCACAGTTAAAGGGCCGGTCAACGTGAAATTTAGTGTTAAAGGGGCGACCCTTGCAAAAGTCACTGTTATTTAATATATATTTGCAATAAATAAATACCCGAGCAACACGGGGCCACAGCTAGTTTATGTATTAAATAACAATATAAAACATACGAAAGCAAGTGATTAAACCTAATAAAATATTTATTTACAAATACAAAGTATGTAAAATATTAAATAAAAAAAACTAAGGCAAACTTTGTAGTTCATGCTGGATCTCCAGGAGGTCTTCATTCTGGATCCTCATCTGATCCTCCAGCTTCTTGTAGGCATCATCCAGCTGACGCTGATGCCTTTGTAAGCGCCCCTGAAGAAGCCCTATTTTTTTTTTTTCAGTTTTTATAAGCCGCATGGCCTTGCCTTGGGATTTCTGATGCTCAAGGAGCCTTTTTTTCAGTTTTCGGATAACTGTTAGGATAAAAAAATATTTCAATGACTTCCAATTATGATGAAGGCAGTTAGTGGTTTGGGTGGAGTTTTTGTTACAGTACTGTCCATTTATAGAACCAAATTTTTTTAAATTACAGTTTTGAAAATTATATAGTTGTTTATTTAGTATTTCAATATAGTATAATGTTATTTAGTGGGTTAATTAATGCAAGATCATTACAGTATAATAGTATTTAGTTGTTTTTTTTTAGATGAAAGAACAATCTACACTTTTCTGTTGCTAAGCATTTCTGTTGCCCATGGTCAATATGAATAACACATGAAAGTTCTCATCTTAAAAAATATCACTTCTAATACAAAAGAGCTATAAGATTTTATGAATGGAAAAAGAAAACAAAACTTTTTTAAAAGGGCTTTTGAACACACTACAAAATCTAAATAGTCTTCATATAGACAGAGTCGTGGCACCAGGTCTCTGAGATGCCATAAATTTAAAGACAATAATATGTACTCAGCCCCTTATCTGTAAGATAATAATCGACTTATTATGATCGTCTTTGATATGTTTGTATCTTATATTTTAAATGCCCATTCATTCCGCCATGTCTCCCTTTTTATTGTATATACGACAGATGAAGGGACTGGTCAGTTCTCGGAAGCTCGCTATGTGACATATTAATTATTATTTTATGGCCATTAAAATGTATCAAGCCACCACAACTATTATTTAGTATTTATTAAAGACAGCACAGAATTACTTGGTTATAGTTATGTAATGTTTAAAGTGAATTAGTTGTATACTTTATGGTTTTAATGTAGATTACAGATTTAATTAGCTTTAAAAAATATGTATATATATTTCTCGCTTTTTTAAATCATTTTAGTCCCTTTTTGTTATAAACATCATATGGATATTGAATTATATAGCTGTGTGCACATATTTACCCTCCTGATGGGGGGTGTAGACCTCCTTCTCGCCCTCTTCTGGAGGTGGGGGGGAGGAATCCCCTTGTTGGGATGGTCCAGGCTGCTCCTCCTCTGCCTGCTCCGCTGACTCTTCCTCCTCACCCGTTTCTTGTTCAGGAGGAACGGGAACCCCTGTAATCACAGAATGTTAAGAATTTAGACAATTAACTCATAAATCATAATAAAGGTAAATAAAAAAAATATCCTATATGGAGGAATCTGCATGGGATTCTGATTATCCACACGGTGGATTTGCCTCACTATGGGTTTATATTACATGACAAAACAAGTGTTACAGATGGGTAAAACTGGACTAAGTTAAAAAGTAGTATGACGTGACAGGGGTTATTTGATGGTATTATGTGGGTTATATTATATTTTTGGGCTGTCATCGTTATACTGTCTGCAGAGCCGCATTTTAAATATCTGCTGTCCGTCTTCACTCACAGTTGATTTTGTTGTCATGGTCACTTTATTAATAGAAGGAGGGGTAAAGTCGCTTGCAGATAGGTGGCGAGATGACTAGATTTCTATATGCTATTTAGGCACTGTTTAGCGCTGTTCTATTCAGCAGTTAAAGGGAGTCTGTCATGTAAAGTCCTCATTTTACTCCACTAACATCCTGATCTCCCTTACCTTACCCCTATCACAATATTACCTTTCAGATAGCATTTAATTAGTGGTTTATGAGGTTAATTTAGTGGGTGGGGTGTGTGTGTGTGTATATATATATATATATATATATATATATATGTAGAAAGGCAAAAGGGACAATAATAGATGGAAGATATGTGTCACCGGGGGACCCTGGCCTGGTTGAAGTAGGAGCCACTAGTGCACGGCCATGGTCAATATGAATAACACATGAAAGTTCTCATATTAAAATATAACTTCGAACACAAAAGAGCTATAAGATTTTTTGCATGCAAATTGAGGACCAAAATTTGTTACAAGGTATTTTACAAACACTACTTGATACTTCGAAGACTGGATTTAATTTTTAAGAGGGATTTTGAACACACTACAAGAACTAATTAGTCTTCTAGAGACATAGTTGTGGCACCATGTCTCTGAGATGCCATAAATTTAAAGACAATAATATGTACTCAGCCCCTTATCTGCAAGATAATAACGGACTTATTATGATCGTGTTTGATATGTTTGTATCTTATATTGTATATAAGACAGATGAAGGGACTGTTGAGTTCTTGGAAGCTCACTATGTGACATGGTAATTATTATTTGTTGGCCATTAAAAGGTATCAAGCCAGCACAACTCTTATTTGGTATTTCTTAATGAGAGTACAGAATTACTTTGTTATAGTTATGTAATGTTTAATGTGAATTAGTTCGGTACTTTATGGTTTTAATGTAAATTACAGAGTTTTTTTATTTGATTTTTTTATTTATTTATCTACTTTTCGCAAATTTCAAACATTTTAGGCCCTTTTTCTTATAAATATTGTATGGATATTGAATTATATAGCTGTGTGCACATATTTACCCTCCTGGTTGGGGGTGTAGACCTCCTTGTCACCCTCTTCTGGAGGTGGGGGGGAGCAATCCTCTTGTTGGGATGGTCCAGGCTGCTCCTCCTCTGCCTGCTCAGCCGACTCTTTCTCCACACCCGTTGCGACCACCTTCTTTGATTTCCTGGGTTTAACCGAAGGAACAGCAACCCCTGTAATCACAGAATGTTAAGAATTTAGAAAAACAACTCATAAATCATAACAAATGTAAATATTTTAAAAAAATCCTATATGGAGGGATCTGCATGGGATTCTGATTATCCACACGGTGGATTTGACTCATTTTGGTGTTATATAACATGCCAAAACCAGTTTTACAGATGGGTAAAACTGGCCTAACTTAAAAGGTAGGATGACGTAACAGGCGTTATTTCTTTGATGGTATTATGTTGGGTATAATAATTTTTTGGGATGTCATCGTTATACTGTCTGCCCAGCCGCATTCTTAATACAATCTTACCTTTCATATAGCATTTAATTAGTGGTTTATGAGGTTAATTTACTGGGTGAGGTGTGTGTGTGTGTATATATATATATATATATATAGTAGAAAGGCACAAGGGACTATAATAGATGGAAGATATCTGTCACCGAGGATCCTGGCCTCGGTGAAGTAGGAGCCACTAGTTCATATGTCCGCAGCAGTTGCTGACGGACACTTTGGTAGTTAGCATAGCTGTGAAAAGCTAACACGGGATGGCTCTTATTGGGAGTAGTCATAGAGTTGAGCGGGTGACTACTCCACACAATCCAGGCCAGGTTTTGAATGGCTTACAAAAGTCAGCAAGAAGGGTCAGGTGGGGATGATTACATGGCTGACAATGGAGCTCTGGATGGCTGGGTGTTTGTGTTTGGAACTGAGTGAAAGACCAGAGGGTCTCTGCTTGGATACAGAGGACAATGCAAGATACTCTGTGGGATTTACGGTACTGTGCCTTACTTGTGTAATTGTTTTTTATTTAAGTGTCGGCTGGAGTAAGCCGATTAATGCTGCCTGTTGATTGTTTGTGTGCCAACAATAAAGGACACTTGTTATTTGAAGATTTCCATGGAAAAATCCTTCTGTGTATTTATCTGAAGGCTACCATTTGTGAATCCTTACAATATATATATACTAGTCAATGACCCGGCGTTGCTCTGGTATTTATTCATAGCAATTTTATATTAAATAACAGTGACTTTCACAGTGACCGGCCCTTTAACAGTGACTGACGGTGACCGGCCCTTTAACACTCATTTTCATGGTGACCGGCCCTTTAAAAGTGAGTTTCACGGTGATCGGCCCTTTAAAAGTGAGCTTCACAGTGACCGGCCCTTTAACTTTGAACTCCGCAGCGCCCGTCAGTTTGCAGTTAGGATTTAAGTGAAAGGCTGGGAGGCTAGTATTGGCTAATGCAGTTCATTTTTTTTTATATATCTCGTGAACGGTACGTCCTAGAGAGCTGAGACCCCACAAGATTTCATTCCAGGTAGCAAGGAATGTGTATACCAAGAATCATTGAAATCGATTGTTGCGTTTTTGAGCAACATACATAAATACATACATACATACGTATATATATATATTCTTGAATCCCATGAAAATTGTAGGGGGGGTGTATGTAATGGTCGGGGACTTTGACCTGAATAGTTAATCATGTTTGCATATAAACAAAAATACCTATATATATTTATGCGTGTGAAACGTATGAAATCATCCGGTGACATCATACATCAGTACCGCGCTGGTATAACAATAAATATACAATCTCAGCGAGGGAGAGATGTATTATGAAACCGGAAGATATTGTACATGTCACAACAGGTATTAAGTAATCATTTGAAAAGGGATGAAATACGGATGTAGTACAGTTAACACACATGCTTTATGAGACGTGTTATGTAAACTTAATGCAATTAAATGTGTTACGCTATTTTTTAAAATGCCTTTTGTTTCAAGATTACGGGATGAATTAATAAATCTGAGAGGTTGTGTGTTAACCATACTACATCTGTACGGATTAGCAGCATAACTGAATAGATACATTACTGAGTGTGGTAGAGAGAGATACAAAATTCATGTAAGCATTGTACCTGGGCGTAATCGCTGACTGTACTCCTTTACTAGTTCCGGGTGAAGGCGTTTGAGGTCACAAAATTTTTTCTGTATAGCTTCCTTCTCGACCTTTTTGCCATGTTTGAGATAAAGCTCAGTCCGGACAGATGTTATGATTAGGTCTTTTTCCTTATGTTTCTTTGTCAGGTGATATCCCCGCTCCAGAAAGCGCTGAAGGATAAAGATGAAAGCATATAATCCCCATTGTTTTATTATCCAAATCAAAAAAAATATATCCTCAACAAATACGCAAAAATTAAGTTACGTCTTTGAAGGGGAAATATTAGATTTATTGTTACGGTTATAAGATCGGATTGTATTGCGATTGTATGTGTGTGAGGTCTGAGCAATCAAATATTAGCCAGCTAAGCTGCGATGTACCTGTCTAGTAAGTGACGGTACTACAGGGAGTGCAGAATTATTAGGCAAGTTGTATTTTTGAGGATTAATTTTATTATTGAACAACAACCATGTTCTCAATGAACCCAAAAAACTCATTAATATCAAAGCTGAATATTTTTGGAAGTAGTTTTTAGTTTGTTTTTAGTTTTAGCTATTTTAGGGGGATATCTGTGTGTGCAGGTGACTATTACTGTGCATAATTATTAGGCAACTTAACAAAAAACAAATATATACCCATTTCAATTATTTATTTTTACCAGTGAAACCAATATAACATCTCAACATTCACAAAAATACATTTCTGACATTCAAAAACAAAACAAAAACAAATCAGTGACCAATATAGCCACCTTTCTTTGCAAGGACACTCAAAAGCCTGCCATCCATGGATTCTGTCAGTGTTTTGATCTGTTCACCATCAACATTGCGTGCAGCAGCAACCACAGCCTCCCAGACACTGTTCAGAGAGGTGTACTGTTTTCCCTCCTTGTAAATCTCACATTTGATGATGGACCACAGGTTCTCAATGGGGTTCAGATCAGGTGAACAAGGAGGCCATGTCATTAGATTTTCTTCTTTTATACCCTTTCTTGCCAGCCACGCTGTGGAGTACTTGGACGCGTGTGATGGAGCATTGTTCTGCATGAAAATCATGTTTTTCTTGAAGGATGCAGACTTCTTCCTGTACCACTGCTTGAAGAAGGTGTCTTCCAGAAACTGGCAGTAGGACTGGGAGTTGAGCTTGACTCCATCCTCAACCCGAAAAGGCCCCACAAGCTTATCTTTGATGATACCAGCCCAAACCAGTACTCCACCTCCACCTTGCTGGCGTCTGAGTCAGACTGGAGCTCTCTGCCCTTTACCAATCCAGCCACGGGCCCATCCATCTGACCCATCAAGACTCACTCTCATTTCATCAGTCCATAAAACCTTAGAAAAATCAGTCTTGACGTTTCAGCTTGTGTGTCTTGTTCAGTGGTGGTCGTCTTTCAGCCTTTCTTACCTTGGCCATGTCTCTGAGTATTGCACACCTTGTGCTTTTGGGCACTCCAGTGATGTTGCAGCTCTGAAATATGGCCAAACTGGTGGCAAGTGGCATCTTGGCAGCTGCACGCTTGACTTTTCTCAGTTCATGGGCAGTTATTTTACGCCTTGGTTTTTCCACACGCTTCTTGCGACACTGTTGACTATTTTGAATAAAACGCTTGATTGTTCGATGATCACGCTTCAGAAGCTTTGCAATTTTAAGAGTGCTGCACCCCTTTGCAAGATATCTCACTATTTTTGACTTTTCTGAGCCTGTCAAGTCCTTCTTTTGACCCATTTTGCCAAAGGAAAGGAAGTTGCCTAATAATTATGCACACCTAATATAGGGTGTTGATGTCATTAGACCACACCCCTTCTCATTACAGAGATGCACATTACCTAATATGCTTAAATGGTAGTAGGCTTTCGAGCCTATACAGCTTGGAGTAAGACAACATGCATAAAGAGGATGATGTGGTCAAAATACTCATTTGCCTAATAATTCTGCACGCAGTGTATATGGGGTGTAAAGCTGGTTTGCATCCCCGTGATGCTCCCTGGGTAACGCTAAATTAAAAAGCAAATACTTTTTGTCCAACCAAAAAACCTCATCGACATAAAATTTAATCTATATATATATTGTGTGTATGGTATATAGTGTGTGGTATATATTGTATGGCAGGAAAACGGACGTGCTATGTGCATGTGATAGATATTTATCTTTTGTCCATGCATACATGCTACTGACATAGTGCTGCGAAGTAACAAGAATACTTAGGGTACTTTAACACTTGCGTTTTTCTTTTCCGGAATTGAGTTCCGTCACAGGGGCTCAATACCGGAAAAGAACTGATCAGGCATATCCCCATGCATTCTGATTGGAGAGTAAACCGTTCAGGATGCATCAGGATGTCTTCAGTTCAGTCGTTTTGACTGATCAGGCAAAAGAGAAAAACGCAGCATGCTACGGTTTTCTCTCCGGCGAAAAAAAAAACTGAAGACTTGCGTGAACGCCGGATCCGGCATTTTTTCCCATAGGAATGAATTAGCGCCGGATCCGGCATTCAGAATACCGGAATGCCGGATCCGTCGTTCCGGCATGTGCATGCGCAGATCGGTAAAAATGTGAAAAAATGTACAAGACGGATCCGTCGGTCCGCATGACAAGCGGAGAGACGGATCCGTCCTTGCAATGCATTTGTGAGACGGATCCGCATCCGGATCCGTCTCAGGCCTCTTTCACACTTGCGTTGTCCGGATCCGGCGTGCACTCCATTTGCCGGAAGTGCCCACCGGATCCGTAACACCGCAAGTGAACTGAAAGCATTTGAAGACGGATCCGTCTTCAAAATGCGTTCAGTGTTACTATGGCAGCCAGGACGCTATTAAAGTCCTGGTTGCCGTAGTAGTAGTGGGGAGCGGGGGAGCAGTATACTTACCGTCCGTGCGGCTCCCGGGGCGCTCCAGAATGACGTCAGAGCGCCCCATGTGATCACGTCATCCATGCGCATAGGGCGCCCTGACGTCACTCTGAAGCGCCCCGGGAGCCGCACGGACGGTAAGTATACTGCTCCCCCGCTCCACACTACACTTTACCATGGCAAACAGGACTTTAGCGTCCTGGCAGCCATGGTAACCATTCAGAAAAAGCTAAACGTCGGATCCGGTAATGCGCCAAAACGACGTTTAGCTTAAGGCCGGATCCAGATTAATGCCTTTCAATGGGCATTAATTCCGGATCCGGCCCTGCGGCAAGTGTTCAGGATTTTTGGCCGGAGCAAAAAGCGCAGCATGCTGCGGTATTTTCTCCGGCCAAAAAACGTTCCGGTCCTGAACTGAATACATCCTGAACGGATTTCTCTCACTTCAGAATGCATAGTGATAATCGTGATCAGGATTCTTCCGGCATAGAGCCCCGAGGAAGGAACTCTATGCCGGAACAGAACAACGCAAGTGTGAAAGAGCCCTCACAAATGCTATCAGTCAGCGGCAGATCGGCGGATCCGGCGTGCAGTTCCGACGATGGAACTTCTCGCCGGATCACACTGCCACAAGTGTGAAAGTACCCTTAGTGCATCAATCTGTAATATCTACTAAGGTCCATTCACACGTCCGCAAAATGGTCCGCACCCATTCCGCAATTTTGCGGAATGGGTGCGGATCCATTCATTCTCTATGGGACCGGACGTGAAGCGGAGAGCACACTATGTGCTCTCCGCTTCTGCATTTGCGGAGCGCGCTCCCGAACTTCCGGGTTTCGGCCGCGAACTTCCGGTCCGCAGCTCCGCAAAAGATAGAACATGTCCTAATTTTGTCCGCAGCTGCGGACAAGAATAGACATTTCTATAGCGGGTGCTGGCCGGGTGTGTTACGGATCCGCAATTTGCGGGTACGCAACACACCACAGACGTGGGGGGGGGAGAAAAAAATAAAATAAAAAATAATCAATGTAGTTTTTATTGGGATATACGAATATTTTGCAACAGACGATCCACAAATGAATAATTTCTACATTGTTCTATTGTTGCAAAATATTGTTCTGGCATGCACGCAATATATAATAAAATACAGTACTGTAATACAATATTACTTACAGTTAGAATAATCTTTTCTTCTTCTGCAGTAAAGCTTTTTCGAACCATTATTAAATTTTCGATAAGAATTTATCTTCGGGAGACAAATTCAAAAGCACTCTAGCCGAAGCAAAGTGAAACCGAAACCAGGTCATGTGACGCTATTACGTCATACTCTCGCGTTGTTTTGTTTCAGATTTTCGGTTAAAAATCGGGAATTCGAATATAAAGCAATTGATTCCACCCGTGACCCTACTTCAATATAGCAATTATTCGAGAGAAAAGAATCGAAATTTCGATTTTTTTTTTTCCACTAGTACATATGTTCGGCATACTGCTCCCCGACAAGCGTCCTCGTCACCATAGGAACGAGGACGCTGTGGGTTAGAATATACCAGCGGATCTGAGTGCAGGAAATACTCAGATCCGATGGTATATTATAACCCACAGCCGTTGTTATGGTGACGGGACGCTTGTCGGGGAGCAGTATGCAGATTAAGTACACATCGAAAAAAATTATTCGAAATTACGAATATATTCTTAATATTGCTATAGCTTCTCTTATTAGAATATAACGAATATTCTAAAAGACGAAGTTAGAGCAATATTAAGAAATTTCGTAAAATACACATATAGATTGTAATTCATCTAATATAGTGCTATAATGAATTTTTTTTTTTGCCTATTTTTTTTTGCCTCTTCTGCACTTTAGTTTTGGGAAATATGTACACTATTAAAAAAAAAGGATATAGCACTATATTAGCTAAATTACAGTCTATATCTGTATTTTACGAATATTCTTAACATTGTTCTAACTTCTTCTTTTAGAATATTACGAATATTCGAAAAGACGAAGTTAGAGCAATATTAAGAAATTTCGTAAAATACACATATAGATTGTAATTCATCTAATATAGTGCTATAATTATTTTTTTTTTTTGCATTTTTTTTTTTGCCTCTTCTGCACTTTAGTTTTGGGAAATATGTACACTATTAAAAAAAAAGGATATAGCACTATATTAGCTAAATTACAATCTATATGTGTATTTTACGAATATTCTTAATATTGCTCTAACTTCGTCTTTTAGAATATTACGAATATTCTAAAAGACGAAGTTAGAGCAATATTAAGAAATTTCGTAAAATACACATATTAGCCTAGCCATAGTCATAACGTTGCCTTATACAGGAAAAAAAATAAATCGTACGAATATTTTAATCGTATATTATTCTCGAAAAATATAATATTTACGAATATTCGATTTCGACGAAAATGATACGAAAATTCATTCGAATATTCGCGAAATATCGCGAAATCGAATATGGCACCTCCCGCTCAACACTAGTCAGCACACGTTAAAATGTGGGCAACTCTGCAGTCGTCGCGCAGGCACTGCAGCATGTAGTCGCTCATGTGTGCCAGCCTGCCCAGAGGTAAGGACAAGCTGTCCTCTGTGGGAGGCGTATCGTCTGCGTCCTCCGTATCCCCCCAGCCACGCACCAGTGATGGGCCCGAGCTGCGTTGGATGCCACCCCGCTGTGAACATGCTTCATCCCCATCCTCCTCCAATAGTGGGCCCTGGCTGGCCAAATTTGTACCTGGCCTCTGCTGTTGCAAAAATCCTTTTTCTGAAAGTGTTAGAGATGATCCCTCCTCCTCGTCCTGGGCCACATCCTCTTCCATCATCGCCCTAAGTGTTTTCTCAAGGAGACATAGAAGTGGTATTGTAACGCTGATAACGGCGTCATCGCCACTGGCCATGTTGGTGGAGTACTCGAAACAGCGCAACAGGGCACACAGGTCTCGCATGGAGGCCCAGTCATTGGTGGTGAAGTAGTGCTGTTCCGCAGTGCGACTGACCCGTGCATGCTGCAGCTGAAACTCCACTATGGCCTGCTGCTGCTCGCACAGTCTGTCCAGCATGTGCAAGGTGGAGTTCCACCTGGTTGGCACGTCGCATATGAGGCGGTGAGCGGGAAGGCCGAAGTTACGCTGTAGAGCAGACAGCTGAGCGGCGGCAGGATGTGAACGCCGGAAGCGCGCACAGACGGACCGCACTTTATGCAGCAGCTCTGACATGTCGGGGTAGTTGTAAATGAGTTTCTGGACCACCAAATTCAGCACATGCACCAGGCAAGGGATGTGCGTCAAACCGGCTAGTCCCAGAGCTGCAACGAGATTTCGCCCATTATCGCACACCACCAGGCTTGAGGCCCACTGGCAGCAACCACTCATTGGTCTGTTGTTCTATACAACTCCTGCGCGGTGTGGGGCCTGTCCCCCAAACACATTAGTTTCAGAACGCCTGCTGACGTTTACCCCGGGCTGTGCTGAAGTTGGTGGTGAAGGTCTGTCGCTGACCGGATGAGGAGGTGGTAGAAGAGGAGGAGGAAGCAGAGTAGGAGGAAGAGGCAACAGGAGGCAAAGAATGATGCCCTGCGATCCTTGGCGGCGGAAGGACGTGCGCTAAACAGCTCTCCGCCTGGGGCCCAGCCGCCACTACATTTACCCAGTGTGCAGTTAGGGAGATATAGCGTCCCTGGCCGTGCTTACTGGTCCACGTATCCAGAGGCGTAACTAGAACTGACTGGGCCCCACAGCAAATTTTTGTGCGGGGGCCCCCCACACACACTTACACACGTCTTCACAAACCGCCTCCTACTGTGCAAACCCCTCTTATATGGCTATTTTGTGACTTTTTATTTACTGTATTTACTGTCATTTTTAGCACGACTTTGTTTTTTAACATTTACAGTTGCTGACAGAGTTTATATTCAACTCAACCCCTTTAAAACCTGCGCTGCAATTGTAATAGACCCGTCTGATTTACCTCTACATATCCACAAGTATTTTAGCCTCTGTACCTTTCATACTGCAGCCATGGACGCAGTCATACAGGCACTCTCCACATACATGGACGCAGTCATACACGCACTCTCCACATACATGGACGCAGTCATACACGCACTCTCCACGTACATGGACGCAGTCATACACACACTCTCCACATACATGGACGCAGTCATACACGCACTCTCCACATACATGGATGCAGTCATACACGCACTCTCCACATAAATGGACGCAGTCATACACACACTCTCCACATACATGGATGCAGTCATACACACACTCTCCACATACATGGATGCAGTCATACACGCACTCTCCACATAAATGGACGCAGTCATACACACACTCTCCACATACATGGATGCAGTCATACACGCACTCTCCACGTACATGGATGCAGTCATACACACACTCTCCACATACATGAACGCAGTCATACACGCACTCTCCACGTACATGGACGCAGTCATACACACACTCACCACATACATGGACGCAGTCATACACGCACTCTCCACATACATGGATGCAGTCATACACGCACTCTTCACATAAATGGACGCAGTCATACACACACTGTCCACATACATGGATGCAGTCATACACACACTCTCCACATACATGGATGCAGTCATACACGCACTCTCCACATAAATGGACGCAGTCATACACACACTCTCCACATACATGGATGCAGTCATACACACACTCTCCACATACATGGATGCAGTCATACACGCACTCTCCACATAGATGGACGCAGTCATACACGCACTCTCCACATACATGGATGCAGTCATACACGCACTCTCCACATACATGGATGCAGTCATACACACACTCTCCACATACATGGATGCAGTCATACACGCACTCTCCACATACATGGACGCAGTCATACACGCACTCTCCACATACATAGATGCACTCATACACACACTCAACATATACATAGATGCATTCATACACACACTCTCCACATACATGGACACACTCACACACACACTCAACATATACATGGACGCACTCATACACGCACTCACCATATACATAGAAGCAGTCATACACACACTCTCCACATATACATGGACGCACTCATACACACACTCTCCACATACATGGACGCACTCATACACACACTCTCCACATACATGGACGCACTCATACACATACTCTTCACATACAGGGGTGCACTCATACACACAGTCACCACATACATAGACGCACTCATACACATACTCTTCACATACAGGGGTGCACTCATACACACAGTCACCACATACATGGACGCACACATATACAATACACATATATAGACACCCAGCTTTCCTGCTGTGCCTCTCCCCCATACTCTAATGCCTCTGCACTTCTGCCATGCAGGATAGCAGGGAAGCTGGATGACATTTCATGATATAATTCACCCAGCTTTCCTACTGTACTGCAGGTCACATGTGCACAGTCTGGGAAAGCTGAATATAACCCCAGTTCCCCTGCCACTCACATCACTGGTGCAGTTGTGGCAATGCAACTGATGTTCAGCTTGCTGGGCATGGAAGGTTCAAGCTGCAGGAATCGCGGGTAGAAAAGGGGTGGGGCTATTATAGCCCCGCCCAAATCAGGCCATCCTGTTGCTGGTCACTGTCCATCATAAGAACTGAGGAGGGGAAGAGGCGAAGCACAGTGACGAAGTACAGAAGGGGCCCGGGGTGACGAAGTACAGTGACTGCTCCCGGGCCCCTTCTGAGCTCGGGCCCCGAAGCAGCTGCTTCCCCTGCTTCCCTGATAGTTACACCACTGCACGTATCTGTGGTTAGGTGGACCTTGCCACAGATGGCATTACACAGTGCACACTTGATTTTATCCGATACTTGGTTGTGCAGGGAGGGCACGGCTCTCCTGGAGAAGTAGCTGGGAACGATGTACTGTGGGACAGCAAGCGACATGGTCATAAGTTTATGTCATACATGATGTTATGAAGGTGTGTTTTTGGTATGCTTGTTTATTGCAGCTTATGGTCCTGGGTTCCTGTGTGATGTGTGGTGTGTGCTGTGTCCGTTTGTGTTCTTGTGGACAGAAGCGCTTCTGCATGGGTTCCAGGCTTTGTGTCTGTGGCAGGTAGGTGCTATACTTGTTGCATTTACCTGCCATTTCCATAAGTTGTTTATGTCCCCCTTTTCTTGTAGCTTGCCCAGTGAGACTCCTGTTCCTCTGTTCCTAGGAGGAACAGGTCGTCTTACCCTGCTCCTAATTGAGGGCCACCCTGAGGGCTAGTAGGAATCTTAGGTTTCCGGTGTATGAGCCCTCCTACCATCAGGGTCGGCTCATACAGCTAGGAGACAGGGTCAGATTTAGGGATATGATAGGAGGTGACCTGCTCCCTGACCTCTGTCCTGGCCTTGCAGCGACCAACATCTTCTGGCATCGCACGGCTGAGGGTTTTCCCCATCCTCAGCCGTGACATGGATATGCTTGGTGACGGAGGTGATGTTGTTGGTGGCACATCCTCTGTTTGCTGGGCGGCAGGTGCCAACGTTCCTCCAGAGGCGGAGGAAGAGGCCGAGGCGGCAGCAGCAGAAGAGGTAGCAGGGGGAGCCTAAATGAGTTCCTTGTTTTTAAGGTGTTTACTCCACTGCAGCCCGTGTCTCGCATGCAGGTGCCTGGTCATGCAGGTTGTGCTAAGGTTCAGAACGTTAATGCCTCGCTTCAGGCTCTGATGGCACAGCGTGCAAACCACTCGGGTCTTGTCGTAAGCACATTGTGTGAAGAAGTGCCATGCCAGGGAACTCCTTGAAGCTGCCTTTGGTGTGCTCGGTCCCTGGTGACGGTGGCCAGTAGCAGGCGAACTGTTTTGGTGACGGCTGCTCTGTTTTTTCACCCTGCTCCCGCTTTTGCTACGCTGTTGGCTCGGTCTCACCACTGCCTATTTCTCCGAACTCTGAAAGTCAGTGGCACGACCTTCATTCCATGTGGGGTCTAGGACCTCATCGTCCCCTGCAACTCCCCTGCAACGTCTTCCACCCAGTCTTTCTCCCTGACCCCCTTTTCGGTCTGCACACTGCAGAAAGACGCAGCAGTTGGCACCTGTGTTTCGTCATCATCAGAGACGTGCTGAGGTGGTATTCCCATGTCCTCATCAGGAAACATAAGTGGTTGTGCGTCAGTGCATTCTATGTCTTCCACCTCTGGGGAAGGGCTAGGTGGATGCCCTTGGGAAACCCTGCCAGCAGAGTCTTCAAACAGCATAAGAGACTGCTGCATGACTTGAGGCTCAGACAGGTTCCCCGATATGCACTGGGGTGATGTGACAGACTGATGGGCATAGGTTTCAGGCGCCACCTGTGCGCTTTCTGCAGAAGACTGGGTGGGAGATAATGTGAACGTGCTGGATCCACTGTCGGCCACCCAATTGACTAGCGCCTGTACTTGCTCAGGCCTTACCATCCTTAGAACGGCATTAGGCCCGACCAAATATCGCTGTAGATTCTGGCGGCTACTGGGACCTGAGGTAGTAGGTTCAGTAGGACGTGTAGCTGTGGCAGAGGCTCCACCAACACCACCACCACGACTGCGTCCCTTATTAGATGTTTTCCTCAAGTAAAAAGTGGTTAAGTCTGTTAAAAATAATTAACCGCCAATAAAAACCCTGATGTAGGGTATTGCACAAAATTTTTTTTTTTAACTCTATATGACAGCGGTATTTGTGGCCTAAATGTGACACTTATGCTTGTCTAATCCCAGATGTGCAGTATATTAGAGGGGTTTTTCACCCTAACCAAAAAGCTGTATTTCTGGCCTAAATGTGACAGTCACTTATGCACGTGTAATCCCAGATGTGGAGTATATTAGAGGGTTTTTTCACCCCAGTAACCAAAAAGCCGTATTTCTGGCCTAAATGTGACAGTCACTTATGCTTGTCTAATCCCAGATGTGCAGTATATTAGAGGGTTTTTTCACCCTAACCAAAAAGCTGTATTTCTGTCCTAAATGTGACAGTCACTTATGCTTGTCTAATCCCAGACGTGCAGTATATCAGAGGCTTTTTTTTAACCCCAGTATGCCAAAGCTGATTTCTGGACTTGCAGACATGCAGATAGCCTGTGCTGGTGCACTATCGTTGCATAAAATGGCTGCCGATCATGTATTGATATTGACTAACTGAAGAAAAAAAAGTTCGTTTCAGCAGTAGTTGGCTCAGGGCAGGTACAAAAAAACTGTTCTTGATAAGATTTCTCCCTGATCTCTCCCTCACAGCAGCTGCAGCCTCTCCCTACACTAATCCGAGCAGAGTGACAGGCGGCGCTACGTGACTCCGGCTTAAATAGAGGCTGGGTCACATGCTGCAGTTGGCCAATCACAGCCATGTCAATAGTAGGCATGGCTGTGATGGCCTTTTGGGGCAAGTAGTATGACGCTTGTTGATTGGCTGCTGTGCAGCCTTTCAAAAAGCGCCATAAAAATCGCCGAACACCGAACCTGAACCTTTACGTAAATGTTCAGGTTCAGGTCCGGGTGCCGAAAACCCTAAAGTTCAGTACGACCCAGAGTTTAACAGTTCGGGTTCGCTCAACTCTATTGTCAACAGATAATGAAGACAGTAAGGCTTCATGCATATGGACGTTGCCCGGCCATGCCCATATTGCGGCCCACAAACAATATACGGGCACGACGTGAATCTGCAATTTAATCCGGAAGGTGCAGTGCGTAACGGAGGCACTGAACCCCATGGAAGCACCATGGAGTGCTTCCGTGGGGTTTCTTGCCGTGCCTCCGCATGGCAAAAAAATAGAACATAGAACATTTTTTTGCGGTGCAGGCGGATCATGGACCCATTCAAGTTAAATGGGTCTGCATCCGCCTGCGGCAACCTCACGGATGGTGCCTGTGCATTGGGGACAGCAAATTAATTATTAACAGTGCAAAATCACATTGTTTGTTTAAGCCATGAGGAGCGCAAGTTCTGAGCTGGAGCATCCAGAAGGTTTCTCCATTCAAGAGGTTCCTTCTGTGATCTCCACCTCTGACTGGAGCATTAACCCTTTCAAGGACCTAAACAGCGAGAAAAGTAATATCTCCCCTAAGCATTGTAGCAAAGTGCAAGGAAACTGCTGACACGTTTCTGGTTCTAGTGTGGTATATTCGAGACATGCTTCCTCACTCATGTTTTTTTTTTTTCATTTGTGGTGTAACCTACATGTTGAAAGCAGCAGGTGGTGCAAGCTATTAGATAAATGGTATATTTGGTATTTCAGTTCAAGTACTGTTTTAATTTATTTGTTTTATCTTTTTGCATATATAAGCTGCGGATTTTTATAGAAGCTGGATTTTTGCGTTATATTTTTGTGTTAAGATTGGTACACCTGATCCAGGTGTTATCCGTGCTTCTGAGAAACCACAGGTGAGCTGGACGTATGCGGATATGGATGTTCAAATACTATATCAAAATGACTTTGTCAAGACAATTTGAGCCAAATATGCAAATTAAAACGGTTGTTTCTGTACAATACATTAAAGCAGCTCTGTCACCAGGATCAACCCTATTAAACCAGACATACTGCCTGGTAGGGGTGATCAGGCTGATTAAAACTATACCTTTCTTTTGGTGCATCCCAGTGTGGTGAAGCTATAGTACATAGAGTATATGATATGTAGCTGCTATGACACAGCTCTGCCTCAGCATGTCTAGCCCTGTCGTTCAAGGGGATGGGGGAGTGTGCAGAGCACAGGGGGTGTTACAAAGCAGTGCTCAAATCATTCAGCCCCTCCTCCTGGTTCTCGAACTTCTGTTTTGCATATGAATAAAATGCTGATTTCTCTGCAGCTATTTAGCAAACAGATAAAAGAAATGTATTGTTATTGTTTTAATCAGCATGATGAGCCCTACCACGCAGTATGTCTGGTTTAATAGGGTTGCTCCTGGTGACAAAGCTGCTTTAAACATTGGTATGGATAGAGGACAGGGGAACCATTTTCCGTATAAAACTGGTGCTTGACACTGTCAGATTCCTAACCAGCCTAACATTATAGCACCTATGGAAATATTATTCCCTTCAGGTTATGGGCACCCACTGATTTGAGGGCAAGGCCAACCTGGAACTGGCCTCCTCTAAACAAACAGCTTATGATGGACTGACTTTATTGTATGTACACACTTATCATCAGACCTCCTTTGTACAGACAAGAGAATCATTTGACAGAATCAAAATTTTACCCACATTTTTCCCAAAATTTGGATTCAATAGAATTAGAATTTGATGTGATTTCAAAATTTTTGGAGAGAGAGAGAGGGAAAGAGAGAGAAACCAGAATGTTATTCACAACTTTTCAGGGAGACTGAGGCACCTTAGATTTGGGTTAAATCATTTTGGATATGAATCAAGTCAAGTGTCCAATTTGGTCAAATTGGACCACAACAGAATTTTCAGAAATTCACTCATCACTTCTCCTATGTTTTGAAAATGGGAATCAACAAATACACAATTCACAATACATTTCTCCTTCTGATAAGAGCACAGCGGGCATTATATCGTATGGAAACTGAAGAAATGCAGACTACGTGTTACAGCTTGGTAGTGAAATGTTACATGCACTTAATCAGCTGATTCCTTGATGGAATAATGAGAGGATATTATGCGGCTTATAAAAGTCAGGGAACAGTCAGTACAGAGAATTAAATGAGTACAACATGTCATTGAATATTTTTTTGGCTTCTAGAGTATTGTTAAATAGGCCGGGGTAACGACATTAAAATTCAGATCATAATAATAAATTGAGTAAACTATGGTAAATGTGTATACAGCTAGACTGCTGATTTATAAACCAGTCTGTACTCCTTTATAAGATATATAAAGCTGCATGGTCATACCCTATGAGATGCCATGGCATCTTCTCAGTTATAAGTCATAATTTGATCCTTTATTACGCAATGATTATTTTTAATTTATCAGTTATTAATTCAGCACATCTACACTTATCTAATCCAAAGCTCTAAGGATAGCTTTGCAAATTATTATTAGCAAGTTACAATGGCCATAGGTTACAGTACAATACTTTTAGTTGCACTTTTCTAAGATTTAGTACAATGCTACAAATTCTGAACTAGTCTCTACCTGTAAACAAACTGTATATACATTTCTCTAACTATACATTTACTGTTCTAATCTCTATCTGTACTACATGTACTGTACTGTTCTCTATCTGTACTACATGTACTGTACTGCTCTCTATCTGTACTACATGTATTGTACTGTTCTCTATCTGTACTACATGTACTGTACTGCTCTCTACTTGTACTACATGTATTGTACTGCTCTCTATCTGTACTACATGTATTGTACTGTTCTCTATCTGTACTACATTTACTGTACTGTTCTCTATCTGTACTACATTTACTATACTGTTCTCTACCTGTACTATATTTACTGCAATGTTCTCTATCTGTACTACATTTACTATACTGTTCTCTACCTGTACTATATTTACTGCAATGTTCTCTATCTTTACTACATTTACTGTACTGTTCTCTATCCATACTACTTTTACTGTACTGATTAGGGATGAGTGGACCCGTGGATGTTCGGGTTCGCCGGGTTCAGCTGAACTTCGGGTCAAAGTTCGGGTTCGGGACCTTGACCTGAACACCCTTGAAGTCCATGGGGACCTGAACTTTGGTGCACTAAAATGGCTGTAAAATAGTTGTAGTAAGGGCTAGAAGGCTGCAAAGGGAAGCAAAATTGGGGTAAGAGCAGGACAGTTGCTCTGCAAACAAATGTGGATAGGGAAATTACTTAAAATAACATAAAATAGAAAAAAAAATAATAATAATCTTGAACTAGGAGGCGGAGGTCAAAGTGGAGTAGGAGGTTGAGGAGGCGGTGACCGTGGTGGTGTATGTGGAAGCGGCGGTGGAGGAGGAGGATGTAGCCAACACTGTTTTTGTTGTTTTTCTTTTTTTTTTTCCCTTTATTTATTTATTTATTTTTTTATAAATTTTGGAAGACCCCCAAAACATTAGGAAATAGAAAAGAGAATGGAAAGAGAAAGTGCGCTGGGGTATAACAATGGCTGGGTGCGGCTGGTATACTTGTCTACTCAGCACAAGGTACGGACAAGTCCTGTGGGATCCATGCCTAGTTCATATTAATGAACGTGAGCTTGCCCACATTGGCTGTGGACAGGCGGCTGCGCTTATCTGTGATGACGCCCCCCTGCCGTGCTAAACACACGTTCAGACAATACACTGACCGCAGGGCAGGCCAGCACCTCCAAGACGTAAAGGGTAAGCTCAGGCCATGTTCCCAATTTGGAGACCCAGAAGTTGAATGGGGCAGACCCATCAGTCAGTACTTGTAGGCGTGTGCACACATACTGTTTCAACATGTTGCTGAAATGCTGCCTCCTGCTAAGATGTTCCATATCAGCTGGTGGTGCTGGTTGTTGTGGTGTGCTGACAAAGCTTTCCACATTTTGGCCATGCTAACCCTCCCTCATGAGGTGCTGGTGGTGCTTCAGTTGCGTTGGCGACTTCTTCCTCCTCCTCTGCCTTCGCCTTGTGCTTCCACTGAGTCCCCCACTGTCAGGTGTGAATACCATCAGCAGCGCGTCTACCAGCGTGCGCTTGTACTAGTGCGTCTTCCGATCACGCTCTAGTGACGGAGTTAAGGACAGAAAGTTGTCCTTGTAACGGGGATCCAGCAGGGTGGCCACTCAGTAATCAGCACTGGTTAGAATGTTGGCAACTTGGCGGTCGTTGCGCAGGCACTGCAGCATGTAATCGCTCATGTGTGCCAGGCTGCCCAGAGGCAAAGAAAAGCTCTCCTCTGTGGTAGGCGTATCGTCTGTGTCCTCTGTATCCTACCAGCCACGCTCCATTGATGCCCATAAGCTCTTTTGGGTGCCACCCTGCTGTGAACATGGTTCCTCCTTATCATCATCATCCTCCTCATCATCATCCTGCAGAACTCTGCCCTGGCTGGACAGTTGTGTACCTGGCCTCTGTTGGTGCAGGAACCAACTCTCCGAGCCACTTGTGAATGACTGGCCTGATAACCGTGGAAATTATCCCTCTTCCTCCTCCTCTTCCTCCTGTCCCACATCATCGTCCATCATCCTTTTCAAGGAGACATAGAAGTGGGATAGTAACGGTGAGGATGGCGACATCGGCACTGGCCATGTTGGTGGAGTACTCGAAACAGCGCAACATGGCACACACGTCCCGCATGGAGGCCCACTGATTGGTGGCAAAGTGGTGCTGTTCCGCAGAGCGACTCACCCTTGCGTGCTGCTGCTCAAACTCCACTATCGCCTGCTGCTGCTCGCACAGTCTCTCCACCTTGTGGATACTTCGCATATGCGGCGGTGAGCGGGAAGACCGAATTTATGCTGCAGCGCAGACAGGCGAGCAGCAGCAGGGTGAGAACACCAAAAGTGAGCACAGACAGCCCGCACTTTATGCAGCAACTCTGACATATCGGGATAATTTTTCAGGAACCTCTGCACCACCAAATTCAGCACATGTGCCAGGCAAGGGATGTGCATCAAACCGGCTAGTCCCAGAGCTGCTACGAGATTTCGCTCGTTATCGCACACCACCAGGCCAGGCTTGAGGCTCAGCGGCACCAACCACTCATCGGTCTGCTGTTCCATGCCTGTCCACAGCTCCTGCGCGGTGTGTTTTTTCCCCCCCAAACAGATGAGTATTAAAACAGCCTGCTGTCGTTTTCCCCTGGCTATGCTGAAGTTGGTGGTGAAGGTGTTACGCTGACCGGATGAGGAGGTGGCAGAGGAGGAAGCGGAGGAGGAGGTAACAGGAGTCAACGAGAAATGCCCTGCAATCCTCAGTGGCGGTAGGACATGCGCCAAACTGCTATCCGCCTCAGGCCCAGCCACCACTGCATTTACCCAGTGTGCAGTTAGGGAGATATAACGTCCCTGCCCGTACTTACTGGTCCACGTATCGGTAGTTATGTGGACCTTGCCACAGATGGCATTGCAAGTTGCACACCTGATTTTGTCCGCCACTTGGTTGTGCAGGGCAGGGATGGCTCGCCTGGTAAAGTAGTGGCGGCTTGGAACCACGTACTGTGGGACAGCCACCGCCATAAGGTTTTTAAAACTCTCTGTCTCCACCAGACAGAATGACAGCATTTCAAAGGCCAGGAATTTTGAAATGCTGGCATTCAGAGCCAGGGATCATGGGTGGGTAGGGGGGTACTTCCTCATTCTCTCCAGTGTTTGGGGGGTGGACAGCTGCACGCTTCCATGGGACAGTGTGGACATGCTGGGTGACGGTGGTGGAGGTGGGGGTGTTGCTGCCACATCCTCTGTTTGGGGGGTGGCAGGTGCTATTGTCACTCCAGAGGGGGAGAAGGAGGCTGAGACCATAGCAGAAGAGGGAGCAAGAGGAGCCTGAGATCTTTTGTGGTTTTTCAGATGTATACGCCACTGCAGCTCGTGCTTTGCATTTAGATGCCTGGTCATGCAGGTTGTGCTCAGGTTTAGAACATTTATGCCTCGCTTCAGGCTCTGATTGCACAGTGTGCAAACTACTTGCGTCTTGTCGTCAGCACATTGTCTGAAGATCTGCCACGCCAGGGAACTCCTTGGAGCTGGCTTTGGTGTGCTCAGTCCCTGGGTGCAGTGGGCAGTAGCAGGCATACTAGTTAGGGGACGGCCATTCTGCTTTTGCACCCTGTTCCCTTTTTTGCTGTGCGGCTGGCACTGTGTGACCACCATGTCTTCCTCCGAACTGCACATGTCGCTCACATGACCTTGATTCCATGTGGGGTCTAGGACCTGATCATCCTCCACATCATCTTCCACCCACTCTTCACCACTGCCCTCCTTGCCAGTCTGCACACGGCAGAAAGCCGCAGCAGTTGGCACCTGCGTTTCGTCATCATCATCAGAGACGTGCTGCGGTGGTCCTCCCATGTCCACATCCTGAAACATAAATGGTTAGGCACCAGTGGACTCAGTCTCTTCCACTTCTGGGGCAGGGCTAGGTGGATGGCCCACGGAAACCCCGCCAGCAGGGTCATTAAAAATCATAAGAGACTGCTGCATGACTTGGGGCTCAGACTGCTTGGCTGATTTGCAAGGGGGTGAGGTGAAAGACAGATGCCCATGGGCTACAGGTGCCAACTCTGCGGTTTCAGCAGGGCACTTGGTGGGAGACAATGTGAAGGAACTGGAGGCGCTGTCAGACATCCAATCTACTACCGCCTCTACTTTTTCTGGCCTCACCATTCGTACACCGGTATTCGGGCCTACAAAATGACGCTGAGCGTCCTGTCGCCTACGTACACCTGAGGAAGGTGTTTCATTTGGGCATGTAGCTGGCACAGATCAACCACGTCCTCTCCCTGCAACAGGAGCTCCAGCAGCACCATGACCAGGGCCACGTCCCTTATTTGATGCTCTTCTCATACTTTGAGGTCACCCACCTAACTAACAGACGGATTAGCTATATTATTTTTGCTCTCACATATGCAGTGCAGGTGTACCTCACACCAAAAATGGGAATATATCACCCACTGAACTAACAGACGGATTAACTATATTAATTTCCCTGTCACATATGCAGTGCACGTGTACCTCACACCAAAAATGGGTATATGTCACCGGCCGAACAGTCAGATTAACTATATTAATTTCCCTGTCACGTATGCAGTGCAGGTGTACCTCACACCAAAAATGGGCATATGTCACCTATCGAACTAACAGACGGATTAACTATTATATTTCTGTGTCAGGGGTACAAAGATGGTGTATTGCACCCACAAAAAATTACTATAGTGTAGTGTACGGGAGCTGTAATGCCCGTCACTACAGAAGGGTCACTTGTGTGCTGTCGTTTCCCCTTATTTATGGGGAGGTTGGTGTAAGTCATCTTCATAAAATATAATGTAATGTAATGCTATGTACTTCCCTGTTACTGTGAAATGTGCGTGTGCAGGCCTGCTAGGGGTGTCATTCCAGCTCTGAGTCTCTGAGTCACTAGAGGGAGCTAGGGAGCCCTAGGTTATATAAGGCCCAGTCAGGGAGAGGAATAGCAGATTTAGACTGTGTTAGAGATCAGACTATGTCTGAGAAAAGGCCAGGCCATGGGCCTGTGAAAGCAGAGCAGGCCTGGAGCTTGCAGACTAGGAGAGGGTATTGCAGTCCCTGTAACCTGGTTCCAGATCCAAGGAGAAGGTTCCCCTCCTGAGTCCATATTTGCAGAAGCAGGAACACCACGGTTAACCAGCCTGAGGAAACTGAGAGAGGCAGAGGCAAGTCTAGGAAAGCAAGAGGTACTAAAGACAGCAGAGGAGGTACTTGATAATTACAGACCCAAGGATATACGCCAGAGCTAGGGCATTGGGCCTTGGGGAATAGTTTCCATGTTCCAGGATCAGTCAGGAATAGAGTGCAAGCCGCCTGTACTGCAAGTCCTGTGTTTAACCCTCTGAGATCACCTTGCTACATATTGCCTGCATTTTTTGTACCGAAACCAACTGTCTTCAAAGGAACTGCGCTTCCATCTATGTCCATGTATAATGACTACTTAAGATCAAGTAAAATTCAAGTTCTGTTTTATCATCACGTGGTTCCTCAGTTATTCCTGCTATCAGCAAACGGTGTGCCACCGTTACTTGGCACTGGCGTCACGAACACTACCTTTCACTACTTGCCCTTGCAGAGAGTCAGCTGTCTCAGGTTAGTGGTCACAATTGCACTACAACACCCAGGAACACTATTAACCCTAACTTGAGTACGCTGCATCTCTCTTTTGGCGTCACGAACAGGATGCGCACGCTTTCTAGTGCAAGAAGCGTGAACTTTGTGCCTTATCCAGTTTGCCCTGTGACCAAAGTGACAAATTGCCTGTTTATTTGAAGTGGACTTTGTGGACTGAAAAACATACAAAAACGTGTCCCTAAAACCTTCAAAAAGCGCTGTGCAGTGTTGCGCTATCAAGAGGAAGAAAATCGCCACATCAGAGTGTGTTTTTATGGACTTTTTATCATCCTGCTTGCTGTCACTGAATAGCTGCATCATGGCGCCCAAGATGGCCGCCGGTGCCGTTGGACTTCTTCCTGCGCCATCACTGTCTGCAGTGGCGCGAATATTTGGCGCCAAAACCCTCCAAGAGGGAGGAGAAAGCTGCCCTGGGACACCACCCACCTTGATGGATTATAATGTGGCCGCCGTCCCTATTGTGTTATGCCTAGGGGGCGGGCCTGTGACCAGGAGAGATCTGCCCAGCCCGAGGGAGGAGCCGGGGTTTGAGCTGAAAGAAGCTGGTGAGAAGATGGCGACGCCGGACGCTAGCATGCCCGAGCCAGAGCCCATTGTCCTGGAGAGGTCTGCTGACCAGTATCCCCCTCCTGAGGCAGTAAAGCGGGAAGTCAAGCGAGAGATCCAGGACAGTTGCCGGAGGGCCGAGGTCTGTGCTGAAGCCCGACGTTTGGCAGCGGTCACCGCACCTCCACTGGAGCCGTCTGCAAACGGACCTACGGCTGTAGACTTACTGCAAAAGAGAATATACCGGGTGGAAAGTATCGGATACGCCGGGTGCGTGCAGTGGGTCCCGTTCCCCAGAACCCAAACGGAGGTAGAAGCGATGCTGGAAAAGCCCCCTCCGGTCAAGATAGTGTGAGGAGACGGATTCCAAATATGGCCTGCGAGGCCAGAACAATTGCTGTGGGAGCCCAATGATGATTCCTCTGAAGAAGAGTTTGATACACGCCTGTGAGTAGGCCTGCTAGGCCCTTTTGTATGTCCCCACAGAGACATTACCGTTATGGCTGGAACTGTCCCTTATGTTTGCCAGGCTGGTGAAGTGTTCTGCCAGTTCTCCACGGCCGGTGGCATTATTGTGATGCTAAATCGCCACTGTGAACCACTGCTCCCAGCCTGCCCATGTTTGTTTTCGGGACACCCTGCCTGCATCTGAAAATCCCAGTTGTGCCTTTATTTGCACTGTTTTCCCCTGTTAACCCCCATTTCAGGTTGAAAGGGTTCTTTTATGTCAGCACCGTTTTAAAGGGTAAGCAGGACTTGCCAGGATAACGTGGTCCTGGTATTGTCAGAGTCCTGTATTGTCATTTTATATGTGTGCTGCTGACCATATTTATTAACAGTTGTTATTCAAGTCAATGTGCCCAGAGATGGACTTCCTATGTGCGAGCCTCTGAGATGTTGCTTTTATTATGGACTTATTCATTATTATGGACTATCCTGGTTCCTTAACATCCACTGTGCCAGGTCAGCGCCCCAGTTCCACTCACTATCCTGAGAGAAGAGAACGACGCCCCTTGTCACCACACTTCACCTTTGCCAATTGGACCTGATATGAATGTATATGCAGATGAATTACATATATGTATGCCTGCATGTGTCTTTTTCTGTTTCAGGTAAAAATTCCAGTTGGGCGGGCCCTGATGGAGTACGAGGTCGTACTCAGCTTAAAGCAGCGGGGTATGTAGTGTACGGGAGCTGTAATGCCCGTCACTACAGAAGGGTCACTTGTGTGCTGTCGTTTCCCCTTATTTATGGGGAGGTTGGTGTAAGTCATCTTCATAAAATATAATGTAATGTAATGCTATGTACTTCCCTGTTACTGTGAAATGTGCGTGTGCAGGCCTGCTAGGGGTGTCATTCCAGCTCTGAGTCACTAGAGGGAGCTAGGGAGCCCTAGGTTATATAAGGCCCAGTCAGGGAGAGGAATAGCAGATTTAGACTGTGTTAGAGATCAGACTATGTCTGAGAAAAGTCCAGGCCATGAGCCTGTGAAAGCAGAGCAGGCCTGGAGCTTGCAGACTAGGAGAGGGTATTGCAGTCCCTGTAACCGGGTTCCAGATCCAAGGAGAAGGTTCCCCTCCTGAGTCCATATTTGCAGAAGCAGGAACACCACGGTTAACCAGCCTGAGGAAACTGAGAGAGGCAGAGGCAAGTCTAGGAAAGCAAGAGGTACTAAAGACAGCAGAGGAGGTACTTGATAATTACAGACCCAAGGATATACGCCAGAGCTAGGGCATTGGGCCTTGGGGAATAGTTTCCATGTTCCAGGATCAGTCAGGAATAGAGTGCAAGCCGCCTGTACTGCAAGTCCTGTGTTTAACCCTCTGAGATCACCTGGCTACATATTGCCTGCATTTTTTGTACCGAAACCAACTGTCTTCAAAGGAACTGCGCTTCCATCTATGTCCATGTATAATGACTACTTAAGATTAAGTAAAATTCAAGTTCTGTTTTATCATCACGTGGTTCCTCAGTTATTCCTGCTATCAGCAAACGGTGTGCCACCGTTACTTGGCACTGGCGTCACGAACACTACCTTTCACTACTTGCCCTTGCAGAGAGTCAGCTGTCTCAGGTTAGTGGTCACAATTGCACTACAACACCCAGGAACACTATTAACCCTAACTTGAGTACGCTGCAATAGGTCACCCACAGAATTAAGAGCCAAATGTATTATTATATTTCTGTGTCAGGGGTGCAAAGCTGGTGTATTGCACCCACAAAAAATCATTATAGGTCACCCACAAAACAAATAGCCATATTCCTAACACTCTCCCTCGCTTCAGCTGCCTGCTTCCTGTCCCTGCACTACTCAGAGCTGATGGGCGGTGCTACACGTGATCCAGCTTGTATAAAGGCTGGGTCCCATGATGCATCAGCCAATTACAGCCATGCTATTACTAGGCATGGCTGTAATGGCTTCTAGGTGCCCACAGCTTCAAAGCTTGTTGATTGGCTGCCCTGCAGCCTTTCAAAATCTTTATTAAATGCCCGAACACCGAACTCGAACCCAAACTTTTCCGGCAAAGTTTGGGTTCGGGTCCCCGAACTCGTAAAGTTCAGAACGGACCCGAACTTTACAGTACGGGTTCACTCAACACTAGTACTGATCTCTACCTGTACTACATTTACTGTACTGTTCTCTATCTTTACTACATTTTCTGTACTGTTCTCTATCTATACTGCTTTTACTGTACTGCTCTCTACCTGTACTACATATACTGTACTGATCTCTATCTTTACTACATTTACTATACTGTTCTCTACCTGTACTACATGCACTGTACTCTACATGTACTATATGTACTGTACTGATCTCTATATGTACTGTACTGTACTGTACTGATCTCTATCTGTACTACATACACTGTACTGTTCTCTACATGTACTATATGAGTGCCCAGGTGTCCCTGCCTTCTGGATCGCTGCATACACAGCGCTCACCGAGCGCTGTGTATACAGAGCCGGAAGCGATGTGCGCTTCCTGTTCCGGCCCGGCGGTCATGTGACCTACGGGAATGGAGAGTGCAGGAGCTGTGAGGTCTTTCACAGACCTCGATCAGCCCTGCACTGAGGCTGTATAGCGCTGTATTGCGCTGTACAGCCTCTCTGGGGGGGGGGGGGGGGGGGGGGGTATTTCTCCTGCAACTGGGGCTACTATGTACTATGTATGAAAAAAAAGAAAAAAGTCAAGTAAATGTCCCCCAGAGGTCTTGTATGACCTTATGGGGGACGAAAAGTGTAAAATAAAAAAAATAAAAATTAAATGTAAAAAAATAAAAATAAAAAAAAGGTTTCACATGTAAAAAAAAAAATTCCCCAAGTAAGGAATAAAAAAAAAAGTTAAAAATAGAAAAAATAAAATAGACATATTTGGTATTTCCGCGTCCGTGACGGTCAGCTCTATAAATATATCACATAATCGACCCAGTCCGATAAACACTATAAAAAAATAATAAATAAATAACTGTCAAAAAAAGCCATTTTTGTCACCTTACATCACAAAAAGTGCAACACCAATTGATCAAAAAGGCGTATGTCCCACAAAATGGTACCAATAAAACCGTCACCTCATCCTGCAAAAAATGAGCCCCAACATAAGAAAATCTCTCAAAAAAAAACAAACTATAGCTCTTAGAACATGGAGACACTAAAACATCCTTTTTTTGGTTTAAAAAATGCTATTATTGTGTTAAAGTGAAATAAAAAAAAAAATGTATACATATTAGGTATTGCCGCGTCCATAAAAACCAGCTCTATAAAAATATCACATGACCTAACCCTTAGGTGAACGCTGTAAAAATAAATAAATAAAAACTGTGCTAAAACAACCAATTTTTGGTCACCTTGCCCCATAAAGTGTTATAATGAATAATCCAAAAATCATATGTACCCAAAAATAGTACCAATAAAACTGGCACCTTATCCCCTAGTTTCCAAAATGGGATCACTTCTTGGGAGTTTCTACTGTAAGGGTGCATCAGGGGGGCTTCAAATGGGACATGGCATCTAAAAACCATGTGGAGTTCCTTTTCTTCTGCGCCCTGCCGTGTGCCCATACAGAAGTTTATGACCACATGTGGGGTGTTTCTGTAAACCTCAGAATCTGGGTAATAAATATTGAGTTTTGTTTGGCTGTTAACCATGGATGTGTTAAAGAAAAAATTGGATTAAAATGGAAAATCTGCCAAAAAAGTAAAATTTAAAAATTTCATCTCCATTTTCCTTTAATTCTTGTGGAACGCCTAAAGGGTTAACAAAGTTTGTAAAATCGGTTGTAAGTAACTTGAGGGGTGTAGTTTCTAGAATGGGGTCATTTATGGGGGTATCCACTATGTAGGCCCCACATAGTGACTTCAGACCTGAACTAGTCCTTAAAAAGTGGGTTTTGGCAATTTTCTTAATAATTTCAAGAATTGCTTCTAAACTTCTAAGCCTTCTAACGTCCTAAAAAAATAAAATGACATTTCCAAAATGATGCCAACATAAAGTAGACATATGGGGAATGTTAAGTAATAGAATTTTATGAGGTATCACTTTCTGTTTTAAAAGCAGAGAAATAGAAATTTAGAAAATTGCAAATTTTCTTAATTTTTGGGTAAATTTGGGATTTTTTCATAAATAAAGGTGAAATATATTGACTCAAATGAGTACAATGTGTCACGAGAAAACAATCTCTGAATGACTTGGAAAAGTAAAGGCGTTCCAAAGTTATTACCACATAAAGTGAGATATGTCAGATTTGCAAAATTAGGCCTGGTCAGGAAGGGGGCAAATGGCCCAGATGGGAAGTGGTTAACCTCCAGGGTATAGAATTTTCAAGTTGAAATGTCTGCATTTATCATTCATTGAATGTCTTTTTTTTAGGCAAATTGTTGGATTATTTGGCGCACATCTTTATTTGTTCAAAATCCTGCAACATTTAGCCACCAAAACAGATCTCGCCACTTTTCAAAGAGGTCTTCATTTTAGAGCAACTATTGTGATTAGACCTATTTCTCATTTTCTAAATTAGGTGCAACTGCACAAACAAAGACAGACTTGAAACTGACACATAAAACACAATTGATAAATCCCCCCTATGTTTTTTTAGATAACTTTTGCACCAACTTTTCGTCTAGTCCTATTTTGCAGCTTGTTTTGAGACAGTAAGACAGCTCAAAGTTTGTATGAAAAATGGTGGGAAATTCTCATGGTGTAAAGCCCGGTGGCGAATTATATTGTATCTTCCTTTCACTACTTTCTTAAACAACATCACACTTAACAATCCAAATCAAAAGTTTACGCAAACAAAAAATGACACAAGCACAATATTCTGGTGCAAAATAAACCAAACTTAACATATCTGCCGCAATGTCTTTTACTTTGAATCACCACCTTTGATTCCCTACTATGGCTGTGCCATAAATATTGTATATACAGTATAATAAGACAGTATAAAACAGGTTGACTATAGAGCAGGATCACTATGTGAGGGTCATACCACAAATGGACAGGCAGTTGAAGTACCCCAGTACATCTGCAAGTATCTGCAAGTGGTTTGTGATATTATGTAATGTAGTGTTACGTAATGTAATGTACACCCAACATGGCCTGGTATGGCTGGCAGGGACAGGGTTAATCATCCTGTTCCACCCCTCTCAGGAGAGGTAGGAGTGTGCTGATCCTACCTCCTGAGGAGTTTAGAGTGAGTGAGGAGGTAGAAAGCCCAATCTATGCGCTCCTTCTCCTTAGGCCTCAGGATCTAGAGACTGATCTCTGTGAAAGTTACTGCTTCTGCAAGAAAAACAGAAAGGGAAAAGAACTTAGGCTACTTTCACATTAGCGTTTTTTGTGGATCCATCATGGATCTGCAAAAACGCTTCCGTTACCATAATACAACTGCAGGCATCCGTCATGAACGTATACGGTTGTATTATGTTTCTATAGCCAAGTGAATGAACATCATTGAAATTCAATGGGGGACGGATCCGTTTTCTTTTGTGTCAGACTTACATTGTATGTCGGGACGGATCCATCTTGTTCTACACCACATCGCGGACAGAAAAAGGATGCAAGCTTGCAGTGTTATTCTGTCCGCGATGGGAGCGCAACCAAACGGAACGGAATGCATTTTGGTGCATTCCGTTTTGTTCAGTTCACTTTTGTCCCCATTGACAATGAATGGGGACAAAACTGAAGCGTTTTCTTCTGCTATTGAGATCCTAAGACGGATATCAATAGCGGAATTGAAAACGCTAATGTGAAACTAGCCTGAGAATCTGCATGGCCAAGCATGGGAGTCAGCAAGGTAACCTACGACTACAGCTAATCAGACTTTGCTGCTTGTAAGGGATTACAGTTAAGACACCTGCCAAAATCCTAGCCAGATGTGCCCCTAAAGACCTGTATACCACTGTGGACACTACAGCCATAATTGTCAGATTACAACTGCCAGCCACAGATTCTACTGAGAGAGACTTTGACAACATAGCATACCAAGAGGGCAATTATATGCCACTTTGCCAACCTCCATACCTCACCATCTGGGAAAACGATTTACACTGTGTACAGATTATTGTTGCATATATTACAACTCCTAATTTTGCAATCAAATAAAAATAGACATTTATTCTTCTATCTGTGGCCTGGTTTCCTCACTCCTACCACGTCATACTCTGGCCATTGCACTACTACACCTCCTGACAGGCACCCTTAAAACTACCAATGTCATGTCATGGGCACCCCAAACTACCATTAGGCAGGAGCCCCAACTACAGGGAGTGCCCTGAGGAAAGAAAGGGTGTGCCCTCCTCTCATTGCATCGGCCTTAGGGAGCAATGGCCTGAGGGAAACCACTGTGGCACATCCTATAGTCAGAACCACTACCATTCCCATCCTCTGCTCTGGCTGACAAGGGACAGTCAGCAAGAGTCATAAAGTCATAACCCTAAAAGAAAGTACAATAAGATATTTATTAATTTAATAAGTATCAATTGAACACTAATAAGTATTAATTGAACACATAGAGAAACCAAGAGATGTAACAATGCTTTGGATACTTTGTATTGCCAAAAAATACAGTGGTCCCTCAAGTAGCAATATTAATTGGTTCCAGCGTGACCATTGTATGTTGAAACCATTGTAACTGGAGTCAATAACTCTATGGGAAATGTTTAATTGGTTCCAAAGCCACAAAATGTCATCCCAATATAAGAGAAAATGAAGATTTAAGAAAAAGTAGCAGGTAACTAAGACAAATAAAGCAACTACTTAGATATAAGAGTCAGGGATAAATGCTGGAAGCTGTAAATCTCTTTCTATGATGAGGGCAGGAGCTTAAATAGGGTCCTGTATAGGACATAGTGTACCAGAAAAATGAAATGGTGCTACTCCCACCTGATGCCCAAAGGAGCAGCTCATCCTAGAACAGACAGAGGGCAGTAAAGGAGATGTAGTACCGCATTGTACTGGAGCTACTGGACTAAACTGGACTGTACTAATACAAGGTGTTTTACCAGAGAAATGGCCATCCTGATTGGTTGGATATCTGTCTGAGACATTGTATGTTGAGTCTGGTTTCAAGTTACAATAGCCCAAGAAAGACCATCGTATGTTGAAAATATTGTATCCTGAGGCCATTGTATTTTTAGGGATCACATTTTCTGAACATAACTGATGATAAGTGCCATATATTCATGTATTTTTTAAGTACTATAATTCCAATTTTCAGTAAAGTCTTATAAATAATTAATATTTGCCAAAATTTGTTCCAGAAATGCATAGCTAAAAAAACATTCAAGTAGTGAGCCTCAGATTTTTAGATAAGAGTCTTTTAGATTTATTTTTTTTGTTGTTCTCCAGGCTGCCAGTTATATTGATTTATTATTGAACTCTATATTGGCGGAGAAGTTCCTTCATCACTGACATTCATCTCTGACCTTACCAGTGAAGTATATTACATATTTTCTTTGTCGTGTGCAAAGTCAGAAGAACAGAAAGGTTATATTGTTGTAATATATAGTCTGTGAAGTAGAGTCAAGGACCCTCTCAGCCACCAGGAGACAGATAACTTAAGTTCATAAGCTCCAATACCTGACTTTATCCCTCCTTTGACTTATCATGTACTACTTTGTCAGATCTACTAAGCCTTATTCAATCTTGCCCTGAGCTACTGATGCTGTTGAAGTCCTTAGCAAGGTATACCGGGTTTATCTTTCAACTCAAACCAATTTATTGCCCGTAATTAGAGTTGAGCGAACACCTGGATGTTCGGGTTCGAGAAGTTCGGCCGAACTTCCCGTAAATGTTCGGGTTCGGGATCCGAACCCGAACCGAACTTCGTCCCGAACCCGAACCCCATTGAAGTCAATGGGGACCCGAACTTTTGGGCACTAAAAAGGCTGTAAAACAGCCCAGGAAAGAGCTAGAGGGCTGCAAAAGGCAGCAACATGTAGGTAAATCCCCTGCAAACAAATGTGGATAGGGAAATGAATTAAAATTAAAATTAAAAAAATAAAAATGAACCAATATCAATTGGACAGAGGTCCCATAGCAGAGAATCTGGCTTCACATCAGCAGAGAATCAGTCTCTTCATGCCATAGCAAAGAATCTGGCTTCATGTCAGCAGAGAATCAGTCTCTTCATGCCATAGCAGAGAATCTGGCTTCATATCAGCGCAGAATCAGTCTTCATGTCATAGCAGAGAATCAGGCTTCACGTCACCCACCACTGGAACAGGCCACTGTCACACATTTAGGCCCCGGCACCCAGACAGAGGAGAGCGGTCCCGTAACAGAGAATCTGGCCTTATGTCAGCGCAGAATCTGTCTTCATGTCATAGCAGAGAATCAGGCTTCACGTCACCCACCACTGGAACAGGCCACTGTCACACATTTAGGCCCCGGCACCCAGACAGAGGAGAGCGGTCCCGTAACAGAGAATCTGGCCTTATGTCAGCGCAGAATCTGTCTTCATGTCATAGCAGAGAATCAGGCTTCACGTCACCCACCACTGGAACAGGCCACTGTCACACATTTAGGCCCAGGCACCCAGGCAGAGGAGAGAGGTCCCATAACAGAGAATCTGGCCTTATGTCAGCGCAGAATCTGTCTTCATGTCATAGCAGAGAATCAGGCTTCACGTCACCCACCACTGGAACAGGCCACTGTCACACATTTAGGCCCAGGCACCCAGGCAGAGGAGAGAGGTCCCGTAACAGAGAATCTGGCCTTATGTCAGCGCAGAATCTGTCTTCATGTCATAGCAGAGAATCAGGCTTCACGTCACCCACCACTGGAACAGGCCACTGTCACACATTTAGGCCCCGGCACCCAGACAGAGGAGAGCGGTCCCGTAACAGAGAATCTGGCCTTATGTCAGCGCAGAATCTGTATTCATGTCATAGCAGAGAATCAGGCTTCACGTCACCCACCACTGGAACAGGCCACTGTCACACATTTAGGCCCAGGCACCCAGGCAGAGGAGAGAGGTCCCGTAACAGAGAATCTGGCCTTATGTCAGCGCAGAATCTGTCTTCATGTCATAGCAGAGAATCAGGCTTCACGTCACCCACCACTGGAACAGGCCACTGTCACACATTTAGGCCCCGGCACCCAGACAGAGGAGAGCGGTCCCGTAACAGAGAATCTGGCCTTATGTCAGCGCAGAATCTGTATTCATGTCATAGCAGAGAATCAGGCTTCACGTCACCCACCACTGGAACAGGCCACTGTCACACATTTAGGCCCAGGCACCCAGGCAGAGGAGAGAGGTCCCGTAACAGAGAATCTGGCCTTATGTCAGCGCAGAATCTGTATTCATGTCATAGCAGAGAATCAGGCTTCACGTCACCCACCACTGGAACAGGCCACTGTCACACATTTAGTCCCCGGCACCCAGACAGAGGAGAGCGGTCCCGTAACAGAGAATCTGGCCTTATGTCAGCGCAGAATCTGTCTTCATGTCATAGCAGAGAATCAGGCGTCACGTCAGCCACCACTGGAACAGGCCACTGTCACACATTTAGGCCCAGGCACCCAGGCAGAGGAGAGCGGTCCCGTAACAGAGAATCTGGCCTTATGTCAGCGCAGAATCTGTATTCATGTCATAGCAGAGAATCAGGCTTCACGTCACCCACCACTGGAACAGGCCACTGTCACACATTTAGGCCCCGGCACTCAGACAGAGGAGTATTGAATGAGGAAGTGCCCTGGAGTAGAATAATATATTGTTAAGGGGAGGTAGTTAATATCTAATCTGCACAAGGGATGGACAGGTCCTGTGGGATCCATGCCTGGTTCATTTTTATGAACGTCAGCTTGTCCACATTGGCTGTAGACAGGCGGCTGCGTTTGTCTGTAATGACGCCCCCTGCCGTGCTGAATACACGTTCAGACAAAACGCTGGCCGCCGGGCAGGCCAGCACCTCCAAGGCATAAAAGGCTAGCTCTGGCCACGTGGACAATTTGGAGACCCAGAAGTTGAATGGGGCCGAACCATCAGTCAGTACGTGGAGGGGTGTGCACAGGTACTGTTCCACCATGTTAGTGAAATGTTGCCTCCTGCTAACACGTTCCGTATCAGGTGGTGGTGCACTTAGCTGTGGCGTGTTGACAAAACTTTTCCACATCTCTGCCATGCTAACCCTGCCCTCAGAGGAGCTGGGCGTGACACAGCTGCGTTGGCGACCTCTTGCTCCTCCTCTGCCTTCGCCTTGGGCTTCCACTGGTTCCCCTGTGACATTTGGGAATGCTCTCAGTAGCGCGTCTACCAACGTGCGCTTGTACTCGCGCATCTTCCTATCACGCTCCAGTGTAGGAAGTAAGGTGGGCACATTGTCTTTGTACCGGGGATCCAGCAGGGTGGCAACCCAGTAGTCCGCACACGTTAAAATGTGGGCAACTCTGCTGTCGTTGCGCAGGCACTGCAGCATGTAGTCGCTCATGTGTGCCAGGCTGCCCAGAGGTAAGGACAAGCTGTCCTCTGTGGGAGGTGTATCGTCATCGTCCTGTGTTTCCCCCCAGCCACGCACCAGTGATGGGCCCGAGCTGCTTTGGGTGCCACCCCGCTGTGAACATGCTTCATCCTCATCCTCCTCCACCTCCTCCTCATCCTCGTCCTCCTCGTCCTCCAGTAGTGGGCCCTGTCTGGCCACATTTGTATCTGGCCTCTGGTGTTGCAAAAAACCTCCCTCTGAGTCACTTCGAAGAGACTGGCCTGAAAGTGCTAAAAATGACCCCTCTTCCTCCTCTTCCTCCTGGGCCACCTCCTCTTCCATCATCGCCCTAAGTGTTTTCTCAAGGAGACATAGAAGTGGTATTGTAACGCTGATAATGGCGTCATCGCCACTGGCCATGTTGGTGGAGTACTCGAAACAGCGCAACAGGGCACACAGGTCTCGCATGGAGGCCCAGTCATTGGTGGTGAAGTGGGTCTGATCCGCAGTGCGACTGACCCGTGCGTACTGCAGCTGAAACTCCACTATGGCCTGCTGCTGCTCGCACAGTCTGTCTAGCATATGCAAGGTGGAGTTCCACCTGGTGGGCACGTCGCATATGAGGCGGTGAGCCGGAAGGCCGAAGTTACGCTGTAGCGCAGACAGGCGAGCAGCGGCAGGGTGTGAACGCCGGAAGCGCGAACAGACGGCCCGCACTTTATGCAGCAGCTCTGACATGTCGGGGTAGTTGCGAATGAACTTCTGCACCACCAAATTCAGCACATGCGCCAGGCAAGGGATGTGCGTCAAACCGGCTAGTCCCAGAGCTGCAACGAGATTTCGCCCATTATCGCACACCACCAGGCCGGGCTTGAGGCTCACCGGCAGCAACCACTCGTCGGTCTGTTGTTCTATACCCCGCCACAACTCCTGTGCGGTGTGGGGCCTGTCCCCCAAACATATGAGTTTCAGAATGGCCTGCTGACGTTTACCCCGTGCTGTGCTGAAGTTGGTGGTGAAGGTGTGTGGCTGACTGGATGAGCAGGTGGAAGAAGAGGAGGAGGAAGCTGAGTAAGAGGAGGAGGAGACAGAAGGCAAAGAATGTTGCCCTGCGATCCTTGGCGGCGGAAGGACGTGCGCCAAATAGCTCTCCGCCTGGGGCCCAGCCGCCACTACATTTACCCAGTGTGCAGTTAGGGAGATATAGCGTCCCTGGCCGTGCTTACTGGTCCACGTATCTGTGGTTAGGTGGACCTTGCCACAGATGGCGTTGCGCAGTGCACACTTGATTTTATCGGACACTTGTTTGTGCAGGGAAGGCACGGCTCTCTTGGAGAAGTAGTGGCGGCTGGGAACAACATACTGTGGGACAGCAAGTGACATGAGCTGTTTGAAGCTGTGTGTGTCCACCAGCCTAAATGACAGCATTTCATAGGCCAGTAGTTTAGAAATGCTGGCATTCAGGGCCAGGGATCGAGGGTGGCTAGGTGAGAATTTACGCTTTCTCTCAAATGTTTGTGAGATGGAGAGCTGAACGCTGCCGTGTGACATGGTTGAGATGCTTGGTGACGCAGGTGGTGGTGTTGGTGGTACATCCCATGTTTGCTGGGCGGCAGGTGCCAACGTTTCTCCAGAGGCGGAGGAAGAGGCCGAGGCGGCGGCAGCAGCAGCAGAAGAGGCCGAGGCGGCAGCAGCAGAAGAGGTAGCAGGGGGAGCCTGAGTGACTTCCTTGTTTTTAAGGTGTTTACTCCACTGCAGTTCATGCTTTGCATGCAGGTGCCTGGTCATGCAGGTTGTGCTAAGGTTCAGAACGTTAATGCCTCGCTTCAGGCTCTGATGGCACAGCGTGCAAACCACTCGGGTCTTGTCGTCAGCACATTGTTTGAAGAAGTGCCATGCCAGGGAACTCCTTGAAGCTGCCTTTGGGGTGCTCGGTCCCAGATGGCGGCGGTCAGTAGCAGGCGGAGTCTCTTGGCGGCGGGTGTTCTGATTTTGCCCACTGCTCCCTCTTTTGCTACGCTGTTGGCTCGGTCTCACCACTGGCTCTTCCTCCGAACTGTGAAAGTCAGTGGCACGACCTTCATTCCATGTGGGGTCTAGGACCTCATCGTCCCCTGCATCGTCTTCCACCCAGTCTTGATCCCTGACCTCCTGTTCAGTCTGCACACTGCAGAAAGACGCAGCAGTTGGCACCTGTGTTTCGTCATCATCAGAGACGTGCTGAGGTGGTATTCCCATGTCCTCATCATCAGGAAAAATAAGTGGTTGTGCGTTAGTGCATTCTATCTCTTCCACCCCTGGGGAAGGGCTAGGTGGATGCCCTTGGGAAACCCTGGCAGCAGAGTCTTCAAACAGCATAAGAGACTGCTGCATAACTTGAGGCTCAGACAGTTTCCCTGATATGCATGGGGGTGATGTGACAGACCGATGGGCTTGGTTTTCATGCGCCATCTGTGCGCTTTCTGCAGAAGACTGGGTGGGAGATAATGTGAACGTGCTGGATCCACTGTCGGCCACCCAATTGACTAATGCCTGTACCTGCTCAGGCCTTACCATCCTTAGAACGGCATTGGGCCCCACCAAATATCGCTGTAAATTCTGCTGGCTAATGGGACCTGAGGTAGTTGGTTCACTAGGACGTGTGGCTGTGGCAGAACGGCCACGTCCTCTCCCAGCACCAGAGGGTCCACTAACACCACCACGACCATGTCCACGTCCGCGTCCCTTATTAGATGTTTTCCTCATTGTTCCCGTTCACCACAATTTTGAGAATGTCAAATTTGGGAATGCTTTTTCAACCCAGAACAAAAAGTCTGCTTTTACGGTCACTACAAATAACTTGACCAGCTAAAACTGTGCAGATTTGGTTGAATAGAGATGTGAGACCTGTTTTTTTTTTGAGCTGTGTGACAGTTATAGGTTTAATCACAGAATGACACTTCTATCAGCACGCTAGCGTGTGTCTTAGGTTTTTCTGAATGACACTATCAATACCTTCAATGTAAGATTTTCTTTTTGGGATAGATTTCAAGTAGGCCTCAAATACCACAAACTAGTTATTTTGAGAATGGCAAATTTGGGAATGCTTTTTCAACCCAGAACAAAAAGTCTGCTTTTACGGTCACTACAAATAACTTGACCAGCTAAAACTGTGCAGATTTGGTTGAATAGAGATGTGAGACCTGTTTTTTTTTGAGCTGTGTGACAGTTATAGGTTTAATCACAGAATGACACTTCTATCAGCACGCTAGCGTGTGTCTTAGGTTTTTCTGAATGACACTATCAATACCTTCAATGTAAGATTTTCTTTTTGGGATAGATTTCAAGTAGGCCTCAAATACCACAAACTAGTTATTTTGAGAATGGCAAATTTGGGAATGCTTTTTCAACCCAGAACAAAAAGTCTGCTTTTACGGTCACTACAAATAACTTGACCAGCTAAAACTGTGCAGATTTGGTTGAATAGAGATGTGAGACCTGTTTTTTTTTGCGCTGTGTGACAGTTATAGGTTTAATCACAGAATGACACTTCTATCAGCACGCTAGCGTGTGTCTTAGGTTTTTCTGAATGACACTATCAATACCTTCAATGTAAGATTTTCTTTTTGGGATAGATTTCAAGTAGGCCTCAAATACCACAAACTAGTTATTTTGAGAATGGCAAATTTGGGAATGCTTTTTCAACCCAGAACAAAAAGTCTGCTTTTACGGTCACTACAAATAACTTGACCAGCTAAAACTGTGCAGATTTGGTTGAATAGAGATGTGAGACCTGTTTTTTTTTGCGCTGTGTGACAGTTATAGGTTTAATCACAGAATGACACTTCTATCAGCACGCTAGCGTGTGTCTTAGGTTTTTCTGAATGACACTATCAATACCTTCAATGTAAGATTTTCTTTTTGGGATAGATTTCAAGTAGGCCTCAAATACCACAAACTAGTTATTTTCAGAATGGCAAATTTGGGAATGCTTTTTCAACCCAGAACAAAAAGTCTGCTTTTACGGTCACTACAAATAACTTGACCAGCTAAAACTGTGCAGATTTGGTTGAATAGAAATGTCAGGTCTATTTTTTAGGCGCTGGGTGACAGGCTCAACTTGCCGCTGATGTAATATATGGCCAAAAAATAACCACACTGTTGATGGTTAAATGCACTTGGGTGACACAGGCTCAGCCTGCAGCTGATGTAGTATATGGCCAAAAAATAATCAGACTGTTGATGGTTAAATGCTCTTGGGTGACACAGGCTCAGCCTGCAGCTGATGTAGTATATGGCCAAAAAATAACCAGACTGTTGATGGTTAAATGCACTTCAGTGACACAGGCTCAGCCTGCAGCTGATGTAGGATATAGCACAAAATAACCACACTATCGATGGTTAAATACACTTGGTGATAGCTCGTGTTGGCGCACCACAAGTCACAAAATGGCCGCCGATCACCCCAGAAAAAAAGTGATCTAAAAACGCTCTGGGCAGCCTAAAAAAAGTGAGCAAGTCAATAATAGCACTTCAATGATCCACAGCTGCAGATCGATCACAGAATGAAGTCTTTTGGAGGAGTTAATCTGCCTAATCTCGCCCTAACGTCGCAGCTGCAACCTCTCCCTATACTGATCATAGCAGAGTGACGTGCGGCGCTACGTGACTCCAGCTTCAATAGAGGCTGGGTCACATGGTGCACTGGCCAATCACAGCCATGCCAATAGTAGGCATGGCTGTGATGGCCTCTTGGGCCAAGTAGTATGACGCTTGTTGATTGGCTGCTTTGCAGCCTTTCAAAAAGCGCCAAGAAAGCGCCGAACACCGAACCCGAACCCGGACTTTTACGAAAATGTTCGGGTTCGGGTCCGTGTCACGGACACCCCAAAATTCGGTACGAACCCGAACTATACAGTTCGGGTTCGCTCATCCCTACCCGTAATATAAGAGCTAAGAAAAGAAATGTGTGATTTGGTTGTAAAAGCCCAAGTCACACTAAGAAACTATGTCTGCGATAGAAAAGATCGATGAAGTAATATAACTGAAACCCTTTCCAGCTTTGACAGTTTAATTAATTGCAAGTATATCTGGGCACTAAATATAATGTTAACAAGTCCCTCAAACCATCATAAATGACTAAAAGAGGTTAAAGGACAAAATAAGGAAGGAGGTCTCATGAAACCCCTGTGAGATCTCGGCTAATGGAAAAAAAAGTTTCTTGCATTTTCCATTTTCTGAACACAATGCTGGCCTCTGTACCACACACACTGAGAGAAAATACTTTTCCACTCCATAACTTGCCTTCCATAGACTACCTGAAAATAAATCTGAGGCAAGAAATATTGAAGCGCCAGAGACGGCCAAGAGGAAAAAAAAAACATGTCCTAACTCCCTCTAGAAATTCTGTAATGCTGCCCACGTATACACTTTTACATGCCAGTGACAATCACTGTGATACAAGAAAAGGCCTTTATTAAATCCAGAAATCTAACTGAAATCCAAAAAGCCTTGAGTAACATAGCTAAGGAGACATTTCTGAGCTTCTGTCCAACTCATGCTTTTCTAATTAATATTATGAGAAGTTGGTCTGGAGCTTACAGATCTACGAGCCACACAAAGTGTCTGACTCAGCAAGCTGGTTATGATATTCTCTAGTCCTTCTGGACTTAAAGGGCTTATTATGTCAATAATCGCAAGTATCATTTTCAGCAGTACAAAGGTTTCAAAAGGAACTCCACCAAGAATATATTATTCCACTAATTTATTGTTGGTTTATACTTGTGTAAATAGAAATCAGGTATATTTAAGTGCTATCCCAGTCACCATTCAAATTACTTTTTTTCTATTAGAATCCTTGTTTGTACAGGCTTGGAGGAATACCAGACATAAAATGTAATTCAATAGAAACACCCCACAATTCTTTCCTTAAAGAAGTATTTGCTTTTTTTTCCAGAAACTGTTCCACATCTGTCCATGGGCTGTGTCTTGCATTATTGTGTCTGACTGTAAGACGACTTGCTGCAGCAGGAGCTTCCCCCTGCGTTGTGTGTGCAAATAATGTTAAATGGGTTATCCAAGAGTCATACAAATCTTCCAACGATTGAGATCATACGTACCTCTCCCCCGCCTCTGGGTTCGGTATCTAACACACCCAGGCCAACTCTTCCTCTCCCTGCCACACTTAGATCAACATCCGTCGATGACGGAACACGTGACTGCTGCGGCCAAACACAGACTGCAGCGGTGACTTGCTCCGCTATAGCATGGCAGGGAGCGGAAAAGCCAGCCTGGGAGCGTTAGACACCACACCAAACGGTGGTGACCAGGTAAGTTTGATCTCCACTGTTGGTCGGCCACTCTGGGAGGCTTGTCTGCCTCTTGGATAACCCCTTTAAAGTCCTTACTCTGAGATATGTCCTGCTTCTCCTTAGTCAACTGCCACCTAAAACTAACATTGCTTCAGAATCATGTAGACTACCAAACACTCTGGGTACTTAAGGTGCCTGCGTAATAGGTTCTAGTTCACTAGTGTCCTGCAAAAGTGTGTTGTTTGCCCATGTACTGACTTCTGCCTGTTTCCCAGATTTAACCCTTTGACCCTAAGATGCATGCCCTGACCTTGGACTGTTTATCAGATTGCATGAACTCTGCCTGCCCTGGACTCAGCCTGTCCTGCCTGATCCCTTGGTTCTCTTAACCAGTGTCTCTTGACCTTGTGCATCATTATTCCCTAGAGCAGGGATGCTCAACCTGCGGCCGTCCAGCTGTTGAAAAACTACAACTCCCACCATGCGCTGCTATAGGCTGATAGCTGTAGGCTGTCCGGGCATGCTGAGATTTGTAATTTTGCAACAGTTGGAGGGCCACAGATTGGGAATCTAAAAAATTGGGAATACAAAAAAATAGCAGCCTGGGGGTTCCCCTGCAGTGATGTCCAGATCCATGTACAGGGAAGGATGAAGACAAGGTAAGGCACTTAGACAGTGGTGTACCTAGAGAAGTAAGGGCCCCATAGCAAGGATCAAACCAGGCCCCCCACACAGGACAGAAGGGTTTCTGCCTAAATCCTTTTCAATGACCCTTAGGCCATTTTTCCACTGCCTCATCTGTTAAAAGTTGTTCCTTTTAGTGGGTAGAGTCCTGACCAAGTTTTCACCCCAAGTAGAAGAGGAAATAATCCCAACTAAGACTGGGCCCCCTCTTGCGTACATAGAAATCACTGGGCCTCATAGCAAGAATCTGAATTTGGCCCCCTAACCCCGCCCACCTCCTGGCCCATCCCACCTCCTGTCCTGGCTCCACCCCCATTTGCCAATAAAGAAATGTATACATACGTTCGTACGTATTCGTACTGACCCAGAGAATTAAGGGCACAGGTCAGTTTTGTGGCAAAGGGAATGCTGTAGGAACAAAATCTGATACCTGTGGTATCTGAATCTATGGGACTTCTGTGGATATTCCATAAAAGTTGTATCTGCAGTCCTATGTAACACCACAAATAACACAGTGATTGCTCTCTGATTACCGAAAATGTAGTAGTGTTACCTGCAGTCCTATGTAAAACCACAGATAACACTAGTGCTGATAATGTGGTAGTGTTACCTGCAATCCTATGTAAAAACCACAGATAGCACTAGTGCTGATGTGGTAGTGTTACCTGCAGTCCTATTTAAAACCACAGATAACACTAGTGTAGATCATGTGGTAGTGTTACCTGTGTCCTTAGTGTGCCTCCCTGTGCCTCTCCCACGGACTCCACTCTGCCTCCTCTTCCATCTTCTTCTTTCTCTTGCCCCGCACAGAACGTCCTGATGCAGCTGCGTCAAGACATATGAACACTGTGGGCATGGTGATGGTGACACAAACACAGACACAGGGACAGACACACACACATACATACAATAAATATGATTACATCACACATCACTGCTTCTGCCTGTCTGCTTTGGTAAAGCCGGGCATAAATGGGCTATGTCAGGTTTTATCAGAGTGGACACAGGGCGCGATATGTATGTGAGCACAGCTGAACGAGTGCAGCGCAGGAGCCCGCATACACATTGCACCTCCTTCCTGTGTCCAGGTGTAGGGCATCCCCCACAGCGCAATTTTGTCATCACTTCTATTACCCCAAACCCCTTTAACTTCTTGCTGCTGATGCTGAGTGTGCACACAGCCACCAATCATATTCCCCCCCCCCCCCAAAGGTGACTGATGTGTTGGGGGGTGGGGGGGTTGGGGTAATATGATTGGTGGCTATGTGCACTGTCAGCATCAGCAGAAAGGAGTTAGAGGGGTTATCCAACCCCTAATGCCCCCCAAAATGCCCGGGGGGGAGGAGTAGGAGAGCACACTGTCCACTATGAGCCCCCCAAACCCTTAATGCCCCCCAAAATGCTCAGGACAGTGTGCTTTCCTTCTACTCCTCCCCCCTGGACATTTTGGAGTAATGGGGGCATTAGGGGTTGGGAGGCTCATAGAGGACTTGGGGGGGGGGGGGGGGGGCTCAGAGAGAACATTGTGCCTGTCTCCTACTCCTCCACCCCTGGGCATTTTGGGGTAATGGGGGCATTAGGGGGGGCTCATAGAGGATTCAGGGGGAGGCTCATACAGGACAGTGTAGGAGGAAAGCAGACTGTCCTCTATGAGCCCCCCCTCCCTATGAGTTCTCTTGCTGCCTGGCAATCCCTTCCCTTCCCATACACAACAAACCACAGTCCACAAGCACACCAACCAATCAATAGACCACCGTCCGGGACTCCGTGTCTTGCGGTCAGGAGCGGGCAGTCCTTCAGTCTGGGGCTGGGCTGGGTGCAGGGTGCAGGAGGATGCGCAGCCTACTTCACTCGCTCTGTATGGGTATGTATGAGCAACGCCTGCTCCTGCTGCCTGCAAACACTGGCCAATCAGCAGCTGCCTCTTTGTGCTGCTGACTTGCTCTGATTGGCCAGTGTCAAGACTAGAACACACCCGCAACCTGGCCGGGAGAATCAAGTTCCTGAAGTGACTAGTGAGGCTGGTGAATACAAAAGGAGGGGGGGGTCCGCCGCCGATCAAAGGCAAATGCCGCGGGCCCGCTGCACCTGCGCCACAGTGTGTGTACTGGCTAAATAAACAGAGGGGGCGGGGCCTTCCGTGCGCTCCGGGCCCCCCTGCGCTCCGGGGCCCATAGCAACGGCGTGGTCTGCCTATATGGTACGCCACTGGTTACGCCCCTGCACTTAGATAATGCCATTAGGAAAATCTCCAAGCCAAATCTGTTCAAGAGACACAGTAAACACAGATCCACTTTATTACACCCCTCAGTTAGAGGTTTTAGCACTTCTTCAACTTTTCACTTTCCTTCATTTTCTACTTAGGTGAACATTGAATGACAGGTCTTTTTCTGGAAGGGAATTATGTTTTACAGTGATAATGTCTGAAACCGTCATTACCCTTGAGTTCTGTAAGCAGAAGAAATTGTGCAGTTTCTAATTTCAGACAACCCCACTTACTCCCATAGTTACATGCACTGCCACCCCTCTATTGAGTTTTCTCTTACCTCCTCAGCTTGCAGGGTTACTTGTACAGTGGCCGGGTTTGGGGTGGTCCCAACTATATGCTGGGTTCCCATATACCAACATGATGTCACCATGCATTGCTGCCCTCTGGAGGGGATGGTAAGGGGTGGTGCACCCCAATGGGAAAAAGAAAAAAAGTCCAGAAAGTCAGGGTTTGCAGTAAATCAGTGGGCTTCTTTACTGGGGGAATTCAAGTACAAAACAATACAGGCAAGGCACTCCAGTCTATTCCCTGGTAGAGGAAGGCTCTTTTCTAAGGAAAGGCCTGAGCTAGCAGTGCACCTCTCTCTTTCAGAATACCCTGGCGGAAATGCTGGTGACTCAGGGTCTGTGGCTCAATCATCTGGCTGGGTTTGTGGCAGAGTAACCCATCTCAGCATCTCCTTCTGGTCACTCATGCAGACTGTCAGACTTTCTTCTACTAAACACAGGCCCCTATTTGAAGACAACTAGCAGCTCTAACTGCTCTTCTTATAGGCAGTTTCTAACTGAACTAGAACCTTCTAGTGGGAGGGGTGGAGTGGAGAATCACAGCCTAAACAGAAACAATGTTGCAATTTCAGTCTGTCATGGATTTGTATGGCATTTCAATACAAGCCTATGGGAATGACTAACAAGTTTTTCCAGACATACAAAAGTCTTCAGGCATAAACAACAGAGCTAAACCAGACAGTCAAAAGGTCATGGTATCAGTTTTTTTCTCTCCAAATCTTTGCATAGTCCCTTATAGTAACTGTGGAAGATTTCAAACTTCTCAGTACATAGATAGAAAGTCCCAAAGTCTCTCAGTATTGGCTGTCTGGATTAATCCTTTCCACAATGCAGTGCAAATATAGTGCAACAACAGTGCCAATGAACTGGATATTTTACAATAAACATAAAATACAGTTCAACAATATAAAACAACAGCATAAATCATAGTGCAAGTCAACCTTTAGAAGTGCTCTAAAGTAATGAGTTGATTGTTTTGAGTAGTAGCAATCGGGGCAAATGTACACAAACGTTCATAGTCTAAAGTACCCTTGCTCCAGAGCACTACACTTGTAACTTTTGTAGGAAGGAGCAAGGGGCCGTCATTGATGGTTGGTATGTGTCACCGAGGTTCCTAGCCTCAGTGAGGTAAAAGCTTTTTCTCAAGTGTCATTATTGCAGATTGCAGTCTGTCACTACAGCTGTTTAGTAGGTGTGTGGGTGGCTACTCTCCATGTTCTAGGCCGGGTCTTGGCAGGCTTATAAAGCATTCAGCACTATCAGGTGGTGTGGATCTACCTCCATCTGACAGTGAAGATGTGGAGTCCTCTGTGCTGAAGGCTTAAGACTGCAAACAGGCATGCAGGCCTCCTGGAAGCTTACCAGTGAACCTTTCTGTAATCAAACAAATCCCAGCAGGCGTGTTGGTTTCTCAATACTTTATTGATCCATATTGATCCATATAACATATTATAACAATTATATGGATCAATATGGATCAATAAAGGATTGAGAAACCAACACGCCTGCTGGGATTTGTTTGATTTTGGAATTGGGAGCGATCCCTTCCCGTGCAAGCGATTTTATCAGCCAAGAGTGGTGAGCTGTCTCTATTTTTTGAGTGAACTTTTCTGTGGCTGAGCATTCAGCCGGGTGTGAACTGACACCTAGGATTCCAGGTGAACACTGTTTTGTTTTGCTGTGTATGAACAAGCACCAAGACTGTTATGTTTTGCTGAGTGTGAATAAAACACTGAAGTTTGATTTACAACCTGGTTCCTTGCCTCTATTCTGCGTCCGCTAACCTGTCTACCAGAGCAAACCCCCACACTATGTAAAACATCTCCATAATAGTAATCCTCCAAATTTTAAATATAAATATACTTTGCATTTCATATATTAATACACTGGCAAAAACAATGCAGACAAGGATTGTTTAGTGCCACAGAACCATAGTTGTGTGATTGTCAAGGGATTTGAATGGAGCAGACCAATTAAAAAATTTTCATTTCAGTTGTTTCCCCAACAGGAAGTATAATACATGGAGTGACAATTAAATTACATCCAGAAAAATAAAAAACATGCATAGAGTATTCACATACAGGTTATTAATACGTGATACATTTTGATGGTAGTGTCATTTTAGAAAACCCAGAAAACAATTTTAATGACACTAGTTCTAGTTTATCTAATGATGCAGCAAAGATGAATTTTTCACTGTGGCACAGCTAAACATGTAGTTTGTAATGTGGCGCCATATTGTTATATTGCAAAGTATTATTGAGTTTTTATCACAATGCTCAAAAGACACCATTATTTGAAAAATGATCTCTGCTGAATCCGTAGTGACTATGGGGGTCTTTTATTATTTAGAAATATGCCTAAATTAGGCATATTTCAGGTGCCTAAATTAGGCATATTTAAGGTGCCTGTTTTAGACGTAGAAAAAGGTCTAAGTGTAAGACCACTCGGAAGCTGTCTTACATTTAGAACTGGCGCTGGATGCTCCAAAATTATGGAGAGGCTCTTTATAACTTCGGAGGATCCTCCGCCAGCTATGGGGCTTTTTTAAGACCGGCGTCTAAAACGCTGGTCTTAATAAATGTGCCCTGATATATTTTACATATTAAATAGTACATAGTAAATTTACATTTTTACATTTTATTACTGTAAATCTTCATTCTTAAGTTAAAGTCAGTGAGGATTACTTTCTACATAGAAATATATAAAATGTGTACGTAGAGATGAATAAGATATGAGTGTAAAAATCATTTTAAAAGAATCACATGGTAATTGTTACTTACTGGCATGAAAAGATCTCTCCTCAGCCAAAATACCATAAATAACAATATACAAATACTCCACCACATGTAAGATGTTCAGCCAGTGAAATTTGACTGTATCATTCTGTTTAATACAGTTTTCATAAAGAACATATCTCTCTAATTTTTAATTGTCATACAGAATCCCCTATGATCTCTTATGTGAAAATTAACTTTTTTTTACCAGTTGTTTCCCCATTACATCCACAAATTAAATTATATTTGGGAGAGGCTACCACTTTGAAGGTGCAAAATATGTTTTACTGTTATACATAAGTGAGACAAAAAAGAGAACTTGCGCATAGGTATTCAGCCCCTGAAAGCAACACTTTGTGGAGCCACCTTTTGCTGCAATTACAGATATGCGTCTCTTAAGGTAGAGTATGCCTCTTTTAGCTTAGCACATCTAGGCACTAGGATGTTTGTCCATTCTCCAAATTGCTCCAACTCCTTTATGTTAGATGGGTTGTGTTGGTGTCCAGCAGTCTTCAAGTCGTGCCACAGAGTTTGCATTGGATTGAGGTCTGGGCTTTCTCCATGCCATTCCAACACATTTTAATGTTTCCTTTTAAACCTCTATAGTGTAGCTTTAGTAGTGTGTTTAGGTCATTGGAAGACTGAAACAGATTTTTCTTAGGAATGTTTTCTTATACTTTTCTTTAAGCAACAACTTTTTTCCTCAAAATGGCTCTTCCATAAAGGCATTTTATGGAGTGCACGCAGGGGTAGACCAGGAATTTAAAGTGGCCCCATGTTGTAGGTGGGTCCAAATTGACAGAAGGCAAGGCCAACTAGTGATGGACGAACATCGGCGGGACCTTTCGCGAACGCGCGAGTTCCTGATCAAATGTTTGCGAACCGTGCGTTCGCGGCGGGCCCCATTCACTTTAATGGCAGGCGAACCTGAAAAACCTTCAGGTCATATTTGCAGCCACCAAATACTTTCTAAATGTAAGATCCTCACCTGTCTCGCACTCCGGTGTGACCAAAAAGGGTCCTCGTGGAGCTGCGGGACAGGTTATGCGTGTCTCCATTGATACACTAGCTCCCTTTGCGAACCAACGTGGGGATGCGTTCACATGTGCACTGGAGGGGAAGACCGCATGGCTTTCGGGGACAGCTTGACCGGGCTAGTGGTAGTACGCTGAGAGCCAAGGGGTGCCAGAGTTCGAGGTGAACAGGATTTTGGACTCTCAATTTGTACACAGGTCTCTCCAATACTTGGTAGACTGGAAGGGTTTTGGTCCAGAGAAGAGATGTTGGGTACCTGCTCGTCAGGTGCATGCGGATGAGTTGGTGGCAGCCTTCCACCGGGATAATCCGGGGAAAGCTCGATTGGAGTCTTCTGAGCCGCCTCCTCGAGGGGGAAATAATGTAAGATCCTCACCTGTCTTGCACTCCGGTGTGACCAAAAAGGGTCCTCGTGGAGCTGCGGGACAGGTTACGCGTATCTTCATTGATACACCAGCTCCGACCCCTTTGCGAACCGACGCAGGGATGTGTTCGCATGTGCCCCAGAGGGGAAGACCACATGGCTTTCGGGGACAGCTTGGCCGAGCTAGTGGCAGTACGCTGCGGCCAAGCTTGTCTCCGGTGCCTATTGCAGATTCCATTACGGTGTCCATGTCGAAGAACTCGCGCACTCTCGCAGAGCCTGTCATGCATCCATGTTTACGTTCGAAAACGGGTTTGCAAGTGGATATGCGGTCATGCGTACGCACTTCTTATGCGTTTCGCCGACCAGCGAAGGGAATAGCACCTGGCCGCAAGTTCAAAGTAGATTAGGGGGCCGGCATTGGTCTAATTGACTAATGACCGACCAAAGCCTTGTACACAGGTGTAGGGCAGGATCATGACGTATGGGGAGTGGACACTTGGCGCCGTGGGATTTGTTAGCAGGCACATAAAAGGTGGCCTCCCAGGTCAGTCAGTGCCCACTGTTATCCTTCCTTATCCAGGTGCAGATCAGTACTGCTAGCTACTGACTGAAGATTGCTGGGACTCTGTCCGTTCCAGTGGGACCAAGGACCCGGGACTTTCCGTGATGCATCCGTTTACCTGGCAAGTTGCACAGAGACTTATGCACGGATCGGGACTACTCCGGGCTTTCCTTCGATTTGTGTTTGCCTTATATTTGCCCAGGAAGTTTACCTGGACTTTGTTTATTTTGTTAATAAGCCCCTTTGACTTCATCCTCACTGGTCTGTTTCGTTGGTCCTTTGCATTACACTAGAAGTGCAAAAATAGTCCCAAAACATGGACAGTGACATACCAGGGGGGAAATAAATGGCAAAAATTCCCACAAAAAATATGTATTTGAATCAGGGGCCATTTTTAGGCGTCTTAAAGGGAAACTCTCAAAAATGTGCCCTGCTGGAGCCTAGAAACATTTTATTTCCTATCGGTTTGATGTATACAAATGTGCAGCACTCCACGTTTTTGTATCCTGCAGAGTCCATTAAAAAAATGCATACGTTAACGTAATTTTTTTTTTACCATGGAACTGTATGGTGAACGGACGTCTGAGGCATCTGTTAACACATACATTTTTGTTATGCATTAAATGGATGGCAAAAATAGGATGTGAACCCAGCCCTAGTGTCAGAATAAGCACCAATACACAGCAGAGCAGCGTGGCGGAGAGGGGAGGCCACAATGTACTGACAGAGCGCTACCTGGTCCTGATGGTCAGGGATGAGGACTGTGTTTCCCAAGAATCATTTTTCTACTGGGAAATACAGGGCACAGTATAATACACTAGAATCTATATAATATAAAGATATTAGCCCTACCCCCGAATAATAATACAATTAGATGGTCATTTATTATATAGAAATACATCTATGTTAGGCGTATTTCTGACACAGATTGTGGCACAAAGGTACTTAGCACCGCGATCTGCATATTTTCCCTCTCATGCCAGGTCTAAAAAAAGATGGCGTGGGCAGGGAAAGGGATATAGTTATGGCCATCCAGATATTGGTTACCACCAGGGCCGGCACTATAATAAGGCAGACCAAGCAGCTGTCTGAGGGCGCAGAGAAAGGGGGGGCGTCGGAGAGGAAGTTGTGCTGCAGCGAAGTTGTGCTGCAGCGCCGCCGGCCACCCGCCCCAGCCTGCGTGTGTACCACGCGGCCCCGGCCATCACTCACAGAGCGGCACGCAACACGGTCATGGGGTCAGGGGGGTGATTGGCGAGTGGCGCCGCGGTGGTGGGCAGCAGCAACTGGAGCGGAGGTCTGGAGCGGAGCTGTGGGTGACTGTGAGTCTGTGAGAGTGACTCACACAGCCAGGCCCAGACCAGACGGACTGCCGACTGCCGTAGGTGAAACTGGTAGGTGATGAGTGCAGAGCAGAGCGCATAATGTTTTTACATAACATTAATGGGGGGGCATGATGGGAGGGGGGATGGGACAAGACAATTGGACAAATGTCTGTAGTCTGTCTGTGCGGCCTGCGGGGAGAAATTTGACATGGGGGGGAGAAATGGACACGATGGAGGGGGAGAAATGTGACATGGATGAGGGGGAGAAATGTGACATGGATGGAGGGGGAGAAATGTAACATGGATGGAGGGGGAGAAATGTAACATGGATGGAGGGGGAGAAATGTGACAAGGATGGAGCAGGAGAAATGTGACATGGATGGAGCGTGAGAAATGTGACATGGGGGTGTGTGGTGAAATGTAACATGGATGGAGGGGGAGAAATATGACATGATGGAGGGGGAGAAATGTGACATGGATGGAGAGGAGAAATGTGACATGGATGGAGGGGGAGAAAGGTGACATGGAAGAAGGGGAGAACTGTGATATGGATGGAGGGGGAGAAATGTGACATGGATGGAGGGGGAGAAATGTGACATGGATGGAGGGGGAGAAATGTGACATGGATGGAGGGAGAGAAATGTGACATGGAGAGGGAGAAATGTGACATGGATGGAGGGGGAGCAATGTAACATGGATGGAGGGAAAGAAATGTGACATGGGGGTGTGTGTGTAGTAAAATGGATATGATGGAGGGGGAGAAATGTGACATGGAGGGCTGATGTGACATGGGGGGGTGATTTGAGATTGAGGGGGAGAAATGTGAAATTGAGGGGGGAGAAATATGACATGGGGGGAGAAATATGACATGGGGGAAGAAATCTGACATGGGGAGAAATGTGACAGGGGGGGGTGATGTGACCGAGGGGACTATGTAAAAAGGAGGGGGAGAAATGTGACATGGATGGAGGGGGGAGAGATGTGACATTGAGGGTGAGAAATCTGACATGGGGGTGATGTGACATGGATGGAGGGGGGATAAATGTGACATGGATGGAGGAGGAAGAAATGTGACATTGAGGGGGTGAAATGTGACATGGAGGGCTGATGTCACATAGGTGATTTGACATGGAGTGGGAGAAATGTGACTTGGATGGAGGGGGAAGAAATGTGACATTGAGGGGGAGAAATGTGACATGGATGGAGGGGGGAGAAATGTGACTGAGGGGGGAGAAATATGACATGGAATGGGAGAAATGTGACATGGAGGGAGAGAAATGTAGCATGGGGGGGGAATGTGACATGGGGGTGATGTGACAATGGGGGGGTGATGTGACATGGATGGAGGGGGGAGAAATGTGACATGGATGGAGGGGGGAGAAATGTGACTGAGGGGGAGAAATATGACATGGAATGGGAGAAATGTGACATGGAGGGAGAGAAATGTAGCATGGATGGAGGGGGAGAAATGTGACATTGAGGGTGAGAAATCTGACATTGGGGTGATGTGACATGGATGGAGGGGGGATAAATGTGACATGGATGGAGGAGGAAGAAATGTGACATTGAGGGGGTGAAATGTGACATGGAGGGCTAATGTCACATAGGTGATGTGACAATGGGGGGGTGATGTGACATGGATGGAGGGGGGAGAAATGTGACATTAAGGGGGAGAAATATGACATGGAATGGGAGAAATGTGACATGGAGGGAGAGAAATGTAGCATGGGGGGGAATGTAACATGGGGGTGATGTGACATGGATGGAGGGGGCAAAATGTGACATGGATGGAGGGGGCAAAATGTGACATGGGGGGTGTTGTGACGGGGGGGGGGGGCAAAATGTGGGGCTTGTGTTGACAAAAATCCTTGCACCGGCCCTGGTTACCACTGCCTAACATTGAACAGATAACACCTCTGTACAGTGACCGGATAACACCGCCATACCATGACCGGATAAAAGGGTATAAGAGGGCACAGTACAGGGAATAACTAGGGGCACTGCACAGGGTGTGGTAAGAGGGCACAATGCAGGGTATAAGGGGGCACTGTATGAGGTGAGGGGCACAGTCAGTCACATGACCCTGTGACATTAGAAGGTCCTTATGGTGAATGCGGTTAATATGCCACCATAATGAGAGGCAGAGAAGTGAGACAGGGGTGTAATTATGTGGCTAGAGATGAAAAATGTAACTGTCTGCCAGTACAGGCCACAAAAATTTGCCAATAGGCATTCACCTGACAACAAAGAACTTTGGATTCTGTGGCTGCAGGTGCATTAGGCGGTCACAGGATAAAAATGTAACTGTCGGCCAGTATAGGCCCCAAAAATTAGCCAATAGGCATTCACCTGACAACAAAGAACTTTGGATTCTGTGGCTGCAGGTGCATTAGGGGGTCACAGGATAAAAATGTAACTGTCGGCCAGTACAGGCCCCAAAGATTAAGCATTCACCTGACATAAAAGACCTTTTATGCCTCTGTATATACTTAAGACAAGGACCATTGTTTGTTCTGGGTAATGGCAGATATGTGTGAGCTGGCATTAGGGAAATTCAATTACACGTGGTCATCACAGGTGTTGAATTCCTCCAAGATCCATGACTCATTAATTTTTAAAAATGTGAGGTAGTCCACACTGTTGTGAGCTAGGCGAGTGCGCTTATCGGTCACGATCCTCCCTGCTGCGCTGAACGTCCTTTCGGACAGGACACTCGACGAGGGGCAAGCCAAGAGTTCCATGGCAAATTGTGCCAGCTCTGGCCACAGGTCAAGCCTGCACACCCAGTAGTCAAGGGGTTCCTCGCTTCTCAGAGCGTCCACATCAGCCGTTAACCCAATGTAGTCAGACACCTGTCGGTCTAGGCATTCCCTCTGGCTGGATCTGGAGGGCGGCTGTCAATGAGTTGGCTGCAAGAATGATTTCATATCAGAAATGACCAATACACAGCAGTTCCGACAAGCCAACGGTCAGCCGTTGGGCAAGAGGATTATCATAATTTTTTTACGCCCGAACATTTGGGCCACGGAAGCCTGCCTTGTGCCAGATAAACGCAATGATGGCAGGGTGGAAGGTGGAGTGGAGGACAAATGGGAGGAGAGAGGAGAAGGCAAAGAGACAGGACGTGGAGCATCGGGAGTGTGCTTTTTGGGTTCTGACAGCGTTCCTCTCACTGGGTTCGGTGATGGGAGGCCAGGTGCCTTCTTAAGGCGGTCGTACCTAGGTGAGTGTTGGGCTTACCGCAACGTATGCGTTGACAGCACAGGCTGCAGATGGCAACACTATTTTCAGCAGCTGACACGTTAAAAAAAGCCCACACGGCGGAGCCATGTCCCGGCGTCCTGGGAGCGCCAGATGTGACAGTACATGGTGGATGACTCACTCCAGATAAATTCTGTCTGCTTCTCCTCCTTCTCTTCCCTCTCTGCTGCTTCTTCTCTCCCTCTGAACTCCCCTCCTCTTCCTCTCTTGTGGGCACCCACGTGACGTCCATCGACACGTCATCGTCGTCACCTTCACCACCACTGACATTAGAGATTTTGGAGTAGGCAGCAACATCAGGGACCACCCTCCTTGGGCTGATCTGGGTACTGCCGTCAGACCACTTGTTCGTGGCCGTTGCTAACGCCTATTCCTCATCCAATACCAAGAATGGAGTGGAGGGGCTATGGTGGTGGTGTCTTTGGGGGTGCACACAGCAGAGAGTGAGGAGGGTGCAGATACAGCGGATGAGGAGGGTGCAGATACAGTGGATGAGGAGGGTGCAGAAGCGGAGGGCTGAGTGAGCCACTCAACCAACTCTGATGTGTAATCGCACAGACTTTCTCCAACTTCCCACTTAGTCTTGGTGCACCTGCCCGACCCCTACCACACCTGCGGAATGGCCTGCCTCTTCCTCTGCATGTCATTTTCAAAATGACCCTGTGCCAAAGTCCCTAGAGAAGAGCAGTATTTGTGGAAGCAGGTATATGGCAGGCCTCAATCAGTTGTTAGTTGAAGCAGGTATATCACCCTCAAGCAGTAATTTTGTGGACGCAGGTATATGGAAAACTTCAATCACTATTTTGTGGAAGCTGATATATGGCAGGCCTCAATTAGTTGTTAGTTGAAGCAGGTATATCGCTCTAAGGGCTCTTTCACACCTGCGTTATTGTCTTCCGGCATAGAGTTCCGTCGTCGGGGCTCTATGCCGGAAGAATCCTGATCAGGATTATCCTAATGCATTCTGAATGGAGAGTAATCCGTTCAGGATGCATCAGGATGTCTTCAGTTCCGGTACGGAACGTTTGTTGGCCGGAGAAAATACCGCAGCATGCTGCGCTTTTTGCTCCGGCCAAAAATCCGGAACACTTGCCGCAAGGCCGGATCCGGAATTAATGCCCATTGGAAGGCATTGATCCGGATCCGGCCTTAAGCTAAACGTCGTTTCGGCGCATTGCCGGAGCCGACATTTAGCTTTTTCAGAGTGGTTACCATGGCTGCCGGGACGCTAAAGTCCTGACAGCCATGGTAAGTGTAGTGGGGAGCGGGGGAGCAGTGTACTTACCGTCCGTGCGGCTCCCCGGGCACTCCAGAGTGACGTCAGGGCGCCCCAAGCGCATGGATCACGTGATCACATGGATCACGTCATCCATGCGCATGGGGCGCTCTGACGTCATTCTGGAGCGCCCCGGGAGCCGCACGGACTGTAAGTATACCTCTCCCCCGCTCCCCGCTCCTACTATGGCAACCAAGACTTTAATAGCGTCCTGGGTGCCATAGTAACACTGAAAGCATTTGGAAGACGGTTCCGTCTTCAAATGCTTTCAGTACACTTGCGTTTTTCCGGATCCGGCAGGCACCTCCGGCAACGGAAGTGCATGCCGGATCCCAACAACGCAAGTGTGAAAGAGGCCTAAAGCAGTTATTTTGTGGACGCAGGTATATGGAAAACCTCAATCACTATTTTGTGGAAGCTGATATATTGCAGGCCTCAATCAGTTGTTAGTTGAAGTAGGTATATTTCCCTCAAGCAGTAATTTTGTGGACGCAGGTATATAGACAACCTCAATCACTATTTTGTGGAAGCTGATAGATTGCAGCCCTCAATCTGTATTTTTTTTAAGCATACAAATGCACTATAATATAGTTTCTATGTTAGAAAGTATATTATAAGTATATCACACCTCTCTGTGTATCACACCTATCGATAGCACAACGTTACCAGTCCTTAAAAGGACTTTTGTGGCCCTATTAGCTAGCGTTTGGTGTCCCTAAGTTCCTAACAGCCTGTCCCTGCTCCAAAATGCAACCTCTCCCTACACTGGCAAAACACATAATGTAAAATGGCTGCCAGATCGGGTTCTGTTATAGAGTTGGGGGTGTGTCCATGTGCTGAAACATCTCAATTGGCTATCCTGTCCCACCTGATGGACGTATCATGGGTCAAAGTTCGGCGCAATGCAAAATAATATGGCTCCGGCGGACATCGCCATATGTTCGCATGTTCGGCAAATCGCGAACAAGCAAAGTTCGCTGCAAAACGGCCACCAGGCGAACCGCACGGCCACCTCTAATGCAAACATAGGTAGGCAGGGACAGCAGAAGCAGGCGAGGCCAGCAATACCATGGTGCAGCACAAAATACAGCCCAAGCAGAATCAAATACTACAATGCATCACAAAATACTGCCACCCCCACCACAGTATTCAACTGCATTACCATCCTGAAGATGGCAATACAATTGAATGCAGGATAGCACTATCCACCACCAGCCAGATGCATAAGTCCTGATGCTTCTAGAAGTACTGTATGTAATGCTGAGAACATCACATTACTATGTACCAGGCCGGCAGAAAGCTTTGATGGGTCCCTGATTATCGGCCCACTGGGAAATTTCCCTGTAGGGACTATGGCTAGTACACCTTTGAGTGCACATCTTATAGTGCTCATGTGGACAGATACTTCCATTCCTGCTGTGGATCTTGGAAGTTCCTCAGTGATATGTCTTCGTTGAATCTATGATTAAACGGGTTGTCTCATCACGGACAATGGGGGCTTATCGCTAGGATATGCCCCCATTGTCTTATAGCTGTGGGTCCCATCGTTGGAACCCGCACCTGTATCAAGAACGGAGCCCCAAAAGTGAAGGAGTGCGCACTGCGCATGCGCAGACGCCCTCCATTCATTTTCTATGGGTGCGGCGAAAATAGCTGGGGGCTGGTTCGACTATTTCCGTCGGTCCCCTAGAAATAAATGGGAGCGGAGGCCGTGCATGCGCAGTACCCTCCCATTCACTTCTTTGGGGAGCCGGCTTTGTGGTGGCCGGACTGGAGTCCTCGGGCCACCACCTTGCGGGGCGCCATTCTCGATATAGGTGCGGGTCCCAGCGGTGGGACCCGCACTTATAAGACAATGGAGGCATATCCTAGCGATATGCCCCCATTGTCCATGATGAGACAACCCCTTTATTGTCCTCTTTGCCCAGTGTGGGAATTTCGGTGGGAACATGTGTATTAGGACTCACATCATGCGACAGATCATGTGACACTTTAACTACACATATGGTAGCAGGAGGAACTTATTCAATTGATTATGTGATTTCTGAAGTTATCTGGTTTGGTCAGACCATATTTAGGGGTTCTATATGGAGATGAGGGAATTTCTGAAGATTAGATTCTGCTGATTTTGCCTTCCAACTCAATTCGGGTCTAAATAAATCCAACCCAATATGAGGCTGAGAAATGATTGGCGTAGAGCAGTTGAGCCACACAAGTGTGTGAGTGCATAGGAGTAAGAGTCAGCAATCAGTGCACTGGGTGGAGTAATTAACATTTATAAAGAAAGCCAACCTTCCTTTCTAAGTTGAGTTGGACATAGGCTAATGTGGTGAGCTGGAGATCTGTGTTATTGCTGCTTAGGGTTCTGGAACTACACAGCAGGTGTTGCAATTTGCAAGGGGTTGGGGGTGGTTTTTCAGATACTTATCAGGAGAGTTAAGGTGAACCTAGTACTGGAGACAGACTTGAGCTGAGAGGGGAAACTCGGGACATGTGCAGATCCTAAGGAAGTCCTGTAGAGATTTGCCAGATGCATATTGCCTCTTCTGAACTATTGCCTGTGGACTTACGAATTATAGACTGTTGCGTTGGTGGCCTGTGCCTGCCATTGTCTCGCTTCTACATGCGGGCATAGGAGCCACATCATTTACCTGGCTTCTTGTTCTGCTGTGGTCTGCCTGCCCAGTAGCAGTGGGCCTGACTGCTGGTGTCAGCTTCTCTTGCAAGCTGTAACCTGCACTTCCATGTAAGGTCCCCCTGGTCTGTTCCTAGGGAACATGCATGCACACTCTCCAGCTCTTAAAGGGCCAGCTCATGACCCTAGTCTGGTTAACTATGAGTATTTAAAGCAATTTTCCCTAGAGAAGCTGCCTGAGCTTTAGGTTATCTAGTGTGCTAGTATTAGTGAAAGTGTACTGTTCTGTTTATTTGCCTGTGTACCGACCTCTCATGGATGACCTGACCTTAGCCTGTTTACTGTATTGACCCTTTGCTGCCTGCCTTGACATCGCACTAGTTTCACAGATTTGCACAAAATCTGCCTGCCCTGACCTCTGTCTGTTTCCTGACTACAAGTACTGCGTGAAACTTCAGTGCTTCGCACCCTAGTCTTTGAACCCCTGGGGATCTGCAGCCAACTACACCAAGACTATTCCAAGAGGTAGCGGCCTGGTGAATCCCCTGCAGATCCCTGTATAAGGATTTGGACTTTGATGCAGATTCCTGTATAAAAACCAGGGGACTGCCACTAGGTCTAGCCCCAAGTCAAAACAGTTGGTTGGCACAGTTGTTCCTCACCCACTCCGCGTAACATAGACATTGTGACTAGACAGGAGAGAGCTACTGTCCACAGTTACCTCATTGCCAACAGTGAACTGTACCACAGTTCAACACAATGCAATGTTTAAGAGATTGTATCTCTCAGTGGTGAAGATTTCTGTGTAATTCCAAAAGGTTGGCCAAACCTCTTTTTCAGGCTTTGTGTTATCACTGTGTTTAACAGTGCAGGAGTACAACCCCGAAGTCATTTCAACTTGGCATAAAGTTGACAAGAACGGACATGTGGTAGATTGCTATGAAGCATGGCCACTGCTGAAAAACAGAAAACTACACTATCCCCTTGGAAAGAGTTAGAGGGACAGATGGAGCAGCAAGTGGAGGCAGATGTTCAGGAAGTGTGGCTGGAGGAGACCCAAGTAGATCCAAGCAAGGATAAAGGGCAGAGTCATCACCCAAAGGTGTAGACTAGTGTTGAGCTAATCAAAGTTGACGAAGTTAAATTTGATCCGAATTTCAGGAAAGATTTGATTTGCCATGAATCTGAATTTCCTGGCGATTCATGGGGTAACAAATCAGATTTTTTTTTTAAAAAAGGCTGCTGCTCATGTTACAAAGTGAAAGTAAAAATCCTGGGAATGAGGGATCACCAATAATGTCGTGCAGGCAGCCATTCAGCAGATAGCCAGCCCCTGTGATGACACAGCCCCTATAAAAAGCCTCATCCTGCCCGTTAGCCACCATTTTACTGTGAACTTAGTGTAGGGAAAGATGTTAGAGGTGCTAGGGACAGTGATTAGAAAGCCTTTATTTCTAAAAATTTAGTTTGGAACAGTTCAGGGAGAGCACAGGGATAGTGTTGGGATACAATAGGGAGATCATAGGGAGACTTTATCCACACTATAGGGAGAGCATAGGGAGATTACAAGGGCTAATAGAATAGTGTCCCCCTTGGTTAATAGATAAGCAATTCTCTTACACCTTGATGCACTAATTAGGGTGAAAAAGCTGTTTAATACTACTGCTATTGTGGTTCCCACATTGTTTTATACATACGTAATTCTATAACACCTTGATTCTCTAATTGGGGTTAAAAAGCGCTCTAAATATTTGTTTCACGTGTTTGGTTTTACACCTTGTGTTATAGATAAGTAATTCCATTAGGCCTTGATTCTGTAATTGCGGTGAAATGCTGCTCTATTTTTTCACTTAAGTAATTCCACTAGGATCTGTTTTTTGCGGGTTGTTCTTCTGATGGATCAGAAGAAGGGAAAAATACACAGTGACATGAACACAAACTTGCTGCTGCCACCGTGCCGACTACTTATATCAGTGTGTAACAGAACAAGTTCTGTAGAAACCTATGTGGAATCAGCTGACGACGGTGTAAAAGGAGTGCGCTCTTTCACTCTATAGTAGAATCTTGGGCCACTACATGGTTCTTTATACCTGACGCTAACATTGACCTGTAAGGCTGAGTTCACACTTAACTTATTTTGCTAGTTTTGGACCCGTAACTAACCAAATAAGTGAAGTGTGAACTGATTCTAAGAGTGACGCCTGTCAACTACCTGTCATACTGACGCACAGTAACTGTTCCACTACCACAGTGGACTAGCTATGCATGTTTCTGCAATGTACTGTACAGTGATGTACATCGATATACACTCTCCTTGCAGGCAGGAAATAGCTGATTTATAACGTGCTGCGTCACAAATTAATTTGGATCAAATCAAATTTTTGAAAACTTCATTCATCTCTAGTGGAGACTATTCCAGAGACCAATGAGGAAATGACTCTGGAGAAGAAAGTATGGGAGTCAGAGGAACAGCAGCTGCTGTATGAGGAACTGATTCAGGAGGTCTATGTAGAGCCGGAAGTGGAGAAGTTCCAGGTTGAGATAAAGCAGGGAGCCATGATTTGGCTTGATATACAGGGAGTGCAGAATTATTAGGCAAGTTGTATTTTTGAGGATTAATTTTATTATTGAACAACAACCATGTTCTCAATGAACCCAAAAAACTCATTAATATCAAAGCTGAATATTTTTGGAAGTAGTTTTTAGTTTGTTTTTAGTTTTAGCTATTTTAGGGGGATATCTGTGTGTGCAGGTGACTATTACTGTGCATAATTATTAGGCAACTTAACAAAAAACAAATATATACCCATTTCAATTATTTATTTTTAGCAGTGAAACCAATATAACATCTCAACATTCACAAATATACATTTCTGACATTCAAAAACAAAACAAAAACAAATCAGTGACCAATATAGCCACCTTTCTTTGCAAGGACACTCAAAAGCCTGCCATCCATGGATTCTGTCAGTGTTTTGATCTGTTCACCATCAACATTGCGTGCAGCAGCAACCACAGCCTCCCAGACACTGTTCAGAGAGGTGTACTGTTTTCCCTCCTTGTAAATCTCACATTTGATGATGGACCACAGGTTCTCAATGGGGTTCAGATCAGGTGAACAAGGAGGCCATGTCATTAGATTTTCTTCTTTTATACCCTTTCTTGCCAGCCACGCTGTGGAGTACTTGGACGCGTGTGATGGAGCATTGTCCTGCATGAAAATCATGTTTTTCTTGAAGGATGCAGACTTCTTCCTGTACCACTGCTTGAAGAAGGTGTCTTCCAGAAACTGGCAGTAGGACTGGGAGTTGAGCTTGACTCCATCCTCAACCCGAAAAGGCCCCACAAGCTCATCTTTGATGATACCAGCCCAAACCAGTACTCCACCTCCACCTTGCTGGCGTCTGAGTCGGACTGGAGCTCTCTGCCCTTTACCAATCCAGCCACGGGCCCATCCATCTGGCCCATCAAGACTCACTCTCATTTCATCAGTCCATAAAACCTTAGAAAAATCAGTCTTGAGATATTTCTTGGCCCAGTCTTGACGTTTCAGCTTGTGTGTCTTGTTCAGTGGTGGTCGTCTTTCAGCCTTTCTTACCTTGGCCATGTCTCTGAGTATTGCACACCTTGTGCTTTTGGGCACTCCAGTGATGTTGCAGCTCTGAAATATGGCCAAACTGGTGGCAAGTGGCATCTTGGCAGCTGCACGCTTGACTTTTCTCAGTTCATGGGCAGTTATTTTGCGCCTTGGTTTTTCCACATGCTTCTTGCGACCCTGTTGACTATTTTGAATGAAACGCTTGATTGTTCGATGATCACGCTTCAGAAGCTTTGCAATTTTAAGAGTGCTGCATCCCTCTGCAAGATATCTCACTATTTTTGACTTTTCTGAGCCTATCAAGTCCTTCTTTTGACCCATTTTGCCAAAGGAAAGGAAGTTGCCTAATAATTATGCACACCTAATATAGGGTGTTGATGTCATTAGACCACACCCCTTCTCATTACAGAGATGCACATCACCTAATATGCTTAATTGGTAGTAGGCTTTCGAGCCTATACAGCTTGGAGTAAGACAACATGCATAAAGAGGATGATGTGGTCAAAATACTCATTTGCCTAATAATTCTGCACGCAGTGTAAAGTGTGAATATGGCTTTGGACACCATAGGTCAGTGAAAAGGCCTAACTGAGACTAAGCCTTATCTTAACATTTTATTAATGTACTTTTGAAGATTTCAAAACCAATAGAGTTTTCCATTAATATACATATATACAGTAACACCTATATTGCACTGCAAAGCAAATGTACTATATCTACACTGTTCTATATTATTTAAAGAGGTAGTCACATGAAGAGGGCATATGGGCATTAGGAACCAGCACAAGAAAGACCTTCATGGAGGGATGATCCATTCAGAACTCTCCTCTGTGATCTAGAACAGCCACACAGAGTTATATTTCATAAGATATCTGTCCTTTGAGACAAAATAATATCTTGCAATCAACAAAATCAATATAGTGAACATGTATATGATGTGCTAAAAATCATTCTTGGCCACATTATTTTGGCAACAATCGCAATGTTTATTTTGTTACTTAAGAGAATTATTCAGGAATTGGACATTAATTTGAAACAATTGCAATGATTTTCCCATGGAAAAATGGCTTTGATCATATAAAAATATCTTTGCATAAATGTGGTTTATGAATGAGGCTTCTAATTCAGAACTTTTGTATGACAATGACCAAATCCTTCTCTGATTCATCAGTGAAGTGTGATATTTATTCTTTTGTAGCATCACTTCAGTGTCAAACTTGTACTCAGCACATATGGTATTCCTGTTATATTATACACTCTCCAAGTTTCAAACAGCCATGATAATTAGAAGGCTTACATGACACTGGCGGTCTTTGGAAGTACCCAAGAGACAGGCTGTTGTGATCTCTTCCATATGCTTAAGACATTTAAGATGTTTAATTATGGCGGGGTGTAAATTTAATGTAATAAACTATGCATTTCAAATATGACAGAAACCATACCAGAGTCAAAGCACTCCAGAATAAAAACCTTATAGGAGTTTTTTTGGGATGCATTAACCATCCCTCACATAAAAATGCAGCCATCTTTCACTTTGTAACATTATTTATTTCTGCCCCTATCGCCCGATCAAGAATTCACTCATATGACTCTGTCCTTTCTCCTCTCTGCAACTTCTTTTGGCATCACATCCATTTGCGTGCAGACAGGTCTTCTCAAATGTGTTGTATTCTGAAGTGTGGGCAGGAAGCAGTCGTGTTCCTCCAATCTGCCAGTTTCCCTTTGATGAAGCAGGAAAGATCCGGTGCATGCACTGTATAGCTATCTCTGCAATAGAAGTATCTGCACATACACAAGATTTTCATTTTTTACATCACGTATCAAACTCAAGCTCAATAGTGATTCTCTATACCTGGCGGCGGTCCCTTTAAACATCAAGACTGCGCGGGCACCGGCTGCTCATGACATCACAACTTCAGAGAGTTATCTCAATCTCTGGTGTTACATAGGGATGCAGGTGACATCTACCACATTATCTGTACTCAGTTATCACTGTGTTATCTGCGGTGTTACATAGGACTGCAAGAGATATCTACTACACTATCTGTACTCAGAGAGTCATCTTCTGTTATTTGTGGTGTTCCATAGGACTGTACTGCAAACTCTAGTGCCTGTGTTCCAGAAGCCGGCCCTCTGAAGGGAACCCTAATGCTGATCTGGCCCTCGGTGAAAATGAGTGTGACACTCCTGTTTTACACCTTGAAATTGCCTCCAACTAAGCTGTTGAATTTTCTTGCAGGTATAAGACACTATCGAAAATAGATCATGTGACAATATATAGATAGCAATGCCTCCTATTACATATAGTGGCTTCTCCTGTGTCATGGGCAGGTGAGTGAGACAAGTGGACGGCACAGACCATCTGGTGCTTCAAAATGAACAGCATAAAGCAGATGTTATGTACAAAGAGTTCCTGATATCCTCACCTTGCTGCAGACCTCTCTTTTGTGTAACTGTGCACAGGATTGAACAAAAAATGAGTTACCTTGCCAGAAGGTCTATGACGATCCTTCCTCCTACCCCTATGGCAGGGTTTGGCTGGGACAAATAGGATAACTCCTTGCCTTACAACTGGCATAGTCCCTGGTACTATGGGAGTTTGTCAGTACTAACTGGAGGCACTCAAGTTCAACTTGTGGAAACCCAAGATAATCCACAAGTTCATCAGAGCAAAGGAAGGAATCTATTCTAGATTCCACTTTAGAAAATGTAAAGACTAAAGAAGCTTATGGCTGGTTAACCATCAGTAACAAGCACTTACTTATCTTGGGTGACGACTACTCAGGAAGGCTTTCCTCTGAGGTTGTTCATACAGACCTGCAACCTGTGTAAATCCCAGTACTGCTCAAGGTGCCCTTCATTGTGGAAACAGCTCTGCAACCCTTTTGGCAGAGCCCCATGGCTCGGGAGGTCTGTTGTCTTTCCTGGAACATTAACTTAAAGACCCAGAAGGACAAAGAGGACCCTAACAGACCTTTTCTTCCCTCTCTCCCATTTATGTGTCTTTCAATAAAGCTTCAGGCTGGTGGTTTCCTTTCTTCATCCCCTTGTTCCTACTTCCTCTCCCTGATCGCTATCTAAAATGCTTTTTTGTTTTACTTGTGTTCTATCTATGCAAAAATGTTAGTGTAGCATGTGGTATATATTTAGGGAAATGTTCTGTACGGTGCACCATTATGTTATATATGATGATTGAAATTTATTGTTTGCTGCTTCATAGCTTGCACTCAGTTGCAGTACATTTTATGTATTTGGTTTTAATAAAGGTATTTCAAGCAAAAATCTTTTTGTACTACCGCCAACACAACTTTGACCCAGATGATTTATTTTCTGTGCTGTTGCTGGTCAGTTAGAGATATGCTATTGGCAAAATGAAATGTAACTAATATATATATATATGTATATATATATATATATATATATATATTTGTGGTAGGAGCTAATCGAGGAACAGAGTAGGCATGCCTATGTACTGCCCTGAACCAACTGGCTGGAGTGTGCCCGGTGCCAGTGACGAGGTAAGGCCTAGATAAGTGGGCCACCCAGGAGGAGTAAATGAAAAGGGGATGGGAGGGAGGGGCAAAGAAACGAGCGCCCTCCTGCTTGGACTAGGGGGTTTAAATGGGGGAGGTCGCTCCACCCACAATTACAGGCTGCACGCAGCCTTAACTATTTGTGGTAGGAGCTAATCGAGGAACAGAGTAGGCATGCCTATGTACTGCCCTGAACCAACTGGCTGGAGTGTGCCCGGTGCCAGTGACGAGGTAAGGCCTAGATAAGTGGGCAAAGAGAACCGGCCCGGAGTAGGGTGCAATGTATTTATTGGAGCATCATGGAACCCATAAAGCCCGAAGAACGAAAGGCTCTGACAATCTCAACTCGTGGATTGTGAATGTACCTTGCGTAGCAGGACGACCGCTAACGACCCCCCCTGCGGGTGACGTGTGCCGGTACCTGATGACTGGATGCCGCGGAAGCGGCCCCTACGCGAGAGGAGTGCCCGAATACTGCGCTAGGGTTGAACCCCAACCCTGCCGTCAGGGTGCGGACATTGGAGACAAACTGGGCTGAAGAAGAGGGCCTACCGTTGATTGGGAGCAACGGGTTGACTAACGCGGGAAACTGGAGTGAGGCCAGAAGCTCTTGGAGCGTCTTGACGGGACACCGACAGTTGGCCGAAGGGAAGAACTCTAACTCGGTGGGAGGACCAGCCTGATTGGACTTAGTGGCTGGGATGGACATTCAGGCAATGCGAACCACCTGTGGGAAAAGACCTGAGCGATTCAGAGAATATGCAACCTGAGTGAAACAAGAAAACACACAACCTGGAAATACCGCCAAACTGAAGACAGGAAAACAAAACCTGAGTGATTCCGGAAAATACGTAACCTGGGGGAATCAGGAAAACATACCACCTGGAGATACCGGCAACCTGAAAGACAGGAAAATACAAAACCTGAGCGATTCAGGGAAATACCTAAACCTGAGCGATCCAGGAGATACCCGACCTGAGATTCAGGGAAACGTAAACCTGAGTGACCTGGGCACATACATAACCTGAGCGACCCAGAAACATGAACCCGGGCGGTTCTGGAAACATAACCCGAGGAACTCAGGTAAATACATGAATCCGGGCGACCCAGGGAAATGCATGGACCGAGCGATCCATGAAACACGTAAAACCCGCGCGACTCCGGGAATTAGACCTGGGTTAAATGGGCAAAAAACATGAATTCTGAACTAATCCGGGAAATACATGAAACCTGAGAATCAGAAGGAAACAGAACTGAACATGGTATGGAAAGGATCGCAACCTAACCGTATGCTGCCAACTCTCCGGCGATACTGAAGACCTAGGAATGGTGGCTTGTGATAAATGAAGGAAGGCTCTGAGCTGCGGAGAAGCGTCACGCCGCCACTCGGCTGGAACTTACCTGAATCCCGGCATCGTGGAGTGACCGGGCATGGGGGAGCCCTGCGATATAACTGAGGATGGATCGACATTCCGGTGGCCTGAGGCCCTGCTCACAGGAAACATAAGCTTGCGTCGGTACGAGACCCGGAGAGAGGTGCGATCTGGTGGCACTGGAAAGAGGCGATGGAGAATCGGGATGCAGCCTGGGCGGCATGGCCAACTGCTGGGTGACCCTGGACAGCCAGAATCAGAGCCCGAAGTCGCGCCGCATGCAACAAACCTGCGGAAACAGAAATCCAAACACACAGGACACGAATGGGAACATGACACCTGTGAATTGGAGAAAACATAATCCTGAGGGATCCCGGGAAGACATGACACATGCGGTTCTTGGGTAAATGACACCTGCAATTTGGAGAAAACACGACGCCTGAGCGAATCAGAGAAGACAAAACCAGAATGATTCAGGGAAGACATGACACCTGTGACTCCGGGAACATGACCCCTGAGATGTGAGGAAAAACATGACACCTGAGTGATTCAGGGAATATTACCCCCGAGCGATTCAGGGATGACATTACCCCTGAGCGATTCAGGGGCGACATTACCCCCGAGCGATTCAGGGACGACATTACACCTGAGCGATTCAGGGACGACATTACACCTGAGCGATTCAGGGACGACATTACACCTGAGCGATTCAGGGACGACATTACACAAGAGCGATTCAGGGACGACATTACACCTGAGCGATTCAGGGACGACATTACACCTGAGCGATTCAGGGACGACATTACACAAGAGCGATTCAGGGACGACATTACACCTGAGCGATTCAGGGACGACATTACACCAGAGCGATTCAGGGACGACATTACACCTGAGCGATTCAGGGACGACATTACACCTGAGCGATTCAGGGACGACATTACACCTGAGCGATTCAGGGACGACATTACACCTGAGCGATTCAGGGAAGACATTACACCTGAGCGATTCAGGGACGACATTACACCTGAGCGATTCAGGGAAGACATTACACCTGAGCGATTCATCACACTAGCGATTCCGGGAAGACATTTACACCTGAGCGATTCAGGGAAGACACTATACCAGAGCGATTCAGGGAAGACATTACCCTAGAGCGATTCAGGGAAGACATTACCCCCGAGCGATTCAGGGACGACATTACACCTGAGCGATTCAGGGACGACATTACACCTGAGCGATTCAGGGACGACATTACACAAGAGCGATTCAGGGACGACATTACACCTGAGCGATTCAGGGACGACATTACACTTGAGCGATTCAGGGACGACATTACACCAGAGCGATTCAGGGACGACATTACACCTGAGCGATTCAGGGACGACATTACACCTGAGCGATTCAGGGACGACATTACACCTGAGCAATTCAGGGACGACATTACACCTGAGCGATTCAGGGAAGACATTACACCTGAGCGATTCATCACACTAGCGATTCCGGGAAGACATTTACACCTGAGCGATTCAGGGAAGACACTATACCAGAGCGATTCAGGGAAGACATTACCCTAGAGCGATTCAGGGAAGACATTACCCTATAGCGATTCAGGGAAGACATTACCCTAGAGCGATTCAGGGAAGACATTACCCTAGAGCGTTTCAGGGAAGACATTACCCTAGAGCGATTCAGGGAAGACATTACCCTAGAGCGATTCAGGGAAGACATTACCCTAGAGCGATTCAGGGAAGACATTACCCTAGAGCGATTCAGGGAAGACATTACCCTAGAGCGTTTCAGGGAAGACATTACCCTAGAGCGATTCAGGGAAGACATTACCCTAGAGCGTTTCAGGGAAGACATTACCCTAGAGCGATTCAGGGAAGACATTACCCTAGAGCGATTCAGGGAAGACATTACCCTAGAGCGATTCAGGGAAGACATTACCCTAGAGCGATTCAGGGAAGACATTACCCTAGAGCGATCCAGGGAAGACATTATACTAGAGCGATTCAGGAAAGACCTTACACTAGAGCGATTCAGGGAAGATATTACACTAGTGATCCAGGGAAGACATTATACCTGAGCGATTCAGGGAAGACATTACACCTGAGCGATTCCGGGAAGACATTACGCCTGAGCGATTCAGGGAAGACATTACACCTGAGCGATTCAGGGAAGACATCACACCTGAGCGATTCAGGGAAGACATTACACCTGAGCGATTCAGGGAAGACATTACACCTGAGCGATTCAGGGAAGACATTACACCTGAGCGATTCAGGGAAGACATTACACCTGAGCGATTCAGGGAAGACATTACACCTGAGCGATTCAGGGAACATATGACACCCGGTGGTTACCAGGACGACATAACATCAGAGCGGATCGGGGAACAAGTGACACCTGAGCGGTATCAGGAATGACATCACGCCTGAGCGATTCAGGGAAGACGGGACCCCTGGCCATTTTAGGGCAGCTGTAACCCTGAGAGGTTCAGGGAAACCTGGCCCCTGAATTCAAGGAATACCACAGCCCCCCCAGCCACCCAGGGGGTGAAGATTTATGAACGTAATAGCATGATTGGCAGGAGCCCAGGGTGACCGGGGCCTGCACCTGGCAGTAAATCACAATCCTCCTTTCCCTCAGCAGTCCGGGGGTTAAGGGCAGCAGGCCAAACAGCCAGGCAGCCAGCAACTCGCCCGCACGGAGAAGCGGCGCCCACTGCAGACAGGGCGGCTGTGCTGCTAGTCCTGCCGCCCGGGACCCCCGCACCGGGGAACATAGTCAGGAAGAAGGCCTGACCGCGACAGTCCCAACCTTCCCTGGCAGCCACAACAACCCAAAACTGGTCAACAGATGACTTAACCACAGTAACCACAGTGCCGCATCTAACTTCCTAACCTTGGTTGGCTTGCAGGCGTCTGAAGTATCGATGTAAATTGTCTTTAGTGCAAGTAGAGGGGAATGAGGAAGGGTACTAAAAATGTTTGTGAGATAACGCACTTACTGTATATTAGTAGTGCGTTTGTGGTGTACTTCTACAGCCAATATTAGGTATTATAATGGAGAGATTAACATATGTGCAATATACATAGAATATATAATATAAGGGGGGTGAGTGCATTATAAGCCTGTAAGTAATCTCCCTTTAAGAGTATATTGCCCAGATGATGTTAGAGCCTACAACAACAGCCCCATCATTCACACCAGCGGCGCCGTCCCCGCCTGCCCCCCTTTCCCGGGCCGCACCAAATTGCGGCGCATGCGCCGGAGGTGCCCGGTACCTGGAGGGGGGAGGCGACTGGGCGATGCATGCTCCGGCGGCCGGCGTGAGGCAGGGGGCCTGACGTGGAGCTACCGGCCGGGCTGCGAATTGGTGGAACACGAGGTGCCGGTGGCAGGCGCGTCTGCCCGGGCCGCAGATCGGTGATACTCTGCTAGGCTGCAGGGAGAGAAGCGGGGGTGCGTCCGCACTGCCGACAGGGCTCGGCTACCCAGCCGGGACCAACGTACCGGAGGCGCCGTGGTCTGGATTCCACGCGGACGCGAAACCGGAAGTGACGTCACAGCCGGCAACGAAACCGGAAGTGACGCCACGGACGGGCGGAACTGCAAAGAAACGAGCGCCCTCCTGCTTGGACTAGGGGGTTTAAATGGGGGAGGTCGCTCCACCCACAATTACAGGCTGCACGCAGCCTTAACTATATATATATATAAAATCAGCTTGGCAGCATATACTGTACGTTGCCAGCTTCCACCTTATACACTCACCTAAAGAATTATTAGGAACACCATACTAATACGGTGTTGGACCCCCTTATGCCTTCAGAACTGCCTTAATTCTACATGGCATTGATTCAACAAGGTGCTGATAGCATTCTTTAGAAATGTTGGCCCATATTGATAGGATAGCATCTTGCAGTTGATGGAGATGTGAGGGATGCACATCCAGGGCACGAAGCTCCAGGTTCCACCACATCCCAAAGATGCTCTATTGGGTTGAGATCTGGTGACTGTGGGGGCCATTTTAGTACAGTGAACTCATTGTCATGTTCAAGAAACCAATTTGAAATGATTCAAGCTTTTTGACATGGTGCATTATCAGAGGATGGGTACATGGTGGTCATGAAGGGATGGACATGGTCAGAGATGGACATGGTCAGAAACAATGCTCAGGTAGCCCGTGGCATTTAAACGATGCCCAATTGGCACTAAGTGGCCTAAAGTGTGCCCAGAAAACATCCCCTACACCATTACACCACCACCACCAGCCTGCACAGTGGTAACAAGGCTTGATGGATACATGTTCTCATTCTGTTTACGCCAAATTCAGACTCTACCATTTGAATGTCTCAACAGAAATCGAGACTCATCAGACCAGGGAACATTTTTCCAGTCTTCAACAGTCCAATTTTGGTGAGCTCGTGCAAATTGTAGCCTCTTTTTCCTATTTGTAGTGGAGATGAGTGGTACCCGGTGGGGTTTTCTGCTGTTGTAGTCCATCCGCCTCAAGGTTGTGCGTGTTGTGGCTTCAAAAATGCTTTGCTGCATACCTCGGTTGTAACAAGTGGTTATTTCAGTCAACGTTGCTCTTCTATCAGCTTGAATCAGTCGGCCCGTTCTCCTCTGACCTCTAGCATCCACAAGGCATTTTTGCCCACAGAACTGCCGCATACTGGATGTTTTTCCCTTTTCACACCATTGTTTGTAAACCCTAGAAATGGTTGTGCGTGAAAATCCCAGTAACTGAGCAGATTGTGAAATACTCAGACCGGCCCGTCTGGCACCAACAACCATGCCACGCTCAAAATTGCTTAAATCACCTTTCTTTCCCATTCGGACATTCAGTTTGGAGTTCAGGAGATTGTCTTGACCAGGAGCACACCCCTAAATGCATTGAAGCAACTGCCATGTGATTGGTTGACTAGATAATTGCATTAATGAGAAATAGAACAGGTGTTCCTAATAATTCTTTAGGTGAGTGTATGTGCTAGCTACTTTGCTGTATCTAACCTTCCCATCCCCCTTAGACAGAAAATGGGAATGGAGTTTGCAATGTTGTGGCGCTCATCATCATATTGACACAACATAAACAACACATCTCTTCCCATGCAAATGAATGTTTCAAGAACAAACAAAATGAATGGTCTGGGAAGATAAGTAATGAATCAAAACCAGACAATATTCTTCTTTTTCTGTAAATCTACACCTTTTAGTTCTTCACTTCTTTAATGCTTTGAACATTCACTCTGTCAAAAAATATTCATAATAGGGCTGAAGTAATGGAGAACTCAGCCTTAGGCCTCATGCACACGACCGTTGTGTGTGTTGCGGTCCGCAAACCGCGGATCCGCAAAACACGTATGGTGTCCGCGTGCGTTCCGCAATTTTGTGGAACGGTACGGACAGCCTTTAATATAACTGCCTATTCTTGTCGCGGACAAGAATAAGACAGGTTATTTATTTTTTTTGCGGACCACGGAACGGAGCAATGGATGCGGACAGCACACGGAGTGCTGTCCGCATCTTTTGTGGCCCCATTGAAGTGAATGGGTCCGCATCCGAGCAGCCAAAACTGTAACACCTGATCTCATAGACCTTCCTTTTTTATTTCAGAAAAGGGAGGTTTTCTTACATATTTACAAGTAATTACAAGGGTCATTAGCCCAGTTACTGCATCAGGACTTCTGACTGTAGTGAAAATTATTGGACACTAGGCAAGATCCCTCATAATCTATAACACAGTTGAATGTGGAGTTTCCAGTGCCCTGACTTTCCCATCCCAACAAAGAAACTTGTTGGGTTAAAAGGATTGTCCAAAGTCAACATCCCCTTTGTAGAGGATTTTCACGTTTTGGAGCATTATGTTGGCATATTAAACCCCTCCACCTTGAAGAATTTTCAAAAACGACATTACTTTTTAAGATGATAATATTGGCCAATGTGAAATAGAACAACGGCTTTTACCTCCTCAAGGCTTTTTATATTTTATTCAGAAGTATAGTAGTAAGATGCTTCCCTTGCCAGCATGCCTCTTTGATCAACCAGCCTAGTTGTTGCCTTTATTATTCAAATTAGAAAATGGATTTTGACAGCATTAACATTCTGTAGTTTGGAAAGCTGCAGCCGTTTCTGTGGATCTTGCTGTGAAAGCTTTGCGATTGCCCTCCCCTTTGAGTTTATCTTTATAACTAAATCTACATGGGGCAGGCAATCTTAGTACAAACAGAACCTCAGTCAACTCAGTTATAGGATCTGATCCATTATATGTACTTCATGTACCAGCCTACACTAAGAAGAAAAGAGAAAGATCATGTTTCTAATTAGTATCCGGACTCTCAATTAGAAAGGCAATTATGTTATACTGACCACAATAATTGGTTTACAAGCGCTCAGGTAAGCTGGCACTGTATAAAATTACATTTAATTAGTATTTCTTTGTAGAAAAGAGACCAAAAGATCAACATTATTATTCGACAGGTTTTCTTACTTGCATTTAAGGTACAACGTTGTGTTTATTTAGGTGAAAATCAAACTTAGAGGATAAAATATTAGCAGAGTTTACTGTAATATCATGATCCTGTTTCTTCTCTTTTCTGAACTCATATAGAATTTTTTTTATAAAAAAATGAATGTACAATACTCACTGTAGAGAAAGTTATGTGGATCTGTTCCTTTTGATCCAAATAGGAATATATGCCATATACACTTGCAGTGACCGGGCCGCAGGAGCGCACGTTTACAAAGGCTGATCACAGTTTTCTAGCATACAGAAGCTAAACATTTTCGTGCAAACAGCATTTTGCACAAAAATTTTGTGATTTTCTATGTTTCTCGCCAATGACACCACTTAAAAAAAAAAGAGGGAATAGCTTAGTGCAAGGGGATGAGACCACCAAACCCAACACATTTCCAATAACTTATGCCAAATACAGGCATAAATTCTAACTGAAGTCTATGCCAGCTCCTAGCTGGCGTAGATTTCAGTTAATGTGCAATGCCAAGAGGATGGGTGCAAAGGTTTAATTATTGCTTAAAAGTTAATTTAATGTTGCCAAGTTAAATATTGTGGTTTGGTGTTAGAGACCTTATCTTTCTATGGACTGGTTAGGTTACCAGGGTGATAGACTTAGCCTGCCCCTTAGTTAGTTGGGGCATGAGTCTAGTCTTAGCAGAGCTACAGGAAGGATGTGTATGAAAGTTCTTGCAGGCCTAGGTCCAGAGAACCTCTGTATCTGAGACTACAGCTGCCACAGAAGCTACTCTGCTACCAAAGTACCCCTGAAAGAAAGGGATCAGATGTCTATAGAAGGCCAGAACCATCCATGCCATGCCATGCGGAATTCCAACAGCAAGGTATTCGCTTGTTTATGGGATTGAGACTTTGCTTCCGTGGAAAGGATTATTGCCTTCAGAACCTACCACACTACCACTGAGATGGACTGGCCACCCGGTTCTAAATTTTGCACCCCTCAGTCCGGGAGTTGCAGGCGTTAACAAGCACAGACTTATATGCCTGTGGTTATTTGGTGAGACTGCAAAGTGTCCTTAGAAGGAGAGCCAGGGACTACTACTACCATCATTCTTGCTGCCCAGCTATTGGGAGTAGTCTATACTGGGATATACTTTGGACTGTTCCTTTTGCGATTTACTACTACTCATATCATCCATTCAGTAAATAAATACTTTATTTATTGCAATCAATGGGCGTAATTATTAACCCCATCATTCATCCACCAACCCTATATCCATATCCCTGCCTTGCATCCTGCCAATCACTTAGCATCAAAGGCACCACAACTACCATCAGGTAAAAGCCCCTGAAATTCAAGGAGTGCCCAAATAGAAGAAAGGGTGCACCCTTCAATCTATGTGCATGACCCAGGGACAGCCAGGGTAAAAATTGCCTTTGTGAACTGTGAGTACTACTACCACCATCATAGTCCATACCACTCCTTCTATCCTTGCCTCCCCTCTGGGGCGCTGCAGATGTGCCTCTTAAAGAATTTAGCACATCTTACTCTAGCAGACTTGTGTATGAAACACAAATCTTTAGTAAATGTACCTCACAGTGTCCACATTACAAAATGCAAAAAAATAATGCCATCATAGTACCTGAAAACCATAGCTACATAGTGCCTTAAAGGCTATGGAAACCTTTGTGCACTAAAAATCAATAACCCCATATCTTACCATAATGCAGCACATAATAAAATTACACTTTACTGGTTTACTGGTATCAGCTTTGCTTCACATGCCCTCAGAAATGCTCTGATATGAGTTTTGCTCAGGGCTGTCATCTCCTGTGAGGCTCTGCACCAGCACAAGCTCTGCTGCCCCGCCCCCACATCCTGTTACACAGCACAGCTAGCAGCCACTTACATATAGGCTGCTGGAACTTGCAAGTAACTTGGTAGTAAGATTTTATTCCAATCCACAACATGGTGAGTCTTACAGTATGCTACAGCCTGTAATCAGCAGATCTATTTCTCACTTTCCATTCTAGATATTTCTGCTGATAAGAGTTCAGCGATCTACAGTCAGAACCATGGCGTTATAAGCAGGATATAGATCTCATTACTGACAGCTCTCGCTACATGCATTCTCTTCTGAATACAGTATTTGTGTGCAGTCCGCACAGTGAGCGGTCACTTTCTCACACAGATTAGTACAGTGTGACGACACACAATGCTATGAACACATATGTACACAGTGGGGGAGATTTATCAAAACAGTTGTAAAGTAGAACTGGCTTAGTTGCCCATAGCAACCAATCAGATCCCTCCTTTCATTTTCCAATGAAGCTGTGAAAAATAAAAGGTGGAATCTGATTGGTTGCAATTGGCAACTAAGTCAGTTCTACTTTACACCAGCAAATTGCGGTCCTCAATGCACTGAACAGCAGCACAACAGCGTGTGCATGAGGCCTTACTCTTTTTGTGATATTTTTATAGAGCTGGTCGTAACGACGCGGCAATACCTAATATGTCTATTTATTTTTTTTTGGGATTTACACAATAAAAAAGTTTTTAAAAAAAATCATGTTTTTGTGCTTCCATTTTCTGTAAGCCATATTTTTTTTATTTTTTGGGCGATTGTCTTAGGTAGGGTCTCATTTTTTGCGGGATGAGATAATGGTTTAATTGGTACAACTTTGGGGCACATATGACTTTTTGATTGATTGGTATTAAACTTTTTTGATGTAAGGTGATAAAAAATGGCTTTTTCGGCACCTTTTTTATTTTATTTTTTTACGTTGTTAACCAGATGGGTTGAATCACGTAATATTTTTATAGAGCAGGTCATTACAGACATGGTAATATCTAATATGTGCATTTTTTAAATTTTATTTTACACAATAAAAGCATTTTTGACAAAAAAAATCATGTTTTTGTGTCTCCATTTTCTGAAAGCCATATTTTTTTTTTTGGGCGATTGTCTTAGATAGGGTTTCAATTTATTTCAGGATGAGATTACGGTTTGATTGGTACTATATTGGGCACAAATGACTTTTTGATTGCTCGGAATTACACTTTTTTGATGCAAGGTGATAAAAAAATGGCTTTTTGGCACCTTTTTTATTTAATTTTTTTACACTGTTGACCAGATGGGTTGGATCACATAATATTTGTATAGAGCAGATCGTTACGGACATGGCGATATCTAATCTGTGCATTTTTATTTTTTATTTTACACAATAAAAGCATTTAAAAAAAATGTTTTTGTGTATCCATATTCTGAAAGACATATTTTTTATATTTTTGGGGCGATTTTCTTAGTTAGGGTCTCATTTTTTGCGGGATGAAATGATGGTTTGATTCTTACCAATTTGGGGCACTTATGACTTTTTCATCGCTTGGTATTACATTTTTAGTGATATAAGTTGATTAAAATTTTTTTATTTTTTTATTTTTATGGCGTTCACCAGACGGGTTGTATGACATAGAAACATAGAATGTGTCAGCAGATAAGAACCATTTGGCCCATCTAGTCTGCCCAATATACTGAATACTATGGATAGCCCCTGGCCCTATCTTATATGGAGGATGGCCTTATGCCTATCCCATGCATGCTTAAACTCCTTCACTGTATTTGCAGCTACCACTTCTGCAGGAAGGCTATTCCATGCATCCACTACTCTCTCAGTAAAGTAATACTTCCTGATATTACTTTTAAACCTTTGCCCCTCTAATTTAAAACTATGTCCTCTTGTAGCAGTTTTTCTTCTTTTAAATATTCTCTCATCTTTTACCTTGTTGATTCCCTTTATGTATTTAAAAGATTCTATCATATCCCCTCTGTCTCGCCTTTCTTCCAAGCTATACATGTTAAGGTCCTTTAATCTTTCCTGGTAAGTTTCATCCTGCAATCCATGTACCAGTTTAGTAGCTCTTTCACACTTGCGTTCTTTTCTTCCGGCATAGAGTTCCGTCGTCGGGGCTCTATGCCGGAAGAATCCTGATCAGTTTTATCCTAATGCATTCTGAATGGAGAGAAATCCGTTCAGGATGCATCAGGATGTCTTCAGTTCCGGACCGCAACGTTTTTGGCCGGAGAAAATACTGCAGCATGCTGCGCTTTTTGCTCCGGCCAAAAATCCTGAACACTTGCCGCAAGGCCGGATCCGGAATTAATGCCCATTGAAAAGCATTAATCCGGATCCGGCCTTAAGCTAAACGTCGTTTCGGCGCATTACCGGATCCGACGTTTAGCTTTTTCTGAATGGTTACCATGGCTGCCAAGACGCTAAAGTCCTGACAGCCATGGTAAAGTGTAGTGGGGAGCGGGGGAGCAGTATACTTACCGTCCGTGCGGCTCCCGGGGCGCTTCAGAGTGATGTCAGGGCGCCCCACGCGCATGGATGACGTGATCGCATGGACACGTCATCCATGCGCATGGGGCACTCTGACGTCATTCTGGAGCGCCCCGGGAGCCGCACGGACTGTAAGTATACTGCTCCCACGCTCCCCACTACTACTATGGCAACCAGGACTTTAATAGCGTCCTGGCTGCCATAGTAACACTGAACGCATTTTGAAGACGGATCCGTCTTCAAATGCTTTCAGTTCACTTGTGTTTTTCCGGATCCGGCGTGTAATTACGGCAAATGGAGTACACGCCGGATCCGGACAACGCAAGTGTGAAAGAGCCCTTAGTAGCTCTTCTCCGAACTCTCTCCAAAGTATCAATATCCTTCTGCAGATATGGTCTCCAGTAGTGAGCACAATACTCCAAATGAGGTCTCACTAGTGCTCTGTAGAGCGGCATGAGCACCTCCCTCTTTCTACTGGTAATTCCTCTCCCTATACACCCAAGCATTCTGCTAGCATTTCCTGCTGCTCTATGACATTGCCTGCCTACCTTTAAGTCTTCTGAAATAATGACCCCTAAATCCCTTTCCTCAGATACTGAGGTTAGGACTGTATCACTGATTTTATATTCTGCTCTTGGGTTTTTACGCCCCAGGTGCATTATCTTGCACTTATCAACATTAAATTTTAGTTGCCAGCTTTTTGACCATTCCTCTAGTTTTCCTAAATCCTTTTCCATTTGGTGTATCCCTCCAGGAACATCAACCCTGTTACAAATCTTTGTGTCATCAGCAAAAAGACACACCTTACCATCGAGGCCTTCTGCAATTTCGCCGATAAATATATGGGCCCCAGAACAGATCCCTGAGGTACCCCACTGGTAACAATACTATGGTCTGAATATACTCCATTGACTACAACCCTCTGTTGTCTGTCCCTCAGCCACTGCCTAATCCATTCAACAATATGGGAGTCCAAGCCCAAAGACTGCAATTTATTGATAAGCCTTCCAAGTGGGACAGTATCAAAAGCCTTACTAAAGTCTAGATAAGCGATGTCTACTGCACCTCCTCCATCTATTATTTTAGTCACCCAATCAAAAAAATCTATAAAATTAGTTTGACATGATCTCCCTGAAGTAAACCCATGCTGTTTTTCATCTTTCAATCCATGGGATTTTAGATGTTCCACAATCCTCTCCTTAAGTATGGTTTCCATTAATTTCCCCACTATTGATGTCAGGCTTACTGGCCTATAGTTGCCTGATTCCTCCCTACTACCTTTCTTGTGAATGGGCACAACATTTGCTAATTTCCAATCTTCTGGGATGACTCCTGTTGCCAGTGATTGCTTAAATAAATCTGTTAATGGTTTTGCTAGTTCACCGCTGAGCTCTTTTAATAGCTTTGGGTGTAGCCATCAGGCCCCTGTGACTTATTTGTATTAATTTTATACAGCTGACTTAGAACCTCTTCCTCTGTAAAGACACATGCATCAAAATAATCATTAGTCTTCTTTCCTAACTGAGGTCCTTTTCCTTCATTTTCCTTTGTAAAAACTGAACAGAAGTATTCATTGAGGCAGTCAGCTAGTTTTTTATCTTCTTCCATATACCTTCCTTGTTTTGTTTTTAATTTGGTAATTCCTTGTTTTAGTTTCCTTTTTTCATTTATGTATCTGAAGAATGTCTTATCGCCTTTTTTCCCTGACTGAGCTAATTTATCTTCTGCCTGTGCTTTAGAAGCTCTTATAACTTGTTTGGCCTCTCTCTGCCTAATCTTATAAATTTGCCTGTCATCCTCGTTTTTTGTTTTTTTATAATTCCTAAATGCTATCTTTTTGTTTTTAATGATTTTGGCCACTTCTGCTGAGTACCACAGTGGTCTCTTCCTTTTTTTGCTTTTACTGACAAGCCTAATGCAATTTTCTGTTGCCTTTAATAGTGCCACTTTTAAGTAGTCCCATTTCTCCTGGACTCCAATGAAACTGTTCCAACATGATTCTTTTATGCCGCAGGTTGTTTGTTTTTTACACTTTTTGGACTCAGACTCACTTGGTTCTTGAAGATCCAGTGAGCCTGATAGCTCTTCAATACACTGCAGTACCATGTATAGTGTACTGCAGTGTATTTTCATTTACAGTAAGCCTCTTGCACATGAACATATTTTATTTCCATTTCCGTTCCATTTTTGCAGTTTCCGTTTGCGGTCCATAAGCGGAACCATTAATTTCAATGGTTCCACAAAAAAAAACTTAATGTACTCCGTATGCATTCCGTTTCCGTATTTCCGTATATCCATTCCGCTAAAAGATAGATTTTGTCCTATTATTGTCCGCAAATAACGTTCCACCGCTCCATTCAAGTGAATGGGTCCGCAAAAAATATGGAATGCATACGGAACACATCTGTATGTCATCCGTTTTTTGCGGATCCATGCCCACTTTGCCTATGTGATCCTCCCCCCCGTGCCTTTCATCCTACGCTGCTCTCATATCACAGTCAGACCAGTCCCTTCCATTCATCCAATCCTCCGCTGCTCTGATATCATAGCTGATCGCACAACCCATGCCTTCCATCTTCCGCTGCTAGAACAAGGTGAACGCTGCCAAGGGCCAGGGGGGCGCAGGCGGCGGGCACTTACCAGAAAAAGCTGTTGGCAATGGGATGATTGAAAATGGCTAGTTTGACAGCACTATATGTGAAGTGACCAGGGCCGGTTTTAGACAAAAAGGGGGGCCCACATCTTGTAATAATGTTCTAAAAACACAGTCTAATGTCCGACACCCCCGCCAATCAGCTGTTTGACGAGACGGCACGTGCTGTTCACTGCTGCTGTCCTATAGAACTATACCAGCAGAGCAGGAAGAGAGAAGGGAGACAGCACATCCACACAGCTGATCGTCGGGAGTGCCGGGTGTTAGACCCCCACCAATCTAATATTGATTACATATCCTAAGGATAGGTCATCAATATGAAAAAGCCCGGAGAACCTCTTGAAGCTACCCCCAATACTGTGCCTGTTGAGCTCCCCCAATGTCCACAAGCACTATACTATACACCCAGAATTCCCTCATTAGTAATAGTGCCCCCAATAGTGATAATACTCCCCAAGATATCCCCAATTAGTAGCAATGCCTTCTATATTGCATCAAATAATAATAATGTTCCTACAGTACCCTAGTAGTAATAATATAACCATAATGTTCCCAGTGACTCTAATGTCCCCCTGTAGTGCTCCCCACTAGTTCCAATATATAATGCTTCCCCCCATAGTGCCAATATATATATACACTGCCTGTCCCAAAAAAAGTCGCCACCAAAAAAAAAAGTTCACACACTCTAATATTTCGTTGGACCGCCTTTAACTTTGATTATGGCACGCATTCACTGTGGCATTGTTTCGATAAGCTTCTGCAATGTCACAAGATTTATTTCCATCCAGTGTTGCATTCATTTTTCACCATGATCTTGCATTGATGATGGTAGAGTCTGACTGCTGCGCAAAGCCTTCTCCAGCACATCCCAAAGATTCTCAATGGGGTTAAGGTCTGGACTCTGGGGTGGCCAATCCATGTGTGAAAATGATGTCTCATGCTCCCTGAACCACTCTTTCACAATTTGAGCCCGATGAATCCTGGCATTGTCATCTTGGAATATTCCCGTGCCATCAAGGAAGAAGAAATCCATTGATGGAATAACCTGGTCATTCAGTATTTTCAGGTAGTCAGCTGACCTCATTCTTGGAGCACATACTGTTGCTGAACCTAGATCTGACCAACTGCAGCAACCCCAGATCATAGCACAGTCTTGTATAGTAGGCACTAAGCATGACGGGTGCATCACTTCATCTGCCTCTCTTCTTATCATGATGCGCCCATCACTCTGGAACAGGGTAAATCTGGACTCATCAGACCACATGACCTTCTTCCATTGCTCCAGAGTCCAATCTTTATGCTCCCTAGCAAATTGAAGCCTTTTTTTCTGGTTTTCCTCACTGATTAGTGGTTTTCTTACGGCTACACAGCTGTTCAGTCCCAATCCCTTGAGCTCCCTTCGCATTGTGCGTGTGGAAATGCTCTTAATTTCACTATTAAACATAGCCCTGAGTTCTACTGTTGTTTTTCTTCAATTTGATATCATCAAACGTTTAAGTGATCGCCGATCACGATCATTCAGGATTTTTTTCCCCGCCACATTTCTTCCTCGAATACGATGGGTCCCCACTATCCTTCCAGTTTTTAATAATGCATTGGATAGTTCTTAACCCACTTTTAGTAGTTTCTGCAATCTCCTTAGATGTTTTCTTTGCTTGATGCATGCCATTGATTTGACCCTTCTCAAACAGATTAACATCTTTTCCACGACCACAAGATGTGTCTTTCGACATGGTTGTTTAAGAAATAAGAAGCAACTCATTGCACCAGTTGGGATTAAATAACTTATTGCCAGCTGAAAGATAATGCAGTAATTATCCAATAGGAGGCTCATAACTATTTGCTTAGTTAAATCCAGGTGGGACAGGCAGTGTATATAATGTTCCACCGAAGTGCCAGTATGTATATAATGCTCCTCCATTCCTCCCCACTAGTGCCAAGTATATATAATGATCTCCTTTTCCCCCATCCCTGGTGCCCCCAGCAGTGTGGACATTTAGTGTAAAAATATAAATAAGTGCGTCCCTCCCGCCCCCCCGCCGCTGTCTGCAATGCAGACCACAGTTTTATCCGTGGCTTGTGTTGCTGCATCCTGATGCATGCAGTCCCAATGACATCGCCACTCCTGCTCCGGGTCTCACGTGATGACATCATCATGCGAGACCCAGAGCAGGAGGTTGCAGTGATGTCATTGCGGCTTCTTGCTCTGTTCTAATGCCTCACAGGCTTGAGGCCTAGCGGCCTGAGGCTTGTGAAGTTGGACAGCCATGAGTGCGCCCCCTCCCCTAACCATCGTCCCGGCCCTAATTCAGAGCACATTACTGCAGGAGGTATAACAGGAGAGGACAATAACTCCCAGCATGTCTAAGCCATTATTATTTAATATCAGAGCACATTACAGGGGGACGTATAAGAGGATGGGACTATAACTCCCAGCATGTCCAAGCCGTTATTATGTAATATCAGAGTACATTACAAAAGGAGGTATAAGAGAAGACTACAACTCCCAGCATGTCCAAGCAGTTATTATGTAATATCAGAGTACATTATAAGAGGAGGTATGCAACAATATAATAATGGCCTGGACATGCTGAGAGTTGTAGTCCTCTCTTCTTATACCTCCTCTTGTAATGTACTCTGATATTACATAACAAGCTGGACATGCTGGGAGTTGTAGTTCTCTCCTCACACCTCCTCTTGTAATATACTCTATTATTACATAACAGGAGGTATAAGAAGAGAGGACTACAATTCCCAGCATTTCCCTTGCACTAACATTGAATCCATACTTCTTCACATGCATGGCTGGTCTTCTTCATTACTTTACTGAACTGCTGAGCTCCGCCTCCTGTTCTGGTCACATGATGGTGAGGTCATCGCAGGTCCTTTATCCCCTCCTCTCTGCTGAGCTCCGCCTCCTGCATCTGACATTATCGCAGGTCCTGTCAGCACTAGGGTAATGATTTCTCTTATATGTGAGAGAGGGACCGTACACCGTACAGTGCAGCTGTTCAGCTGTTCGCCACTGTGCTTCCTCGGACGTTCAGCTGAACAGCAGCACTGAAGCAGGGGGCCCCTTAGACAATGGGGGCCCTGGGCAATTGCCCCCCAACGCTGGCCCTGGAAGTGACATGAGCATATAATGTGTATGGTAATGACAGCACCGACCATTGTGTTAGCACCTGCCAGGGATGTGTTTTACAGCCCCTAATAGTCATGGCAGGACTGATAATGAAAGTGCAGACACCTGGGATGTGTATTGGGAGCTGTAAAGCACAACGCAGGTCCGGCTGTCATTAGCAGGGAGACAGTGCGCGCTCCTGTGTGGAGACAGAAGGAGTTACAGAAAATCAGTCAATTGACAGATTCTCTGTAAATCCAGAGAGCAGCCTGCTGTGCATAGGAAGCAGAGCAGGCTGTAGAACAACCAATTGGATAAATTATTTTCTCCACAAAATAAATTAATTAGTGTTTTACAAAGGTGTCAATAGCCTAAAATAAGCCCTGCACTCGGGGGGCGTGTCCGGACGCTAACGGTGATGGCTGCTTGAAGGAGCTGCTCCTGCCTGCACCGCGAATTTCTGGCCAGCGACACATTTCTCCTGGATCATATGGGGAAGAAAGTGGCTATGAAAAAGACCCCTATCCCTCCCCGATCCCCCTCACCTACTAGGACCCTGGAACAGTGCTGGGATTGCACTCCGGGTCCGGCGCTTCCACCACGCAGCACCAAGGCACAGAGGGCCTCCCGCCATTCTTCCCTCCCCCCGCCGGATTCCCGCGCCCTGGCCAGGGAGAAAGACACAGTGCTACTTACCCCTGCTGGATCTCTTCAGGGAACCGGAACGCCATCTGCAGTGTCCACACTTGGACCCTCTGACCTGGGGCTCTCACCGGCCGCCCCGGACTTTCGGCCTGCTTCTGCTGGAAGGAGGGATCCCGCCATGATGGCTCCTAGATCTACTTCTCAGGGGGCGACTGCATGTAAAGGTACTCTGGCTACTAGGGGACGGGATATTAACCCAGGGGACCCTGCATCTAGCCTCCCTGGGACCCCTCTGCTTGGGGCCTGGCGAAATAAGCAGCTCCCAGCACCACCATTACTGGACCAGGGGGACAGCAGCTCCCCTCTCCCTTCTGACATCTGGGCCAGATCCCCAAGCCCTCCAACACTTGCCGTTATGGACCCCCCATCCCTGCCTGAACCCCCACAGCCATGGGTATTTGAGTCGTTTTCCTACAAAAGAGGACTTTCGGGTTCTTACTTCTGAAGTTATGGAAGCCTGCAGAGCTGAAATTGCGGCAGTTCGCACTGACATTAAACATGTGGTGGACCGGGTTGACTCCCTGGAAAATGCCCATGACAATACCAGGCAATATATTTCCACTCTTCATGAATCCATTTCTGCCCAAACGGCTGTACTCAGGGGCATGGGACGGCATTTAGAGGACTTGGATAATCGAGGGCGCCGGAATAACATCCGAGTACAGGGTCTTCCGGAGGCTACTGGTGACGAAGATCTCTTTGCTACGCTGGAAGCCATTTTTAACATGATCCTGGGGCAACCATCCTCGCACAAGATCAAGTTGGACAGGGCCCATAGAGCACTCAAACCTAAGGGATCTGCTGCATGTCCTAGGGTCGTAATTTGTTGTGTCCACGATTTTGCTCTTAAAGAATCCATCATGGCTAAGGCGAGATCTCTACGCAAGTTTGACTTTAATGGCGCCCCAGTTCAATTGTTTCCTGACCTATCCTGGTTCACACTTCAGAAAAGAAGACATCTCCAACCTCTCCTCACATTACTCAGGGACCGCCAGATCGCCTACCGCTGGGGATTCCCTTTTGCCCTGACAGTCCGTCATCAAGGAAGAACAGAGACTTTCCGTTCCTTTTCGGATCTTCGCCCTTTCTGTGAATCACTTGGAATTCCTATCCCCGACATGTCGGATTGGGAGTTTGAGTCTCCAGCGCTTCCGCCGCCCCGCATTTGGTCTCCTGTAACCAGGAAAAGAAGGCCTGGTCCAAGTGCGTCATCTTCCCCGCAGTATCCACCGTTATCAGGACATCGTCCATCTGCTTGACCGCCAACGGCTGGGGGGACTTGGTTGTCCAGAACTTGCCCTTAACCCTTTTCGCCCTCAGGATTGATGGTCCCTGAAGGGCCCCCATAATGATCAATTATTTCCTCTGTTAAGCCAGTTATTGTTTTCTTGTTGCTACATCATGGTGCAGGCTGTCTGAAAGCTCCACCAAGTTGTAACTTGTTTTCGTTTCTCTCAGATAATTGTAGTTGGCTCCTTGGCCAGCCTTAATTTGTTGGTCTCCGACACTTACACCCCCAAAGGGGCTTCTTATTTGCCCCTAGCAGGGATTACATCCCTGGGAATAGCTGTTTACTGCTATCTGTTTGTCTGTCTTTGTGTTGTCCTGTCTTGTCTTTTCCCCCTCACCCCTGTGTTCTCTCTCCTGTTGTAGGTACCTGAACTTCCTTGCCTGCGGAGATCGTGTACTTCAGTTCGGCCTTTGATCAGTTGCCCGACCAGGGCGAACCTACTGACATATACGGACTCCCTCGGTGAGCAGTACCCTGCATACATTGTGTACCATCAGTGGCGTTGCTAGGGCTGGTGTCACCCGGTGAGGTAGAAAATGGTGTCACCCCCCCCCCCTCCCCGAAGCAAAAATTATTTGGGCATATATGGGGGCTATGGTGGTGCTACTGCCATAGGGGGCATCCATTAGCTCAGCAGACCCCCCTTATAGAACAGAATACACAGTGTAGCGGTATACTGTATATTATGTGGCACAGTGTATGCTATATGTGTATAACAAACATATTTCACATAAAAACTTACAATTACTTGGCTTGGCCCTTGGGGATCTCGGACGCCACTTCAACACTTTGTCCGGGGGCTCGGCGGAGCTGATGTTGTGTTTTATCCTAATGAAAAAGATTTCATAATAAGGATTTGGAGAAAGGGCAGAGGGATAGCAGAGCAGGGAGAGGTTGTGCTGCTACTAGGGGGCTCATACCATAGGGGAGTAATAAAGCCCACCATAATGCCCCCCTAGTAGAAATAATTCTCCTTTTAATGTGACAGTACAAAAAATACCCCCTTGTAATCCCCCCAGTTGAGCTAATGTCCCCATAGTGCCCCCATAATGTCCCAGTATAAATTACCCCTATATAGTGCCCCCAGTAAATTCCCCAAGAGTACTCCTCCCCCCTTCCTGCAAGTGCCCCCCATAATGTACCAGTATAAAATGCCCCATATATAGTGCCCCAGTAGATGCCCTCAGTGTCCAGCCTCTGATAGGCTGCCGGCCTAGTGTCCCCCATAATGCCCCCCAATAATGTGCCATAAGTGTCCCCATAGATGGCCCCCCATCATGTGCCAGTATCAAGTGCCTCTCTCCTTCCCACCAGTATCAAGTGCCTCTCTCTTCCCCCCATGTGCCAGTATCATAGTGCCAAAGCCACCCATGTGCCAGTATCAAGTGCTAACCCCCCCACGTGCCAGTATCAAGTGCCTCTCTCCCCCCCATGTCCCAGTATCATAGTGCCATCTCCCCCCCCAAAAGTGCCAGTATCAAGTGTCTTTCTCCTCCCCCCCAAAAGTGCCAGTATCAAGTGCCTCTCCCCAGCTCTGCTACATCTATACACATGACAGCTGCCCCTGCACACTCAGCTCTGCTACATCTATACACATGACAGCTGCCCAAACACACCCAGCTCTGCTACATCTATACACATGACAGCTGCCCCAGCACACCCAGCTCTGCTACATCTATATATCTCTAAGTATTGCTATACAGTAGGTAGATATATAGAGATATAGCAGAGCTGAGTGTGCTGGGGCAGCTGTCATGTGTATAGATGTAGCAGAGCTGGGTGTGTTTGGGCAGCTGTCATGTGTATAGATGTAGCAGAGCTGGGTTTGCTGGGCAGCTGTCATATATAGAGATATAGTAGAGCTGAGTGTGCTGGTGCAGCTGTCATGTGTATTAGATGTAGCAAAGCTGGGTGTGCTGGGGCAGCTATCATATATAGAGATATAGCAGAGCTGAGTGTGTTGGGGCAGCTGTCATGTGTATAGATGTACACTTAGCCAGCTATGACAGTAGAAGTCTCATATTTTTTCAGTCAGTAGCAATGCTGCTCTTATGGCTGTGTGGTTAAGTGCTTTACCTCTGATACAGAAGGTCGTGGGTTCGAATCCCAGCAGAAACTTTTCTGAAATACAGGCTAAATTAGAATACACAAGCACTGACTCCATATATGGACATACAGGGCGGGACACAGGAAGAGGCTGCATCACAGTGCTTTGCCTCTGATCGTGGGTTCGAATCCCAGACACATCTTTCCCTCTCCTGAGGACGGCAATACAAATGACTCGTAAATGCCGGCCCTGCTGGTGTCACCCCCATCAATGGTGTCACCTGGTGCGGTGCATAACATTTAATGTCAAGGGGCTTAACTCGAACGCCAAGAGGAAACTCTTGCTTTTGGAATTGAAATCCCTTAAAGCGGATATTGTGTTCTTACAGGAAACACACTTTGATGGCAGCTCCCCTTTCCGTTTCATCTCTCACCTGTATCCCACCGCCTATTCGGCTACTCATAGCCGTCGGAGGGCGGGTGTTGCCATCTTGGTGTCTGCACAGTGTCCCCTCAGGATTGAATCTTCAATTATAGACCCACAGGGCCGTTATATCATTCTCCGCGGCCGTTTGGCGGATAGACCCATCACCTTATGTAACATTTATGCACCTAACACGTCCCAGATACGCTTTCTCGGCGGAATCTTCCGCAAGGTGTTTGCTGAGGGAGCGGACTCCTCATAGCCCCTAGTCCTCCTGGGTCGAGATTTTAATGCAGTGTTCTCTGAATCAATGGATCGCCTGGCACTCCCGGGTAGACCAATGCACTCGACGCAGCAGCGCTTAGCCAGAGATTTTCGTAAACTAGTGCGGAAATACTCCCTGTATGACCTATGGCGTCTCACTTATTCCACTGATAGGTCCTTCTCCTTTTACTCTGCCCCCCATGGCTCACACACCCGTATTGATTACCTCTTTGGTACCATTTCGACCCTCAGATTGTTGGAGGGAGCGAACATGGGCCGAATCACCTGGTCAGATCATGCTCCGGTACTAGTTGACATTAGTAGTGAGTCGGGCCATGTTCGCCGTTGCCACTGGAGACTTAATGACTCCCTCCTGAAACAACCTACCACTAGGGAGGAACTACGCGAACATCTGAAAACATACTTTGACCTAAATGAGGGATCAGTAGGGGACGTCCGTCCTTTGTGGGAAGCACATAAAGCGGTCATGAGGGGTCATTGTATTGCAATAAGGTCAAAATTAAAGAAGGACTCGACTGCCTTAGTCAAGACTCTTACGTCCCGCCTACAATCACTAGAAGACAAGATGGCTGCTCATCCCTCACGCTGCACACTGAGGCAAATTGTAGATACTAGGGCCCAATTGAAGAGTCTAGCTTTAGGCCGATACACCAGCGGTTCCGCCCGTCAAGGTTTTTGACCAACAACCTAAAAACCTCCAACTTGATAAAGGGGTCAGAAGTACCCCGAAAAGCGTTGTCTACAAATAAACCTGAAAAATACAAATTATCCAGTTGTAATAGTGCGCCTCCTACTGTCCATACATTCAACTGAAACAGTCAAGCGTCCTTTCTTCTCGTTCCCACTGTCTAACCCGAGTGGTGGGGTGGCTCCCACCCAAGGGATTCGGAGAGATCTGGGCTGCACCAACTGTGAACCGTCTACAAACAACCGTCACTGGGGTTGCACCCAATTAGGTGCAGCCGTAAAGGTGAGCAAACAAAAAAATATATATATTATTTTTTTCTTTATTAGTGGATTCTCCACTTATTGAACAGACTCACCCTATGAGCACCTTTCTCTACCCTCTGGCCATCATTAGCTTTAGGTTGTGTCAGCAAGTTATTACTTTACACACGACAGCGTTATTATGCTTGCGGGAACAAGCCCCACACTTTGCTGGCCATACAACTCAGGAATGATAGTTCCAAAACGGGCCCGAGTGCTATTAGGGGGGCTGACGGTACAATCCACTATGACCCCCGGGTGATAGCGGAGAGGTTCTCGGCCTATTACTCTTCCCTGTATAACTTACCCTCCGATCTTCCCACAGATGAGAGACTGAGAGATAGTACACTCCAGTCTTATTTGGCATCCTGTCACCTTCCTACCCTATCGACTTCCGACCTTGCCGCCCTTAATAGTCCGATTACGCCGGAGGAGATTGAGGAGGTGGTAGAACATCTTCCTGAGGGTAAATCCCAGGGGCTTGATGGCTTTTCGTACAAATACTATAAGATCCCCCACTTAGTAACCCTATTCAATCCTTTTCTAGCTGGCAACGCGGTACCTCCCCCAATGTCTCACTCGTATCTCGCGATGATTCCGAAACCTGGGAAAGATCCGCACGATTGCCCTAACTATAGGCCCATTGCCCTACTTAACTCAGACATTAAGATTTTCACCAAAACCCTAGCTACCCGACTAAACATCTTCCTCCCCTCCCTGATTCATAAAGACCAAGTGGGATTTGTCCCGGGCCGTCAGGGGGCCGAAAACACACGAAGAAACATTGACTTGATAGATGTCTTATCTCGCTCGGGTGAGGAGGCATTACTTCTTAGTTTAGATGCAGAAAAGGCATTCGACCGTTTAGGTTGGCCTTTCCTCTTTGCTACCCTACAGGCTTACGGCCTTTCTGGTCCCTTTGTTAGAGCCATTCACAGTCTATACTCCTCCCCCACAGCGACGATCAGATTACCTCATGCTCAATCTCGACCCATAATCATTGCTAACGGAACGAGACAGGGTTGCCCCCTATCTCCCCTACTCTTTGCCATGTGTATCGAACCCTTGGCGGCCAAGATCAGGGCCTGCCCGGACATCAGAGGTGTTATGGTCAAGGACAAGGAGTTTAAGCTATCGCTATATGCTGACGATATCCTCCTTACCCTTACCAAGCTTCACATTTCCCTACCTAACCTCCACTCCATCCTACGGGAGTTTGGTCGTCTCTCGGGCTATAAGGTCAACACCCATAAAACTGAGGCCCTCCCTCTTAATATTTCTCAGACGGCCCTGAGCTCTCTCAGGGTTAACTTCCCTTTCCATTGGAAGACGGACTCCCTGCGATACTTGGGTGTTGACCTCACTCCTCGATATGGAGAGCTTTACAAAGCTAATTTCCCACGTATATATGCTGAGATTAGGGGTCTTCTAGAGAGGTGGCATCCTCTCCCACTCTCTCTCATGGGGCGTATTGCTGTGACTAAAATGACGATCTTGCCCAAGCTTCTGTACTTTTTTGAGACCTTACCGATTAAAGTCCCCCTTAAGGATCTGAGATCCATTCAATCTCACCTCCTTAGATTCATATGGGCGGGAAGGCGGCAGAGAATCCCGCGGTCGGTCCTCCTATCTAGTAGGCACCAGGGCGGTCTAGGGGTCCCGGATCTGTCCAAATATTACTGGGCAGCTCAGCTGCGTTCTGTCACAGCCTGGGCTTCCTTGCACCCATATTCTGTCTGGATGCAGGTAGAAAGACTCTGGCTGGCTCCTGTACATCCTAATTCCAGCTATGGTCCGGACCATAAAAAAAAATATAATAAGCCCTGCACTCTGAAATTATTACACCACTCACTCCAGTTTTGAACAGTAGGTGTAAAAATGGGCATGGTTAGCTCATCAAACAGATTTAAACCAGGTTTATCAACCTGAACTTTTCATTCTTACTCCAGTGAAGGGTTGGCAGATAAAGTGGAGTAACATCTCCAGACAGAAATTTTAGACTTAGGCCTCATGCACACGACCGTGCCGTTTTTTGAAGTCAGCAAACCGCAGATCCACAAAAAATGGAAGCCGCCCGTGTGCCTTCCGCAATTTACGGAACGGACGGCCCATTGTAGAAATGCCTATTCTTGTCCTCAAAACGGGCAAGAATAGGACATGTTCTATTTTTTTGCGGGGCCACGGAACAGAGCAAAGGATGCGGACAGCACACGGAGTGCTGTCCGCATCTTTTGCCCCCCCCATTGAAGTGAATGGGTCCGCATCCGAGCCGCCCCCAAACAACGGCCGTGTGCATTCGGACTTAAAGATCCACAAATTCATTAACCATTGTGCCGTATTGGATAATTTTGGAGCAAATTATGGCAACAAAGACTCCTGCAAAACTGACGTTAAAAATCCCTCCCTATGAACTGTCCTGATGAGGGTGGTTGGAGGCCCCAGGTGATCCCTCAGGATATTTGCCCTCTCCCTGATATTTCCATACAAAACAGTTTGTTAATTGAACACAGCTGAGTTTATCTGCTTAGTGGAAATGAGAAAAAATGTTTTCTACAAGAAGTATAACTTCAAATCTATAGTCGCCTTTGTCTGAAAAACAGCAAGCAACGCCTTACATAATCACAAAACAAGGATGCAGCTGACCTCCAGTCAGCAGACTAGTTGTAATTTAGATTTTACAGGACTCAGAGGACATGAACCTCTACACAACACAAACGTTATTCAAATAACAATAGGATCCGCCAAAAATATTTTTATGCTCTGTTACACTTGGCTTTCATTGTCAAATGTCTAGCGCGATAGATAGTTGGCTAGAGGCCTTTGATGGAATAGATGGTTTTTCTATTCACCAATTCCTGTGGAAAGTTCGACCAAATTTAGATTGATCGCAGAGAGCGACGAGGAGAAAGCAAAGCTGTTAAATATTTTTTTCTCCAATGTATTCACTGAGGAAAATAAACTGTCAGATGAAATGCTGAATGTTGAAATAAATTCGCCATTAAAAGTGTCCTGTCTGACCCAGGAAGAAGTACAACAGCGACTTAAAAATATCAAAAAAGACAAATCGCCAGGACCGGATGGCATACACCCCCGTATCCTAAGGGAATTAAGTAATGTCATAGCCAGACCCTTATTTCTGATATTTGCGGACTCTGTACTGACAGGGAATGTCCCACAGGATTGGCGCATGGCAAATGTGGTGCCAATATTCAAAAAGGGTCCAAAAACAGAGCCTGGAAACTATAGGCCGGTAAGTTTAACATCTGTTGTGGGTAAACTGTTTGAAGGTTTTCTGAGAGATGCTATGTCAGAGCATCTTAACGGAAATAAGCAAATAACGCCATATCAGCATGGCTTCGTGAGGGATCGGTCATGTCAAACTAATTTAATCAGTTTCTATGAGGAGGTAAGTTCTAGACTTGACAGCGGCGAATCAATGGATGTCGTGTATCTGGACTTCTCCAAAGCATTTGACACTGTACAGCATAAAAGGTTAGTATATAAAATGAGAATGCTCGGACTCGGAGAAAACGTCTGTAAGTGGGTAAGTAACTGGCTCAATGATAGAAAACAGAGGGTGGTTATTAACGGTACACACTCAGATTGGGTCACTGTCACTAGTGGAGTACCTCAGGGGTCAGTATTGGGCCCTATTCTCTTCAATATATTTATTAATGATCTTGTAGAAGGCTTGCATAGTAAAATATCAATTTTCGCAGATGACACTAAACTGTGTAAAGTAATTAACACTGAAGAGGACAGTATACTACTACAGAGGAATCTGGATAGATTGCAGGCTTGGGCAGATAAGTGGCAGATGAGGTTTAACACTGACAAATGTAAAGTTATGCACATGGGAAGGAATAATGCAAGTCACCCATACATACTAAATGGTAAAACACTCGGTAACACTGACATGGAAAAGGATCTAGGAATTTTAATAAACAGCAAACTAAGCTGCAAAAAACAGTGTCAGGCAGCTGCTGCCAAGGCCAATAAGATAATGGGTTGCATCAAAAGGGGCATAGATGCCTGTGATGAGAACATATTCCTACTACTTTACAAATCACTGGTCAGACCACACATGGAGTACTGTGTACAGTTCTGGGCTCCTGTGAACAAGGCAGACATAGCAGAGCTGGAGAGGGTCCAGAGGAGGGCAACTAAAGTAATAACTGGAATGGGGCAACTACAGTACCCTGAAAGATTATCAAAATTAGGGTTATTCATGTCTATTTATCCCCAGGACTGTGACTGTGACGAGGGGACATCCTCTGCGTTTGGAGGAAAGAAGGTTTGTACACAAACATAGAAAAGGGTTCTTTACGGTAAGAGCAGTGAGACTATGGAACTCTCTGCCTGAGGAAGTGGTGATGGTGAGTACAATAAAGGAATTCAAGAGGGGCCTGGATGTATTTCTGGAGCGTATATTACAGGCTATAGCTACTAGAGAGGGGTCGTTGATCCAGGGAGTTATTCTGATTGCCTGATTGGAGTCGGGAAGGAATTTTTTATTCCCCTAAAGTGAGGAAAATTGGCTTCTACCTCACAGGGTTTTTTTTTTTGCCTTCCTCTGGATCAACTTGTAGGATGACAGGCCGAACTGGATGGACAAATGTCTTTTTTCGGCCTTATGTACTATGTTACTATGTTACTATGTAAAGGGGTATTCCCATTTCGATATGAATGGCAGAACTAAAGGATATGCCATAAATATCCACATCCACCTGAGAAAAGGGCCCAAACTCGAGGCTGTTGTGAATGAAGAGGTGGTTTTCTTCATTAAGTCTTATGGAAGTTCCAGACATTGCCAGGTAAGCACGCTCAACTATAATTGGAACTCCCATACAAGTGAATGGAGGGAACCAAGCATGCTCTATTCAAGATAGTTGCTGGTGCACCTAGTGCACATTTATGGCATATGAGAGCATACACGCATAGACCCCAAATAATTTGTGAAATTTTACAATTTATTTTGGGGGGAGTGATGGGTTCCATTTGGTGAAGATCCTGGACCTTATTTGTGGTCAGGACTAGCTTCCATCAGCAATTTGTGCAGTATTTTAATAGTTTTGCTCTTCAATTTGCCTTTTTTGTGTTGTATGTATTTTGTGTTGTATGTATTAATACAATTAATATTTTTGGAATATAGAGGTGCTGCTTTGTCTGTGTGTTTGTTATTTTGTATATTTCTAGTGATGGACTTGATGTCACATGTCTAGGAAGAGTGAAAGCCATGGCCTCTTCCACCACTTGAACGGGATGGGAATCAGACCCCCATAATTCAGTTACCCAAGGATAGGTCATCAATATTAAAATCTAGTAAAACCCTTTTAAAGACATAACACATTAAAGGGGCATTTACTACTATGCAGCTAAATGGGAAAAGGAGCGCATACATCCAGACAGGACCCGGGCAAAAGAGCCTGCAGCCTGTGTGAGTGCATCAGAGATGGTGGCATGAGGGACAGGTAAGTACTAACTATACAAACTTTCTTCAACAGTGTTTATATTTTTCATAATGCCCGAAGAGCCCCTTATTAATGAGCCCCAATATGATGAAATTGCCCATTTCTATTAATGTATATTCAGTTTAACAGCATATAGGTAGGTGCTCACCACATTCAGCGATCATGTCAGTTTGGACCAATTGAAGCAGTACAATTGTATGGTGTAGGTGTATGCATTGTATTATTGTCAACTTCTCTTTTCAATACATTTGAGGCTACAGTACACCGGTGTACACTGGCCAAACATATGCCAATATTATATAGAATTTTCGCAATTTTTTGTCTGGTACTCAATTAATTATTACAATTTAAAGGTTTATATAACTTTCACACTTGCATTGTTAATTCCGGTATTGAGATGCGGTAAAGGATCTCAATACTGGAAATTAAACGGATCCGTTTCGATTTTACACATCAGGATGCAACTGTTCTGTTAGGATGTGGTTGTGTGAAATCAAAACGGAAAAAAATGGAGCCGTCACTAAATACATTGAAAGTCAATGAGTGACAGAGCCGATTTTTTTTTGGCTCCTACAAAAATGGATCCGTCACTATTGACTTACATTGTTCTCAGTGCCTGAGTTTTTTTCCGTTTTTGTAACCAGACACAAAACCGGCAGCTTGCAGCGGTTTTGTGTCCGGTCTCAAAATTGAACGCTGCTGGAACGGAAGACCTCCTGATGCATCTAGAACTGATCTCTTTCCATTCAGAATGAATGAGGACTAAATGGAAACAACAGCAAGTGTGAAAGTAGCCTAATTAGTCATGACTACGTAAAATGAAAAAGTCATATACAAAATTGCTTCTGCTGTATTTTGTACCATAGGCACTTACATTACCCTATCATTGTTTTTGATCAGATCATTGATAATTATTATTATATATGGTCTCATTTACATAATTTATAAGGATGTATCATTCCAGAATCCTACTAAACTATAAGGATGATGTCCATGAAGCAGCTGTACTCTACTGATATCTTTTACACCTTGGCACATAGTGGTTACGTCCACCTTTGCAACCATTTTCTACTGCTCCAATTAATAAAAAATAAACAAAATCCTGTTTTTGTTGATACTTCCTTTGCAGACCTATGTCACCATGGTAACAGACTGCAAACAAACCTGAGTAGTCTGATCTTGTAGTCATACTCCTTCCATGCATGACCTACTTCTTACTAAGGGCTGTGTTAAATTCCTGTTATTATGTTCCATTAGAGAACAGAAATACAGAAAAAATATATCTGTTAAATGTATTGTCAGGAACACACATTTCTATCCATCATCCATTGGCTATAATGTTACAAAGGTCAGAAAGGCTCCATTCTATCATGTATCCTTTATTTGGGGTGGAAAGAAAAGTCCAGCAGAGCAAACAGGACTTTTTCTTGTGCCAAAAATAGTGGAAACTATGTAGCTGCTTGCCACATGTACATCTTTCCCATGCTTTTTTTTTTATCTCCCGACCTGTTTCACAATGTAAAGATATCCCTCTGGTTTGTTTCCATCATGTAAGTAGCACTTCCTGTTGCTGTATCCAACCAAACCCATGATGCACTTCTCCTTTCTCTATCACAGCTCCTAGCAACACCCAGCTTGTTACATAGACATTCCCCTATCACTGCCCCTAACAATGTCCAGCTAATTTTTAGTGCAGTCTTACCAGCTAGTATATAGTTCCTCCCCCAGCTACTTACATAGACACTCCCCTATCACTGCCCCTAACAACACCCAGCTAGTTTATAGCTCCTCCCCCAGCAAGTTACATAGACACTCCCCTATCACTGCTCCTAACAGCACCCCGCTAGTTTACAGCTCCTCCCACACAGCTAGTTTATAGCTCCTCCTAGCTAACTAGTTACACAGACACTCCCCTATCACTGCTCCTGTTGCTGCTTTGACACACCCATGGACATCACATCACAGGAAATAACAAAGAGCTGCATGGACATGATCATGTGACCACATCCCAGAGCGGAAAATAGGAATAATAAAGGAAAAAGAAATACATTACAGCTACCTTCATAAATAATTATTTGAAAGGATGTTGTTGTAAACCAGAAGACCCCTTTAGGCCTCATGAATATTCCAGTATTTTTGTTCCATGTCTGACCTGCATTTGTAGCAGATCACACACGGACCCATTCATTTCTGTAGGTCCTCAAAAAAAAAAAGGCCAACACATGGATATCATCGGTGTTCTGTCTGCATCCATGCAGCCGGGCCAAAAATTACAGAACATGTCCTATTCTTGTCCATTTTGCAGACAAGAATAGGTTTTTGTACAGCGGGTCCCTTGAAAATTGCGGATGCACATGAAGAGCATTCGTATTTTGCAGATCTGGGATTTGCGGACCGCAAAACGGATACAGTCATGTGCAGGAGGCCTTAACGGCATAAACACTAACTGAGCATAAGTGATGTTCAAACCCTCTAAGTCAATGGACAAGGGAGCTCTCTCATAGGCATGCACACGACCGTTGTGTGTTTTGCGGTCCGCAAATTGCGGATCCGCAAAACACGGATGGCGTCTGTGTGCGTTCCGCAATTTTTGGAACGGCACGGACAGCCATTAATATAACTGCCTAATCTTGTCCGCAAAACGCGGACAAGAATAGGACAGGTTATATTTTGTTTGCGGACCACGGAACGAAGCAACGGACGCAAAAACTGCAGCTCGGATGTCGACCAAAACAACGGCGAGTCCATGAGGCCATAGATTGTAAACTCTTGCGAGCAGGGCCCTCACTCCTCGTGTTTCAGTTAAGCCAGTAACTTTGTGATTTCTTTTGTTTTGCACATGAACCTTCTGAATTGTAAAGCGCTGTTTAATATGGTGGCGCTATATAATTAAACATTATTATTATTATTATTAATAGTTGAGCCATTTTTGAAAAAAATAAACAAATGTAGACCCTTTCGTCCAGGTCGGGACAACCGCTTCGATGAAGTTCAGCTACTGGTAACAATGCGTCAAAAAGCAGTGATGTATAATTCATCATAAAGTTATGACAGACATAACTCAGATGCTTATGTGACGAACTGAAAAAATATTCCATTGCTGCTAAGAAGATTCTGCATACATTGTTCCATTCAGGCAGTACAAACATATCACACCCTTCCAAATTATGCTGAACATTTAAAACATTTCAGAGAAGTACTCTAAACAATGGATGCCATTAAATGTGATGGTAGAGTTCAAATAAAAGAAACTGGCAGTAAAAAGAAACAACACTGAGAGCTTTTTTTTTTTTTTTTTTTAAAGGGAGTGTTTAAAGTAAGAAAAAGAATCCGCCTCCCCCCCCCCCCCCCCCCCCCAAAAGCAGCACCACTCCTGTCCCTGGCCTGTGTCTGGAATTGCAGCTTAGTTCTATTATTGAGGTAGAGTAATATAAATTTCTGGCGGCTGAATAATTGCCCGATAAATGTTCTCTCACACACCGCTGTGGACAGTTGGGGTCTCTTCATACTTTGAATAATTACAGAATAGAGTGGCCTAACTGGGAGGAAATGCTCAAACACCAAATACTGTAGTGTATTTATAACCGGGGGAGCAGATCCTCCACATGTGATCCGTTGCTAAGGGCAAACCACAGCAAAAATGCATACAATGGAGGATGCCGGCAGCAGACCACATGTACCACAAAAACATCCTACACAAGATGACATAATGTGTGGATGAAAATATCAGAGTAAATAGTTCACTGCAAATGGTGCACCACAATAGTATACAACTGACAATACAAGGCTAAACCCTCACACTGATGTTAAAAAATGAGATTTTTGCCAATATAATCCTGTCAGGAACATATCGGAGCCCACGCACCCCGCCAAGGTATCCCAGTGTAGCGCGGGACCTACCGCTATAGTGGTTCGCCATTTGCAGTGATCTATTGTCTTTTCATACTGCCCTGCAGTTTTTGTTTTACTGTACGCACCATAGGCCCTCGTTATAATGACAAGAGTGCTCTTTTTGTCTCTGTACAGCATCATCTGCTGACGTTTCAGTTTTTTTTACTGCATGGTATAGGACAGCAGAGTTTGCTGTTCCATCCAGTGCAAAAAAATGTAAAAAAGCATACAAGTATACATTTTTTTTAACATAGACAGCCTTGTGTGGAATCCAATAAACGCAAGCACCAGAGGTTTCCGTTGGGATATCCTACCAATGGAGACCTTGCATGGCCACTGCAGATGCAGTGTGAAAAAAATAACCTAACATACAGTATATGATTTAATTTCACGTAATTTCTGGAATGTTATGTTATAGAAATTTGGGAAAAAATATTCATTATTATGTAATATTACTTGTTCATAGTTCAGTCAAATTGTCATTAAAGAAAATACGGTATGACAGCTAGTTTTTGGACTTATCCCATAGATGATTGTAGCTCAAGCCTATTGTCTGCTGCCTGGCGTTGCCTCTGTAAAACAAAATAATTTGGGATCTCTATAACAATCTGCGTAGGGAACCACATTTGAGAATAAAAATATAGGCTTACCATAGTATTTCCATCCTTTCCTGGTCTTCTACAGAGAGAGCCCACTCTATACACTTACACTGTACTGATGACATAGGGGGAGATTTTTCAAACTGGTGTAAAGTAGAACTGCCTTAGTTGCCCATAGCAACCAATCAGATTCCACCTTTCATTTTTCACAGCTCCTTTGGAAAATGAAAGGTGGGATTTGAATGGTTACTATTGGCATCTAAGCCAGTTCTACTTTACACCAGTTTGATAAATCTCCCCCATACAGAGTAAGAGTTAAAGGGCTTATCACATGAATAACATAAAATCAGACATCATATAGAACATGTCAATCTCTTTCTAACAAAGCTAGAACCAGCCCTGTACCTCATATGGATCCAGAGATCTCCTCATTCATTGCTCTGCTAGATTTATATCAAGCTGAAAGCTCAAGGGGAGTGTCTTTTCTGCTGCAGCTCTGGGGGCGTGTCCATGCTCTCCCTATCACAGCTCAGGAGGCAATTGAAGGATGAAACTGAGCATGTGCGGCCTTCTCAGTGAGCAGGTCAAAGAAATAAGAAAAAGAACAGCGGGTGGCGCTATACAGATACATTTTATCAAATAACTCAGTCGCTATGCTAAATTTTTAATTAAATGCAATTAAAAAGTATTCAGATTCAGGTGCTGATTTGAAATCTGTAAAATATTTTTTCGTGGGACAACCCCTTTAACCTTCAGCTGCCCACTCCTGTACTTTAGTTCTCATGATACACACATATTGAATGTTTAAAAAGAAAACACCACCATCCACAGTAATATTATCTTTGTCCTACACAGTATCACATATTACACTCAGAAACACCAATAATACAGTAGATTCCCATCAAGAACAAAGCCTGAGGCAGGGCTGAAACATGATGACATTTCAAAGAAGCTGAAGTTTTACATTTCAAGCTCACATTCTTTGTGAATCTACAGTACACATTTGGGTGAAGAAATGAATCTGTGTGTAAATGTAATTAACTCTCTATTGCAATACTAAACCAGAAACAAACCGTAAACTGTAAAAAGGGTTAATCCTCATGCACACAGTCATATTATGGTTCAGTTTTGTACAGGGCAGTAATAGGGCTCCCATACGGTAAATATCTACGGGACATCTAAATCTATATCTGTATTACTCCAATTTAGTACTGCCAGGGATTTTTGGACCTCTGGTTACCAGGGTAATTTTTACAACTCCGACATGTACAAATAAAACCTACATATATTTGTCAGGATAACACTCAGCAATTTGAATGAACAGTCCCCTCTTTGGCAATTTTCTTCAATGTGTATTAAAAAAAGAAAAATAAAAATAAAATTATTGCAGAAAAGTTTATATTAGTGTCTTAAAATTTGACCCAAGCAGACCGTCATATACCACAAGTTCAACATGTGCAGAGTTACCACTTTGGCCTAAATTTACTTACTTTTACTTTACATATTAGAAAATCACTAAAACTGGAAAGACCATAAACCTAGAAAAATATTCTTAATATTCTTAACTTTAATCTTAATTCAAAAAATGATAAATCCCTAAACCTAATATAATCTGTTAAAGAGGTTGTCCCATGGAAAATATTCTACAGTTTTCAAACAGCACCTGGATCTGAATACTTTGTAATTGCAAATAATAAAAAATGTTGTATAGCTACTGAGTTATTCAATAACATGTAACAGCCACCTGCTGTTTGCTCTTTTTCTTATTTCTTTGTCCTGCTCACTGAGAAGGCCGCATATGCCCAGTTTCATCTTTCAACTGCTTCCTGAGCTGTGATCGGGAGAGCATGGACACGCCTCCTGAGCTGCCAGCTTTATATAAATCTAGTAGAGCAATGAATGGGGAGACCTCTGGACCTATGTGAGGTACAGGGCTGGTTCTAGGTTTGTTAGAAAGAGATTGTCGTGTACTATAAGATTTCACTTTTTTACATTAATCATGGCATAACCCCTTTAAGGCACTTTTGTACAGGCATGATGTAGGTGCTTTATTGTGGACAGGATAGTGACAGTGTAAAATATAAACTTTATTGATTTTTGTCTGTGAGGAGAAAGCGTTTGGTATAACTTATTTGATGCCAAGATCTGGAAACTGGTAAAGGTTGTAGCATCAATAAACAAACTCAGTAGGTGCAGAGGAGCAATTAGTTGAGCTTCCTACTCATTTGCTGGAAAAAAGGAATCCTATATACTCTCTGATTGATGGGGGTTTGTTGATGTGCCCAGAAGTCCTTGCCCCCCCCCCCCCTTCCTCCTCAGGTAAATGTACAGTTATACAGGGAGAGGAGGGAAAAGAGTATGTATGCTGCTTTTTTTCTTCCTGCCACCCGTCAGCATGCCCCCCACTGGCCCCCCTCTTTTTTTCTATGCTGGCTGAGATCACAGATGGCTGGGTCTTTTTCATTATGCTCTATCTCAGGCTGTATAGCAGCTAGAGGTAAAAGCCAGGTTTTGTTTTAAATCTGAGAATCTAGGCTTGTGGTGCTAGCTGACTTATAGCCAGATATGGCATGTTTACATACAGGAGTGGGAGTGAGAGCTGCAGCTATATGAAGCTCCTATATTCACCAGACTCTATCGCTGGCTGTAATGCAGCTAGCTCTGCAATCCCTGTTTTGTTTTAAAGCTTAGATTTTCATCTTTAAAACAACACCTAGCTGCTAAACAGCCTGGCATAGAGCAGTTAGCTGCAAGGATGCATCTCATATATTCTTGGCCACTAATGTGCTACTCTGCAAGGACATTTGAGATACGTCCTTGGCAGGGAAATGGGTAATTCAGAGGTGTTTTATGCAAATCTGACAGGAAAAAAATCATGGTCTGTTTTAATAGCATTTTTGCAAGGAAGACGGGAATCCAAAAGAGTCTGGTCACAGTGCAGGAAGATGCTATACTGCTCTGTGCACAAGGCTCTGTCATGTGCATAAGCCCTTCATGTTTATGAACACTAGTCATTCAGCTAATTAGCCTCAATCTTTTTAAGCCCTGAGGGTACTACCACATGGTGCGATCATGTCATGGTTGTGACACGGCCATGTTGTGTTCAAGTGCAGCCAAAAGGGCTATAGCAAATATATAATTAAAATAATGAAGACTGCACTGTTCAGCCTGTTGTTGTTGTTAACAGCCGTGTGACACCTTCAATAACACTATATGGTTTTACCTTTAAAGTCCAACTATAAAATGTTTTAAAAGTTATTAATGGACCTGAAAAATGGAAATTAGTTTCTCTTGCTTCACCTTTGAGCACTCAGGGTGCTGCCACATGTCGCGATTGTGCTGCATTTTGGATGCTTTAAAAAAAACACGTGAGCGGTTTTTGCAACAGGATATCTGAGGTTATGGCGCATTTTTTTCCAGCAAAGGAAAAACACACATCATACTTAAAGAGCCACTGTACTTTCACACAATTTCATTTAATTGAGAATGGTATAACTAGCAAATTTCTAAATCACAAGCACCAGGGGTCTCACTTCCAACTAAGTTGAGGTCCACTGCCTGTTGACAGGCAAGATCCGCCCCTGGTAACAAAAGTCTCAGAGGACGATTCACAGGAAGTGAGGACATGTCAGAGCTAGCTAAGCTCCTGAGCCAGTTAGAAGCACTGCTTTTACACTGCTTCTGAAGGGCTGAGAAGCTCCTGTGCATCTCTCGGTGTGATTCTCACCTTCCTATGCAGATTTCTGAGCTTCCTAGAAAAAAACAAACATAGTACATAAAGTGAGGTCACAGCAGTACAATACTGGCAGATTCAACAGCAGGGAGACCAGCACTGCTTCTGAGTGAAATGAATCTAGCTGTGCAGCTGAAATGGGGAATAATATGGCTGAAAAGACATTACGTAAGCTCAAACATGACTATTCATTCACAGTTATAATTGTACAAAGAAGCACAGCCATCATGCAAACGTTGAAAAAAATTAAATTACATTAATGCAACTCTATTTTGTAATAATGTAATTCATTTTTACTGTATGTATAGTTTCCTTTTTTCCTTTTGCTGGAAGAAGAAGCACCATAACCGCAGCCACATGCATTTTTTAATGCATTTTTTTGCCATAGCACAGCCATGATGTGTGCCAGCAGCCCATTGCAAAGGTCTGGCATGGACTATACATTTCGATATAGAGACAAATATAAAATTACATTGTCACGGACGTTCCTGCGACAAATGGCAGGAGATCGCTGAGACTGGCAACACGTGGTTTGATCTGACAGGTTTTCCTTGTGGATCAATAGGCGTCTGTCTTATTTCTGGTAATGGCCACACCTCTTGCCTCAGGTATTGCTAATGTGGTCATTTTTCCTTCCTTATTTATTGTTGCTTCTCCCACAATCCTGTGTGGTTTATAGCTTCATTTTCAGTTGTGGATTGCTGGTGTGTGGATCTCGGCAGAGTTCCTGGTGCTTCCATTGCTCCTTTGAAGTTAAGTCTTTCCTTTCCCTTTTGTATTTTGTTTGGGTTCTGTGTGTTGCATTTACCTATTGTTTTTATTAGGCCTGAAGGAGACTCCTGTTCGTCCTTCCTTTTGGAGGAACAGGTAGTCTCGTCCCTGCCATTAGTACCAGGGTCCTATAGGGCTTGATAGGACTCTAGGTATTCCTGTGTATCAACTCACCTACCTCTAGGGTCTGTTCATACTGGTAGTCAGTCATGATTTTGGTTAGGGTTTACTAGGAGGTGTCCATCTTCCTTCCCTAGTTCTCTTATGCTCGGTGACAGACGTATACCTGCCAAAGACATAAACCTGCAAGGAGAGACACCCTTTTAGCATATGTTTGGCTACTAAAAGTCTATGCGCCTGTAAAATATATACAGTATGTTATGAAAATGTAAGCATTGTATGGGATTATTATTTGATCAATGTATCTGGGTCCTAATGTGCAGCATTGTGTGGGGGATATATGGCAGCGTTATGTAAGCACTATATGCAATAACCCTAATATGAGCATCGGAGTATTACTTGCTTCGATACTCTACCTTGCCCTTCACTGGAGCGCTAAAGCCTGCCCATTAGTGCTGGTTACGTCACTGAATACACTGCTGGGTGGAAGCGTCTGCCTAGCAGTCCCTATGGAGAGCCTAGTACATCACCGGATCTCCTAAAAATGCCTTTGTCCTGCGCAATTCAGTGCAGGGCAAAGGAGAGCATGGGAGTATAAAATTCTCCGATGCTCATATCAGGGTGGCTGCATGGGTAAAAATTTGAGTATGTCCAGGTTCAGCTCTGAACCAGGACAAACCCTTTCAGCATTGTAGTATTATTTAGGACGTTTTGTATGGACATTGTGTTTGTGTATTTTTGTCATTGTATGGCTGTATTTGGGTTGGGTATAAAAGTACATCTAAATCAAGCAAGTAAAGGGTCGCGTTACTCATCACCCCAGCCTCCATATAACCAGCCCAGAGTATATGATAAGTAATTCAATGCTTTTTTAAAGCTATTATGTATGGAGGTGAATTCTCAATGCAAATAGTGAACCCATGCACAACTTGGGCTTTTGCTCTGGGTCGTTTTTGCCTATCATGAGTGATCCATTTGAATTGATCTATGCAATATGTTCCTAAGGAAATGCAACCCTTTAGAAATATGTAAGCTTGGATAAGCAAAGATTGCAGTTCTGAATGTATTTCCTAGAATCAGGGATCTGTAATTAAGTTTCCACGGTAAAAGGCATTTCAGATACAAAATATGTTGATAGCAAATTTCAAAGGAAAACTGGAAAAGCGGATGACGTTAGTTGATTTGTTTGCTTCTCCATTTTTTGCATAATGGATAATTAAATCCAGGTCACTAATTCAAAAGATTGTAATATGTGAAAGTTCACTTGGAGCATGACTGTGTGTTCTGCCAAGGGAAGTTTGGGTGTGGGGGTGTGGGATGAAAAGGAAGTGACAGTAACGCTGAGCGCATTTCATGGCTGCCTCTTCTCTAAACATTAGGTTTGTTAACTTATAAATCTATGTGAAACTACTCTCAACATTGATCAATGGAGATAACAGGAATGGAAAAGACTTCCAGCCTTGGACTGGGATCTGATGTTTATTAGACTTGTACAGGTTTGAGAGCTGCAGTTAAAGGAGTTGTCTGAGTTAGGCTACTTTCACACTGGCATAGAACCGAAAAAGGAGAAGAGGCCTCCCTACAATACCATAAATGAGGGCAACCAGAACCAATCATGTAAACCTAAAAATGTTGCTAGAAAAACAACCATAGAATGCCCAATAAAAATATAAATATTTTATTAAATCATCAATTGATCAAAAATTATTTAAAGACATTTTCACAGAATTACTATGGAGAAAAATCAGCAAAACAACCTGGATACAGTAGTCCCCCCTGACGAAGCTGAGGCGAAACGCGCGTCGGGGTTCTTGCCTGCCCTGTGTTCGGTGTCTCAGCCCTTCATCATGTCTATGGGTATGTTCACGTTCCCAGTGGGTACTTCTGTGTAATAGCTTGTTATTTTGTAGTCTGCTATCCATGACCTGTTGTTTAGGGGCATATTCATTTGAAATTATTTAACGGATGGTATGTGATTATGTGCTCTAGAGTACTACCATTTAGGGCCTTATCAGTACACACTACTCTCTACTGGGCTGTGCAGCGAGGTGAATATCACAGTCACTTGTAGCAGGTATTAACCTGATATTTGCTGCTTGTGAATCACCTCACTGCATATTGCATGGACATGTATGTCATCTATTTGGTGGGCTTTTGAGGCACCGACAGGGGGGACTACTGTATCCAGGTTGTTTTGCTGATTTTTCTCCATAGTAATTCTGTGAAAATGTCTTTAAATAATTTTTGATCAATTGATGATTTAATAAAATATTTATATTTTTATTGGGCATTCTATGGTTGTTTTTCTAGCAACATTTTTAGGTTTACTTTCACACTGGCGTTTTGGCTTTCCGTTTGTGAGATCCGTTCAGGGCTCTCACAAGCTATCCAAAACGGATCAGTTTTGCCCTAATGCATTCTGAATGAAAAAGGATCCGCTCAGAATGCATCAGTTTGCCTCCGTTTGCATTCCGCTCTGGAGACGGAGACCAAAACGCTGCCTGCAGTGTTTTTCTGTTCGTCCTTGGATGCAGAGCGAGATGGATCCGTCCTGACACGCAATGTAAGTCAATGAGGACAATAACACAATAGAAAACGGATCTGTCCCTCATTGACTTTCAATGGAGTTCATGACGGATCCATCTTGGCTATATAAGACATAATACAACCGGATCCGTTCATGACGGATGCATGCGGTTGTATTATTGTAACGGAAGCGCAAAAACCACTAGTGTGAAAGTAGCCTTAAAGTGTACTGAGAGAAAATAACAAAAGAATCAATGATTAATCCTCACTCCTTTTTCTCAGTTACTTCTTCAAGCGCTGAGCTCCAGTCCTCCCTGCTGCTGCAGTGACATTCCAGGCACACAGGTCACTGCTGCATCCAATCACTGAACTCAAAAGTGACATCCCATGTACCTCTGAGGCCAATGATTGGCTGCAGCAGTAACCTGTCGCCACTGCAGCCAGGAAGATGACATCAGCAGTGAGAGGACCAGAGGTCAGTGCTGGAGAAAATTAGTTATTTTACCACATCCACAGGGGCTGCCTGAGTTTTTGTTCAACTTGGACGACCCCTTTAACGGGCCTCTGTCAGCAGATTTGTACCTATGACACTGGCTGACCTGTTACATGTGCGCTTGGCAGCTGAAGGCATCTGTGTTGGTGAATACATCATCATGTCTGGTCCTGTTAATCAAAGTACAAAGGGCACAGAAACGCCCCCGTTACTCCTAGAGGCTCATTTACATATATAATAACTTCATAACTTAATTTTTCTCAGCAATGCGGACACATATGAACATGGGACCAACACAGATGCCTTCAGCTGCCGAGTGCACATGTAACAGGTCAGCCGGTGTCATCTAATACCATCTAATACTGAAAACAATCCTGACTATAATGACTTTATTACAAGCATTATATGGCCATGATACGACAGTAATGTTATCCTATGGGGGTTGCTGTAGCTCCATGGGCCAGTGTATGTTTGTACAGAGGTTTTTGTACGCACTCCATATGCTGCTGTATAGAAAGGTTTTGCCATGCTCCATAGAATGTCTTATGGATGGCATTTCTTCTCATATGTATCTATGAATTTCTGTATACAAACTCCATAGGGGTGCTGTATGAGTATTTTATTCCACATTGAAAACAAAGCTCGTACTTATATGAGCGGTGGGACCCGCACCTATAAGACAATGGGGGCATATCCTAGCGATATGCCCCCATTATCCATGATGAGACAACCCCTTTAATAAATGAATCTCATGATTTAACTGTTGGTACCCATACACAATAAAGTACAGAAAAAAATGGTCAAAAATATGGTACTGTAAAGGAATCCAGTGCAGTTTGTGCATCTGTGCAGAATCCCATATGATAACGATTTCACCAGGCGTGAGGCCTGATAATAAAAACAGAAAATCATATGATGTGTCTGTTTTTAATAATAATTACTAGAATGTGTATAAAGACAGTTTCTAAGTAGATACGAAAATGTAAATTTGTATATGTATAGTAACCTAATGTAGTAATTCAGCATACAGTAACTGAAATAAAGATGTCATTATACACTGAGATCTATGGTCACCACCACCAATGTTTAAAAACAACATTATCCATGAAAATTGGTGTCAGCTGACAACCATGCAAATATTTTGCCTAATGATATGAAATGTGTAATGAATGGTGAAGCATTCCAAGAATTAAATTGTCATAGCAAGCTATAACTATAACGAGGGAGTCAAGCCGCTTTTTACTGGAGACTAAACATTTTCAGCTGTAATGAATCTAGTGTTTTTAAAGATGGTGGTGGGAAGCATATGCATCTATTAGTGCCATAAAAAGCCATTTTACCCTTACAGACAACTTTTACACTCATTGGCAGCTCAGTGCTACAAGTGTTTGACGTTCCGCATGATCCACACGTCTTTAGCACTTTGCTTTAAAGAGGTTTCTACTGATTTGGTTTCTACTGACTGTCCTGGTTTTGACTCTGGTCAGCTGACAACTCTTCTGTTTTCTCATTTAGTCATCCAGTAAGGTCTGTGAGCTTGCACTGGTTTTCTGTTGTCTTACTCCACTGATGGAACCGGGTCCCTAGAAGCCAAGACTATCTGGTCTTGCAATGGGCTATGGCATACCTCCCAACTAGAGATGAGCGAATTTCTAAAAAATTCGATTCGGCCGGTTCACCGAATTTTTAGAAGAAATTTGGGTCGATTCGCGTTAAAAAACAACTATTTCATGGCTTCAGGGAGCCTTTATAGTGATGTAGAACACTGTGCCTTGCAGTAACACGCATAGGGAGTCTGCTGTGGTAGTGAAACAATACTGTGAGTCAGTATGACATGCAGATGACAGGCGTCGCTCTTAGAATCACTGCACACTTCACTTATTTGGGCAGTTACGGGACCAAAACTGACCAAATAACTCAAGTGTGAACTCAGCCTTACAGGTCAATGTTAGCATCAAGAAGAAGCGCACTCCTTTTACACTGTCGGCAGCTGATTCCACATAGATGTCTACAGAACCTGTTCTATTAAACACTTATACAAGTAGAGCCCCCCAACAGAGTGGAGAGGGTGTCAGCAGTAAGTTTGTGTTGACATCACTTGACAGGGTACTGGTTATTCCCACTCGACCCCCTTTTTTCCTCAGGCTGCCCTCCACACACTTCCCGCCTCTACTTCCCCTCGAACCTTCTTCCCTTCAAATAAAAACACTGACACCTGGATGGAATAAATTGGCCACAGCAGCCTTTTATTAAACAAACATACATATAAAATTAACCCCACATTAACCTAACCCAGGGGGAGGTCCTTGAAGCCCGAAAACCTTGGAAACCATGCCGGGGTGGCCGACCTTACCTCCAGCCGTTGCACCTTAGCTCGGAAGCACCATGGTTGACACACCCCAACAATCCCGCCACAGCCGCCAAGCAACCATGGGAGTCCAGCCCCCACCGTGGGGCCCTCCCATCCTCGTCCTCTGATAAACCCACCGACTCCAAGGACCTCCCATTGCCACCCTAAGCCGCCGCGACAATAGCCTCCCCTTTTCATCCTTCTACTCTTCTTTTTTTTTTTTTTTTTTAATGGAACCCTCATCATGCGCAGACCAACACACAACCCAAAATCCCACACTGACAACTATTTCCCAAGGGCCCCAGCCCCCTTCCCCTCCCAAAACACAGGGGTGGGTGGGCGGGGGTCAGTACACATCAAAATGGCCCCTCTCTAATGCCTCGCTCCCCCTTTTAACCCCTCTGGCTCCCCCCCACTAAATCCAACCCACCAATCCCTAACTATCCACAGGGAGGGGTCTCCTTAAACCACCCCCTGTCATGCTCGCCTCCCCCTATGCTGCGCCCTAAGTCCGGCTCCTTCTTGACAGGGTAATGGTTATTCCCACTCGACCCCCTTTTTTCCTCAGGCTGCCCTCCACACACCATCCCGCCTCTACTTCCCCTCGAACCTTCTTCCCTTCAAATAAAAACACCGACACCTGGATGGAATAAATTGGCCACAGAAGCCTTTTATTAAAAAAACATACATATAAAATTAACCCCACATTAACCTAACCCAGGGGGAGGTCCTTGAAGCCCGAAAACCTTGGAAACCATGCCGGGGTGGCCGACCTTACCTCCAGCCGTTGCACCTTAGCTCGGAAGCACCACGGTTGACACACCCCAACAATCCCGCCACAGCCGCCAAGCAACCATGGGAGTCCAGCCCCCACCGTGGGGCCCTCCCATCCTCGTCCTCTGATAAACCCACCGACTCCAAGGACCTCCCACCCGCACTGCAACCTCCATGCCTTCCTGTAAAGCCAAACACCACATGTCTATACCTAGCGCATTCAGGTGAACCCCATCACTGCGCCAATAACCGCCAACACCCTTCTCCAGCTCCCGGTGTCTGACCGCCAACGCCCCATTCCGGGCCATAAACCTACCTATTGACCTATTTGCCTTCACTCGCGCCTTGTTCACACCCTCAACTGAGCGAGCCCCCCTCCAAGCCATCCGCGGCACCATGTCTGACCAGACAGTCACCATGCCCGGGTAGAGGGACCACAATCTGAGCAGATCAAATTTAACATCCCTCACCAACTCCCGTGAAGGACGCGCACACAGATCATTGCCCCCCACGTGCAATACAAGTACATCCGGAGCCCTATCCTGCTTCACAAACTGGTGGAATTCCGGCAACATTCCCTTCCACATCATGCCCCACCTGCCAATCCACCTTACCACTGCCACTTCCCGCGCAAAACCGAGCTGCTGACCGTCAGGCCGAACTGCCGCCCGGAGTGCTCCCCAGAAAACGTAGGAGTACCCTAGCACCCAAACTAACGTCGGACCGGAACCTGCAATGAAACAAAAACATAACAGAACCAAAATCGATTAGCCAACTCCCCCACATCCTATACAAAACTTGCTTTACGACAAGTCACCACCCCCCAAGCCCATCCAGGCGCACATAAGACCTAAACCGCACAGATTCCCATCTCCCGATCTTCTTGATGACCTCCTCCCCTAAACCCCATCTGGCAGCCTCCGTTGCCGCACCTATCCGAAAGGAATGACTAGCATATCCCGCATCACCCAAACCCAACTGAACCAAGCACCGTCTGAGCACTGCCGTGAACTGGAACCTTGACAGAAAAGAACCGTCAGCATGCACCAACAGGGGGGTAACCACCCTACCCCATTCACAACCGTAATCCCGCAAGCAGCGCACATGAAACATCTCACAATCCGGGACACTAAACAACACCACCCGCCTGCCTCTACCCTCCACATTGGTCTTGGACCGCCGCAAAACTAACTCCATCCGATCCGGAAAAACATCCACATCGTCACGCAACAGGCCCCCCAACCTATCCGTCGCCGGGCAGACAAGCTCTCCCAATCTCAATGCACCGAAAAATCCAGCGAAAACGCCAAGCGGAACAAACGAACCTCCCACAGCGATGTGCACACATCCGCTAACGTCCTACCTAACCGCAACAACATCAAAAACTACACCAGGCGACGAGAATCCTTCCCCGTACCGCCCCTACGCCACCCCTTTAACGAACTCCTCACCAAAAAAGCCTTAGTAACGTCAACCATGCCCCGTAAACGAAACCCAAAAGCCACTCCCGCGATCCAACTATTCATCTTGGTGACAGACCATCCATCCTCCCTACAGTGCCCAATAAACAACAAGAGGGGAATCTCAAGACCCTCCCGCTCCCCCACACCCAACCTCGCCTTCCACTCTTCCCACCCCCGCCAAGCTCCAGCATACTTATCCCACGTCTCAGGCGCCAAGGATGACCGAATCAAGCCCATCACTGCTGTTCCAGGGTTTCCCAAATCCCCGCCGGACACTCCAGGCCCACCTCCGCTGCACCAGGAGCCAGCTGGCGGAAACGGTCCCACTGCAAACGAGAGAGGGCGTCAGCAATACAGTTATCCACACCGGGCACATGAACCGCCACAACCCACGCATTAAGTAGCAGGAATTCCAGCACCAACTTCTGTAGAAGCCGCACAACCAATGGTGAAGAAGCCGACAAACTGTTAATTGCTTGCACGACCTCCAAATTGTCGCAGTGGAACCGAACCGTCCTGTTACGAAACAGGTCCCCCCACAACAACACCGCCACCACAATCGGAAACAGCTCCAATAACGCTAGGTTGCACACCCATCCCTTACTGACCCAACTGTCCGGCCACTTACCCGCGCACCTCCATTAGCCGTGGATCCACTGCTGCTGGCAATTTCTTCAAGGAGGGCAGGCCCCTCCCCCTCTGCTCTCCTGGATGTCACCGCCGGGAGCCTGCTGCCTCCTGCCTCGTGGCCTGCAGCAGCTCCGCCATGCTCTCCACCGCTCCCTCGCTGAGAGGCCCCAGTCCCCGCTCCATGGACTGGGCCTGCCGTACCGGGTCCCGCCTCCACACGCCGACCGTCACGCCTGGCACAGCCTGCAGCAGAGCTTCGCCGCTGAGCAGGATTCCTCCCACGCCTGGGCGTCCGGGGAGGCACAGGTACCGACGGCCCCAGGCGTGAAGGGTCCCTTGAGGGGCTCCTTTTCCGGTGCTGAGCCCTAGGGGCCGCCATCTCGGGACTGAGGCGCGCCGGCGGTACGGACCGCTGCGGCCGGGACGTCTGAGGCAGAGGCAAAGCGGGAGCCTCTGCCACCCCCTGCAGCAGCTCCTGGACCCGACCTTGCAGCCAGTCCTCACCCTTCTCGACCGCCGCTGCACGAAGCTGTGCAATGATCGCTTCCATGATGCGTCCGAATGGCGGTCAGTACACATCAAAATGGCCCCTCTCTCCTGCCTCGCTCCCCCTTTTAACCCCTCTGGCTCCCCCCCACTAAATCCAACACACCAATCCCTAACTATCCACAGGGAGGGGTCTCCTTAAACCACCCCCTGTCATGCTCGCCTCCCCCTATGCTGCGCCCTAAGTCCGGCTCCTTCTGATTATTTTGCCCTTCCTCTGATCCGTCAGAACAATAACCCCCAAAAAACGGATCCTGTCTGTGGAACATCCACCTTAACTCGGTCAGCGTTTGGTCAGTAATCCATCAGCCAAAAAAAGTGGATCCAAAACAGAGATGACTCATGAATGGAATATTTGCATGTCTTGTGTGTTTTGTACCCACTCCTGCTTTTGGCTACCAAATCATAAGCCAACTGTGATGCAAAATAGGGACCATGTCATGCAGGCTTTACAGCTGTTACATAGACAGGATCCTTTGTGCGTCTTATTTTTCCTTCCTTCTGACAGATCAGAAGAAGAGTCAAATAAATGATGATGTCAGCCAGGCCGAAAGGCAAAATAGTGGCCCAGTCATGGAGTGGGGAGGCTGGGAACAGCATGAGAAGTCCACAGAGTGGCCCTATGACATAGTGGTAAGGTGGAAGCAGCATAAGGAGACAACAGAGTGGCCCACTCACAGAGTCTGCAGGTGGCAGCAGCATTAGGAGGAGGCCACAGAGTGGTACAATGACAGTGTGGAGGTTGCAGCAGCATCAGGAGGCCACAGAGTGGCACAATGACAGAGTGTGGAGGTGGCGGCTGCAGCAGCATCAGGAAGAGGCCACAGGGTGGCACAATGACAGTGTGGAGGTGGCAGCAGCATCAGGAGGCCACAGAGTGGCACAATGACAGAGTGTGGAGGTGGCAGCAGCAGTATCAGGAGGAAGCCAAAGGGTGGCACAATGACAGTGTGGAGGTGGCAGCAGCATTATCAGGAGGCCACAATGACAGTGTGTGGAGGTAGTGGCAGCAGCATCAGGAGGAGGTCACAGGGTGGCACAATGATAGTGTGGAGGTGGCAGCAGCAGCTTCAGGAGACCACAGAGTGTCAAGGTGACATAGTGTAGAGGTGGCAGCAGCATCAGGAGACCACAGAGTGGTAAGGTGACATAGTGTGGAGGAGGCAGCAGCAGCATCAGGAGACCACAGAGTGGCAAGGTGACATAGTGTGGAGGTGGCAGCAGCATCAGGGGACCACAGAGTGGCAAGGTGACATAGTGTGGAGGTGGCAGCAGCATCAGGAGACCACAGAATGACCCAGTGACAGAGTAGGGAGGTGGGTGGCAGTACAAGTACCAAGTGAATATGGTGGGTGAAAGAAGGAGCACTTGGCATCAGATGTGTGGCATCAGGCGGGTGGGAGTATCAGAATAGTAGCTGAGGCAGGAAGCCAGAAGAAACTAGTCTCATTTGTCAAAGTGTTGGTGTGGCACTGTGGATGATCTAGTCTGATGCATCAGGCATTGGTGGGTGGAAATTCTGGCTGAGCCACGCCTGATTCATCTTGACAAAGGTCAGTCTCTCCACATTTTGGGTCGACAGGCGAGTTCTTCTTGGGGTAACTATGGCCCCCGCCGCACTAAACACCCGCTCTGATGCCACAGTACTGGCCGGACAGGACAGCTTTTCCAGGGCAAACTCTGCCAGTTGCGGCCACAAATCCAATTTGGCTGCCCAGTAGTCCAGTGGATCTTCAATGTGGGGTGGCAGGGTGCTGTCCAAGTATGCCACCACTTGCTGGTTCAGGTCCTGCTCCAGGTCTAGTTGCTGCTGGTGAGTAGTTTCTTCACTAGGCATGTGAAGAAACCTACTCATCAGCGACTCTAGACTCAAGTTGCTGCTGATGGAGCTGTAACTGCTTCTACCCCCCTACCCTGCCACAGCAGCCATGGCAGAGGAATGTGAGAGGCCCCCCCGGTCAGACCTGCGAGGGGATGGACGATGGCGCAGATAGGCAGAGGCCAACTGACTACATAGGATGTCTCTATAGTAGTTCAGTTTGTCCTCCCTCTAAGCGGGTGTGAAGAAGGCCCCCATTTTGGACCGGTAGCGAAGGTCAAACAAGGTGGAGAGACAGAAGTCATCCCTCTGCCGAATGGTGACAATTCGGCTGTCACTATGCAAGCAAGTGAGCATGCATCGGGCCATTTGTGCAAGTAGCTAGGAGGGACTCCCTGCCTCCAACTCCACTGCATACTGCCACAATGTGTTTGGGTCCTCTGCCTCGTCTTCCTCATCGCCCTGTAGCTCCTCTGGGTGCACCTGCTCCTCCTCTCCTGTCACCTGTGTAGAAAAACCACCCATTTCACTACACATTGCTTGTGCTCCAATGTCCTCCTTCTCCTCCTCCAGTTCAGCTCCCACAGAGCTCATGTTGCCGTGAGATCTAGGCGCCATGTCCCCAGTCCCCTGATCAGCCAGATTTACCAGCATCTGTTCCAGGACATGAAGCAGTGGAATGACGTTGTTTATCCCGTAGTCCTGGCGACTGACAAATAACGTGGCATTCTCAAAGAGTCTGAGCAAACAGCAGGTGTCATGCATGAGCTGCCACTGGCTGACATTGAAGTTACACAGGGGAGTACTTCTGTCTGCTTGGATCAACAATAAATCGTTTATGGCCTTTCTCTGTTCATATAGTCGGTCAAACATATGGAGGGTGGATTTCCAACGGGTGGAAACATCGCATATGAGTCTATGTTGGGGGATGCCATTCTGCCGCTGCAGCTCAAGGAGGGTGTGCTTTGCGGTGTATGAGTGGCTGGAGTGCATGCAAAGTTTCCTGGCCATTTTTAGGATGTCTTGCAGATGGGTGGAAGACTTCAGGAACCGCTTGACAACCAGATTGAACACTAGTGATGAGCGGCAGGGGTCATATTCGAATTTGCGATATTTCACAAATATTTTGTAGAATATTCAGCAAATATTCGCGCATTCGAATATTCATTATATTCTGCGATTTTTTTTTACTTGAAAAATCAACAAGATAATGATCGAGTAATATGCGAATTTTCGTAACGCGAATTTTTATCGCAAATTTTTCAATTGCCAAGCAAAAACATGATTCCTCCCTGCTTCTTGCTTGTGGGCCAATGAGTCATAGCACTATATCGAAAATATTTGTTTTTTAGAATATTCTTAATATTCTAAAACAAGAATATATAGCAGTACAGCGAATATTCGGAAAAAAAAAACAAATGTAGAGCAATTTTGCTAATATAGTGCTATAATCTTTTTTTTAATAGTTGTAATTTTTTTCCAATCTGAACTTCAGATGAGAAAAAAATTACAACTATTAGACAAAGAAGATTATAGCATTATATTAGCTAAATTGCTCTACATTTGTGTTGTTTTTTCGAATATTCACTATATTGCTATATATTCTTGTTTTAGAATATTACGAATATTCGAAAAAACTAATAAATTTGATATAGTGCTATATATTAGTTTTTTAGAATATTAATAATTTTTCCCAATTAAAGTCATGATTCCTCCCTGCTTCTTGCTTGTGGGCCAATGAGTCATTGGCCCACAAGCAAGAAGCAGGGAGGAATCATGTTTTTACTCGGAAATTGAAAAATTCACGATAATAATTCGCATTACAAAAATTTGCATTATAAAAATTTGCAAAACACGGGTGCTTCTGTTCACTTGTCTTTATTAGGGTATATATCCATCTCAACGCGTTTCGGGACAGGCACGTCCCTTCATCAGGAGCAATCAATTGCTCCTGATGAAGGGACGTCCTGTCCCGAAACGTGTTGAGCCGGATATATACCCTAATAAAGACAAGTGAGCAGAAGCACCCGTGTGATTGGCTGCTTCATTTTGTAAGATTCTAGAAGCAATCCAGGCTGGGGGGGTGTTTGGTTTACAGGTGTATTATGCTTATTGTAGTAAAACACCCCCCTCGTGAAGTGATTAAAAAAGTTTACTATACTTCAGTATTTTTATTATACTTGTATTCTTTTAAAAAAAAAATACTAACTTGTTTGCTGTATTCATCTACTACACATTGAAGTGTATGACACTACAGTTAACGGTCTCCTAGGCACTTGAGACCCAGTGTAGTGTGTTTATGTTCATTTTTTTCTGTATTTCTAAGAAACATACACCACACTAAAATACCTTCTCACCGACCAACCACTATTGGCGCTCACAACGGGTTTCCAGAAATAGGCGGAATTGAGGTGTTACCAACACCTACCGGTCCTCCTATTTCCCTCAATCCTTTACTTCCCGTTGTCAGTCACCATAGATCCGATTTTGAGTTGTCGCAGAGAAAGCCAGGATTCAATTTATTGATGAAGGACACGGAGCAGTTCCTCCACTGTGTGACTCCGTTCGCTCAGGCAAACGAGGTGCAGAACAGCGTGACACCGCCGTGCCCTGCACATGTGGTATGCTGGAGGGGCACTGTGAATTGTCCCTGCAGTGGAGGCTGAGGACACGGTGGAGGATGAGGAGGCAGAGACGGACATTGTCACAGGACCAACGGCATGAGAACGTAGAGGCGGAAGCTGCATCACCTGGCCAAGTTGCTGGTGTGGCTGTGCAGGAACCACATTCACCCAGTGGGCCGTAAAGGACATGTATTGTCCCTGACCGTAGTTGCAGCTCCACAAGTCGGCGCTGCCATGCACTTTGGCAGACACCAACAGGCTCAAGGACTGGCCCACCTTCTGTTCTACATACATGTGCAGGGCTGGTACTGCCTTTTTGGCAAAGAAATTATGGCTTGGAACTCTCCACCTCGTCTCGGCACAAGCCAACTGTTCTCTGAAAGGTGCAGAGTCCACCACTTGGAAAGGGAGGGACTGCAGCACCAGCAACTTGGCCAGGAGCACATTCAGCTTCTGCGCCATTGGATGAGTGCACACACACTGTTGTCTCTTGGCAATTGCTTCGGTGATCGATTACTGTCGGAATGACTGACGAGGAGCAGCAGATGATGGGAAGGACAGACAGCTCCCTTCGGCTGAGGTGGTGGAGTCTTGACTGTCTGAAATCGGGTGTGTGCCACTGGGTGATTCAGCAGTTGCTGCGGCAGGCTGGACCACCACATCGGAGCCACAGTTCTCCCAGGCCACTTTATGGTGAAGCTGCATATGTTGCCGCAGGGCCGTGGTGCCAACATTGTAAGTGATTTTACACCCAACACTCCGCACTAACTGACTGCTACCGCAGCTGCTTCCCTGAACCCCTGCACCACTACTTTCCACTCATTTTTTGCAAGATAATACATTTTGGGTCCTTTGCTGAATTTGTGACAGTCAATACAAACTTTAAATACTGCAATTATATTCTGGGTTTAAAAAAACACCCATTTTTGGCAAGACCCTACATCTGGGGCCTTTGCTGAATTTCTGACAGTGAAATACAAGCTTTAAATACTGCAATTGTATACTGGGTTTAAAAAAAAAAACATTTTGTGCAAGATAATACATTTGCGGCCTTTACTGCATTTTTGGTAGTCCAATACAAGTGTTAGATACTGCTATTAAATTCTGGGTTTAAAAAAACACCCAATTTTGCAATACCCTACATCTGGGGCCTTGGTTGCATTTGTCACAGTGAAATACAAGCTTTAAATACTGCAATTATATTCTGGGTTTAAAAAAACACCTATTTTTGGCAAGACCCTACATCTGGGGCCTTTGCTGCATTTGTCACAGTCAAATACAAACTTTAAATACTGCAGTTATATTCTGGGTTTAAAAAAAACACCCATTTTATGCAATACCCTACATCTGGGGCCTTTGCTGCATTTGTCACAGTGAAATACAAGCTTTAAATACTGCAATTATATTCTGGGTTTAAAAAAACACCTATTTTTGGCAAGACCCTACATCTGGCGCCTTTGCTGCATTTGTCACAGTCAAATACAAACTTTAAACACTGCAGTTATATTCTGGGTTTAAAAAAAACACCCATTTTATGCAATACCCTACATCTGGGCCTTTGCTGCATTTGTCACAGTGAAATACAAGCTTTAAATACTGCAATTATATTCTGGGTTTAAAAAAACACCCATTTTTGGCAAGACCCTACATCTGGGGCCTTTGCTGAATTTGTGACAGTCAAATACAAGTGTTAGATACTGCTGTTATATTCTGGGTTTAAAAAAAAACACCCATTTTTGGCAATACCCTACATCTGGGGCCTTTGCTGCATTTCTGACAGTGAAATACAAGTTTTAAATACTGCAATTATATTCTGGGTTTAAAAAAACACAAATTTTTTGCAAGACCCTACATCTGAGGCCATTGCTGCATTTGTCACAGTGAAATACAAGCTTTAAATACTGCAATTATATACTGTGTTTAAAAAAAACACTCATTTTTTGCAAGATAATACATTTTGGGTCCTATGCTGAATTTGTGACAGTCAAATACAAACTTTAAATACTACAGTTATATTCTGCGTTTAAAAAAACACCCATTTTTGGCAAGACCCTACATCTGGGGCCATTCTGACAGTGAAATACAAGCTTTAAATACTGCAATTATATACTGGGTTTAAAAAAACACCCATTTTGTGCAAGATAATAAATTTGCGGCCTTTGCTGCATTTCTGGCAGTCCAATACAAGTGTTAGATATGCTGTTATATTCTGGGTTTTAAAAAACACCCATTTTGGGCAAGATAATACATTTGCGGCTTTTACTGCATTTCTGGCAGTCCAATACAAGTGTTAGATACTGCTATTATATTCTGGGTTTAAAAAAAACAACCATTTTTGCAATACCCTACATCTGGGGCCTTATTTGCATTTGTCACAGTGAAATACAAGTTTTAAATACTGCAATTATATTCTGGGTTTAAAAAAACACCCATTTTTGGCAAGACCCTACATCTGGGGCCTTTGCTGCATTTGTCACAGTGAAATACAAGCTTTAAATACTGCAATTATATACTGGGTTTAAAAAAACACCCATTTTGGGCAAGATAATACATTTGCGGCCTTTGCTGCATTTCTGGCAGTCCAATACAAGTGTTAGATACTGCTGTTATATTCTGTGTTTAAAAAAACACCCATTTTTTGCAAGACCCTACAAACACCCTATTTTTTGCAAGATAATACATTTTGGGTCCTTTGCTGAATTTGTGACAGTCAAATACAAACTTTAAATACTGCAATTATATTCTGGGTTTAAAAAAACACCCATTTTTGGCAAGACCCTACATCTGGGGCCTTTGCTGCATTTGTCACAGTGAAATGCAAGCTTTAAATACTGCAATTATATACTGTGTTTAAAAAAAACACTCATTTTTTGTAAGATAATACATTTTGGGTCCTTTGCTGAATTTTTGACAGTCAAATACAAACTTTAAATACTACAGTTATATTCTGCGTTTAAAAAAACACTCATTTTTGGCAAGACCCTACATCTGGGGCCTTTCTGACAGTGAAATACAAGCTTTAAATACTGCAATTATGAACTGGGTTTAAAAAAACACCCATTTTGTGCAAGATAATAAATTTGCGGCCTTTGCTGCATTTCTGGCAGTTCAATACAAGTGTTAGATACTGCTGTTATATTCTGGGTTTTAACCACCTCAGCCCCCATGGCTTAAACACCCTGAAAGACCAGGCCACTTTTTACACTTCTGACCTACACTACTTTCACCGTTTATTGCTCGGTCATGCAACTTACCACCCAAATAAATTTTACCTCCTTTTCTTCTCACTAATAGAGCTTTCATTTGGTGGTATTTCATTGCTGCTGACATTTTTACTTTTTTTGTTATTAATCGAAATTTAACGATTTTTTTGCAAAAAAATGACATTTTTCACTTTCAGTTGTAAAATTTTGCAAAAAAAACGAGATCCATATATAAATTTTGCTCTAAGTTTATTGTTCTACATGTCTTTGATAAAAAAAAAATGTTTGGGTAAAAAAAAATGGTTTGGGTAAAAGTTAGAGCGTTTACAAACTATGGTACAAAAATGTGAATTTCCGCTTTTTGAAGCAGCTCTGACTTTCTGAGCACCTGTCATGTTTCCTGAGGTTCTACAATGCCCAGACAGTACAAACACCCCACAAATGACCCCATTTCGGAAAGTAGACACCCTAAGGTATTCGCTGATGGGCATAGTGAGTTCCTAGAATTTTTTATTTTTTGTCACAAGTTAGTGGAAAATGATGATTTATTATTTTTTTTTTCTTACAAAGTCTCATATTCCACTAACTTGTGACAAAAAATAAAAACTTCCATGAACTCACTATGCCCATCAGCGAATACCTTGGGATGTCTTTTTTCCAAAATGGGGTCACTTGTGGGGTAGTTATACTGCCCTGGCATTCTAGGGGCCCAAATGTGTGGTAAGGAGTTTGAAATCAAATTCTGTAAAAAATGGCTGGTGAAATCCGAAAGGTGCTCTTTGGAATGTGGGCCCCTTTGCCCACCTAGGCTGCAAAAAAGTGTCACACATGTGGTATCTCCGTATTCAGGAGAAGTTGGGCAATGTGTTTTGGGGTGTCATTTTACATATACCCATGCTGGGTGAGAGAAATATCTTGGCAAAAGACAACTTTTCCCATTTTTTTATACAAAGTTGGCATTTGACCAAGATATTTCTCTCACCCAGCATGGGTATATGTAAAATGACACGCCAAAACACATTCCCCAACTTCTCCTGAGTACGGCGATACCAGATGTGTGACACTTTTTTGCAGCCTAGATGCGCAAAGGTGCCCAAATTCCTTTTAGGAGGGCATTTTTAGACATTTGGATACCAGACTTCTTCTCACGCTTTGGGGCCCCTAGAATGCCAGGGCAGTATAAATACCCCACATGTGACCCCATTTTGGAAAGAAGACACCCCAAGGTATTCAATGAGGGGCATGGCGAGTTCATAGAATTTTTTTTTTTTTGGCACAAGTTAGCGGAAATTGATATTTTTTATTTTTTTCTCACAAAGTCTCCCTTTCCGCTAACTTGGGACAAAAATTTCAATCTTTCATGGACTCAATATGCCCCTCACGGAATACCTTGGGGTGTCTTCTTTCCGAAATGGGGTCACATGTGGGGTATTTATACTGCCCTGGCATTCTAGGGGCCCTAAAGCGTGAGAAGAAGTCTGGAATATAAATGTCTAAAAAAATTTACGCATTTGGATTCCGTGAGGGGTATGGTGAGTTCATGTGAGATTTTATTTTTTGACACAAGTTAGTGGAATATGAGACTTTGTAAGAAAAAAAAATAAAATTCCGCTAACTTGGGCCAAAAAAATGTCTGAATGGAGCCTTACAGAGGGGTGATCAATGACAGGGGGGTGATCAATGACAGGGGGGGTGATCAATGACAGGGGGGGTGATCAATGACAGGGGGGGTGATCAGGGAGTCTATATGGGGTGATCACCCCCCTGTCATTGATCACCCCCCTGTCATTGATCATCCCCCTATAAGGCTCCATTCAGATGTCCGTATGTGTTTTGCGGATCCGATCCATGTATCAGTGGATCCGTAAAAATCATACGGACATCTGAATGCAGCCTTACAGGGGGGTGATCAATGACAGGGGGGTGATCAGGGAGTCTATATGGGGTGATCACCCCCCTGTCATTGATCACCCCCCTGTCATTGATCACTCCTCTGTAAGGCTCCATTCAGACGTCCGTATGTGTTTTGCGGATCCGATCCATCTATCAGTGGATCCGTAAAATTCATACGGACGTCTGAATGCAGCCTTACAGGGGGGTGATCAATGACAGGGGGGTGATCAATGACAGGGGGGTGATCAGGGAGTCTATATGGGGTGATCACCACAGTCATTGATCACTCCCCTGTAAGGCTCCATTCAGATGTCCGTATGTGTTTTGCGGATCCGATCCATCTATCAGTGGATCCGTAAAATTCATACGGACCTCTGAATGGAGCCTTACAGGGGGTTATCAATGACAGGGGGGTGATCAGGGAGTCTATATGGGGTAATCACCACAGTCATTGATCACTCCCCTGTAAGGCTCCATTCAGATGTCCGTATGTGTTTTGCGGATCCGATCCATCTATCAGTGGATCCGTAAAATTCATACGGACCTCTGAATGGAGCCTTACAGGGGGTTATCAATGACAGGGGGGTGATCAATGACAGGGGGGTGATCAGGGAGTCTATATGGGGTGATCTGGGGTGAATAAGGGGTTAATAAGTGACGGGGGGGGTGTAGTGTAGTGGTGGTTGGTGCTACTTTACTGAGCTACCTGTGTCCTCTGGTGGTCGATCCAAACAAAGGGGACCACCAGAGGACCAGGTAGCAGGTATATTAGACGCTGTTATCATAACAGCGTCTAATATACCTGTTAGGGGTTAAAAAAAACACATCTCCAGCCTGCCAGCGAACGATCGCCGCTGGCAGGCTGGAGATCAACTCTCTTACCTTCCGTTCCTGTGAGCGCGCGCGCCTGTGTGCGCGCGTTCACAGGAAATCTCGCGTCTCGCGAGATGACGCACGGATGCGTCCAGGAGGAATGAATCAACCACCTTCCGGACGCATCCGTGCGTTAGGCGGTCGGGAGGTGGTTAAAAAACACCCATTTTGGGCAAGATAATACATTTGCGGCCTTTACTGCATTTCTGGCAGTCCAATACAAGTGTTAGATACTGCTATTATATTCTGGGTTTAAAAAAACAACCATTTTTGCAATACCCTATATCTGGGGCCTTATTTGCATTTGTCACAGTGAAATACAAGCTTTAAATACTGCAATTATATTCTGGGTTTAAAAAAACACCCATTTTTGGCAAGACCCTACATCTGGGGCCTTTGCTGCATTTGTCACAGTGAAATACAAGCTTTAAATACTGCAATTATATACTGGGTTTAAAAAAAACACCCATTTTGGGCAAGATAATAAATTTGCGGCCTTTGCTGCATTTCTGGCAGTCCAATACAAGTGTTAGATACTGCTGTTATATTCTGTGTTTAAAAAAACACCCATTTTTTGCAAGACCCTACAAACACCCTATTTTTTGCAAGATAATACATTTTGGGTCCTTTGCTGAATTTGTGACAGTCAAATACAAACTTTAAATACTGCAATTATATTCTGGGTTTAAAAAAACACCCATTTTTGGCAAGACCCTACATCTGGGGCCTTTGCTGAATTTCTGACAGTGAAATACAAGCTTTAAATACTGTAATTATATACTGGGTTTAAAAAAACACCCATTTTGTGCAAGATAATAAATTTGCGGCCTTTGCTGCATTTCTGGCAGTCCAATACAAGTGTTAGATACTGCTGTTATATTCTGGTTTAAAAAAAACACCCTAACCTTGCCTCCTGTGTTCCACTGACCAGCAGCAGAACTGTACAAACATATTCTCACAATAGGGAGCAGTGAACCCTGAACTCACCATCACACTGTCACTACCTGCTTGCATTATCTACCCTAAGCAGCGGCCCACAACTGGTTGAAAGTCGATTCCTAAATAAGTGCAGGAGTCTATACAAGAGGGAAGACCAGAAGGAAAATAATAAGCTAGTGACAGATTGGCAGCCACAAAAATAGAAATACTGCAGAAACAATTAGCCGAGTTAGACCAAGAGGGATAAAACTAAACTGAATTAGGAACCATAAATAAGAGTCAGAACCATGCCTAAGTCAATACCAGGAGAGCAGATAGTGTAAACCAAAAAATCAGATACAAATCAGATACAATACCAAAAGGGAGTTAAATTAAGGAATGAAGGAAACGTCAGGGTCAAATCGTCATGCTATAGTCAAGGTCAAGGTCCAAATCAGAGGTCAAGAATGTGGTATAGAGCAAGTAGAGGAGGGCTAGTATGGTTATCCAGAAGACAACACTAATCACAGGCAACTTGTGGCCAGCAGATTGCCTTTTTAAATAGAATGCGCTTCTCGGTCACATGATGCACCTAGCGTCACATGGCTGGTGACATCAACGCATCGGATGTGCTGGTGCAACCGCTGATTGGCCAGTGCACCTGCACAGAGAGTGCCTGGCCTAGTCACCCTAACAATAGGACGCTGGCACACCGGTCCCGGAGCACGCATGACACATATGGGGTGAACAATTTCACTGTATTCTTGTGAATAGAGAATATACAATAAATTATCCCTAGGAGCTGGAGTAGATCTCTGATGTCATGCGCAAAAGTTGGTTAATGGGTCAGGCTGTAGAGTTCTTCTCACATGGGGCCACACCGGAACCTGCCCATTTTGTGTAAAATATATGTTGGAACAAAATCTGTGATTTTTCTATGCAAAAAATGGAGTAGAAAAATAGTCCATGACCCCCATTTATATAATTTTTTTAAAATTATTATTATAATTATTATTATCCAATGTGCCGGTCCGCAGGGGAGAACGCGTGAGGTTCACGGTGGGCCGATGGGTGCAACAGTTCATTGGGTACTCACGGTTAGCAGATGCCTCCCTGGTCCAGCAGTGCATAGAAGAATGAGGCAGGTTTAAATCCAACTAAGAACTTTACTGTAACCAGGTTCTTGACAGCAATTTACATCCAGTTCTAAAACAGTCTCTTATAAACATGTAGGTTGGATGTGGTGAATACAAGTAACAGGCTATATATGTGGCTATCTCTCAGGCTATAGTAGGAGATTGTGTACCCACAGGTATCTAGTCCTGAATCTGGTCCTTGTTCTCAGTGACGGTGGTTTTAGGATCCTTATCTTCTACTTCAGTGTTGCTACAGATGGCCTTTCTGTACTTGTAATAATAAACGGTGAGGCTGCCGGAAGCTATACGTCCTTCACCTGTATACAAAGGTGCCTGAAAGCCTAGTAAAATGGCTATTGTCCTCCTTTGTCTTCATATAGAAAATAATCTTTTACTGGGCACCCCGGAAGGGTAAACCATAGAAGCAAGGTCCCACCTTATTGCCTATTTCCTTGGCCTTGATAACTGAGATAGGTCCGGGGTACTCTCGGCTGTGGAGCTCCAGAGTGCTGAGAGGAGAGGGGGTCCTCTCCTTCCCCCTACTCCTCACTCCTCTGTCTACTACATCTCTCCAACTCTCAACTACCAACTTCCAACTCCTCTAAATAGGCCTGAACTGAGGTATATATACTGTGGTGCTACCCCCATCTAGTGGTGGAGTGTGTGTAGTGCACCTAACAGCCTGGTAACAGGGATTCTACATAAGAATGAAATACAGCATAATAAAACATATGACATAACAAGCTTTTGCAGTGCCTACATACACTAGTGGGACGCTGCAATTACACCTTCCTTGCCTTAAAAATAGCTTGGAGAACTCTTCTATGTACTTGTGCGTTTTGATTTTTTTTAGGTATTATAGAGTTTATTCCATTCAACTCCAACTGGAATTTTAGAGCTATTTGAATCGGCAAGTGGCGCTGGAGGGAAACCCCATTATTTTCCTATCATTTGACTGCATCACTTTTCCATTGATCTGGAACGCCTGAGGCTTTTAAACTTGGGTAAACATCGGCTACAAACAAAGCACACTTTCCTGTTTCCTGTGATTAGCTCGGGTTTCAGCCTTGTTCATGTGCTGTTTACTCAGTCACTGTTTGGCAGACGCTTCTACAGCGCAGTATTTGCTTCTACATGCCATAGGCAGAATGAACACCATGCAACGCATCAGATAAAATAAGAGTAATACTCCTCCTGCACATGTGTCCTCACTATTGTTATTCTTATGATGCTACCTACTACCAGATATTCCTATGATAACATACATACCGTGGCATTAAGACTTGTGCGTACAAGCCTGATTTAAAGAAACAAAAGACGGAGCTTTAAAAACTCCATTCATCTCTTAATCTTACACTGATTACACTACTGAATTATGGAATGCACGTGTACAAAGCCCTGAACTTTTAAAGTATGATTGGTGTTGGAACAAGGAAGTGGAGTTTGGCATTCTGACCATACTTGTGCCACCAGCCGCTATAATGTGGAGAACGTTCTGTAAGCTTAGTGAATGCTCAAGTCACATCCAAACACAAGGTGATATCTGATTATTCATTTAAGTTTTATACTGGACATATCTGCCTTTATTAAAAGGTTTTTCCAGGCTCCTGATATGGATAACTTATCCTCAGGTATGTGTGTAAGGATGCCACAGGTTCGCCGACAAAACGCGTTAGTTTTATTATATAATTTTTAAGCTGTTCTTACTCTTTTTTCTTCTATCCTCAGGATAGGTCATTAATATCTGATCAGTGGGAGCCCAACACCTCGGACCCTCCACTATAAGTTGTTCCCTCGAATCCCTCCAGTGGAGAAACTACAAAGTTCATTTATTTCAGTAATGCAACTTAAAATGTGAAACTAATATATGAAATTGATTTGTTACATGCAAAGCGAGATATTTCAAGACTTTAGTTGTTATAATTTGGATAATTATGGCTTACAGCTTATGAAACCCCAAAGTCACAATCTCAGGTACCCTTTGCTCAGCTGGTATGGATTAAGTAGCGGACTAGAGTGTGACACTTTGAGCCTAGAATATTGAACCTTTTTACAAATTTCTACTTTTAAGCTGCATTAATGCAATTCCTTTTAATTTGCATTACTGAAATAAATGGACTTTTGCACGATATTCTAATTTTTCGAGTTTCACCTGTAGCTCTTGAATGGAGTAGGTAGCACGGCTCCGTTGAAAGTGTAGTGACCTATCCTCAGGATAGGCCATCAATATAAAGTATAGAGCGCTGACATATTCCACAATATCATCACTTGCTGTCGCCAGTGGAGCTCACAATCTAAATTCCCTATCAGTATGTCTATGGAGTGCGGGAGGAAACCCATGCAAACACAGAAAGTACAAATACTAAATCCAAGCAGATGTTGTCCTTGGTCAGATTCAAACCTAGGACCCCAGCCCTGCAAGGCGCCAGTGCTAACCACTGAGCCACCGTGCTGTCCAGCAGTAGCAGTCTGACACTCCGCACCCCAAGCTGATCAGCTGTTCTGCAGGAGTTGCAGGAGCTATGAGTATGCTTGAGCGAATCGAGCTACGGATCATGGACACAAAGTCGATGCGTTAAAATTCTTCGTTTGTAATGCTGTTTCCATACAGCATTAAAATGTATGGGCTCCGTGTAGCAAACCTTTATCTTGGTGAATGACTTCAGTATTCCTATCTGTGTATTTAAAAACATTGTAAAATAGGAATACGAAGTCGGCTTTGGTCCCGAGGTACCAGCTAGTACCAAAGACGACTTAGATTCCTACATCTTCGTCCGAGACAAAGTTTTGCTACATGGAGCCCATAGATGTGTATGTAGTTCCAGTGCTAACTCACATTGCTAGAGCTACTGCAGAATAACACCTGTTCAGCGGGATTAGGGGGGTTGCACCCCCAACGATCCTAAGGATAGGCTATCAATATTAAAGTCCCAGTAAATTAAAAAGATAAACATACTGTAAATTAGTCATTTTTTTCATTTATTGCCGTTAGTACAGAAATGCCACATAAAAAAATTTCTACATTTTTCAAACCACCTGGATCTAAATACTTTTGTAATTTCAAGCAATTGAAATTTAGCATAATCACTGAGTTATTCAATGAAATGTATCTGTATAGCGCCACCTGCGGTTTTTCTTTTCCTCATTTCTTGTCCACCTCACTAACATGGTCACATGCGCTCAACTTAAATCTTCAACTGCCACCAGCTATATCTACTGTAAGAAGATGTGGCAGTCACAGGGAAAGAGCGGCAGCAGAAAGGACATGCCTCCTGAGCTGCCAGGCTGAAGATAATCAAATAGAGCAACTGGAGCAATGAATGGGGAGATCTTTGGTTCCATGCCAGGCATAGGGCTGGTCCTAGCTTTGTTAGAAAGAGATTGTCATGTACTATAGGATGTCTGATTTTTATTTTTTTATGTCAAACATGGCATAACCCCTTTAACCCCCTAGGGACCGGGCTCATTTTCACCTTAAGGACCAGGCCATTTTTTGCAAATCTGACCAGTGTCACTTTATATGGTGATAACTTTAAAACACTTTGACTTATCCAGGCAATTCTGAGATAGTTTTTTCGTCACATATTGTACTTCATGACACTGGCAAAATGAAGTTAAAAAAAAATCTTTTTTATTTATCAAAAAATACCAAATTTACCAAAATTTGGGAAAAATTAGCAAATTTCCAAGTTTCAATTTCTTTACTTCTATAATACATAGTAATACCTACAAAAATAGTTATTACTTTACATTCCCTATATGTCTACTTCATGTTTGGATCATTTTGTGAATGCCATTTTAGTTTTTGGAGACGTTACAAGGCTTAGAAGTTTAGAAGCAAATCTTGAAATCTTTCAGAAATGTTCAAAAACCCAATTTTTAGGAACCAGTTCAGGTCTGAAGTCACTTTGTGAGGCTTACATAATAGAAACCACCCACCCATTCTAGAAACTACACCCCTCAAGGTATTCAAAACTGATTTTAGAAACGTTGTTAATCCTTTAGGTGTTCCACAAGAGTTATTGGCAAATGGAGATCAAATTTCAGAATTTAGATTTTTTGGGCAAATTTTCCATTTTAATCAATTTTTTACAGTTACATGCTATATTTATTGCCCTGATTCTGTAGTTTGCAGAAACACCCCATATGTGGCCGTAAACTACTGTACGGGCACACAGTAGGGTGTAGAGGGAAAGGTCGCCATGTGGTTTTTGGAAGGCAGATTTTGCTGGACTGGTTTATTTACACCATGTCCCATTTGAAGCCCACCTGATGCACCCCTAAAGTAGAAACTCAAAAAAAAGTGACCCCCATCTAAGAAACTAAACCCCTCAAGATATTCAAAACTGATTTTACAAACTTTGTTAACCCTTTAGGTGTTGCACAAGAGTTATTGGCAAATGGAGATGAAATTTGAGAATTGAAATTTTTTGGCAAATTTTCCATTTTAATCCATTTTTTCCAGTAACAACAAAAGGGTTAACAGCCAAACAAAATGCTATATTTATTGCCCCGATTCTGTAGTTTGCAGAAACACCCCATATGTGGCCATAAACTACACAGTAGGGCGTAGAGGGAAAGGTGCGCTGTGTGGTTTTTGGAAGGCAGATTTTGCTGGACTGGTTTATTTACACCATGTCCCATTTGAAGCCCCCCTGATGCACCCCTAGATTAGAAACTCCATAAATGTGGAAACTACGGGATAAGGTGGCAGTTTTGTTGGGACTATTTTTAGGGTACATATGATTTTTGGTTTATCTATATTACATTTTTGTGAGGCAAGGTTACCAAAAATATAAATTTCATCTCCATTTGCCATAAACTGTTGAGGAACACCTAAAGGGTTAATAAAGTTTGTAAAATCAGTTTTGAATACTTTGAGGGGTGTAGTTTCTTAGATGGGGTTACTTTTATGGAGTTTCTACTGTAGGGGTGCATCAGGGGGGCTTCAAATGGGACATGGTGCCAAAAAAAAAGGCCATCAAAATCTGCCTTCCAGAAACCATACAGCGTTCCTTTCCTTCTGCGCCCTGCCGCCCGGTCATACAGCAGTTTACGACCAAATATGGGGTGTTTCTTTAAACTGCAGAATCAGGATAATAAATATTAAGTTTTGTTTGGCTGTTAACCCTTGCTTTGTTACTGGAAAAAAACGAATAAAAATTGAAAATTTGCCAAAAAATTGCTGTTTTGGCACTGTTTTTATTTAATTTTTTTGACCGTGTTCCTCTGAGGGGTTAGGTCATGGGGTATTTTTATAAAGGCAGATTCTTACGGAGGCGGCGATACTTAATATGTCAACTTTTTATTTATTTATTTATTTATGTTTTACACTATATTATCTTTTTATAAACCAAAAAAAAAACATTTTAGTATCTCCATAGTCTAAGAGTCAGTTTTTTAAAAGTTTTTAGCCGATTATCTTTGGTAGGGGCTCATTTTTTGCGGGATGAGAGGACGGTTTTATTGGCACTATTTTGGGGGGCATATGACTTTTTAATCACTTGCTATTACAATTTTTGCGATGTAAGGTGACAAAAAAAAATTTGCACCATTTTTATTTGATTTTTTTGAACGTGTTCATCTGAGGGGTTAATTCATGGGGTATTTTTATAGAGCAGATTCTTACGGACGTGGCGATACCTAATATGTCTACTTTTTTTATTTATTTTAGTTTTACTAAATAATATTAAAAAAATATATATATATTTTTTAGTGTCTCAAGTCTGAGAACCATAATTTTTTATCCGATTGTCAGTGGCTAAATTGGGGAAGGGGAATATAAATTTAGTACTCCATGGAAGTGTGGTACTCCCTGAAGCAACCGTCAATGTAGAGGCCTGGATGATCGGGGCACGTGTCACACTGAGTAGTGGTGTCCTTCCGTATCCCCCTCCTGTGACACACTCTGCACTTTTTTTGGGTCCGTCCCTTCTTTCCAGTATGGGGGACCACACCTGGAAGTGTTTACTGGTCAGAAAAGATCAGGGCCTTGAGGACTGCCTCATAGTACTGAAGGAATTTCCCTGTGTTGCAAGGCAACCTGTACCAAGTAGACCGCAACTTTTTTGTACCATGCCCTGGTTTTGCGCATGGCATTATATGGCTTGAGGACTTGATCAAAGAGATCAACTTCTCCCATATACCGATTGTAGTCAGCGATACAATCGGGCTTGAGGACCGTTGCCGCGGTACCTTGCACAGGGATAGGGGGTGATGCCGTTACTGTGAATTGTGGACAGTACAAGGACAGCCCTCTTGTCCTTATATCTGACCAGCAACAGGTTTCCACTGGTAAGAGCACGGGTCGCACCCCTGGGGATAGGTACCTGGAGGGGCTGGGTAGGGAGGCCGCATTGATTTTTCTGCACGGTCCCACAAGCGGACGTGGATCTGGCGGCGAGGGAATGGAACAAGGGGATACTAGTATAAAGGTTATCCACGTACAGGTGGTAACCCTTATCTAGCAGTGGGTGCATAAGGTCCCACACAAGTTTCCTGCTAACACCCAGAGTGGGGGGACATTCTGGGGGTTGAATACGGGAATCTCGCCCCTCAAACACACAAAACTTGTAAGTGCACCCTGAGGTACTCTTACAAAGTTTGTACAGCTTCACGCATATCTCGCCCTCTTTGTAGGAACATACTGGCAGAAAATGAGTCTCCTCTTCAAAGCATTGAGAGACTGAGCAACCTCGACCTCCCTTACAGGTACATAGGCCTGCACAAATTTGGCACCAAAGTGATCGATGACCGGCCTGATTTTGCACAGACGGTCATAGGCAGGATCACTTTGGGGGGGACATGCTGCATTATCTGCATAATGCAGGCATTTCCGGATGGCCTCAAACCGAGTACGTGTCATGGCCATACTGTAAAGTGGGGTCTGGTAGAGGACGTCCCCACTCCAGTAATGCCTGACACTAGGTTTTTTGACTAGGCCCATGTGCAGCACGAGGCCCCAAAACGTCCTCATCTCGGCTGCACTGACTGAAGTCCAGCCAACGGCCCTAGCCAAAAATGAGCCCGGGTGTTGAGCAACGAACTGTTGGTAGAGATGTTGCGAACTTAAAAAATTTCCGTTCGCGAAAGGCGAACGCGAATTTCCGCAAATGTTCGCGAACGGGCGAACCGCCATAGACTTCAATAGGCAGGTGAATTTTAAAACCCACAGGGACTCTTTCTGGCCACAATAGTGATGGGAAAGTTGTTTCAAGGGGACTAACACCTGGACTGTGGCATGCCGGAGGGGGATCCATGGCAAAACTCCCATGGAAAATTTCGTAGTTGACGCAGAGTGTGGTAAGTTGAATTCACAATGCGATTAATATAACCTGCATTAATCGCATTGCGAATTCAACTTAGAGCTAAGTTCCTAATGGTTGTATTGCTAGAATTGACGAATATGACGAATATAGCACTATATTCTCAATCTTCGTTATATTCTAGCAATACAACCATTAGGAACCCAGCTCTAAGTTGAATTCGCAATGCGATTAATATAACCTGTATTAGGCTGAGTTCACACAAGCGTGTCCGGATAAGGTCCGGATGCAATGCGGTAAACCCACGCGAGTAGGTACCCAATTGCAGTCAGTTTTGACTGCGATTGCGTTCCGTTGTTCAGTTTTTATCGCGCGGGTGAAATGCGTTTTGCACACGCGTTATAAAAAACTGACTGTGGTACCCAGACCCGAACTTCTTCACAGAAGTTCAGGTTTGGGTTCGGTGTTGTGTAGATGTCATATTTTCCCTTATAACATGGTTATAAGGGAAAATAATAGCATTCTTTAATACAGAATGCTTAGTAGGTAGTCAATTGAGGGTTAAAAAATAATTAACTCACCTTCTCCTCTTGATCGCGTAGCTGCCGGTCTCTTCTTACTTCTTTAATCGTGAGCTGCCGGCTAAAGGACCTGTGGTGACGTCAGATCACATGGTCTAATCACATGGTCCATCACATGGTTAATTATTTTTTAACCCTCAATTGACCACCTACTAAGCATTCTGTATTAAAGAATGCTATTATTTTCCCTTATAACCATGTTATAAGGGAAAATAATACAGTGAATAGACTGTCACCTAGCAACCGTGCGTGAAAATCGCACCGCATCCGCACTTGATTGCGGATGGTTGCGATTTTCACTCAGCCCCATTCACTTCTATGGGGCCTGCGTTGCGTGAAAAACGCACAATATAGAGCATGCTGCGATTTTCACGCAACGCATAATTGATGGGTGAAAATCCCCGCTCATGTGCACAGCCCCATAGAAGTGAATGGGTCCGGATTCAGTGCGGGTGCAATGCGTTCACCTCACGCACTGCACCCGCGCGGAAATCTCGCCCGTGTGAACTCAGCCTTAATCGCATTACGATTACAACTTAGATCTGAGTTCCTAATGGTTGTATTGCTAGAATTGACAAATATATAACGAATATAGCACTATATTCTCAATCTTCGTTATATCCTAGCAATACAACCATTAGGAACCCAGCTCTAAGTTGAATTCGCAATGCGATTAATATAACCTGTATTAATCGCATTGCAATTACAACTTAGTCAAATTTGTGACACTGCAGCTTAAGAATGAATCTAAGATGGATGCTGTCCTTGCTTTTTGATAGGAGGTGGGAGGGTCTGGGAGGGAGGGTATGCTGATTGGTTGAAATGTGTCTGCTGACAGTGAGGTACAGGGTCAAAGTTTGCTCAATGATGATGTATAGGGGGCAGACCAAACATCGCATATGTTCGCCCGCCGCGGCGAACGCGAACAAGCTATGTTCGCCGGGAACGGTTCACCGGCGAATAGTTCGAGACATCTCTAACTGTTGGGCGTACAGGTTCGTCTGCACCACCATCAGATTTACAAAGTGGTCACTGAAAAAAAGACTAAAATAGTCATATTATGTGAAGCCCACTGTGGAAATCTGGATTCCTGGTTGGCCTACAAGATCAGGAATCGCGGGATCAAAATGCTCTGGGGTACACCATGCAAGTTCACCGGTAGGGGGCTCCGGTGGACTTAACTGGTGGGCCGGAAAACTAGTATGAGCCCCAGAGCTGCTCGTACTAGTGTGGGCCACAGGGTCCCTAGCATGGCGGTCCCCTTGCTCCCCCGCCTTGGGGTCTCATCATCATCGCTAGATGATGAGGAGGACACGGATGACAAAAGGAAAGTGGGGTCATCCTCGTCCTCACTGGGGCTCTCGGACTCGGAGGCAAGCTGGGCGTATGCCTCCTCGGCCCGAGAACATCCGGCGCGCCATAGGGGAGTGTGTGTGTGAGCTTGCGTGTTAAACTTTATTTGGTGTGCGTGTGTGTGGGGGCACGGGTGTTCATGAACTTACCCTAAACCTAACAGACAATTTTTTTTATAAATAACAAAAAAAAGGGCAAAAAAAATTCAGCCGACCAAAGCTGATCAGCGGTGGGGTGCAGTGATGGCCAGTTCGCGGTGTTCGCCCACGAACACATGCGGGCTGCCATCTTAAATTACAAGTCCGGCGAGGCACAGGTAAGCCCTTACCTGTGCCTGCGCCGCGAGTCGGTCTGAAACAAATGCGGTCACCGGGAGTAGGCAGTTCCGAGAACAGCCCGATGAAGGCCCCCAGCGGCTGTTCTCGGAACTGCCTGCTCCCAGTGACCGCATTTGTTTCAGACCGGCTCGCGCACAGGCACAGGTAAGGACTTACCTGTGCATCCCCGGACTTGTGACTTAAGATGGCAGCCCGCATGTGTTCGCGGGCGAACACCGCAAACTGGCCATCACTGGTGGGGTGTGCGATGCGCTAACAGTGGCCGGACGCTAAGAGTGCCAGTGTACGCAGAAAAAAAAAACTGCTTGCGCCCCAAAAAAAAGTTGTGGGGGAGGGCAGGGGGGCAAGCTGCAGCACCCCTGGAGGGGTCTAGGGTCACACAGCTGTGCTCTGGACCCCAGACACCCGATTTAGGGTGATGCAATCAAAAACACTTTTTTTTTTTCACTAACTTTCTCTGAATATCTCGGCCTAACCTAATCTGTCCCTAACCTTTCCCTAAATACCTTGGTGAAGGTGGTGCACAGATGGGGGTGCTGGCTGATGATCCCTGCAGCTCAGGAGATCGACGTGCAGCGCTCCTCTCTCCTCGGCTACCGGACACAAAAGGAGGAAGAGAGGAGCGCTGCAGTAATTTGAATGGCCCGCCCGCCCCAGCCGACCAATCAGAGCCGATCCTGAGAGGTCATGTCACCATCACCTCTCAGGATCGCAGGATGGTGATTGGTGGTGTATTATTACACCACCGATCACCATCCTGTTCCGGGTTATCGGGTCCCCAGAGACCCGAATTACCCAGAAACGCAGCAAACCGCAGTTCTGAATTGACCTGCGGTTTGCTGCGATCGCCGACACGGGGGGGGGGGGGTGTCACAGGACCCACCGGCGCATTGTCCCAGGGTGCCTGCTCAATGATTTGAGCAGGCACCCAGTTCTAATCACCGCCCGCTACGCGGTGGTGATCGGAACTACTCAGGACGTACAGGTACGCCCTGTGTCCTTAAGTACCAGGACATCAGGGCGTACCTGTACGCCCTATGTCCGGAACAGGTTAAGGATATGTCAAATGTATCTATAGGCCCCCATACGACCAACAGAGGCCAAAAGAAAGTTTGTATATAATGTGAGCCTATGGGTGACAAATGTAAAGTGCACAACTATACAGTTGGGTCCTTTGGAGGCGTAGTATCCCATCAGTTCTCCAGACTATTTTAGCAAATAATTGCATTTCTCATGAAATAACAATCTTGGAGCATCTTTTCCTAGAACTTAGTGTTGTGCTGAGTTCAGGACAGGTGACAGGTCTTCATTAAGAAAAGTGCCAAGTGGTCAAGTCATAATTTAACAAGAACTGCTATAAGGGATTGGACAAGGAAAACGTAGTAGATGGTGTGTACTTATCCCCCAGTCAAGGTTTACTTGCTAGCAGAAAGATTTTTTAAATAACTTAACCTAGCCATACATACAGATAAATGTCAGCCGAAGTAACCAATTTGTGTATAGGGATTTCTGACTCTTTCCTGATGGCAGATCTCTGGGGAGATAAAAATCGGGCAGCTGGATTTCAGTTGACCAGTCTTTTTGTATTTGGTGAGATAATCCATCACTTGCGCTGTCTAGCATTGGCTTGTATTCCTCTCCCCATTCAAGTGGGAGAACATGCATGCTCAGCCAAGTCAAGCATTCAGATAAAGAACCTGTCAGTTCTGGCTCATAGAGGAGGATCCTAAGCAGGGTCTATTAGGGCATATGTCCAGGAGGTTAATTATAAAAGGCAATCAAATGATAAAATAGATACCAGTAATGGTAAAATAGAACCTGGTACCTCTGTAAAATGAGACTGCAGCAGAAAACCGTGCTTGAATTTATCAGAAATTTATTTTGATGCAGAAAAGAAAATTGTGCAATCATTGTAAAACACACACATAGTGTTGAGCGAACAGTTCGAGCATAGTTCGGGTCCGTACCGAATTTTGGGGTGTTCGTGACACGGACCCGAACCCGAACTTTTTCGTAAAAGTTCGGGTTCGGGTTCGTCGTTCGGCATGTATTTTGGCGCATTTTGAAAGGCTGCAAAGCAGCCAATCAACATGCATCATACTACTTGCCCTAAGATGCCATCGCAGCCATGCCTACTATTGGCAAGGCTGTGATTGGCCAAGTGCAGCATGTGACTCAGCCTCTTTATAAGCTTGTGCGCACGTCGGGACGTGCTCACTCCCGATGTGAATAGAACAGGGATAGACGCAGCTGATGCTAGGGCGAGAATAGGCAGGGATAATTGAATAACTGGAAGCAAATTTCTCTCCTCCACCTGTGATTCATCTGAACAACTGCAGCTGAGCTGCTTTTTTGATAGGGATTGGCTATTTTTAGAGTGGCCAGAGTGATTTTTCCATCCACATGTACCTGGGCTGACCGCCGGCCGCCATTTTGCGACTTGTAGTGCTGCAGCAGAAGCTGCCACAGTGTGCATTCCAAAGCTCCAAACAAGTCAGACATCTACACCTGGGATTCAGACCAATAGCGATTTAGCAGCACAGTCCAAGGCTATTTTTTTTAAAGGTTGTGCAGACCATTTTGTGGCACATGTTACTGGGCTGATAGGCGGCGGCCATCTTGGGACTAGTGCTGCAGCACAATCTCTCCCAACGTCCATTAATCACTTGTAATAGTGGTCTGTGCCATAGAAATCCTACATCAGGGACTTGGGTGTGCTTGTGTCACCCCTACTAATACCAGTCCACCTGTAATCCATACAGTGAAAAGCCATAAAGTATTCCAGTGAGGGGATTTTTTTTATTTAAAAAAGGCCAAGTTAGTTTATCTGGCGTTCAATATACTAGATACAGTTAGGCCTGCGTTTCATACATCTGGAATTAGCAAACTAATGTGCTGGGGTTGGGAAAACATATATGTACCCATACTAGAATCTGTCAAAGAAAGCGGTACTCACATATAACAGTCATTCCATCTGTAATCCATACAGTCAAAAGACTGAAAGTATTCCAGTGAGGGGATTTTTTTTATTTAAAAAAGGCCAAGTTAGTTTATCTGGCGTTCAATATACTAGATACAGTTAGGCCTGCGTTTCATACATCTGGAATTAGCAAACTAATGTGCTGGGGTTGGGAAAACATATATGTACCCATACTAGAATCTGTCAAAGAAAGCGGTACTCACATATAACAGTCATTCCATCTGTAATCCATACAGTCAAAAGACTGAAAGTATTCCAGTGAGGGGATTTTTTTTATTTAAAAAAGGCCAAGTTAGTTTATCTGGCGTTCAATATACTAGATACAGTTAGGCCTGCGTTTCATACATCTGGAATTAGCAAACTAATGTGCTGGGGTTGGGAAAACATATATGTACCCATACTAGAATCTGTCAAAGAAAGCGGTACTCACATATAACAGTCATTCCATCTGTAATCCATACAGTCAAAAGACTGAAAGTATTCCAGTGAGGGAATTTTTTTTATTTAAAAAAGGCCAAGTTAGTTTATCTGGCGTTCAATATACTAGATACAGTTAGGCCTGCGTTTCATACATCTGGAATTAGCAAACTAATGTGCTGGGGTTGGGAAAACATATATGTACCCATACTAGAATCTGTCAAAGAAAGCGGTACTCACATATAACAGTCATTCCATCTGTAATCCATACAGTCAAAAGACTGAAAGTATTCCAGTGAGGGGATTTTTTATTTATTTAAAAAAGGCCAAGTTAGTTTATCTGGCGTTCAATATACTAGATACAGTTAGGCCTGCGTTTCATACATCTGGAATTAGCAAACTAATGTGCTGGGGTTGGGAAAACATATATGTACCCATACTAGAATCTGTCAAAGAAAGCGGTACTCACATATAACAGTCATTCCATCTGTAATCCATACAGTCAAAAGACTGAAAGTATTCCAGTGAGGGGATTTTGCTTATAAAAAATAATATATTTCATTGTGGTGCGAGTTGAATCGCAACAATGAAGAAAAATACTATTAAGGGACGAGGACGCGGTCGTGGTGGTGTCCGTGGAGCCTCTGTTGCTGGTAGAGGACGTGGCCGTTCGGCCCCAGGCGCACACAGTAGGGAACGAACTCCCTCAACTAGCCGGCAGAATGTACCGCAATATCTCGTGGGGCCCAATGCCGCTCTTAGGATGGTAAGGCCTGAGCAGGTACAGGCATTAATCGATTGGGTGGCCGACAGTGCTTCCAGCACGTTCACCACATGGTCTTCCACCCAGTCTTCTGCGGAAAGCGCACAGGTGGCACCTGAAAACCAAGCCCATCAGTCTGTCACATCACCCGCAAGCATATCAGGGAAACGGTCTGAGCCACAAGTTATGCAGCAGTCTCTTCTTCTGTTTGAAGACTCTGCTTCCAGGGTTTCCCAGGGGCGTCCACCTAGCCCTTCCCCAGTGGAGGAAGACATACCATGCACTGACGCACAACCACTTATGTCTCCAGATGAAGAGGACATGGGAATACCACCACAGCAGAGTCACCGACTCTCTGATGATGACGAAACACAGGTGCCCACTGCCGCGTCTTTTTGCAGTGTGCAGACTGAACAGGAGGAGGTCAGGGAGGGAGACTGGGTGGAAGACGATGCAGAGGACGATGAGGTCTTAGACCCCACATGGACTGAAGGTCGTGGCGATGACTTTCACAGTTCAGAGGAAGAGGTAGTGGTGAGACCGAGACAACAGCGAAGCCAAAGAGGGAGCAGGGGGCCAAAGCAGACGAGCCGCCGCCCCCAGAGTTCGCCTGCTACTGGACATCGCCAACAGGGACCCAGCCCCACAAAGGCAGCTTCAAAGAGTTCCCTGGCATGGCACTTCTTTAAACAATGTCCTACCGACAAGACCCGAGTGACTTGCACGCTCTGCCATCAGAGCCTGAGGCGAGGCATTAACGTTCTGAACCTCAGCACAACCTGCATGACCAGGCATCTACATGCAAAGCATGAACTGCAGTGGGGTACACACCTTAAAAACCAGGCACTCGCTGAGGCTCCCCCTGCTCCCTCTACCGCTGCTGCCTCGGCTTCCGCCTCGAGAGGAATGTTGCCACCTGCCGAGCAGCAAACAGAGGATGTGCCACCGACACCACCACCACCGCCACCGTCAACTAGCGTCTCCACTATATCACACAGCAGCGTTCAGCTCTCAATATCTCAAACCTTAGAGAGGAAGCGCAAATTCCCCCCGAGTCACCCTCGAGCCCTTGGCCTGAACGCCAGCATTTCTAAACTGCTGGCCTTTGAAATGCTGTCATTCCGGCTGGTGGACACAGACAGCTTCAAACAGCTGATGGCCATGGCTGTCCCGCAGTATGTGGTTCCCAGCCGCCACTACTTCTCCAAGACAGCCGTGCCTTCCCTGCACATGCAAGTGTCCGATAAAATCAAGTGTGCACTGCGCAACGCCATTTGTGGCAAGGTCCACCTAACCACAGATACGTGGACCAGTAAGCACGGCCAGGGACGCTATATCTCACTAACTGCACACTGGATGAATGTAGTGGCGGCTGGGCCCCCGGCGGACAGTTCCTTGGCGCACGTCCTTCCGCCCCCTAGGATCGCAGGGCATCATTCTCTGCCTCCTGTAGCCTCCTACTCGGCTTCCTCCTCCACTGCTTCCACCAGCTCATCCGGTCAGCCACACACCTTCACCACCAACTTCAGCACAGCCCGGGGTAAACGTCAGCAGGCCATTCTGAAACTCATATGTTTGGGGGACAGGCCCCACAGCGCAAAGGAGTTGTGGCGGGGTATTGAACAACAGACCGACGAGTGGTTTCTGCCGGTGGGCCTCAAGCCAGGCCTGGTGGTATGCGATAATGGGCGAAATCTCGTGGCAGCTCTGGGACTAGCCGGTTTGACGCACATCCCTTGCCTGGCGCATGTGCTGAACTTGGTGGTGCAGAGGTTCATTCACCACTACCCCAACATGTCAGAGCTGCTGCATAAAGTGCGGGCCGTCTGTGCGCGCTTCCGCCGTTCACATCCTGCCGCTGCTCGCCTGTCTGCGCTACAGCGGAACTTCGGCCTTCCCGCTCACCGCCTCATATGCGACGTGCCCACCCGGTGGAACTCCACCTTGCACATGCTGGAGAGACTGTGCGAGCAGCAGCAGGCCATAGTGGAGTTTCAGCTGCAGCACGCTCGCGTCAGTCGTACTGCCGAACAGCACCACTTCACCACCAATGATTGGGCCTCCATGCGAGACCTGTGTGCCCTGCTGCGCTGTTTCGAGTACTCCGCCAACATGGCCAGTGGCGATGACACTGTTATCAGCGTTACAATACCACTTCTATGTCTCCTTGAGAAAACACTTAGGGCAATGATGTTAGAGGAGGTGGCCCAGGTGGAGGAGGAGGAGGAGGATGAGGGCTCGTTTCTAACACTTTCGGGCCAGTCTGTTCGAAGTGGCTCAGAGGGAGGTTTGTTTAAGCAGCAGAGGACAGGTTCACAAGTCGCCAGCCAAGGCACTGTACTGGAGGACGAGGAGGATGAGGAGGAGGAGGTGGAGGGGGACGAGGATGACGCAAGTTCACAGCGGGGTGGCAGCCCAGGCCCATCACTGGTGCGTGGCTGGGGGGATACGGTGGACGATGACGATACGCCTCCCACAGAGGACAGCTTGTCCTTACCCATGGGTAGCCTGGCCCACATGAGCGAATATATGCTCCAATGCCTGCGCAACGACAGCAGAGTTGCCCACGTTTTAACGTGTGCAGACTACTGGGTGGCCACCCTGCTGGATCCCCGGTATAAAGACAATGTGCCCACTTTAATTCCTGAACTGGAGCGCGACCGTAAGATGCGCGAGTACAAGCGCACGCTGATAGAGGCGCTCTTGAGAGCATTCCCACATGTCACAGGGGAACAGGTGGAAGGTGAAGGCAGAGGAGTGGCAAGAGGTCGCCAACGCAGCTGTGTCACGGCCAGCTCATCTGAGGGTAGGGTTAGCATGGCAGAAATGTGGAAAAGTTTTGTCTCCACGCCACAGCTATCTGCACCGACACCTGATACGGAACGTGTTAGCAGGAGGCAGCATTTCACTAACATGGTTGAACAGTATGTCTGCACACCCCTCCACATCCTGACGGATGGTTCGGCCCCATTCAACTACTGGGTTTCGAAATTGTCCACGTGGCCAGAGTTAGCATGTTATGCCTTGGAGGTGCTTTCCTGCCCGGCTGCCAGCGTTTTATCTGAACGCGTATTCAGCACGGCAGGGGGCGTCATTACTGACAAGCGCAGCCGCCTGTCCACAGCCAACGTGGACAAGCTGACCTTCATAAAGATGAACCAGGCATGGATCCCACAGGACCTGTCCCTCCCTTGTGCAGAGTAGTCCTTATTAACTGCCTAAAACATGTCTTGTTGTGCTACGGGCCACTTCTTTATTTGATACAAATTTTATGAAACCCACAGTTGAATGAAACTCTTCTCTGTCTGGGCGCCGGGGCCTAACCAGATGAAAGTGGCCGGTTAAACTAACGGGTGACATGAAGCCATAACCTCTGCCATGCTACCTCTGTCTTCTGTCTGGGTGCTGAGGCCTAAGTCAAATAAAGCGGTCTTCTGCTGTGCTGGGGGATATGAAGCTAATCTCTGACCTCTCTCCTCTGTCTGGGTCCAAAGGCCTAAATCACTGAAAGAGGCCTTCTCCTGTGGTGTGTGATATGATGCCAGAATATGTGCTGTGGGGCCTCTCTCCTCTTCCTGGGTGCAGGGGTCAAATAAACTAAATTGTGGCCTACTCCTGTGGTGGTTGATATGATGCCTGATTCTCTGATGTGGAACCTCTCTCCTCTGTTTGGGTGAAGGGGTCAAAGTAACTAAATGGTGGCTTCTCCTGTGGTGGCTGATATGATGCCAGAATATGTGCTGTGGTGCCTCTCTCCTCTTCCTGGGTGCAGGGGTCAAAGTAACTAAATGGTGGCTTCTCCTGTGGTGGCTGATATGATGCCAGAATATGTGCTGTGGGGCCTCTCTCCTCTTCCTGGGTGCAGGGGTCAAAGTAACTCAATGGTGGCTTCTCCTGTGGTGGCTGATATGATGCCAGAATATGTGCTGTGGTGCCTCTCTCCTCTGTCTGGGTCCAAAGGCCTAAATCACTGAAAGAGGCCTTCTCCTGTGGTGTGTGATATGATGCCTGAATATGTGCTGTGGTGCCTCTCTCCTCTTCCTGGGTGCGGGGGTCAAAGTAACTCAATGGTGGCTTCTCCTGTGGTGGCTGATATGATGCCAGAATATGTGCTGTGGTGCCTCTCTCCTCTTCCTGGGTGCGGGGGTCAAAGTAACTCAATGGTGGCTTCTCCTGTGGTGGCTGATATGATGCCAGAATATGTGCTGTGGGGCCTCTCTCCTCTTCCTGGGTGCAGGGGTCAAAGTAACTCAATGGTGGCTTCTCCTGTGCTGATTGATATAAAGCTGATGGTTGTGCCATCTGACATGGTTGCCAGGGTCTGATTCAATGGGGGCCTACTCCTGTGGTGGGTGATCTAAATGCCTGATTCTCTGCTGTGAAACCTCTCTCCTCCGTCTGGGTGTAGGGGTCAAAGTCTTTCAAAGTCGCCTTCTCCTGTGCTGATTGATATGAAGCTGATGGTTGTGCCATCTGACATGGTTGCCGGGGTCCCATTAAATTGTGGCCTACTCCTGTGGTGGTTGATATGATGCCTGATTCTCTGATGTGGAACCTCTCTCCTCTGTTTGGGTGAAGGGGTCAAAGTAACTAAATGGTGGCTTCTCCTGTGGTGGCCGATATGATGCCAGAATATGTGCTGTGGTGCCTCTCTCCTCTTCCTGGGTGCAGGGGTCAAAGTAACTAAATGGTGGCTTCTCCTGTGGTGGCTGATATGATGCCAGAATATGTGCTGTGGGGCCTCTCTCCTCTTCCTGGGTGCAGGGGTCAAAGTAACTCAATGGTGGCTTCTCCTGTGGTGGCTGATATGATGCCAGAATATGTGCTGTGGTGCCTCTCTCCTCTGTCTGGGTCCAAAGGCCTAAATCACTGAAAGAGGCCTTCTCCTGTGGTGTGTGATATGATGCCTGAATATGTGCTGTGGTGCCTCTCTCCTCTTCCTGGGTGCGGGGGTCAAAGTAACTCAATGGTGGCTTCTCCTGTGGTGGCTGATATGATGCCAGAATATGTGCTGTGGTGCCTCTCTCCTCTTCCTGGGTGCGGGGGTCAAAGTAACTCAATGGTGGCTTCTCCTGTGGTGGCTGATATGATGCCAGAATATGTGCTGTGGGGCCTCTCTCCTCTTCCTGGGTGCAGGGGTCAAAGTAACTCAATGGTGGCTTCTCCTGTGGTGGTTAGTATGATGCCAGAATATGTGCTGTGGGGCCTCTCTCCTCTTCCTGGGTGCAATGGTCAAAGTAACTCAATGGTGGCTTCTCCTGTGGTGGCTGATATGATGCCAGAATATGTGCTGTGGTGCCTCTCTCCTCTTCCTGGGTGCAGGGGTCAAAGTAACTAAATGGTGGCTTCTCCTGTGGTGGCTGATATGATGCCAGAATATGTGCTGTGGGGCCTCTCTCCTCTTCCTGGGTGCAGGGGTCAAAGTAACTCAATGGTGGCTTCTCCTGTGGTGGCTGATATGATGCCAGAATATGTGCTGTGGTGCCTCTCTCCTCTGTCTGGGTCCAAAGGCCTAAATCACTGAAAGAGGCCTTCTCCTGTGGTGTGTGATATGATGCCTGAATATGTGCTGTGGTGCCTCTCTCCTCTTCCTGGGTGCGGGGGTCAAAGTAACTCAATGGTGGCTTCTCCTGTGGTGGCTGATATGATGCCAGAATATGTGCTGTGGTGCCTCTCTCCTCTTCCTGGGTGCGGGGGTCAAAGTAACTCAATGGTGGCTTCTCCTGTGGTGGCTGATATGATGCCAGAATATGTGCTGTGGTGCCTCTCTCCTCTTCCTGGGTGCGGGGGTCAAAGTAACTCAATGGTGGCTTCTCCTGTGGTGGCTGATATGATGCCAGAATATGTGCTGTGGTGCCTCTCTCCTCTTCCTGGGTGCGGGGGTCAAAGTAACTCAATGGTGGCTTCTCCTGTGGTGGCTGATATGATGCCAGAATATGTGCTGTGGGGCCTCTCTCCTCTTCCTGGGTGCAGGGGTCAAAGTAACTCAATGGTGGCTTCTCCTGTGGTGGTTAGTATGATTGATATGAAGCTGATGGTTGTGCCATCTGACATGGTTGCCGGGGTCCCATTAAATTGTGGCCTACTCCTGTGGTGGTTGATATGATGCCTGATTCTCTGATGTGGAACCTCTCTCCTCTGTTTGGGTGAAGGGGTCAAAGTAACTAAATGGTGGCTTCTCCTGTGGTGGCCGATATGATGCCAGAATATGTGCTGTGGTGCCTCTCTCCTCTTCCTGGGTGCAGGGGTCAAAGTAACTAAATGGTGGCTTCTCCTGTGGTGGCTGATATGATGCCAGAATATGTGCTGTGGGGCCTCTCTCCTCTTCCTGGGTGCAGGGGTCAAAGTAACTCAATGGTGGCTTCTCCTGTGGTGGCTGATATGATGCCAGAATATGTGCTGTGGTGCCTCTCTCCTCTGTCTGGGTCCAAAGGCCTAAATCACTGAAAGAGGCCTTCTCCTGTGGTGTGTGATATGATGCCTGAATATGTGCTGTGGTGCCTCTCTCCTCTTCCTGGGTGCGGGGGTCAAAGTAACTCAATGGTGGCTTCTCCTGTGGTGGCTGATATGATGCCAGAATATGTGCTGTGGTGCCTCTCTCCTCTTCCTGGGTGCGGGGGTCAAAGTAACTCAATGGTGGCTTCTCCTGTGGTGGCTGATATGATGCCAGAATATGTGCTGTGGGGCCTCTCTCCTCTTCCTGGGTGCAGGGGTCAAAGTAACTCAATGGTGGCTTCTCCTGTGGTGGTTAGTATGATGCCAGAATATGTGCTGTGGGGCCTCTCTCCTCTTCCTGGGTGCAGGGGTCAAAGTAACTCAATGGTGGCTTCTCCTGTGGTGGCTGATATGATGCCAGAATATGTGCTGTGGTGCCTCTCTCCTCTTCCTGGGTGCAGGGGTCAAAGTAACTAAATGGTGGCTTCTCCTGTGGTGGCTGATATGATGCCAGAATATGTGCTGTGGGGCCTCTCTCCTCTTCCTGGGTGCAGGGGTCAAAGTAACTCAATGGTGGCTTCTCCTGTGGTGGCTGATATGATGCCAGAATATGTGCTGTGGTGCCTCTCTCCTCTGTCTGGGTCCAAAGGCCTAAATCACTGAAAGAGGCCTTCTCCTGTGGTGTGTGATATGATGCCTGAATATGTGCTGTGGTGCCTCTCTCCTCTTCCTGGGTGCGGGGGTCAAAGTAACTCAATGGTGGCTTCTCCTGTGGTGGCTGATATGATGCCAGAATATGTGCTGTGGTGCCTCTCTCCTCTTCCTGGGTGCGGGGGTCAAAGTAACTCAATGGTGGCTTCTCCTGTGGTGGCTGATATGATGCTAGAATATGTGCTGTGGTGCCTCTCTCCTCTTCCTGGGTGCGGGGGTCAAAGTAACTCAATGGTGGCTTCTCCTGTGGTGGCTGATATGATGCCAGAATATGTGCTGTGGTGCCTCTCTCCTCTTCCTGGGTGCGGGGGTCAAAGTAACTCAATGGTGGCTTCTCCTGTGGTGGCTGATATGATGCCAGAATATGTGCTGTGGGGCCTCTCTCCTCTTCCTGGGTGCAGGGGTCAAAGTAACTCAATGGTGGCTTCTCCTGTGGTGGTTAGTATGATGCCAGAATATGTGCTGTGGGGCCTCTCTCCTCTTCCTGGGTGCAGGGGTCAAAGTAACTCAATGGTGGCTTCTCCTGTGGTGGCTGATATGATGCCAGAATATGTGCTGTGGTGCCTCTCTCCTCTTCCTGGGTGCGGGGGTCAAAGTAACTCAATGGTGGCTTCTCCTGTGGTGGCTGATATGATGCCAGAATATGTGCTGTGGGGCCTCTCTCCTCTTCCTGGGTGCAGGGGTCAAAGTAACTCAATGGTGGCTTCTCCTGTGCTGATTGATATAAAGCTGATGGTTGTGCCATCTGACATGGTTGCCAGGGTCTGATTCAATGGGGGCCTACTCCTGTGGTGGGTGATCTAAATGCCTGATTCTCTGCTGTGAAACCTCTCTCCTCCATCTGGGTGTAGGGGTCAAAGTCTTTCAAAGTCGCCTTCTCCTGTGCTGATTGATATGAAGCTGATGGTTGTGCCATCTGACATGGTTGCCGGGGTCCCATTAAATTGTGGCCTACTCCTGTGGTGGTTGATATGATGCCTGATTCTCTGATGTGGAACCTCTCTCCTCTGTTTGGGTGAAGGGGTCAAAGTAACTAAATGGTGGCTTCTCCTGTGGTGGATGATATGATGCCAGAATATGTGCTGTGGGGCCTCTCTCCTCTTCCTGGGTGCAGGGGTCAAAGTAACTCAATGGTGGCTTCTCCTGTGGTGGCTGATATGATGCCAGAATATGTGCTGTGGTGCCTCTCTCCTCTTCCTGGGTGCGGGGGTCAAAGTAACTCAATGGTGGCTTCTCCTGTGGTGGCTGATATGATGCCAGAATATGTGCTGTGGTGCCTCTCTCCTCTTCCTGGGTGCGGGGGTCAAAGTAACTCAATGGTGGCTTCTCCTGTGGTGGCTGATATGATGCCAGAATATGTGCTGTGGTGCCTCTCTCCTCTTCCTGGGTGCAGGGGTCAAAGTAACTAAATGGTGGCTTCTCCTGTGGTGGCTGATATGATGCCAGAATATGTGCTGTGGGGCCTCTCTCCTCTTCCTGGGTGCAGGGGTCAAAGTAACTCAATGGTGGCTTCTCCTGTGGTGGCTGATATGATGCCAGAATATGTGCTGTGGTGCCTCTCTCCTCTTCCTGGGTGCGGGGGTCAAAGTAACTCAATGGTGGCTTCTCCTGTGGTGGCTGATATGATGCCAGAATATGTGCTGTGGTGCCTCTCTCCTCTTCCTGGGTGCGGGGGTCAAAGTAACTCAATGGTGGCTTCTCCTGTGGTGGCTGATATGATGCCAGAATATGTGCTGTGGTGCCTCTCTCCTCTTCCTGGGTGCAGGGGTCAAAGTAACTAAATGGTGGCTTCTCCTGTGGTGGTTGATATGATGCCTGATTCTCTGCTGTGAAACCTCTCTCCTCCATCTGGGTGTAGGGGTCAAAGTCTTTCAAAGTCGCCTTCTCCTGTGCTGATTGATATAAAGCTGATGGTTGTGCCATCTGACATGGTTGCCAGGGTCTGATTCAATGGGGGCCTACTCCTGTGGTGGGTGATCTAAATGCCTGATTCTCTGCTGTGAAACCTCTCTCCTCCGTCTGGGTGTAGGGGTCAAAGTCTTTCAAAGTCGCCTTCTCCTGTGCTGATTGATATGAAGCTGATGGTTGTGCCATCTGACATGGTTGCCGGGGTCCCATTAAATTGGGGCCTACTCCTGTGGTGGGTGATCTAAATGCCTGATTCTCTGCTTTGAAACCTCTCTCCTCCGTCCGGGTGTAGGGGTCAAAGTCTGTCAAAGTCGCCTTCTCCTGTGCTGATTGATATAAAGCTTATGCTTGTGCCATCTGACATGGTTGCCGGGGTCTGATTCAATGGTGGCCTACTCCTGTGGTGGGTGATCTAAATGCCTGATTCTCTGCTGTGTAACCTCTCTCCTCCGTCTGGGTGTAGGGGTCAAAGTAACTAAATGGTGGCCTACTCCTGTGGTGGGTGATATGATGCCTGGTTCTCTGCTGTGGGACCTCTCTCCTTTGTCTGGGTGCTGTGGTCAAAATAATAGTAAGTGACCTTCTCCATTGGTGGGTGACTTGAAGCCTGATTCTGTGCTATGGGACCTCACTCCAATTAATATTGTTTAATTTTTATTTATTTTATGTTAACTCATCATTTCCCTATCTACATTTGTTTGCAGGGGATTTAACTACATTTTGCTGCCTTTTGCAGCCCTCTAGCCCTTTCCGGGTGTGTTTTACAGCCTTTTTAGTGCCCAAAAGTTCGGGTCCCCATTGACTTCTATGGGGTTCGGGTTCGGGATGAAGTTCGGGTCGAGTTCGGATCCCGAACCCGAACATTTTTCGAAAGTTCGGCCGAACTCGTCGAACCCGAACATCCAGGTGTTCGCTCAACTCTACACACACATAGTCCAGATTAGGATTCTGGTGAAGAATATTCCGATGGCAGTTCATTATTCTAGGTGACTGACAACCTGACCCAGGGGAGTGAAGAAGGTATGGTATGTCTAGCACCTCACCCATACCGAGCACTCCTTGGTACATCAGTCATTCTTGCAAAAGAAACAAAGGATCGCCATACATTGTTTAATAACCTGCCTTTCCCACATGTACTGGAGGAAACTCTGACATTATGTTTCCTCTCAAATATAGATGACTGGTGCCTAGGTTTGAATATTGAACTAGGATTAGGTGGTATTTAGCATGCTTGCTGATAGATGGAGATGTTTTGTAAAGGTGCTGCCACATGTTCAGTTTTTTTTAATGCAGTTTTTAAAACCAAAACCAAGAGTGGATGGAAAAAAGTGGAGAAGTTGTATCAGCTCTTAATACTTTATCTCCTGTTATGATCGACACCTGATTTTGGCTTCAAAAACTACATCAAAAAAGCTTGAACGTGTGGCATCACCCTTAGGCTTTATGATGGAGATGATGAGATAATGGTGATGACAATTGCGATGCTATTTATTTTGGGTAACAAAATAGTAAAATTGGAATTGGTAGGATTTGTCACAGTCTTGCTTATGGCATATAAAGAAGATGTCTTCCTTACGTTGGTAGATGCTAGTCATGATGGTGTTTTGCCAAAAACATAATACATAAAGGATTGAGTTCAACTTTATTTCAATGCCATCTCTGAGAGCATCTAAGAATTCATTCTTCTTTCTGTGATACTTTTCTTTGTGCCTTTTTACATTAATTCCTATATTCTTAGTTATTTATGAGACCTTTCATCTTCATCAAGACATATTTGAAAGAGATGTCACTGGCTCTTTTATGGACATACCTTTCCAGAAAGAACATCTGTATCCAAAATAAATGCAGTTAGGCCTAGTTTGGAGTCTCCTGACTAGAGATGGCCTTGCGGTTCGCCCGGCGGTCGTTTCACGGTGAACTTTGGCAATTTTCTAATCCTCTGTATTTGCACCCTCCTCACTCTCTGCTGTGTGCACCCTCAAAGACACCACCATAGCCCCTCTACTCGAGTCAGAGGAATTATTTTCCCATCCATTCCCAGACCTTACCGATGTGCAGCCATTTTTGACATCGGATGAGAAAGAGGAGGTAGCAACAGCCGCCACCCAGCGGTCTGAACACAGTACCCAGATCAGCCCAAGGACGGTGGTCCCCGCTGTTGCTGCCTACTCCGATATCTCTAATGTCAGTGGTGGTGAAGGTGACGATGATGACGTGATGGACATCACGTGGGTGCCCACAAGAAAGGAAGAGGAGGGGAGTTCAGAGGGAGAAATGGAGCAGCAGAAAGGGAGGAGAAAGAGAAGAAGCAGGCAGTACTCGCAGTGCACAGGAGGCAAAAAGCAGACTGCAAATGTATCTGGAGCGAGCCATCCACCATGCACGGTCACATCATGCGCTCTCAGGATGCCGACACATGGCTCCACAGTGTGGGCTTTTTTTAACGCGTCAGCTGCTGATAATAGTGTTGCCATCTGCAGCCTGTACTGTCAATGCATAAGTAGTGGTAAGCCCAACACTCACCTAGGGACGACCGCCTTAAGATGGCACCTGGCCTCCCATCACCGAGCCGAGTGGGAGAAACACCGTCAGAACCCACAAAACAACACTCCCGGAACACCACATCCTGCCTCTTCTCCTTCTCCTCTCTCCTCCCATTTGTCCTCCACTTCACCTTCCACCGTGCCATCGTCGCATTCATCTGGCACACGGCAGGCTTCCATGGCCAAAATGTTTAAACGTAAAAAAAATGATGATCATAACTTTTACTGCCCACTGGGTGAACCTTCTGACAGCCGTCAAACATATAACCCGTGGCACCCGTGCGGATTTGTGTTACCGCCACGGATTGCATGAAGGCCTGTCTCTTCTTCTGATCCTCCTACTCCATCCTCCGTCTCCTCCTCGGCTGACTCCTCCTTTTCCACTGCTACCGCCTCTTCCGCTGCACCCCCCAAGCTCCCAGAACCTATTTGACATGCCAGGTGAGACGTTGCCATGCTGTTCTGCGGCTGTTGTTTCTGGAAGCCAAGAGCCACACTGGTCCTGCACTGCTTTCAGCTCTGCGGTGACAGGCCGATCAGTGGTTGACCCCGCTCAATTTGACAGTTGGCAAAGTGGTGTACGACAACGGTGCCAATCTGCTGAGCACGCTGAAACAGGGCAAAATGACACACATGCCATGCATGGCACACTTCATGAACTTAGTCGTGCAGCAATTCGTTGCCAAATACCCCAGGGTCCAGGATGTCTTGCGGCAGGCCAGGAAAAGATCTTACATGGCCATGGGTCGCCTTGCTAATGTTCAGCGGTGACACCACCTGCCCATCAGACGTCTGATTATCTCTAGCCACATAATCACACCCCTGTCTCACTCCTCTGCCTCTCATTATGGTGGCGTATGAACCGCATTCACCATAAGGACCTTCTAATGTCACAGGGTCATGTGAATGTGCCCCCAACCCCGTACTGTGCCCCTCACCTCTTACTGTGCCCCCTATACCCTGCATTGTGCCCTCTTACCACACCCTGTGCAGTGCCCCTAGTCATTGCCTGTACTGTGCCCTCTTATACCCTTTATCCTGTCACGGTATGGCGGTGTTATCCAGCCACTGTACAGAGGTGCTATGCGGTCAATGTATGGCGGTGGTATCCAATAACTGGATGGCCATAACTGTATCCCTTTCCCAGCCCACGCCATCCTTTTTTAGACCTGGCATGAGCGGGAAAAATATGCAGATTGCGGTGCTAAGGACCTTTGCGCCACAATCTGTGTCAGAAACGCTTAACTTAGACGTATTTCTATATAATAAATTACCATCTAATTGTATTATTATTCGGGGGTAGGGCTAATATCTTTATATTATATAGGTTCTAGTGTATTATACTGTGCCCTGTATTTCCCAGTAGAAAATGATCCTTGGGAAACAGTCCTCATCCCTGATCATCTTGTACTGTCAGTACAAGGCGGCCTCCCCTCTCCGTCACGCTGCTCCGCAGTGTACTGGTGCTTATTCTGACACTAGGGCTGGGTACACATCCTATTTTTGCCATCTATTTAATGCATACCAAAAATGTATGCGTTAACAGATGCCTCAGACTGTGCCGTACAGTGACGTCTGTTCACCATAGATTTCCACGGTATGCATTTTTTTTATGGACTCTGCATGATACAAAAACGCGCTGCACATTTGTATACATTAAATCGATAGGAAATAAAAAATTTCTAAGCTCCAGCAGGGTAAATTTTTGAGAGTTTCCCTTTAAGATGCATAAAAATGGCCCCTGATAAAAATATATATTTTTTGTGGGAATTTTTGCCAAAGATATATCACTGTCCATGTTTTGGGACTATTTGTGTACTTCTAGTAAGTGTTTGCTGGCTGCAAATATGACCTGAAGGTTTTTCAGGTTCGCCTGCCATTAAAGTGAATGGGGTGTTCGCGAATCGTCCCGGCTGAATTTCGTCCATCACTACTCCTGACTAGTGATAGGTGGGGTGACCTTGGTGTCTGTGGATATTGGGGTGCAAGGCAATAAAGGTGATGGTGCAAGCAATGATGAGGCCGTTTTTAGGTGAAAACAACTCAATAGCCACATCCCACCCTCCTCTCTGTACTTCATGTCTCCTCATGAACTCCATTCCTACAGAGATTCAGCTAAGGTTCTTATTATCTGTATTCAGGATCATAATCTCTGACAAGTAGAGCAGAGAGGAGGATGAGGCCGCTGTATAGCACAGTGGTGTGAAGTAACTTGTCCTGGTGTGTGATTAGGACAGGTTTTGTGTGTACTAATAGGAGGGTGGCCATTTTATTTGCCCTGATTGCTCTCTAGACAAAATGAACAATTATAACTAATAAAAGGTATTTGGGAATGTATGTATAATAAAGTAAAATGTAAGTATTTTCAGTAATTTTATTTTCTTAAGTCCCGGAGAACCCCATTTAAAAAAGAAAGATACACCAGCCATAGATTTATTAACTGCCAAAAAACATAAACCATCCTTCATCAATGAACACATAAAATTAAGGATCAAGTTTAAACCGTATTCAAAGACCCCCACCTTCTTCAAGGAAGAAAATAAACACCATCTCCTCCAACCTAAAAGCATACCATCCCATGTGTTCGAGGCTAAGGAATTCTTGATCTGCTTGCTGATCAATCCCAGATTAAAATTCACAGATGAGCAAGGCACACAATCCCCTTTTTTTCTGCCTGTGGTACCAAAGCGTAGAACCTTTTCCCACTGTGCACGCATCTGCTATATTATTTGATTTACTTGGATTATAAGTGGCCTTCAGCCAAGCATTTCAATTCAGACAGCACTGCAAAAACTCTTCACTGTGGGATGATAAACTATTTATAGCGAATAATACGCCTTTATTATCCATGTGTACTAATATCCTTTTATTGTGAAAAACATCACCTCAACCATTCAAAAAGTACAAAGGAGGACATTTATGAAGAACGGCGATTTAGACGTTATGCAGAAGCGCCGGCCTCTACATACTGTAACTAAGCCGGACTTTACACTTGTCTACACCAACTCCCTTGCTGGCATAGTTTTAGACCATTATCTACAGGCATAGAAAATAATAAATGAGACAGGTCTGCCTGTCCGCCTTTTTCCCCGCCCACACCATGTCCCCTTTTTTAGATCTGGCATGAGCGGCGGAAAATTCTGCAACAGATCTGCGACAGATATATGCCAGAAAGTGGCGTATATCTGTTCGTAAATTACCCCCAAAGTTTCTTGTCATCCCAGGTGAGCACCAAGATTCATGCCAAGCTTCAGCTTTGACCATTCAAAATGCGTAGCCAAGAGACCCAGACGCATCAGTATATAAGCCCAAAGATTCTGATAAAACAAAATTAATGACAAATTAATTCTATATTTTTTAATCATCCCTAAGAGACTGGGTTAAAGAGTACCTAAGCCTTCACCTACACTTTATTAAAAACTATTGTAAATATGATAAAAATAATATTTCTTATATACTTTAATTCTTTTTGTTTCCTAGTGAAAAAGGCACCAGAAGTTCAGGTGCCTATGGAGCTTTGCAATTTGTACACTGGTACACTGCTGTTATACAGGTGTACATATTCCCGTGGGGCTGCACTGAGCTCTGTACAGACGGAGCATCACTGCTCCTGCCTGTACCAGTGCTGCTCTGCCATAGATGGGCTATGTCAGGCTTTAGCAGAGCAAACACAGGCAGGAGGAGCAATGTGATATGCCAACTCCTACCCTGCACTCACTCCACTCTGCTAATAGCATGCATACCACATTTTTACAGCCCATAGCTGCATAGCATGATAGGCACCTGAACTTCAAGTGCCTATTTTGCTAGGAAAAGTAAAAAAAAAAAAAAAAAGTAATAGATATTTTCTTTTCACCAAATTTCAATAGGTTTTAATAAAGTGTAGTATAGACGAAAGTTTAAGTACACTTTAAATAAATATGTTCATGAGGTGACTGTCATGACCCACTCTGACGATGTGCGGAGGTCGGCCAGGTTAGCAGCACGAGTTTAGTATTTGTTTTGGTGCTGTGCTGGATCCGCCTCTCATCAGGTGCACTGGGTAGAGTCATTAGTTTAAATGGTCTCCAGCTAAGTGCTCTGAGCGGATTATACTGATCATTTTGGTCTGGGAAGTTTGGAGGGAAGGTTGGCTGTCAGTTCCTGCTCTCAGAAGATAAGTGTCATTTCTAGTTTGGTTGTTTGTGTCATCTATCCCATCCAGGTTCTGTGCGAGCAGGCTTCTCCTATCTCCCCACTTCACCATCTCAGGGAGTTCAGGGTTTTGTCAGTCCAGGCTGGAGGACACAGTACACCTACCTTCAAGGTCTGCCTGTGGGCTGAGCAGTGCAGGGAGAGAGGTCAGGGAATAACTAGGAGGTGACCCTTACCCTGTCTCTCGTCCAGAGCCTGGTTGGTGTGTTATCTTTTATACTGAGTGCACGTCCGCCGTGACAGTGACCTTACATCACCAGTAGTCAAATACAATCTCCTAGAAAAACCCAATGTAAAGGTATGACTTTAGAGGCAAAAACAAATAATCCTCATAAACTCTGTAGATCCCCCAATGTAGTCTTTTTGATCGCCAACATTTTTCTAATCAAAAATAAAATAATTTCTAATCCTTGCTGTGGGGAGTCTAAATTCCATCAGCTGAATGTCGATCAATTTTTCCAAAAACTCCAGTCCACTGGTTTTGACCTATTTATATAGTACTCTGTATCATGTCACTTTGTCTTTGTTTGTTAGTCCGTCTCTGCACTTAGCAAAGGGACCGTCAACCAGTTGCAGTCTAGCTAGCTAGGGCATGTACTGCAAATAAGTGTGGAAAGCGGGCTGGATACTAGCCTTAGGGCTCACTGTCTTTGTCTGTCCCTACCTACAGTAATTACATTATCACTGGCCCAAAAAAACTTAATACCTTAGTATTAACCAATAGGCCTGACAGAACAACAGACATGCAGGTTGGTGGACACCTGGGAAATAGTGATCATAAAGTAATAACCTTCCAATTATCATTCAAAAGAGCGTTTCTACAGGGAGGAACAAAAATAACAAACTTCAAAAAAGCTAAATTTAGCCAACTAAGAGAGGCCATAGGCCTAACTAACTGGGACAAAGTCCTCAAAAAAAAAAATACAGCCACAAAAGTGGATATCTTTAAAAACATCCTAAAATCTCATTGTGAGAGGTACATACCGTATGGGAATAAAAGGTTAAGGAACAAGAAGAAACCAATGTGGATAAATAGAACTGTAAAGAAAGCAATAAATTACAAAAAGAAAGCATATAAATCGCTAAAACAGGAGGGTGGCACTGAAGCACTGAAAAACTATAAGGAAAAAAATAGAACATGTAAAAAACAAATAAAAGCGGCCAAACTAGAGACCGAGAGATTAATTGCCAAAGAGAGTAAAACTAACCCCAAAATGTTCTTCAATTATATAAATGTTAAAAAGTATAAATCTGAAGGTGTCGGCCCTTTAAAGAGTAATGAGGGGGGAGTCGCAGAGAGCGACGAGGAGAAAGCAAAACTGTTAAATATTTTTTTCTCCAGTGTATTCACTGAGGAAAATAAACTGTCAGATGACATGCAGAATGTAAAAATAAATTCCCCATTAAAAGTGTCCTGTCTGACCCAGGAAGAAGTACATCAGCGACTTAAAAAGATTAAAATAGACAAATCGCCAGGACCGGATGGCATACACCCCCGTATCCTAAGGGAATTAAGTAATGTCATAGCCAGACCCTCATTTCTGATATTTGCGGACTATACTGACAGGGAATGTTCCACAGGATTGGCGCATGGCAAATGTGGTGCCAATATTCAAAAAGGGTCCAAAAACAGAGCCTGGAAACTATAGGCCGGTAAGTTTAACATCTGTTGTGGGTAAACTGTTTGAAGGTTTTCTGAGAGATGCTATCTTAGAGCATCTCAACGGAAATAAGCAAATAACGCCATATCAGCATGGCTTCGTGAGGGATCGGTCATGCCAAACTAATTTAATCAGTTTCTATGAGGAGGTAAGTTCTAGACTTGACAGCGGCGAATCAATGGATGTCGTATATCTGGACTTCTCCAAAGCATTTGACACTGTACCACATAAAAGGTTAGTATATAAAATGAGAATGCTCGGACTGGGAGAAAACGTCTGTATGTGGGTAAGTAACTGGCTCAATGATAGAAAACAGAGGGTGGTTATTAACGGTACATACTCAGATTGGGTCACTGTCACTAGTGGGGTACCTCAGGGGTCAGTATTGGGCCCTATTCTCTTCAATATATTTACTAATGATCTCGTAGAAGGCTTGCATAGTAAAGTATTGTCATGGTCTTACCTTCTTGCTGTTCTCCTTCGTTTGACATGTGCTGGCGGCCATCTTGGTTTCTGGGTTTCTTCTAGCCTTCCACCCTGCGGCTCCTCCTTCCCACTGGGAGGAGCTGGATGCCTAGCTCATATATATAGGAGTTCTGTGGCTTCAGTTCCTTGCTTGGTCCTCCTGTGTTCACATGCTTCTAAGACTGCTGCTGCTTCTGGTTCCTGATCCTGGCTTCGTCTGACTACCCTGCTGGTTCCTGATCCTGGCTTCGTCTGACTACCCTGCTGGTTCCTGATCCTGGCTTCGTCTGACTACCCTGCTGGTTCCTGATCCTGGCTTCGTCTGACTACCCTTCTGGTTCCTGATCTCTGGCCTCTCAAGACTCTGCTTCGGTTTCACCATTCGTTTGGACTTTTGCTTTACAGCTTTATTTTCAATAAAGCCTTCTTATTTTCACTTATCTCTTGTTGTACGTCTGGTTCATGGTTCCGTGACATTAGGACCAAGCCATGAGTTCTGACGGTACAGGGCCATCCTCGCTACCCATGCTGGTTGCCAGACTTGATCAGCAGGATCACCTGTTGGGTCGGTTCGCTGTGGCGTTGCAAACCCTGCTTGAACGCACGGCTCATTTCGCTCCCGTTGCCGATGGGTCGGTTGTCGCTCCTACTGCTGCTCCGGTTGTTGCGCCAGAGTCTACCCCGACACCTGTTGTTGCGCCTGCGGTGTTTCGGGGTATGACCGGTTCTGCCCCTCTTCCACAGCGCTTTGGGGGAGAGCCAACTCAGTGCCGAGGTTTCCTTAACCAGGTGGGCATTTATTTCGAGTTGCTGCCACATGCCTTTCCTACTGAGAGATCAAAGGTGGGCTTCTTGATCTCGCTGCTCTCGGACAAGGCCTTGGCCTGGGCCAGCCCTTTATGGGAGAACAACAATCCGGTGGTTGCCGAGTTTTCCGGTTTTGTTGCTTCTCTTCGGAAGGTATTCGATGTGCCGGCTCGTGCTGCCTCTGCTGCGAAGCTCCTTATGTCCATCAGACAGGGTTCACGATCCGTAGCTGAATACGCCATTGAGTTTCGTACCCTGGCAGCAGAGGTGGGCTGGAATAATGAGGCTCTGGTCGCTGCTTTCTCTCATGGCCTCTCGGATGCCTTGAAGGATGAGGTTGCAGCTAAGGACCTACCAGTGGAGCTCGAGTCTCTTATTTCTTTCCTGATTTTGATTGACACCAGACTCAGGGAGAGACCTTCCTTTAAGGAGAGCCTGCGGAGGTCTTCTAACAGATTGGCGCCTACGTTTGCTGTCCCACCCGTGCCTCCCTCTCCTCCCACGCCTCCTGGGGATGACTTGTCTGGGGGTGAACCCATGCAGCTGGGGTTTGCTCGCCTGTCCGAGGGGGAGAGGGTACTCCGGAGACGCGAGGGTCGATGCCTGTACTGTGGTCTCGGTGGGCATTTTCGGTTGGCATGTCCGAACCGTCCGGGAAACGCTCGTACCTGAGATCCTGTCCGGGGCAGATCTTGGGTGGAGTCTCCTCGTCCCCGGTTTCCCGTGTTGACAAGCCACTGATTACTGTTGTCCTCTCCTGGGTCGGGGGCTCGGTGACGACCCAGGCGTTGGTGGACTCTGTTGCTGGTGGTTTGTTCATTGATAGTGTGTTCGCTGCCGCCAATTCCATTCCTCTGCAGGCTCGAGGTTCCCCACTGGCTCTTGAGGCGATAGACGGCAGACCCCTTCTGTCGTCACACGTGACTCATGAGACCCTTCCAGTGGGGATAGCCATTGGTGCCGTTCACAGAGAGTCGGTCTGCCTCCAGGTTATTTCGTCTCCACACTACTCGGTGGTCTTGGGGTACCCCTGGCTCCAGAAGCATAATCCGACTTTCGATTGGAGATCGGCCGAGATCCTCTCGTGGTCACCGCAGTGTGGGGCTAGTTGCATCCATGGGTCTGTCAAGTTGCTGTGTACTTCCTCGGACTCTCTGTTGCCTCCTGAATACGAGGAGTACCGGGATGTATTCGATAAGGTGCGCGCGGTTGCCCTACCTCCGCACCGCCCATACGATTGTGCCATAGAGTTACAACCTGGTGCCGTTCCTCCTCGTGGCAAAGTCTATCCACTGTCTGTAGCAGAGAATGAGGCCATGGAGGAGTACGTGAGGGAGGCGCTTTCACGCGGACACATTCGCAAATCCTCGTCCCCGGCAGGGGCTGGATTTTTCTTTGTGAAAAAGAAGGGCGGTGAGTTGAGGCCTTGCATCGATTACAGGGGTCTCAATCGCATCACGATCAAGAACGCTTACCCGATACCCTTGATTTCCGAGCTGTTCGATCGCCTTAAAGGGGCCACGGTCTTTACCAAACTCGACCTGAGGGCGGCATATAACCTGGTAAGGATCAAGGCGGGCGATGAGTGGAAGACCGCGTTTAACACCAGGACCGGTCATTATGAATCCTTGGTTATGCCCTTTGGGTTGTGCAATGCGCCCGCAGTCTTTCAGGAATTCATCAACGATGTTTTCCGTGACCTGTTGCAGCAGTGTGTGGTGGTCTATTTGGATGACATCTTGGTATATTCTGAATCCATGGAGGCCCACATTCTGGATGTCAGACGAGTGTTGCAACGGTTACGAGAGAACAAGCTGTTCGGTAAGCTTGAGAAATGCGAATTTCACCGATCCCAGGTAACCTTCTTAGGTTACATCATTTCCGCTGAGGGGTTCTCCATGGATCCTGAGAAGGTTTCGGCTGTCTTACAGTGGCCCCAGCCCAGTGGTCTTCGTTCCCTGCAGCGCTTTTTGGGCTTCGCCAATTATTATCGGAAGTTCATCAGGGACTTTTCCATGCTGGCCAAGCCTCTCACGGATCTGACCAGGAAGGGCAGTAATTCCCAGGTCTGGCCGCTCGAGGCCATCCGAGCTTTTGAGGCCCTAAAGTCCGCTTTTGTGTCGGCTCCGATTCTGTCGCATCCCAACCCTGGGTTGCCCTTTGTCCTCGAGGTGGACGCGTCTGAGACGGGAGTAGGCGCCCTTCTGTCTCAGCGTAGAACACCAGAGGGTCCTCTGCTTCCTTGTGCGTTTTACTCCCGGAAACTGTCTTCCGCGGAGTGCAACTATCAGATTGGTGACAGGGAGTTATTGGCCATCGTGCAGGCCCTTAAAGAATGGAGGCACTTGCTCGAGGGTTCGGTGGTTCCGGTTCTCATCCTGACGGACCATAAGAATCTGACCTACCTTTCTGAGGCCAAGAGATTGACACCACGTCAGGCCAGATGGGCTCTGTTCTTGTCACGTTTTAATTACGTGGTCTCCTACCTACCCGGTTCCAAGAACATCAGGGCGGATGCCCTATCACGGCAGTACTCCGAGCTGTCCAGGGAGGAGTCGATTCCGACTTCGGTCATACCTCCGAATCAGATCCTGGCCGCCATTCGCACCAGCCTGACCTCTCCCCTGGGTGAGCAGATTTTGGCGGCTCAATCTGGTGCTCCCTCTGGGAGACCCAACGGCAGATGTTTTGTGCCTGAGGAGTTGCGCACTCGGTTGTTGCGAACCTACCATAACTCCAAGACCGCGGGGCATCCTGGAAAGAATCAGCTGTCCTGGGCTGTTTCACGTCTGTTCTGGTGGCCTTCCCTACGTTCCGACATCGCCGCATATGTAGCGGCATGCTCCGTTTGTGCCCAGAGTAAGTCCCCTCGGCACCTTCCGTTGGGCCTTCTGCAACCCATAGCCACCGGGGAGCGCCCATGGTCACACCTGGGGATGGATTTCATTGTGGACCTCCCTGCATCCCGAGGCCATACGGTCATTCTCATGATTGTGGATCGGTTTTCCAAAATGTGCCACTGTGTTCCTCTCAAGAAGTTACCCTCTGCACAAGAGTTAGCCACGATTTTTGCCAGGGAGGTCTTCCGGTTGCACGGTTTGCCCAAGGAGATTGTGTCGGATCGGGGGAGTCAGTTTGTGTCCAGGTTCTGGCGCGCCTTTTGCTCCCAGTTGGGGATTCATCTCTCCTTCTCCTCGGCCTACCACCCTCAGTCCAATGGGGCCGCAGAACGATCCAATCAGGCCTTGGAGCAATTCCTTCGTTGCTATGTCTCCGATCACCAAGACAATTGGGTTGACCTTCTGCCTTGGGCTGAGTTTGCCAGGAACACGGCGGTGAACTCTTCCTCTGGGACGTCTCCCTTCATGGCCAATTATGGGTTCCAACCTGCCGTGTTACCGGAGGTATTCTCTCCCCAGGATATTCCGGCTGTGGAGGATCACCTTTCCGTCCTACGTGCTTCTTGGGTACAGATCCAGAAGTCCCTTGAGGCCTCTGCGCAGCGCCAGAGACTCCAGGCTGATCGCAGACGAGCGCCTGCTCCTTCCTACCAGGTCGGAGACCGTGTATGGTTGTCCACCCGCAACCTCAACCTTCGAGTGCCCACTCCCAAGCTGGCGCCTCGCTTTGTTGGTCCCTTCCGAGTGCTTCGCAGGGTAAACCCGGTAGCCTATGCCCTTGCGCTTCCTCCTGGCATGCGGATCTCTAACGTGTTTCATGTCTCCCTGTTGAAGCCACTGGTGTGTAATCGTTTCACTTCCTCGGTTCCTCGGCCTCGTCCGGTCCGAGTGGGCAATCATGAGGAGTATGAGGTGAGCAATATCCTGGACTCACGCCTGGTCCGCGGTCGGGTGCAGTTTTTGGTCCATTGGCGTGGTTATGGTCCAGAGGAGCGTTCCTGGGTTCCCTCCGCAGATGTCCATGCTCCTGCCTTGCTCCGAGCCTTCCACGCACGCTTCCCTCAGAAACCGTTTTTTGCTCCGCGGAGGAGGGGCCCTTGAGGGGGAGGTACTGTCATGGTCTTACCTTCTTGCTGTTCTCCTTCGTTTGACATGTGCTGGCGGCCATCTTGGTTTCTGGGTTTCTTGTAGCCTTCCACCCTGCGGCTCCTCCTTCCCACTGGGAGGAGCTGGATGCCTAGCTCATATATATAGGAGTTCTGTGGCTTCAGTTCCTTGCTTGGTCCTCCTGTGTTCACATGCTTCTAAGACTGCTGCTGCTTCTGGTTCCTGATCCTGGCTTCGTCTGACTACCCTTCTGGTTCCTGATCCTGGCTTCGTCTGACTACCCTGCTGGTTCCTGATCCTGGCTTCGTCTGACTACCCTTCTGGTTCCTGATCTCTGGCCTCTCAAGACTCTGCTTCGGTTTCACCATTCGTTTGGACTTTTGCTTTACAGCTTTATTTTCAATAAAGCCTTCTTATTTTCACTTATCTCTTGTTGTACGTCTGGTTCATGGTTCCGTGACAAGTATCAATTTTCGCAGATGACACTAAACTGTGTAAAGTAATTTACACTGAAGAGGACAATATACTACTACAGAGGGATCTGGATAGATTGGATGCTTGGGCAGATAAGTGGCAGATGAGGTTTAACATTGACAAATGTAAAGTTATGCACATGGGAAGGAATAATGCAAGTCATGTTCACTATGTTACTATGTTACCTGCACTATTATGGATTCCATGGCAGCTTTAGCCTCACAGATGGAAGGCATTGCTCAGTTCGTGCAGGATTTAGCGGAAAGAGTCCAGCAGCAAGACTGGTCCACCTGCTTCCGCACCCCCGTCGCCAGTAAAACCTAAGATCAAGTTCCCTGACTGCTTCTCGGGTGACCATAAAGGTTTCACAATTTTTACAGAAAGTTGCAAACTATATTTTTGTTTGAGACCTCACTCCTCAGGTACTAAGGCACAAAGAGTCAGTATTATCATGTCTCTGTTGCAATGTGACCCTCAAGAGTGGGAATTTGCACTTCCATCTAATTCCCCTCGGTCTTCTATATGATGAGCCTGAGAGGACCCGTTATGCTGAGAGTCAACTCCTCTCTTTGCATCAAGGCAGGTAACCAGTAGAGGAGTATTGTTCCAAGTTCCACAGGGGTCTGAATGGAATGATTCGGCCCATAGACTGCAGTTTAGACTGGGTCTTTCAGATACTTTAAAGGACCTTTTGGTTGGTCACCCAACCCCAGGATCCAGATGAGGCTATGTCTCTGGCTATACAATTGGACCGACATCTTTGGGAATGAAAACGTGAACATTTTGTCTCTCTTCCTCCTTCTTCCTTCCCTTCTTTCTATCAGTCTTCCATGGGTAAAGCACCAGTGGAGTCTGAAGAGCCCATGCAAGTGGGTACCTTGGCTTCCCAGCACAGGAGGGACCGTCGCTTGAAGAATGGCCTTTGCTTCTACTGCTGATGGTCAGGGAGGTCACTCAGATACACAGTTATCTATCGAAAAGACTGACATGATTCTATTGCTTGTTAATTTCTCCTCACAAGGGATATCTGTTTCTGGCCTAGATTTTTTGGATACCTAATTTTTTTGCAGCTAATTTAGTTAATTTTAATTTTCTGATTGCTTTGGGTTTCAATTTACTTAGGTTACCTGAACCAATTCCAGTATCTGGGGTGCACACAGCTCCTTTGGCCGGAGGATTTATTGAGTATAGGACTCCTGATTTGGTAATGAAAGTTGTTCCCATTCATTCTGAAAGGTGTGCCTTATATTTCTTGAAAACTTTGTCTGCTGAAGTCATCCTGGGATCACCCTGGTTGAGGGTCCATAATCCTATCTTTAATTGGAGTACTGGGGAATTAATAAATGGGGTCCCCAGTGCTCTAATCATTGCATTTCTATCCAGCTTTCTTGTCTGGATTTTGAGGAAGGTCCATTACCTGAATTTATTAAGGATTTTCGGGATGTTTTCTTCTAAAAAAGCATCAGAGTCCATGCCTCTGCATCAGGATTATGACTGCATCAAACTATTAGTCAATGCTAAATTCCCTAAGAGCTGTCTATATCCCTTATGGTGGGTGGGTTATGCCCTTGTACCGACTATAATAAATTAAATATCACAGTCAGGAACCAGTATCCCCTTCCCTTTATTCTTGATCTTTTAATCAAATTGTTAGGGCTCAGTGGTTTTCAAAGACTGACCTCAGAAGAGATTATACTTTGATTAAAATCTAACACACCAAAACCATACACAGCAACAATTGATATAAAATATATATTTTATTAACCACTTCATAAGTAAAATAAATATACACTGCTCAAAAAAAATAAAGGGAACACAAAAATAACACATCCTAGATCTGAATTAATTAAATATTCTTCTGAAATACTTTGTTTTTTACATAGTTGAATGTGCTGACAACAAAATCACACAAAAATAAAAAAATGGAAATCAAATTTTTCAACCCATGGAGGTCTGGATTTGGAGTCGCACTCAAAATTAAAGTGGAATAACACACTACAGGCTGATCCAACTTTGATGTAATGTCCTTAAAACAAGTCAAAATGAGGCTCAGTAGTGTGTGTGGCCTCCATGTGCCTGTATGACCTCCCTTCAACGCCTGTGCATGCTCCTGTTGAGGTGGCGGACGGTCTCCAGAGGGATCTCCTCCCAGACCTGGACTAAAGCATCTGCCAACTCCTGGACAGTCTGTGGTGGATAGAGCGAGACATGATGTCCCAGATGTGCTCTATTGGATTCAGGTCTGGGGAACGGGCGGGCCAGTCCATAGCATCAATGCCTTCGTCTTGCAGGAACTGCTGACACACTTCAGCCACATGAGGTCTAGCATTGTCTTGCATTAGGAGGAACCCAGGGCCAACCGCACCAGCATATGGTCTCACAAGGGGTCTGAGGATCTCATCTCGGTACCTAATGGCAGTCAGGCTACCTCTGGTGAGCACATGGAGGGCTGTGCGACCCTCCAAAGAAATGCCACCCCACACCATTACTGACCCAATGCCAAACCTGTCATGCTGGAGGATGTTGCAGGCAGCAGAACGTTCTCCACGGCGTCTCCAGACTCTGTCACGTCTGTCACATGTGCTCAGTGTGAACATGCTTTCATCTGAGCACAGGGCGCCAGTGGCGAATTTGCCAATCTTGGTGTTCTCTGGCAAATGCCAAACATCCTGCACGGTGTTGGGCTGTAAGCACAACCCCCACCTGTGGACGTCGGGCCCTCATATCACCCTCATGGAGTCTGTTTCTGACCGTTGAGCAGACACATGCACATTTGTGGCCTGCTGGAGGTCATTTTGCAGGGCTCTGGCAGTGCTCCTCCTGTTCCTCCTTGCACAAAGGCGGAGGTAGCGGTCCTGCTGCTGGGTTGTTGCCCTCCTACGGCCTCCTCCACGTCTCCTGATGTACTGGCCTGTCTCCTGGTAGCGCCTCCATGCTCTGGACACTACGCTGACAGACACAGCAAACCTTCTTGCCACAGCTCGCATTGATGTGCCATCCTGGATAAGCTGCACTACCTGAGCCACTTGTGTGGGTTGTAGACTCCGCCTCATGCTACCACTAGAGTGAAAGCACCGCCAGCATTCAAAAGTGACCAAAACATCAGTCAGTAAGCATAGGAACTGAGAAGTGGTCTGTGTTCACCACCTGCAGAACCACTCCTTTATTGGGGGTGTCTTGCTAATTGCCTATAATTTCCACCTGTTGTCTATCCCATTGTCACAACAGCATGTGAAATTGATTGTCACTCAGTGTTGCTTCCTAAGTGGACAGTTTGATTTCACAGAAGTGTGATTGACTTGGAGTTACATTGTGTTGTTTAAGTGTTCCCTTTATTTTTTTGAGCAGTGTATAAAAAATGGCGGCATACATATATACAGGAAAGAAAGAAATCACACTGGTTCACACTGGTCAGGGGATCCCCTGAGGAAGCAAAACGCGCGTCGGGGTCTGAATCACACTGGTTGGTATTATTTATTTTATGATATACTCCCTTATGGTTTTGGTATTAGGTGCTTGGCACTAGGCACTTTATATGTGGTAGTTTGTTCTATTCCCACTATTTGTTCGTATCTCTATTGGAGTTTATTACATATTAAGGTTATTTCCTGACCAGCTACATTAGATGTATTTTACAGTATTGAGACTTCACACTAATACCACACTTCTGGGAGTCTGGACTTTTTGATGTATAACGTACCAGTGTGATTTATTTCTTTCCTGTATATGTATGCCGCCATTTTTAATATATTTATTTTACTTATGAAGTGATTATTAAAATATATATTTTATATCAATTGTTGCTGTGTATGGTTTTGGTGTGTTAGAGTTCCTTGAGATATGAACGGCACTTACTACAAACCGGATTCCAAAAAAGTTGTGACACTAAACAAATTGTGAATAAAAACTGAATGCAATGATGTGGAGATGGCAAATGTCAATATTTTATTTGTAATAGAACGTATAATGACAGATCAAACATTTAATCCGAGTAAATGTATCATTTTAAAGGAAAAATACGTTGATTCCAATTTTCACGGTGTCAGCAAATCCCAAAAAAGTTGGGACAAGTAGCAATAAGAGGCTTGAAAAAGTAAATTTGAGCATAACGAAGAGCTGGAAGACCAATTAACACAAATTAGGTCAATTGGCAACATGATTGGGTATAAAAAGAGCTTCTCAGAGTGGCAGTGTCTCTCAGAAGCCAAGATGGGTAGAGGATCACCAATTCCCACAATGTTGCGCAGAAAGATAGTGGAGCAATATCAGAAAGGTGTTACCCAGCGAAAAATTGCAAAGACTTTGCATCTATCATCATCAACTGTGCATAACATCATCCGAAGATTCAGAGAATCTGGAACAATCTCTGTGCGTAAGGGTCAAGGCCGTAAAACCATACTGGATGCCCGTGATCTCCGGGCCCTTAAACGGCACTGCACCACAAACAGGAATGCTACTGTAAAGGAAATCACAGAATGGGCTCAGGAATACTTCCAGAAACCATTGTCAGTGAACACAATCCACCGTGCCATCCACCGTTGCCAGTTGAAACTCTACAGTGCAAAGAAGAAGCCATTTCTAAGCAAGATCCACAAGCTCAGGCGTTTTCACTGGGCCAGGGATCATTTAAAATGGAGTATGGCAAAATAGAAGACTGTTCTGTGGTCAGACGAGTCACGATTCAAAGTTATTTTTGGAAATCTGGGACGCCATGTCATCCGGACCAAAGAGGACAAGGACAACCCAAGTTGTTATCAACGCTCAGTTCAGAAGCCTGCATCTCTGATGGTATGGGGTTGCTTGAGTGCGTGTGGCATGGGCAGCTTGCATGTCTGGAAAGGCACCATCAATGCAGAAAAATATATTCAGGTTCTAGAACAACATATGCTCCCATCCAGACGTCATCTCTTTCAGGGAAGACCCTGCATTTTTCAACAAGATAATGCCAGACCACATTCTGCATCAATCACAACATCATGGCTGCGTAGGAGAAGGATCCGGGTACTGAAATGGCCAGTCTGTAGTCCAGATCTTTCACCTATAGAGAACATTTGGCGCATCATAAAGAGGAAGGTGCAACAAAGAAGGCCCAAGACGATTGAACAGTTAGAGGCCTGTATTAGACAAGAATATGAGAGCATTCCTATTTCTAAACTTGAGAAACTGGTCTCCTCAGTCACCAGACGTCTGTTGAGTGTTGTAAGAAGAAGGGGAGATGCCACACAGTGGTGAAAATGGCCTTGTCCCAACTTTTTTGGGATTTGTTGACACCATGAAATTCTGATTCAACATATTTTTCCCTTAAAATGGTACATTTTCTCAGTTTAAACTTTTGTTCCGTGATTTATGTTCTATTCTGAATAAAATATTAGAAGTTGGCACCTCCACATCATTGCATTCAGTTTTTATTCACGATTTGTATAGTGTCCCAACTTTTTTAAAATCCGGTTTGTAATTTGTGGTTGGAGCTATTGCTGTTTGGTTTGATTAAAATCTGAAGGGGGCGAAGGGAATACAGCATTTAATATACCTAAAGGGCATTTCAAATGCCTAGTAATGCCCTTTGGGCTGTGTAATGCCACAGCAGTCTTCCAAAACTTTATTAATGACATTCTTTGTGAATTAATGGGTTTCTTTGTTGTGATGTAGCTTGACAATATAAAAAAAATTTCTTCTGACTGGGCTTCATATGTTGTGCATGTAAGGAAGGTTTTTACATTTTTTTAAAGAAAACCAACTGTTTGCAAAATTCAGTAAATGTGTCTTCGGTGTTAATGAAGTCTCATTCCTGGGTTATATACTGACACCTCAAAATTTTAATATGGACCCTGCCAAAGCACAAGACATTGTTATTTGGGCTAGACCCACTTCCCTCAAGTCCCTTTAGAGGTTTCTTGGGTTTGCAAATTATTATAGAAAATTTATTAGAAAATTTTCAATCATTGCCAAACTGCTGACAGATTTAACCAGGAAGAGGGCAGATCTAATGAACTGGTTCTGGGATGCATTGTCTGCATTTGAAGCCCTGAGAGTTTTATTTGTGCTCCTGTACTCATCCAGAAGGTTTTCACCAAACAATTTATTGTTGAAGTAGATGCTTCAGAGATTGTAGTGGGCACTGTATTGCCGCAGAGGTCGTCTTCTCTGACTAATTTGCAGCCATGTGCATTGATTTCTAGAAAATTTTCCTCTGCAGACAAAAACTATGACATCGGCAATTGAGAATTACTAGCTATCAAATGGGCATTCAAGGAATGGCGTCATTTTATTGAAGGGGCTAGTCATCAAATTATTGTACTCACAGATCATAAGAATCTGATGTATCTGGATGTGCTAAACACTTAAATCCAAGCCATGTGCGTTGGGCCTTTTTTTTCACCCGGTTTAACTTTGTTCCTTATCGTCCTGGCTCTGGTAATGTGAAAGCGGATGCTTTATCTCACAGTTTTGGTACCTGTGACTCTACTGACATTAACTCTGTTAACATTCTCCCTCCTGGTGTTGTCATAGCCGCTGTTGGTCCTGATTTTGCTTCTGAAATACAATCTTGTCAGGATTAGGCTTCTTGCAACCTTCTTTCTGGTAAAATGTTTGTTCTTCCAAATCTGCATCTTAGAGTTTTGGAGGAGTCACATTGCTCTGTATTTGCGGGTCATCTTGGTATTGCTGGTACTAAACATTTGGTTTCTAGAGCATACTGGTGTCCTTCTTGGTCACGAGACGTGGTTGCCTTTGTCTCTGCATGTGATGTTTGCGCAAGCGCCAAGGTACCCAAGAGACGACCTGCAGGTCTACTTTTTCACTTGCCCATTCATCAGAGAATTTGGATCCATATCTCAATTGATTTCATAACTGACTTTCCTCCCTCCCAGGGGAGGACAATCCATTGGTTGGTCATTGACAGATTCTCTAAGATGAGCCATAGTTCATAGACAATATCCTCAAATTACATAGGATACCCAAGTCCATTGTCTCAGATAGAAGAGTGTAGTTTGTATCAAGAAACTGGAGAGAATTTTGTAAAAGGTTGCAGATAAATCTGTCATTCTCTTCTGTGTTCGATCCTGAGACAAACGGACAAACTGAAAGGGTCAACCAGGTTTTCGAGCTGTTTTTTCAGGTGTTTTGTGTCTGATTGTCAAAACAAATAGAAAAAGTTTTTGTCTCTGGCAGAGTTGGCTATCAACAACTAATTATGGGTTTAATCCGCCTTTTTCTTTTGTGTCTGAGTTAGATTCTGTGAGTCCAGCAGTGGATGCCAGCTTGAATGATCTGTGCACGGGTTGGGCCCAGGCTCACAGGAGCCTAGAAAAAGCTCAAAGCATCCGGAATGAACAAGCTAATAAGAAACGTTCCATGGGTCCAAATTTTGTTCTGTGAGAAATGGAACGGCTTTCTACTAAGAATTTATGTCTGAAGGTTCATTGTGGTAAATTAGTTCCTGAGTTATTTGGCCCATATAACATCATTCACCTCTATTATTAATCCAGTATTTTTTGCTCTTCAGTTGCCATCCTCCTTTAGGATACATAATGTTTTCCACAAATCACTGCTTAAGAAATACATTCCACCTGTGATTCCTCCAACTAAACCTCCTGATCCAGTTGTTATCCAAGGTAAACTGGAGTACAAGGTAGAGAAAATTCTTGACTCCCAGAGAGCTCAGGGGTCTATGCAGTCATGGTTTGCGGCTCGGGACGTTCATGCTCCTCGTTTGATTAGGACGTTTCATCTTGAGTTCCTATTGAAGCCTGCTCACTATGTTAAGGGTCCGGTGGCCCATCTTAAGAGGAAGGGTAATGTAACAAATTCATCTGTTCGGGCTCCAGCGGCCCTTAGTCTCGGCACGGCCGGACCAGGAGAGAAGCGCTGCTAAGGTATGCCCCCTGGTGACGCAACTGCATCCTTAGCAGCAGGATGCAATGCACTGTTTTTCCCGGCAACCAGCGTGTGATGGTTGAGATTAGCAGTGGGCTGATTGCTCAGCTGTTCTATTACTGTGTGCTATTGTTTCTGACTAATGAAGCGCTGAGTCATGGACCTATCAGGTTCTGATCCAGGGACTCAGTGATCTATTTAAATCCCTTTCTGGCCATGTACCAGTGAGAGGCTTTGACTCACTACCTGTTTTCCTAGTTCTTGCTCCTGTTCTTATTTGGATTGTTCATGCTGTTTTCTAACCCCTCTTTGTCTCTAATTTGGTACTGTGTAGCCTAACTGGTTTTGACCCATTTACATACTACTCTGTATTGTGTTTGTCTGTTTTTGTTTGTTAGTCCATCTCTGCACTTATATAGCGTAGGGACCGTCAACCAGTTGCGGTCTAGCTATCTATTATTTATTCTGTTTCCTGGATATTATTATGGGTGTTGCCATCTTACCTGAGCTGTTCTTTAGGCTACTTTAACACTGGCGGCAGCAGGGTCCGGCGGGGGAACAGCTAACCCACCATGCCACCGGAAATCCGCTCGGGCCCTATTCACTATTAGCACGGCAAACAAGTCAAGAGGTGGCCGGGAAAAAACGCAGCATGTTGTAGTTTTTGTGTTGAAGTGAATGGGACTGGAGCGGACTTCCGGGCTAGCATTAGCCTGTTGGGCCCTGCTGCCACCAGTGTGAAAGTAGTCTAACAGCATTTACAAAGCATTTAAAATTGCTTTGTGGCAGCCTCATGGGCCATATGGTCCAATGGTCAGGAGGGGACCCTATTGACTTACATGGGAAAGTTTTCCAGGCATGCTCTGTGACCTGTGCAGAGATCATTGCACAAATAAAGAATAGATAAGCTTTGACAATTACCTATTGTGAATGGTGGATCCTGTCTTATCTATATACAGAAATGATATAATTACAGGCAGGATTAGAATAATTTAACTGCAGCAAAGTGATCTGTACAAACCAAGAAGTGGCGCCAATTATTAGACATAGTGGCCAGTGCAAAAACTGCAGGATTTTTGGTTTTAGTTTAAATATAAAAAGTGACATGGAAAATTAAAAATAACATCACCAAAAATTATTAAAAAATATGTTAAACATAAAAAAAATGATTTAAACAGCAGATTTTATATTAATCGAACAATTAGTGACTTCAGTGTCTAGCCACTAGCCATAAGACTGGTATTAACTAGGAAACGTATGGCAGCACTTAATCTTTACCTTCCATATCAATAAATCTTTTATGAAATGAGTTTATATTAGGGTATAATACCACACTTTGCTTCAAGTTAGGACTTCAGGGGTTGTCCCCTTCTCAGCCATTCACAGTGTAACACCCTGTGAATGGAAGCTTTTCACACACTTGGTGATGATAAACGGGAGGTTGCATTGACTGTTTCATTCTCTGCAGCTTTGCCTGTGCATAACCTTCAGCATGACAGGAAGATGTGCATTAAGAAATTCAATGTATGGCTTGGTGAATGGTGTCTGAACCAAGGGTTTGGCTTTGTGTCTCATGTTAGCTCTCGTTGGAATGGAAAAGAACTGTACAAGAAAGATGGTTTGCATCTTTCTCTCAAGGGAACGAATGTCCTCAGTGAAAAGTTCAAAGTATTTTTCTAAGGAGCATTTACACTAGGAAAGGGGGGCAAAAGAGTGATAATCCAGCAGTCCGACTGCTCCCCCGGAACAATGGCAGAAGATGCCAGTAGCACATAGGTTAAGAAATGACAAGCTCAGAGTCTTGTCTAGAAATGCTCACAGTTTAGGGAATAAGGTCAATGAACTTGAGTCTATAATGGTATCTGAGAATATAGATTTAGTGGCTGTTACTGAGACATGGTTCAATGGGAGTAATGACTGGCATATAACAATACCAGGGTTCTCTCTATATAGGAAAGACAGAGAAGGCAAAAAGGGGGAGGGGTGGCCTTGTATGTGAAAGTTAGCGAGACCAATTTAGAGTCAGTTGGGTTCCGTTGCAGCTTGATAATCATAAGGTAACTCGTGTAGGTATGATATATAGACCACCTAGCCAAGTCAAAGAATTAGATGATCTACTAGTTGAGGACATAGCTAAATTGACATTGAAAAGGGAAGTTATCTTTATGGGAGACTTTAATCTTCCTAATGTAAACTGGAAAACCAAAATAGCTAGTTCTGCCAGAAGTACAGATATTCTAAATTCCCTACTGGGAATATCTCTACAGCAAGTAGTTGAGGAACCAACCCGGAAGGAGGCCATTTTAGATTTAGTATTCACAAATGGGAATTTGGTATCTGATATTACTGTAGGGGAAAGCTTTGGATCTAGTGATCACCAGTCAGTGTGGTTTACTACAAGTACAGTGACTGAGTCACACCACACAAAAAACGAAAGTTTTAGAAAAACTGACTTTTCTAAAATTAGATTAGTGGTATACGAGTGCCTATCAGATTGGAACAGTTTCAATGGAGTCCAGGAGAAATGGGACTACCTCAAAGTGGCACTATTGAAAGCAACAGATAATTGCATTAGGCTTGTCAGTAAAAGCAAAAAAAAGGAAGAGACCACTGTGGTACTCAGCAGAAGTGGCCAAAATCATTAAAAACAAAAATATAGCATTTAGTAATTATAAAAAAAAAAACGAGGATGACAGGCAAATTTATAAGATTAGGCAGAGAGAGGCCAAGCAAGTTATAAGAACTTCTAAATCACTGGCAAAAGAGAAATTAGCTCAGTCAGTGAAAAAAGGCGATAAGACATTCTTCAGATACATAAATGAAAAAAGGAAACTAAAACAAATAAAAACAAAAGAAGGAAGGTATATGGAAGAAGATACAGAACTAGCTGACTGCCTCAATGAATACTTCTGTTCAGTTTTTACAAAGGAAAATGAAGGAAAAGGACCTCAATTAGGGAGGAAGACTAATGAATCTTTTGATGCATGTGTCTTTAAAGAGTAAGAGGTTCGAAGTCAGCTGTCTAAAATTAATACAAATAAGTCACAGGGGCCTGATGGGATACACCCAAAGCTATTAAAAAAGCTTAGAGGTGAACTAGCAAAACCATTAACAGATTTATATAACCAATGACTAGTAACAGAAGTCGTCCCAAAAGATTGGAAATAAGCAAATGTTGTGCCCATTCACAAGAAAGGTAGTAGGGAGGAATCTGGCAACTATAGCCCAGTAAGCCTGACATCAATAGTGGGGAAATTAATGGAAACCATACTTAAGGAGAGGATTGTGAAACATCTAAAATCCCATGGATTGAAAGATGAAAAACAGCATGGGTTTACTTCAGGGAGATCATGTCAAACTAATTTTTTGATTGGGTGACTAAAATAATAGATAGCGGAGGTCCAGTAGACATCGCTTATCTAGACTTTAGTAAGGCTTTTGATACTGTCCCACATAGAAGGCTTATCAATAAATTGCAGTCTTTGTGTTTTGACTCCCATATTGTTGAATGGATTAGGCAGTGGCTGAGGGACAGACAACAGAGGGTTGTAGTCAATGGAGTAAATTTAGACCATGGTCTTGTTACCAGTGGGGTACTTCAGGGATCTGTTCTGGGACGCATATTGTTTAATATATTTATCAGCGAAATTGCAGAAGGCCTGGTAAGGTGTGTCTTTTTGCTGATGACACAAAGATTTGTAACAGGGTTGATGTTCTTGGAGGGATACACCAAATGGAAAAGGATTTGGGAAAACTAGAGGAATAGTCAAAAATCTGGCAACTAAAATTCAATGTAGTTAAGTGCAAGATAATACACCTGGGGTGTAAAAACCCAAGAGCAGAATATAAAATCTGTGATACAGTCCTATCCTCAGTATCTGAGGAAAGGGATTTAGGGGTCATTATTTCAAAAGACTTAAAGGTAGGCAGACAATGTCATAGAGCAACAGGAAATGCTAGCAGAATGCTTGGGTGTATAGGGAGAGGCATTACCAGTAGAAAGAGGGAGGTGCTCATGCCGCTCTACAGGGCACTAGTGAGACCTCATTTGGAGTATTGTGCTCAGTACTGGAGACCATATCTCCAGAAGGATATTGATACTTTGGAGAGAGTTTAGAGAAGAGCTACTAAACTAGTACATGGATTGCAGGATAAAACTTACCAGGAAAGATTAAAGGACCTTAAAGGGCTTCTATCACCAGATTTGGTCCTATTTAGCTGACTGACACTAGCGATGTGCTAGTGTCAGCAGTCCATAACAGTGTTCTTACTTATCATCTGTCTGATGCCGTTCACCTTAAAAACGTACTTTTATAGATATGCTAATGAGCCTCTAGGTGCTATGTGGGCGTCATTAGCACCTAGAGGGCTCCGTCCACTAACCATTTCAGCCGCCCATTGCGTCCCTCCAGCCCGCCCTGCTCCTGTTGATTGACGTGAAACTTCTCAGTATCTCGTACCAATTCCCGCGCCTGCGCCGTGCGCTTCTGTATTCTCCCGGCGGCGGCTTCCTCACTGCGCCAACTACGTTACAGTGAGGAAGCCGGCACCAGGAGCGCGGCATTCACTCACTGCGCCTGCGCCGAATACAGAAGCGCACGGCGCAGGCGCGGGAATTGGTACGAGATACTGAGAAGTTTCACGTCAATCAACAGGAGCGGGTCGGGCTGGAGGGATGCAATGGGCGGCTGAAATGGTTAGTGGACGGAGCCCTCTAGGTGCTAATGACGCCCACATAGCACCTAGAGGCTCATTAGCATATCTATAAAAGTAAGTTCTTAAGGTGAACGGCAGCAGACAGATGATAAGTAAGAACACTGTTATGGACTGCTGACACTAGCACATCGCTAGTGTCAGTCAGCTAAATATGACCAAATCTGGTGATAGAAGCCCTTTAACCACTTCAGCCCCCAGTGCTTAAACACCCTGAAAGACCAGGCCACTTTTTACACTTCTGACCTACACTACTTTCACCGTTTATTGCTCGGTCATGCAACTTACCACCCAAATGAATTTTACCTCCTTTTCTTCTCACTAATAGAGCTTTCATTTGGTGGTATTTCATTGCTGCTGACATTTTTACTTTTTTTGTTATTAATCGAAATTTAACGATTTTTTTGCAAAAAAATCACATTTTTCACTTTCAGTTGTAAAATTTTGCAAAAAAAACGACATCCATATAGAAATTTTGCTCTAAATTTATAGTTCTACATGTCTTTGATAAAAAAAAAATGTTTGGGTAAAAAAAAAATGGTTTGGGTAAAAGTTATAGCGTTTACAAACTATGGTACAAAAATGTGAATTTCCGCTTTTTGAAGCAGCTCTGACTTTCTGAGCACCTGTCATGTTTCCTGAGGTTCTACAATGCCCAGACAGTACAAACACCCCACAAATGACCCCATTTCTGAAAGTACACACCCTAAGGTATTCGCTGATGGGCATAGTGAGTTCATAGAACTTTTTATTTTTTGTCACAAGTTAGCGGAAAATTATGATTTATTTATTTTTATTTTTTTTTCTTACAAAGTCTCATATTCCACTAACTTGTGACAAAAAATAAAAAGTTCTATGAACTCACTATGCCCATCAGCGAATACCTTGGGGTCTCTTCTTTCCAAAATGGGGTCACTTGTGGGGTAGTTATACTGCCCTGGCATTCTAGGGGCCCAAATGTGTGGTAAGGAGTTTGAAATCAAATTCTGTAAAAAATTACCTGTGAAATCCGAAAGGTGCTCTTTGGAATATGGGCCCCTTTGCCCACCTAGGCTGCAAAAAAGTGTCACACATCTGGTATCTCCGTACTCAGGAGAAGGTGGGGAATGTGTTTTGGGGTGTCATTTTATATATACCCATGCTGGGTGAGAGAAATATCTTGGCAAAAGACAACTTTTCCCATTTTTTTATACAAAGTTGTCATTTGACCAAGATATTTATCTCACCCAGCATGGGTATATGTAAAAAGACACCCCAAAACACATTCCTCAACTTCTCCTGAGTACGGGGATACCAGATGTGTGACACTTTTTTGCAGCCTAGGTGGGCAAAGGGGCCCATATTCCAAAGAGCACCTTTCGGATTTCACTCCTCATTTTTTCCTGAATTTGATTTCAAACTCCTTACCACACATTTGGGCCCCTAGAATACCAGGGCAGTATAACTACCCCACAAGTGACCCCATTTTGGAAAGAAGACACCCCAAGGTATTCCGTGAGGGGCATGGCGAGTTCCTAGAATTTTTTATTTTTTGTCACAAGTTAGTGGAAAATGATGATTTTTTTTTTTTTTTTTTTTTTCCATACAAAGTCTCATATTCCAGAAACTTGTGACAAAAAATAAAAACTTCCATGAACTCACTATGCCCATCAGCGAATACCTTGGGGTCTCTTCTTTCCAAAATGGGGTCACTTGTGGGGTAGTTATACTGCCCTGGCATTCTAGGGGCCCAAATGTGTGGTAAGTAGGTAAATGACCTGTGAAATCCGAAAGGTGCTCTTTGGAATGTGGGCCCCTTTGCCCACCTAGGCTGCAAAAAAGTGTCACACATCTGGTATCTCTGTATTCAGGAGAAGTTGAGGAATGTGTTTTGGGGTGTCTTTTTACATATACCCATGCTGGGTGAGATAAATATCTTGGTCAAATGCCAACTTTGTATAAAAAAAATGGGAAAAGTTGTCTTTTGCCAAGATATTTCTCTCACCCAGCATGGGTATATGTAAAATGACACCCCAAAACACATTCCCCAACTTCTCCCGATTACGGAGATACCAGATGTGTGACACTTTTTTGCAGCCTAGGTGGGCAAAGGGGCCCATATTCAAAAGAGCACCTTTCGGATTTCACAGGTCATTTTTTACAGAATTTGATTTCAAACTCCTTACCACACATTTGGGCCCCTAGAATGCCAGGGCAGTATAACTACCCCACAAGTGACCCCATTTTGGAAAGAAGAGACCCCAAGGTATTCGCTGATGGGCATAGTGAGTTCATGGAACTTTTTATTTTTTGTCACAAGTTAGTGGAATATGAGACTTTGTATGAAAAAAAATAAAAATAAAAAATAAAATAAGCATTTTCCACTAACTTGTGACAAAAAATAAAAAAATTCTAGGAACTCGCCATGCCCCTCACGGAATACCTTGGGGTGTCTTCTTTCCAAAATGGGGTCACTTGTGGGGTAGTTATACTGCCCTGGCATTTTCCAGGGGCCCTAATGTGTGGTAAGTAGGTAAATGACCTGTGAAATCCTAAAGGTGCTCTTTGGAATATGGGCCCCTTTGCCCACCTAGGCTGCAAAAAAGTGTCACACATGTGGTATCGCCGTATTCAGGAGAAGTTGGGGAATGTGTTTTGGGGTGTCATTTTACATATACCCATGCTGGGTGAGAGAAATATCTTGGCAAAAGACAACTTTTCCCATTTTTTTATACAAAGTTGGCATTTGACCAAGATATTTCTCTCACCCAGCATGGGTATATGTAAAATGACACCCCAAAACACATTCCCCAACTTCTCCTGAGTACGGCGATACCAGATGTGTGACACTTTATTGCAGCCTAGATGCGCAAAGGTGCCCAAATTCCTTTTAGGAGGGCATTTTTAGACATTTGGATACCAGACTTCTTCTCACGCTTTGGGGCCCCTAGAATGCCAGGGCAGTATAAATACCCCACATGTGACCCCATTTTGGAAAGAAGACACCCCAAGGTATTCAATGAGGGGCATGGCGAGTTCATAGAAATTTTTTTTTTTTGGCACAAGTTAACGGAAATTGATATTTTTAATTTTTTTCTCACAAAGTCTCCCGTTCCGCTAACTTGGGACAAAAATTTCAATCTTTCATGGACTCAATATGCCCCTCACGGAATACCTGGGGGTGTCTTCTTTCCGAAATGGGGTCACATATGGGGTATTTATACTGCCCTGGCATTCTAGGGGCCCTAAAGCGTGAGAAGAAGTCTGGAATATAAATGTCTAAAAAATTTTACGCATTTGGATTCCATGAGGGGTATGGTGAGTTCATGTGAGATTTTATTTTTTGACACAAGTTAGTGGAATATGAGACTTTGTAAGAAAAAAAAAATAAAATTCCGCTAACTTGGGCCAAAAAAATATCTGAATGGAGCCTTACAGAGGGGTGATCAATGACAGGGGGGTGATCAATGACAGGGTGGTTGATCAATGACAGGGGGGTGATCAATGACAGGGGGGTGATCAATGACAGGGGGGTGATCAGGGAGTCTATATGGGGTGATAACCACAGTCATTGATCACGCCCGTGTAAGGCTTCATTCAGACGTCCGGATGCGTTTTGCGGATCCGATCCATCTATCAGTGCATCCGTAAAAATCATGCGGACATCTGAATGGAGCTTTACAGGGGGGTAATCAATGACAGGGGGGTAATCAATGACAGGGGGGTGATCAGGGAGTCTATATGGGGTGATCACCACAGTCATTGATCACGCCCCTGTAAGGCTTCATTCAGACGTCCGGATGCGTTTTGCGGATCCGATCCATCTATCAGTGCATCCGTAAAAATCATGCGGACATCTGAATGGAGCTTTACAGGGGGGTGATCAGGGAGTCTATATGGGGTGATCACCACAGTCATTGATCATGCCCCTGTAAGGCTTCATTCAGACGTCCGGATGCGTTTTGCGGATCCGATCCATCTATCAGTGCATCCGTAAAAATCATGCGGACATCTGAATGGAGCTTTACAGGGGGGTGATCAGGGAGTCTATATGGGGTGATCACCACAGTCATTGATCACGCCCCTGTAAGGCTTCATTCAGACGTCCGGATGCGTTTTGCGGATCCGATCCATCTATCAGTGGATCCGTAAAAATCATGCGGACGTCTGAATGGAGCTTTACAGGGGGTTGATCAATGACAGGGGTGTAATCAATGACAGGGGGGGTGATCAAGGAGTCTATATGGGGTGATAACCACAGTCATTGATCACGCCCCTGTAAGGCTTCATTCAGACGTCCGGATGCGTTTTGCGGATCCGATCCATCTATCAGTGGATCCGTAAAAATCATGCGGACATCTGAATGGAGCTTTACAGGGGGGTAATCAATGACAGGGGGGTGATCAATGACAGGGGGGTGATCAGGGAGTCTATATGGGGTGATCAGGGGTGATCAGGGGCTAATAAGGGGTTAATAAGTGACGGGGGGGTGTAGTGTAGTGTAGTGGTGCTTGGTGGGACTTTACTGAGCTACCTGTGTCCTCTGGTGGTCGATCCAAACAAATGGGACCACCAGAGGACCAGGTAGCAGGTATATTAGACGCTGTTATCAAAACAGCGTCTAATATACCTGTTAGGGGTTAAAAAAAACACATCTCCAGCCTGCCAGCGAACGATCGCCGCTGGCAGGCTGGAGATCAACTCTCTTACCTTCCGTTCCTGTGAGCGCGCGCGCCTGTGTGTGCGCGTTCACAGGAAATCTCGGCCATCGCGAGATGACGCATATATGCGTGACTCTGCGCAGGGCTGCCACCTCCGGAACGCGATCCTGCGTTAGGCGGTCCGGAGGTGGTTAAGGCTCCATTCACACGTCCGCAAATGGGTCTGCATCCGTTCCGCAATTTTGCGGAACGGGTGCGGACCCATTCCTTTTCTATGGGGACGGAATGGATGCGGACAGCACACAGTGTGCTGTCAGCATCCGCATTTGCGGAGCGCGGCCCCGATCTTCAGGTCCGCAGCTCCGCAAAAGATAGAACATGTCCTATTCTTGTCCGCAGCTTGCGGACAAGAATAGGCATTTCTATAGGGGTGCCGGATGGGTGTGTTGCGGGTCCGCAACACCCCACGGACGTGTGAATGGAGCCTAACATGTATAGCTTTGAAGAAAGACGAGACAGAAGGGATATGATAGAAACTTTTAAATACATAAAAGGAATAAGGTAAAAGAGGAGAGAATATTTAAAAGAAGAAACACTGCTACAAGAGGACATAGTTTTAAATTAGAGGGGCAAAGGTTTAAAAGTAATATCAGGAAGTATTACTTTACTGAGAGAGTAGTGGATGCATGGAATAGCCTTCCTGCAGAAGTGGTAGCTGCAAATACAGTGAAAGAGTTTAAGCATGCATGGGATAGGCATAAGGCCATCCTTCATATAAGATAGGGCCAGGGGCCATCCATAGTATTATTCAGTATATTGGGCAGACTAGATGGGCCAAATGGTTCTTATCTGTCGACACATTCTATGTTTCTATGTTTCTATGCTATTTCCGTAGCTTACAAATTATGGAAACAGTGCATTTGATTGTGCTGTTTCAGTTTCTCCCACTCACTTCTATGGGAGTTATGGAAACAGCATAGCATAGCCAGCTTGTTTTTTTTGGTAACTATGGTCATCTTTGGCTGCTGCATAGGACAAGTATTCTGATCTCAAAGATGAGAATAACTCTTTAAGAAGTGAATAAAGACTGTCGCTGTGAGGCGGGACAGGGGTTGGGGGACCCCCATTTCATAGGTGCAGTTCTCAGAGCTGGCACTGTTCTGCCTCTCCAGTCTAAGCATTACAATGTGATCTCTGAACTTACAGTTTTGATGAGATGGCGATAACCATAATCTTAGGTGAATTGGCTGACAGTGACTCGATCCAAACGACACCTTGTAGATCCTGAAGAAGTTTATTCCAAACTGTGCAGAACATACACCGATGAACAAATGGGTAGGTCAAAAAATAATTCTGTGAGCAGCTAACAGAGCAAGTAGCTGAGATGAGGGGTGAAGCCAGAATGAAGAAGAGGGGAGGAGACAAGAGAGAGAGGAGAAGCTAGGGGAAGAGAGAAGGGACACACATAATGAAAAGGCAAACCATGCATGTGTAACATGATAGGCACCTTCATCTATCAGGCATTTATGCAACATCATGTGGCTATGCCATAAATGTCTAATGCGGGGATACCCCTTTAACTCACTTGGGGGCTGCACTATGCAGATTTACAGTATGTTTAACCCTTGTCATGCAGTTACTGTATGAAAAGACTATAAGGATTTCTGGAAAAACTGGCAGCTCTCTTCAGAAGATATAGCATGATCCTGTTCCTTAAGTGACCGGGTCACAATTTCCAGTGCTTGTGGTAGGTCTCATGTGGTATCCCTCTTTCGTTATGCATTATGTGTAAGTCTCCAAACATGCTGGCATTATGACTTTAATTTTTAAAGGGAGTCTTTCAAGCAGATTCACCCTATTAACCTAATATCAGTGTTATGTCCGCGGCATCCCCCCTATTAAAACTGTGCTTACCGTTAGTTCCTTGCTAGCATCGTTGTGCAGAAAAACACTTTTAATCCGTATGCAAATGAGGCTGTGAAGGTGCCCAGGGGCGGCGTTACAACGGCCGGTGCCCAGGCCCCTGGGTCATTTTCATACGAAGCCACTCCCCCTCTGCCGCGTCTGCCCGCCCTTAGTCTCTGCTCTAACCTCCCTCCTCCCGTCCGTAATCCCGCGCATGCGGCGATGAATGAGCACAGTCGGGCCGGGGCTTTGCAGTATACCGTACGTTATCGCGTTCATCGGCGCATGCGCGGGATTACGGACGTTTAATACCATATAAAAAATTCTGTAATAAATATTACAAGCCTCATGCAAATAAGGAAAGATAAAATTATGCTGGCAGCTGATTGGTTGTTAAAGGCAAGATCTTCATTTACTTTTACAGTAGGTAGCTCCATCATGTTTTTTGTCAGATGTAAAACAAACCTTCTTACAAGTGAGGCCCAAGTAAATCAAATGGACAGGTCTCCTATAGAACCGCTGGTGATCATTTTATTCATTTGTTCCAAGATGCTTTGCTTCTTATACTGTTTGGGTAAGTCAGTGTGTCACCAACTTAATGAATAGGAGCTTTTTATGATTGACCCTTTTTTCAAAATCAAACTTTTCAGAAAAATGTATCTAAATATGAAGACATATATCTTCTCAAGCAAGCAAGAATCCCAGACGTGAGCAAACTTGTTGGCTTATCCTCTTCTATGTTTTTGCTCCCAGTGAATTGAAACTGAAATCTACATAACAACATTACTGTATATCACCTAAGCCACCCACAAATATACCTAAGAGGGTTCAATGTAAATGCATTGGGGTGTATCTATGAAAAAGTACAAAATAAGTAATTATCTGTTTACAAAAAAAAATAAAAAAATATTCTTTATTCCAAAAATATTTTAAAGGGCTTCTGTCACCCCACTAAAGTGATTTTTTTTTTTGGGGCTAGTTAAATTAGTTATATTACGATATATGAAAATATAATTGTGTTACTTACTTTGATCCAGCAGTTTATTCAAAAAACGAAGTTTTATAATATGCAAATTCGGTCTCTACCAGCAAGTAGGGCGGCTACTTGCTGGTAGCTGCTGCAGAAATCCGCCCCCTCGTCGTGTTGATTGACAGGGCCAGCCGGGATCTCCTCCTCCGGCCAGCCCTGTCGGCATTTCAAAAATCGCGCGCCTGTGTTGATTCGGCGCAGGCGCTCTGAGATGAGGTGGCTCGTCTCCTCAGAACTCCCTCAGTGCGCCTGCCCCGATGACATCACCGAAATAGAAGACGTCATCGGCGCAGGCGCACTGAGGGAGTTCTGAGGAGACGAGCCTCCTCATCTCAGAGCGCCTGCGCTGAATCAACACAGGCGCGCGATTTTTGAAATGCCGACAGGGCTGGCCGGAGGAGGAGATCCCGGCTGGCCCTGTCAATCAACACGACGAGGGGGCGGATTTCTGCAGCAGCTACCAGCAAGTAGCCGCCCTACTTGCTGGTAGAGACCGAATTTGCATATTATAAAACTTCGTTTTTTGAATAAACTGCTGGATCAAAGTAAGTAACACAATTATATTTTAATATATCGCAATATAACTAATTTAACTAGCCCCAAAAAAAAAAATCACTTTAGTGGGGTGACAGAAGCCCTTTAAGTTCTTTAACCACTTCAGCCCCCAGTGCTTAAACACCCTGAAAGACCAGGCCACTTTTTACACTTCTGACCTACACTACTTTCACCGTTTATTGCTCGGTCATGCAACTTACCACCCAAATGAATTTTACCTCCTTTTCTTCTCACTAATAGAGCTTTCATTTGGTGGTATTTCATTGCTGCTGACATTTTTACTTTTTTTGTTATTAATCGAAATTTAACGATTTTTTTGCAAAAAATGACATTTTTCACTTTCAGTTGTAAAATTTTGCAAAAAAAACGAGATCCATATAGAAATTTTGCTCTAAATTTATAGTTCTACATGTCTTTGATACACGCAAAACGCATACACCGACTTGCGTGTAATCTGACAGCAGCGCAATGCTTCTGTCCGAATGCACATCAGTGCTGCAGCTAGTCGATCGGTTGGTCCACCTGAAAGGTAAAAAAAACAAAACAAAAAAGAAAAAACCAGGCCGCAAAGCAATAACTTAATTAACTGTTGAACAGAACATAGAAACTTTTTTTAAACTTTTTTAACTGAACATTTAACTTTTTTACTTACCGGTATTTTTTTTTTTGTTTAGTTTTTTTTACCTTTTATAGAACAAACCTCTCCTTCCCCATGGGACAATGTGCAAAGCGCAAATCGCCCAAAGATGTGGCGAAGTACGTTATGCACTTTATCCCAGGTGAAAGGAGAGGTTTGCAGCAGCTGTGAGTGAATGGGCCCTAATAGCCCTGTGTGCCTGTCCTGGTGAGATGTGATCCCTATGCTAGGTGTACCTGTGTGTGGTACTTCCGGAAACACTCTCCATAGCATAGGGCAGGGTGGTCAGCACAGTCAGGACAGAAATAGCGGGTGTCACGCCTTATTCCACTCCTGCTACAGACACGACATTTTTTTCGGGGGGACGGTTGGGTTGAGGTACCAGGAACGACACTGGGGAAATGTCGCTCGTGTAGACGGCTAACTACACTGGTGGATGGGGCCACGGAACCTCCTGGGTAAAGGAGGTTCTCGATGATCTCTTCCTGGAATTTGAGGAAGGATCCTGTTCTCCCAGCCTTACTGTAGAGAACAAAACTATTGTAGAGCGCCAATTGAATTAAATATACAGACACCTTCTTATACCAGCGTCTGGTTCTGCGGGAAACTAAATACGGAGACAACATCTGGTCATTGAAGTCCACCCCTCCCATGAGCGCATTATAGTCGTGGACACAGAGGGGCTTTTCAATGACACGGGTTGCTCGCTCAATTTGGATTGTCGTGTCTGCGTGAATGGAGGAGAGCATGTAAACATCACGCTTGTCTCTCCATTTCACCGCGAGCAGTTCTTCGTTACACAAGGCAGCCCTCTGCCCCCTTGCAAGACGGGTGGTTACAAGCCGTTGGGGGAAGCCCACGCGACTAGTTCGCGCGGTGCCACAGGCGCAAATCCGTTCTAGAAACAAATGCCTAAAGAGGGCCACACTTGTGTAGAAATTGTCCACATAAAGATGGTACCCCTTGCCGAATAAGGGTGACACCAAGTCCCAGACTGTCTTCCCACTGCTCCCCAGGTAGTCAGGGCAACCGACCGGCTCCAGGGTCTGATCTTTTCCCTCATAGATCCGAAATTTGTGGGTATAGCCTGTGGCCCTTTCACAGAGCTTATACAATTTGACCCCATACCGGGCACGCTTGCTTGGGATGTATTGTTTGAAGCCAAGGCGCCCGGTAAAATGTATTAGGGACTCGTCTACGCAGATGTTTTGCTCAGGGGTATACAAATCTGCAAATTTCAGGTTGAAATGGTCTATGAGGGGCCGAATCTTGTGGAGCCGGTCAAAAGCAGGGTGGCCTCTGGGACGGGAGGTGGTATTGTCGCTAAAATGCAGAAAACGTAGGATGGTCTCAAATCGTGTCCTGGACATAGCAGCAGAGAACATGGGCATGTGATGAATTGGGTGCGTTGACCAATATGACCGCAATTCATGCTTTTTTGTCAGGCCCATGTTGAGGAGAAGGCCCAAAAAAATTTTAAGTTCGGAAACTTGGACTGGTTTCCACCGGAAAGGCTGGGCATAATAGCTTCCCGGGTTAGCGGTTATAAATTGTGTGGCATACTGGTTGGTCTCTGCCACGACTAAGTCCAAGAGCTCCGCAGTCAAGAACAGCTCAAAAAATCCCAGGGCCGAACCGATTTGAGCCGTCTCAACCCGAACTCCAGACTGGGCGGTGAAAGGGGGAACTACTGGTGCGGCTGAAGTTGGTGACTGCCAATCAGGATTTGCCAGCACCTCAGGGACTCTAGGGGCTCTACGGGCCCGTCTTTGCGGTGGCTGCGACGGGGTAACTATTGCACGTGCCACCGTACCAGCTTCAACTGCCCTTCTGGTGCTCGCTACTTCACCATGTTGTACGGCAGTGCTGGTACTAGGTCCAGGAAGGGCTGCGCTGCTGGTGTATGCCTCACCACGTGATCCGGCAGCGACAGCCCCACTCTGCTGCTCTTGAAGCGGATCCTGCGTAACCTGTGGTCTAGCGACATGGGGCCGGGTACGCCTGGTGCTGCCAGGGACCTCAACCTCCTCGTCCGAACTTTGGGTCAGAGAGCCACTGCTTTCTACAGGTTCATATTCTGACCCGCTAGATTCGTCAGATGAGGGTTCCCACTCCTCATCCGACTGGGTCAGAATCCTGTAGGCCTCTTCAGAAGAATACCCCCTGTTTGACATTTTGGACTACTAAATTTAGGGGTATTCCCTGAGACTACCCAAGAAAAAAAGCAAACCTGTCTTACAAAGGGGAGGCTAGCGAAGTACCGGAGGCTGCTGCGGTTGATAAAAAATATCAAAACTGATTTTTTTATCGCCGCAGTGCGTGTAAAATGAATGTGCAGTGATCAAAAAATATATTTTTTTTGTCACTGCGGTGGGGCGGGCGTGGGTGAACGCACGTGTGGGCGACCGATCAGGCCTGATCGGGCAAACACTGCGTTTTGGGTGGAGGGCGAGCTAAGGTGACACTAATACTATTATAGATCTGACCGTGATCAGTTTTGATCACTTACAGATACTATAAAAGTACAAATGCTGATTAGCGATACGCTAAACAGCGAATAAAAGTGACTGCGGTGCGGTGGGGTGGGCGCTAACTGACGCTAACTACCTAACCAAGGGGCCTAAACTATCCCTAAAACCTAACAGCCAATACCAGTGAAAAAAAAAAAGTGACAGTTTACACTGATCACTTTTTTTCCTTTCACTAGTGATTGACAGGGGCGATCAAAGGGGTGATCAAAGGGTTAATTGGGGTGCAGGTGGGTGATCTGGGGCTAAGGTGTAGTGTTGGTGTACTCACAGTTCAGTCTGCTCCTGTGCTGGATCCAACCGACGAAAAGGACCAGCACAGGAGCAGACAAGCCATATAACAGATCATATTTACTAATATGATCTGTTATATGACTTTGGATTGGATTTTTTGAAAATCGCCAGCCTGCCAGCCAATGATCGTTGCTGGCAGGCTGGTGACGAAATACTTCTTTTAATTTTGCCGGCCCGCGATGCGCATGCGCGGGCCGGCTTTGAGCGAAATCTCGCGTCTCGCGAGATGACGCGTATATGCGTGACTCTGCGCAGCGCTGCCACCTCCGGAACGCAATCCTGCGTTAGGCGGTCCGGAGGTGGTTAAAATACATTTAAAGGGAGACTGTCACCATGAAATTCATTCTTAAACCAAGTGCCTTATAGGACTAGCTCAGAAGAATGTAATGATACCTTTCATTTAACCCTTTTAGGACACAGCCTTATTTCACCTTAAGGACCAGGACATTTTTTGCAAATCTGACCAGTGTCACTTTAAGTGGTGATAACTTTAAATGCTTTGACTTATCCAGGCCATTCTGAGATTGTTTTTTCGTCACATATTGTACTTCATGACACTGGTAAAATAAGGTAAAAAAATATATATTTTTTTATTTATAAAAAAATACTAAATTTACCAAATATTAGTAAAAAATTGCAAATTTCCAAGTTTCAATTTCTCTATTTCTATAATACATAGTAATACCTCCAAAAATAGTTATTACTTTACATTCCCCATATGTCTACTTCATGTTTGGATCATTTTGGGAATGATATTTTATATTTTGGGGATGTTACAAGGCTTAGAAGTTTAGAAGCAAATCTTGAAATTTTTCAGAAGTTTTCAAAAACCCAATTTTTAGGGACCAGTTCAGGTCGGAAGTCACTTTGTGAGGCTTACATAATAGAAACCACCCAAAAATGACCCCATTCTATAAACTACACCCCTCAAGGTATTCAAAACTGATTTTACAACTTCAGGTGTTCCACAAGAGTTAATGGCAAATGGAGATAAAATTTCAAAATTTAGATTTTTTTTAGCAAATTTCCCATTTTAATCAATTTTTTTCCAGTAATAAAGCAAGGGTTAACAGCCCAAAAAAATGCTATATTTATTGCCATGATTCTGTAGTTTGCAGAAACACCCCATATGTGGCCGTAAACTACTGTACGGGCACACAGTAGGGCGTAGAGGGAAAGGTGCGCCATGTGGTTTTTGGAAAGCAGATTTTGCTGGACTGGTTTATTTACACCATGTCCCATTTGAAGCCCCCCTGATGCACCCCTAGAGTAGAAACTCCATAAAAGTAACCCCATCTAAGAAACAACACCCCTCAAGGTATTCAAAACTGATTTTACAGGAGGCGCATGCGCGTAGCCTGAGGAGGAGGACATGCTTCTCTGAGCTCCGTGCCGCGAGCCAAACTAATCCCTCTACAAGCGCCACTTTAACCGCTCCACAAGCCTTCAAACTTGGTGCCCGACAACCCGAGAATGTCCCGCAACAGATGGAAGTCGAGAACGATGAGTACACCGGTGCCATCACAGACTTTACCTGAACTCTTCAGAAGTACTGGGCGCTCTGCAATGGCGGATCCCTCTCCAGCTCCAGCTAGCCTCGCCTCCTCCACTAACAGCGGTTGCATGCTGGAGCCACAAGGCCAACAACAAGACCAGGCAAAACTCTTTGCCAACATCGCTGCTCTGTTTCGTACAGAACTTTCACAGGCAGTGGCGGAGTTTACACGTCAAATCCAGGATCTGGGGCAAGGGGTCTCTGAACTAGAGACCCGCACTGATGATATTGCGGACGCATTAGGCTCCGACAGAGTAGACATCAATTCGCATGCAGCGCAACTGGAGGAGCTGGAATCCAAGATAGAGGACCTTGAAAACCGGTCCCAAAGAGGAAACCTCCGTGTAAGGGGTCTGCCCGAATCATATCTGGACTTACAAACCACCATGACAACTTTATTTATGGCCCTCCTGCCGCAAACGGAGCAAAACTGCCTGAAAATGGACAGGGTCCACAGGGCTTTGGGGAAACCCCGCTCAAATTATCTACCTAGGGACGTGGTCCTAAAATTCCATCACCCTGAAGTCAGAGATCTGATCCTGGCTGCAGCCAGAAATATCCCGGAGTTACCGGGCCTACCTCCATCTGTGCACCTGTATGCGGACCTTGCATCATCTACCCTCCGTCGACGCCGAGAGCTGAGACCGGTGACTCAAGCACTGCAGAAGGCACAAGTGAAGTACAGATGGGGCTTCCCCTTCGCAATGTCTTTTCAGCTCAACTCTCGGAACCACACAGTCCGATCACTATCAGAGGGTTTGGAGACACTGCAGCGAGTGGGAATACCGCATGACCACCGGGACGGACCGGAGACTGCCCCCAAGCCTCAAAGACCAGCTAGGATCTGGACCACGGTAGCACCCACATCAGGCACTGCGAACTGCTCACCCAGGACCTGAACTACTAAGACTGGGGTGCCATGATCTACTTGATGGACCGATGTTTACGTACCATCGACACATTGAGACGCAAGTGTTGCCCTCTTTTTCAAAGTTTTGTTTTTCTATAAGTTTTTTAATAGTTGCTTTATCCTACTGACTTTTGGAGTCCTATATCAGGGATTCGTCTTAGTGGACTTTCATGTTGCCTCATGTAAAAGGGTTGGAGATGGAGATTCGTGCCATTTCCGGGCGAGACTTCCTCTCACCCAACCCGCCATCATGTGCTGACTTGGTTCAGCTTTTGCCATACTATGCAGTTTATGCATCTGTTTTATTGTTAAACGTTTTGTTTTATGACTTTTGTTCTAAAGATCACCCAATTTGCAACATTGATAAGGTCCTACATATATGTGTAGGGGTGAAGGTGGAGGTTCATGAGATAGAGGACATCTCCTACTTTAGCACACACGTGAGCTTCTCATACTACATCGGTAATGTATAAAATATTATCCCATAATGTGCGGGGCTTGAACTCGCCTAGAAAACGGAAAACAGCATTTGCTGTGTATCTGAAACATAAACCTGACGTCCTTTGTCTACAGGAATCGCACTATACACCCGGGTCACATCCGAAATTTTTTCACTCACAGTACTCCAGGTATTTCTCATCTACCTACCAATCAAAAAGCAGGGGTGTGATAACGTTGCTAAAAAATTATTTCCCGATGTCAGTGACGCAATCGATCCTCGACCCTAATGGGAGATTTGTTATTTTGCTGGGAACATACAGGGAGGAAACATTATGTCTTGTCAATGTGTATGCACCTAATGAAGATCCTATATCATTCCCGGGGGAGATGGGAACCATTATTGAATCCTTCACATATCACAAGATCATTTGGTGTGGGGACTTTAACCTTACTATTAACCCTGTATTGGACCGTTCGTCCCCCCCCCCACCCAGCCACGTCCACGCTCACACGAGATCAAGATTCGAAAGGTCTTAGAGTCCTTAACTATAGCTGACACGTGGAGGGAACATAATGGAGCACAAAGGAGTTACACATATTACTCACCTATATATCAGTTATATACACGCATCGACATGATTTTCACCTCCACGATGCTTCTCCCCTATGTCTCATACTCTAGACATATCCTCTCCTCCTTGTCGGACCATGACATGGTGTTGACCAAAATAGCTATAGCTGATCGTACTACTTCAGCTTATGCGTGGAGACCAGGGCGAGTCCTTATTGACACGCCCTGGACTGGTTGATCAGCTTCAAAAAGATATCCTATGATAGTGTGGCTAGCCCACAAAGCTTTTATGAGGGGAAAACTTATCAGTGTAGCCTCACGCATGAAGCGAGAACGTACAGAAGCCCAAAGAGCTTTGGAGGCTAAACTTGAAAGATTGGTACAGGCACATCAGAGATCCCCCTCCCTATATCTCCTGAAGGCCATTAAAGACACTAAACTGCAATTGAATGCTATCCTTTCTAACAATACAGAGAAAGCCCTACGTTAGACAGCATCATATTATTATAGATACGCAAACAAACCCGATAAGATGCTAGCCTCCCAGCTTAAGGCAAAACCGAAAATAAACCAGGTCTTTCAGTTACGTACGTGTTCGGGCCAACTTACCTCTAACCCAGACACTATACAACACACGTTTCACACCTTTTATCAGAAACTATACTCTACGCCCAGCACTCCCTCTGATTCCCACATTCAGGACTTCTTATCATCTGTGTCAATTCCCCGGATAACTTCAGAAACCTCGTTAGAACTAGGTAGACCGATATCCAGTGACGAAGTTGTGTATACTATAAACAACCTGAAGATAGGTAAAGCCCCCGGCCCAGATGGTTTCTTCGGCGCTATACTATAAAAAATTTGCCCCTTTGCTTTCCACACATATTGCTAATTATTGCAACCTCTTGCTACAAGGACATACACCCCCAGCAGAATTTCTACAGGCCAATATTACAGTTATCCCTAAACCCAACAAGGATCCTCTGCACCCATACAACTACAGACCCATATCCCTTCTTAATCTAGACAACAAGATATTTACATCCATCTTGGCCCGTCGGTTAAACACCATTTTGCCAGATCTTATACACAAAGACCAGGTAGGGTTCATACCTGGACGAGAAGCCCCTGACAATATTAGGAAGGTTTTGAATCTCATCCAAGAAGCTAATAGGAAAAATATCCCTTTAGCACTGTTGGCTTTAGATATAGAAAAAGCCTTTGATTCGGTTACATGGGATTACCTTCACAAAGTCCTATCTAGAATGGGAGTGGACGGCCTGTTTCTCGCAGCAATAAGTTCTTTATATTCTTGCCCTGAGGCACACCTTAAACTCCCCACCTCTTGCCCATCCCCTATACGAATATGCAGAGGTACACGACAAGGATGCCCCTTATCCCCAGCCCTTTTTCCCATGGCAATAGAACCCTTGGCCATCCACATTAGAAACAACTCTGATATCACAGGATTAACTGTAGAAGAGACGGAATATAAATTAAACTTATTTGCTGACGACTTACTAATGTCCGTTACTAATCCCATTATGTCCTTCCCAACTCTGCTGCATCTACTGCAAACCTTTTCAGAGGTGTCTGGCCTTAAAATTAATCACAACAAGTCGGAACTACTCCTCTGTAATATCCCCCCACAAACGAAAGAACTATTGCTAAGAAATTTCCCCTTTCAGCACAAGGTACATTATATTTTATATCTAGGGACGCTGTTACCAACCAAAATTGACCTGGTATATAGAACAAATTTTCTTCCGATGTATCGTAAAATCAAACACGACTTGAATTCTTGGGGCTCTCTACCGGTCTCGCGGGTAGGCAGAATACATATACAGTTGTGTTCCAAATTATTTAACCCCCAATGCTGTAAAGGGTTTTAGGGAATTTAGTGTACATTTGTAATTGTGTTCAGAATGAAATCTTACAAGGACTTTTTAAAGAACCAAATGCAACTAAAATGACATCAATTGTTTTTGTAATACAGTATTAAATGTTTTTTTTGTGATTTCTTCATTGACACAATTATTCAACCCCTTAAAGACTACCACTCTTAAGAACAGAGGTTCATTCAAGTGTTTTCGATCAGGTATTGAAAACACCTGTGGATGTCAAGGAGCAGCAATCAAGCATAATAAGCACCAATTAGGCAGATTTAAAAGGACTGTGATACTCAGCTCCTTCTAGACATTTACTGGTGTGTTTACAAACATGGTGAAGTCAAGAGAATGGTCCAGGAAGACAAGAGAAGAGGTGATTTCTCTTCACAGGAAGGGCAATGGCTATAAGAAGATTGCAAAGATGTTAAACATACCAAGAGACACCATAGGAAGCATCATTCGCAAATTCAAGGCAAAGGGCACTGTTGAAACGCTACCTGGTCGTGGCAGAAAGAAGATGCTGACTTCGACTGCTGTGCGCTACCTGAAGCGCAAAGTGGAGAAAAGTCCCCGTGTGACTGCTGAGGAACTGAAAAAAGATTTGTCAGATATGGGTACTGAAGTTTCAGCTCAGACAATAAGGCGCACACTGCGTAAAGGCCTCCATGCCAGAACTCCCAGGCGCACCCCCTTGCTGTCTCCAAAGAATAAGAAGAGTCGACTGCAGTATGCCAAAAGTGTTCTGTGGACTGATGAAACAAAATTAGAACTGTTTGGGCCCAAGGATCAACGCTATGTTTGGAGGAGGAAGAACAAGGCCTATGAAGAAAAGAACACCTTGCCTACTGTGAAGCATGGCGGGGGGTCAATCATGCTTTGGGGCTGTTTTGCTTCTACAGTTACAGGGAAGCTTCAGCGTGTGCAAGGTACCATGAATTCTCTTCAGTACCAGGAGATATTGGATGAAAATGTGATGCAGTCCGTCACAAACCTGAGGCTTGGGAGACGTTGGACCTTTCAACAGGACAATGATCCCAAGCATACCTCCAAGTCCACTAGAGCATGGTTGCAGATTAAAGGCTGGAACATTTTGAAGTGGCCATCGCAGTCACCAGACTTAAATCCGATTGAGAACCTCTGGTGGGACTTAAAGAAAGCAGTTGCAGCGCGCAAGCCTAAGAATGTGACTGAACTGGAGGCTTTTGCCCATAAAGAATGGGCGAAGATACCCGTAGATCGCTGCAAGACACTTGTGTCAAGCTATGCTTCACGTTTAAAAGCTGTTATAACTGGAAAAGGATGTTGTACTAAGTACTAAGATTGAATGTCACTTGGGGGTTGAATAAAACTGATAATGATGTGAGCACAGAAAAGACATTTGTGGTTATTTCATTATAAATGTTATGTTATATTTGTCTGACTTATAAGTGCCTCTTTGATTTAATTGTAAACAAGATGACTGAAATGATCAAAATCAATGTCAAACTGGCCAAAACACTCAATTTCAGTGGGGGTTAAATAATTTTGAACACAACTGTAATTAAAATGGTAGTCCTTCCGAGACTTTTATACTTGTTTAGGACGCTCCCAGTCCCTGTTCCCTCCACCAACTTAAAGTCCCTACAGAAGGACATTATGAAGTTCATCTGGGCTAACACGAGACCACGCATCCCTAAATCAACTATGTGTAGGCACAAAGTACAGGGGGGCTTATCAGTTTCAGATTTACTGAAATATTATAGGGCAGCAAGACTGGCCCAGCTGTTCTTAACGCATTTAGAAAGGAAGAAACAGCCACTCTGGGTCACACTAGAGATGTCACACATGGCACCCTATACTTGGACTGCTTTGATATGGACAGTACCCTTTCTACCACCAGTCATCCGCACTAAATCCCTCTTATCACATTACTCATTACTCCTCTGGAGATCAGTGCGATTTAAGTATAAATTGCAATCTACACCATCCCCATTAACTCCTATATTTGGAAATCCACTGTTTCTCCCGGGTTTGCAACACACCGCTTTTACTTGGTGGACCAACAAAAACCTCTGTTCCCTACATAAATTCCTGCAGCGGGGAAAATTGGAATCAATGGACGACTTCGTAGACAAACACTCCCCCCCCACAGGGGAACACTTCAATGTCAATAGGATATTCTCCTTTCTACAGGGAACCACCCAAAAACTAGAATTCACCCCTTTTGAAAGAATGATGGCTTACTCCCTATATAAACAGAGGCTACTATCCAGAATATATGGACTGCTCGACATTCATCCAGAAGGGGTAAAACTCCCATATATGCTAGCGTGGGAAAGCGACATGGGTACAGAATCTTCCATATCTAGGTGGCATCAGCGCTCCCAAACGCTTACGAAGGGCTCTTGGCAGGTCACACTGGCAGAAACCTCTATAAAATTTTTGCATAGAACGTACATGGTGCCATCCGGGTTGCATCGTATGTACCCTGAGGTATCCCCTAAATGCTTCAGGAGATGTGACATGGACGGCACGATGCTACACATCTGGTGGAACTGTGCAGTGATCAAGCGTTTCTGGGATCAGATCTGTACTTTAATCGCAACGACCCTGGACTGCAATTACCCCACCACACTCTCACTCTGTCTATTAGGCGACAAGCCTTCATGGTTAACGTTCCCCAGATTTAAATTGTCGTAATTTATTTTATTGGCAGCGAGAATTCATGGAGCCTTCAAGTGGCGTACATCTTCACTCAGCTTTCAGGCTGTCCTAGACAGGGTTAATAAAATACTCTTGTGTGAACGATTGACGGCAATAAGAACTGACTCACTAGTCAATTTTTGAGAAGGTATGGGAGCCTTGGTTGTCTTCAGCAAATTCTGTGGACCTAAGATAAACCTTCACATTGTAATTTGATAAATGTGCACTATACAGGGCTATTTACTCTGTGTTACTGGAGTGATCTCAGTTGTATTTTTAATAACTATTGGCATTGCCTATATTACTATTATCGATACAGAATGTAATAATGCATTGAAGTATTTCTATTACTATGATCTCAAATAAATGATCTTTGAAACCAAAACTGATTTTACAAACTTTGTTAACCCTTAAGGTGTTGCACAAGAGTTATTGGCAAATGCAGATGGAAAATTTAAATTCTCAAATTTCATTTTAATCCATTTTTTCCAGTAACAAAGCATGGGTTAACTGCCAAACAAAAATCTATATTTATTGCCTCGAATCTGTAGTTTGCAGAAACACCCCATATGTGGCCGTAAACTACTGTACGGGCACACAGTAGGGTGTAGAGGGAAAGGTGCGCCATATGGTTTTTGGAAGGCAGATTTTGCTTGACTGTCCTATTTGAAGCCCCCCTGATGCACCCCTAGAGTAGAAACTCCATAAAAGTGACCCCATTTTGGAAACGACGGGATAAGGTGGAAGTTTTGTTGGGACTATTTTTAGGGTACATATGATTTTTTGTTTATCTATATTACATTTTTGTGAGGCAAGGTTACCAGTAATAGAAATTCTGAAATTTCATCTCCATTTGCCAATAAATCTTGTGGAACAACTAAAGGGTTAACGACGTTTGTAAAATCAGTTTTTAATACCTTGAGGGGTGTAGTTTCTTAGATAGGGTCGCTTTTATGGAGTTTTAACTCTAGGGGTGCATCAGGGGTGCTTCAAATGGGACATGGTGTAAATAAACCAGTCCAGCAAAATCTGCCTTCCAAAAACCACACGGCGACCTTTCCCTCTACGCCCTACTGTGTGCCCGTACAGTAGTTTACGTGGTACAGTAGTTTACATGGTACCAAAAAAAAAAAAGGCCATCAAAATCTGCCTTCCAGAAACCATACGGCGTTCCTTTCCTTCTGCGCCCTGCCGTTTGGTCATACAGCAGTTTATGACCACATATCTGTAAACTGCAGTATGTGGGTAATAAATATTAAGTTTTGTTTGGCTGTTAACCCTTGCTTTTTTATTGGGAAAAAACGGATTAAAATTGAAAATTTGCCCAAAAAATTGCTTTTTTGGCACCGTTTTTTTTTTTTTTACCGTGTTCATCTGAGGGGTTAGGGGGGGTATTTTTATAGAGCAGATTCTTAAGGATGCGGTGATACCTAATATGTCAACTTTTTTAGATTTATTTATGTTTTACACTATATTATCTTTTTATAAACAAAAACAAAAAAATTTTGTATCTCCATAGTCTGAGTCATTTTTTTTTTTTTTTAGCCGATTATCTTAGGTAGGGGCTCATTTTTTGCGGGATGAGAGGACGGTTTTATTGGCACTATTTTGGGGGGCATATGACTTTTTGATCGCTTGCTATTACAATTTTTGTGATGTAAGGTGACAAAAAAAACTTTTTTTGCACCGTTTTTATTTTATTTTTTTGACCGTGTTCATCTGAGGGATTAGGGGGGATTTTTTTAGAGCAGATTCTTACGGACGCGGCGATACTTAATATGTCTTTTTTTATTTATTTTAGTTTTACTAAATAATATTTTTGAAAAAAACATTTTTTAATTTTAGTGTCTCAAGTCTGAGAACCAGTTTTTTATCCAATTGTCATTGGCTAAATTGGGATATAAATTTAGTACTCCATGGAAGTGTGGTACTCCCTGAAGCAACCAATAATGCAGAGGCCCGGATGATCGGGCACGTGTCACACTGAGTAGTGGTGTCCTTCCGTATCCCCCTCCTGTGACACACTCTGCACCTTTTTTGGGTTCGTCCCTTCTTTCCAGTATGGGGGACCACACCTGGAAAGTGTTGGCCAGGGACGATCCGGGCGCCTCTAGTTCCCGAGGTACTCCGGCCTGCTCTTTCCCGGTCAGAAAAGATCAGGTCCTTGAGGACTGCCTCATAGAACTGAAGGAATGTCCCTGTGTTGCCTGTGTTGATCTGGCGGTGAGGGACTGGAACAAGGGGATACTAGTAAAAAAGTTATCCACGTACAGGTGGTAACCCTTATCTAGCAGTGGGTGCATAAGGTCCCACACAAGTTTCCCGCTAACACCCAGAGTGGGGGGACATTCTGGGGGTTCAATACGGAAATCTCGCCCCTCGTACACACGAAACTTGTAAGTTACCCTGAGGTACTCTCACAAAGTTTGTACAGCTTCATGCCATACCTCGCCCGCTTAGAGGGAACATACTGGTGAAAAATGAGTCTCCCCTTGAACGCAATGAGAGACTCATCAACTGCGACCTCCCTTCCAGGTACATAGGCCTGTACAAATTTGGCCCCAAAGTGATCGATGACCGGCCTGATTTTGTACAGGCGGTCATAGGCAGGATCACCTTGGGGAGGACATGCTGCATTATCTGAATAATGCAGGCATTTCCGGATGGCCTCAAACCGGGTATGTGTCATGGCCATACTGTAAAGTGGGGTCTGGTAGAGGACGTCCCCAATCCAGTAATGCCTGACACTAGGTTTTTTGACTAGGCCCATGTGCAGCACGAGGCCCCAAAACGTCCTCATCTCGGCTGCACTTACCGGGGTCCAGCCACCGGGCCTAGCCAAAAAGGAGCCCGGGTGTTGAGCAACGAACGTACAGGTTCGTCTGCTCCACCATCAGATTTACAAAGTGGTCACTGAAAAAAAGACTAAAATAGTCATATTCAGTGAAGCCCACTGTGGAAATCTGGATTCCTGGTTGGCCAACAAAATCAGGAATCACGGGCTCAAATCGCTCTGGGGTACACCAGACAAGTTCACCGGCAGGGGGCTCAGGTGATTTAACTGGTGGGCCGGAAAACTAGTATGAGCCCCAGAGCTGCTCGTTTTAGGGTGGGCCACAGGGTCCCTAGCATGGCGGTCCCCTTTCTCCGCCTGGCGGCGTCTCCGCCGCCTTGGGGGCTCATCATAATCGCTAGATGATGAGAAGGACACGGATGACAACAGGAAAGTGGGGTCATCCTCGTTCTCACTGGGACTCTCGGACTCGGAGGCAAGCAGGACGTATGCCTCCTCGGTCGAGAACATCCGGCGGGCCATAGGGTTCGCGAACTCACCCTAAACCTAACAGACAAAAAAAAAGACTAACTAAAAAAGGGGAAAAGATGTGAAAAAATTTTTTTTTATTCAAAATCGCTGATCAACCGTCTGAAGTTGATCAGTGGTGGGGTGTGCGATGCGCTAACAGTGGCCGGACGCTAAGAGTGCCGGCCACAGTCAGCGTACGCACACAAAAAAAAGAACTGCTTGCGCCCAAAAAATAGTTGAGGGGGGGGGAAGCTGCAGCACCCCTGGGGGGTCTATGGTCACACAGCTGTGCTGTGAACCCCAGACACCCGATTTAGGGTAATGCAACAAAAATTTGTTGTTGTTTTTTTCTCACTAACTTTCCCTGAATATCCCTGCCTAACCCAACCTTTCCCTAACCTTTCCCTAAATACCTGGGGGGTGCTGGGACACAGATGGGGGTGCTGGGGTGCTGGCTGGAGATCGGTGCAACTCTGGATCCACGTGCAGCGTTCCTCTCTCCTCGGCTTCCGGACACAAAAGGAGGAGGAGAGGAGCGCTGCAATAATTTGAATGAACCGCCCGCCCAGCCAACCAATGAGAGCGATCCTGAGAGGTGATGTCACCACCGATCACCATCCTGTTCCAAGTTATCGGGTCCCCAGAGACCCGAATAACTCGAAAACGCAGCAAACCGCAGGTCTGAATTGACCTGCAGTTTGCTGCGATCTACGACATGGGGGGGTCACAGGACCCCCCGGCGCATTTAGCCAAGGTGCCTGCTCAATGATTTGAGCAGGCACAGGGTTCCAATCACCGCCCGCCAGGCGGTTAATGGAAGTTAATGATCTGCTGCTTCATGATGGAGAAAAAGCTTTTAATCCATATGGAAATGGAAAGTGACGTGCACAGAGGGTGGGCTCAAGCCACTCTGTGCACCTTTACTACTGCTTCCTCTTTCAGCCCCTCCCTTTCCTTCTAGATTAACAGAGCCAGGTTGCTGTATAGTCATCTTGCTTGGTCCTGTCAATCAGGAAGGAGAGGGAGGGTCTGGCAGAGGAAGCAGGAGGAGCAAAGGTGCACAGAGTGGCTTGGGTCCACCCTTGGTGCACAAACTGTAACTGCTTATTTGCATATGGATTCAAAGTGCTTTTTCTCTGTAGTGAAGCAATGGATCACTAAGTAAAAGGTATCATCACATTCAGCTGAGCTAGTCCTACAAGGTGTTCTGCTGGTTTAAGAGTGAATTACCTGGTGGCAGATTCCTTTTAAGGTATTATTCAAGAAAAAATTGAGTCAATGAAAGGTGCCACAGGTACCCATAGCATCAATGCTGTTACTGTAAGGCTACTTTCACACTAGAGTTTTTTGTGGATCTGTCATGGATCTGCAAAAACGCTTCCATTACAATAATACAACCGCATGCATCCGTCATGAACGGATTCGGTTGTATTAGGTCTTCTATAGCCATGACGGATTCGTCTTGAACACCATTGAAAGTCAATGAGGGATGGATCCGTTTTCTATTGTTCCAGATTGTGCCAGAGAAAACAGATCCGTCCACTTTGACTTACATTGTGTGCCATGATGGATCCGTTTGGCTCCGCTTCGTCAGGCAGACAGCAAACTGTTGCAGGCAGCGTTTTGGTGTCCGCCTCCAGAGCAGAATGATGACTGAAGCAAACTGATGCATTCTGAGCGGATCCTTTTCCATTCAGAATGCATTAGGGCTAGGGTTGAGCGAACCCGAACTGTAAAGTTCGGGTTCGTACCGAACTTTTGGATTTTTGGACCCCGGACCCGAACCCGAACATTTCCGTAAAAGTTTGGGTTCGGGTTCGGTGTTCGGCGCTTTTTGAAAGGCTGCACAGCAGCCAATCAACAAGCGTCATACTACTTGCCCCAAGAGGCCATCACAGCCATGCCTACTAATGGCATGGCTGTGATTGGCCAGAGCAGCATGTGACCCAGGCTCTAAATAAGCTTGAGTCACGTAGCGCTGCACGTCACTCTGCTGTTACAAGTGTAGGGAGAGGATGCTGCTGGACTTGTGATTTCAGGGAGAGCATAGGAGAGAATCTAACTCAGCGATCTACCTAGAAATAGTTGTGTGGGTGCAGGGCAAAATCGTTTTACCCTGCCCTGAGCCCATTGACCAAAAAAAAAATTTATGCATGCTCAGTGCACCAGCACTGCATCTGAGCTTTTGGGACATTGCAAATCACAATTTTTTGGGGGCAAACTACAACATCTGGATTATTCAGTGTGCAATTTAAGGTAGAAATACACCCACCATTTTGTGGGGTTTGAAAAACACACTTTTTTGACAAAAAACACTATTTTCAGGCCTTGCAGCATCAGCAGATGTGAAATTACAGGCTTATATACTGCTGTCAAATTCAGTTGTTAAACAAACACTCGTTTGGGCACAAAAAATTTAGTTGGCAGCATTTGATGCAGATGTCATTGTTAGATACACCCTTAATACATTTGGGTTACATTCAGAGATTTTAAATACCGCCATTTGGTGCACCAATATTGAATTCAGGCCTACAGTGGTTCAGACCATGTGAGATACACCCTCTACATACAGGGGTTTGAATCAGGGATTTGAAATACAGCCATTTGAAATACAGCCATTTTGTGCAAAGATATATTTGCTTCAGGCCTACACTGGTTCAGGCCCTGTGAGATACTCCCGCTACATACAGGGGTTTGAATCAGGGATTTGAAATACAGCCATTTGAAATACAGCCATTTTGTGCAAAGATATATTTACTTCAGGCCTACACTGGTTCAGACCGTGTGAGATATCCCCACTACATACAGGGGTTTGAATCAGGGATTTGAAATACAGCCATTTGAAATACAGCCATTTTGTGCAAAGATATATTTACTTCAGGCCTACACTGGTTCAGACCGTGTGAGATACCCCCCTAAATACAGGAGTTTGAATCAGGCATTAGAAATACAGCCATTTGAAATACAGCCATTTTGGGCAAAGATATATTTACTTCAGGCCTTCAGTGGTTCAGACCGTGTGAGATACCCCCTCTACATACAGGGGTTTGAATCAGGCATTTGAAATACAGCCATTTGAAATACAGCCATTTTGGGCAAAGATATATTTACTTCAGGCCTACACTGGTTCAGGCCCTGTGAGATACTCCCTTTACATACTGTCGTTCTATTCTACTATTAATTAAACACCCATTTAGGGCAAGATCCTAAATTTGAAAAATATGGGGAGAGCGTCAAATAAGGGACGTGGCCCAGGTCGTGGTGCTGCTGGTGGAGCTCCTATTGCAGGGAGAGGACGTGGTCGATCTGTGCCAGCTACACGCACAAGTGAAACCCCTTCCTCAGGTGCGAGTAGGCGACAAAACCTGCAGCGGTATTTGGTCGGGCCTAATGCTGCTCTACGAATGGTGAGGCCTGAACAAGTACAGGCGATAGTAGATTGGGTTGCTGACAGTGTCTCCCACCCAGTCTCATGCTGAAAGACCACAGTTGGCACCTGCAGCCGATGTCCATCAGTCTTTCACCTCACCCCTTTGCAAATCAGTCAAGCAGTCTGACCCCCAAGTCATGCAGCAGTCTCTTCTGTTATGACTCTGTTAGCAGGGTTTCCCAGGTCCATCCACCTAGCCCTGCCCCAGAAGTGGAAGAGATTGAGTGCACCGATGCCCAACCACTTATCTTTCAAGATGAGTACATGGGAGGACCATCGCAACACGTCCAGGATGATTACGAAACACAGGTGCCAATTGCTTGGGCTTTCGAAAGTGTGCAGACCGACAAGGAAGGCAGGGGCAAAGACTGGGTGGAAAATGATGTGGAGGACGATAAGGTCCTTGACCCCACATGGAATCAAGGTCATGCAAGTGACCTATGTAGTTCAGAGGAAGAGGCGGTGGTCGCACAGAGCCACCAGCACAGCAGAAGAGGGAGCAGGGTGCAAAAGCGGAGCGGCCGTCCTCTAGACAGTACGCCTCCTACTGCTCACCGCAGCAAGGGACCGAGCACACCAAAGCCAGCTCCAAGGAGTTCCCTGGCGTGGCAGTTTTTCAGACAATGTGCTGACGACAAGACACGAGTGGTTTGCACGCTGTGCAATCAGAGCCTGAAGCGAGGCATAAACGTTCTCAACCTGAGCACAACCTGCATGACTAGGCATTTAAGTGCAAAGCACGAGCTGCAGTGGAGTAGACACCTCAAAAAACAAGAAAGGTCTCTGGCTCCTCCTGCTTCCTCTTCTGCTGCAGTAGCGGCCTCTTCATCCACCTCTGGAGTGACAGTGCCACCTGGCACCCCGCAAACAGAGGATCTGCCAGCAATACCAACACCTGGGTCACCAAGCATCTCCACAATGTCCCACGGAAGCGTTCAGCTATCCATATCCCAAACGCTGGAGAGGAAGAGGAAGAACCCCCCTACCCACCCGCGATCCCTAGCCCTGAATGCCAGCATTTCTAAATTACTTGCCTTTGAAATGCTGTCATTCCGTCTGGTGGAGACAGATAGTTTTAAAGGCCTTATGGCGGTGGCTGTCCCACAGTACGTTGTGCCCAGCCGCCACTACTTTTCAAGGCGAGCCATCCCTTCCCTTCACAACCAAGTAGGGGACAAAATCAGGTGTGCACTGCGCAATGCCATCTGTGGCAAGGTGCACCTGACTACGGATATGTGGACCAGTAAGCACGGTCAGGGCCGTTATATCTCCATAACAGCACACTGGGTAAATGCAGTGGCGGCTGCGCCTGAGGTGGATAGCATTTTGGCGCATGTCCTTCCACCACCGAGGATTGCAGGGCGCTTCAGTTTGCCTCCTGTTGCTTCCTCCTCCTACTCTGCTTCCTCATCCTCTACCAGCTCCTCATCCGGTCAGCGTAACACCTTCACCACCAACTTCAGCACAGCCAGGGGTAAACGACAGCAGGCAGTTTTAAAACTTATCTGTTTGGGGGACAAACCCCACACCGTGCAGGAGCTGTGGACGGGCATGGAACAACAGACCGATGAGTGGTTTGTGCCAGTCAGCCTCAAGCCCGGCCTGGTGGTGTGCGATAATGGGCGAAATCTCGTAGCAGCTCTGGGACTAGCCGGTTTGACGCACATCCCTTGCCTGGCGCATGTGCTGAATTTGGTAGTGCACAGATTTTATAAAAATTACCCCAATATGTCAGAGCTGCTGCATAAAGTGCGGGCTTTCTGTGCGCGCTTTAGGCGTTCTCACCCTTCTGCTGCTCGCCTGTCAGCACTGCAGCGTAACTTCGGCCTTCCCGCTCACCGCCTCATATGCGACGTGTCCACAAGGTGGAACTCCACCTTTCACATGCTGGCCAGACTGTGCGAGCAGCAGCAGGCGATAGTGGAGTTTCAGCTGCAGCACGCACAGGTGAGTCGCTCGGCGGAACAGCACCACTTCACCACCAATGAATGGGCCTCCATGCGAGACCTGTGTTCCTTGTTGCGCTGTTTCGAGTACTCCACCAACATGGCCAGTGCCGATAACGCTGTTCTCAGCATTACTATCCCACTTCTATGCCTCCTTGAAAAAACGCTCCTGGCGGAAGAGGATGTGGCACAGGAGGAGGAGGAGGAAGAGGGATAATTTCGTAGGGTTTCCGGCCAGTCATTCTCAAGTGGCTCCGAGGGTGGGTTCCTGCACCCACAAACCCAAGGTACACAATTTTCTAGCCAGGGCACAGTTCTGGAGGATGAAGAGGTGGAGGATGAGGAGGAGGAGATGCAGGAGGAGGAACCATGTTCACAGCAGGGTGGCACCCAGACCAGCTCATGGCCATCACTGGTGCGTGGATGGGGGGATCCAGAGGACACAGACGATACACCTCCCACAGAGGACAGCTTTTCATTGCCTCTGGGCAGCCTGGCACACATGGGTGATTACATGCTGCAGTGTCTCCGCAACGACCGCCGAGTTGCCCACATTCTAACTTGTGCTGATTACTTGGTGGCCACGTTGCAGGATCCCCGTTACAAGGACAACGTACCGTCCTTAATTGCATCACTGGAGCGTGATCGTAAGATGCGCGAGTATAAGCGCACGCTGGTAGACGCGCTGCTGGTGCCATTCCCACCTGACAGCGGGGGCACAGTGGAAGCACAAGGCGAAGGCAGAGGACGAGGAAGAGGTCGCCAACACAGCTGGGGCACCGCCAGCACCTCAGAAGGCAGGGTTAACATGGCCGGAATGTGGAAAAGCTTTGTCAGCACGCCACAACAACCAGCACCACCAGCTGATATGGAACGTCTTAGCAGGAGGCAGCATTTCACCAACATGGCGGAGCAGTATGTGTGCACACGCCTACACGTACTGAATGACGGGTCTGCCCCCTTCAACTTCTGGGTCTCCAAATTGGGCACATGGCCTGAGCTTGCCCTTTACGATTTGGAGGTGCTGGCCTGTCCTGCAGCCAGTGTATTATCTGAACGTGTGTTTAGCACGGCAGGGGGTGTCATCACAGACAGGCGCAGCCGCCTGTCCACAGCCAATGTGGACAAGCTCACGTTCATTAAAATGAACCAGGCATGTATCCCTCAGGACTTGTCTGTACCTTGTGCAGAATAGACATGTATACTGGCACTAAGCAGCCATTGTTATACTGCAGCACAAATGCTCATGTTTGTATTTTGGATATTTCACACTCTTTTGGAGTGTACCTTAATTAACAAAATGAAATTAAAACCAAAAACCTGTGTTGGCTATCTCGTCCTCCTCCACCGCCGCTTCCACCTACTCCGCTATGTCCACCGCCTCCTCAAACTCCTACTCCATATGGAACTCCACCTCATAAATCCATAATTTTTTTTTTGTACGTGTTTTATTTTATATCATTTCACTACTTTGTCATTAACATTTTCTGGTGAAATTCACAAATTTTTGAGTGTATAGTACCACTGCTATACCTAGTAGACAGGTTAAACAAAAAATATATATATAATTGTCATTTACATTTTCGGGTGAAATTCACCAATTTTGGTGTGTATAGTACCACTGCTATACCTAGTAGACAGGTTAAACAAAAAATCCTATACCTAGTAGATCGAAAAAATCCTATACCTAGTAGACCGAAAAAAAATAAAAAATTGTCAGTTACATTTTTGGGTGAAATTCACCAATTTTTGGGTGTAATATACCCCTCCTCTACCTAGTTGACAGCTTAATAAATTTCAATAATTTTTCTGTTACATTCTTGGGTTGACATTATACAATTTTAGATGTGAATAGACACCTGCTATGCATAGGTGACAGGGAATAAAATTTAATAAATTATTCAGTAAATAATGCGCACCACATCCTTACATTCAATGCTTAAACTTTGAAAAGTTGTCACACTTTTATGCTTTAATAATTTCTCCCATATTTCCACTCTAATTTTAAATTTGAAAAAATGAATCCTCCCTTGGTTGTGGTCTCTCTTTCTCACGCTCCCTCTCTGGCCTGGAACCCTGATTCCCCGCCACCCGTGATCACCATGGTAGGCGCATAAAAGAACATCGAAAGTTGATAGAGCAGATATCAAATTGGAGCGTGAACATCACGGGGACGTACGACATGGTGGGGCAGTAAGTGTGCACACGCCTACACGAACTGACTGACAGGGGTCAGCCCCTGCAACTTCTGGGTCTCCAAATTGGGCAAATGGCCTGAGCTTGCCCTTTACCCCTTGGAGGTGCTGGCCTTCCCTGCAGCCGGTGTATTGTCTGAACGTGTGTTTAGCATGACTGGAGGGGGTTATCACAGGTTATATTTCCCAATGTTTTGGGGTGTACCCTAATTTTAAAAATAAAATTGAAAACCAAAAACCAGTGTAGGCTACCTCCTCCTCCACCGCCGCTTCCACCTACACCGCCACATCTACCGCCTCCTCAACCTCCTACTCCATATGGACCTGGTCCTCCTAGATCAAGATTATTATTTTTTATTTTTACGTATTTTATGTTATCTAAAGTCATTTCTCTATCCACATTTGTTTGCAGAGCACTTGCCATGCTCTTAACCACATTTTGCAGCCCTCTAGCCCTTTCCATGACATTTTTACAGCCATTTTAGTGTTCAAAGTTCGGGTCCCCATTGACTTCAATGGGGTTCGGGTTCGGGGTCAAGTTCGGGTCCCGAACTCAAAACTTTTTCCGAAGTTCGGCCGAACCCGTCAAACCCGAACATCCAGGTGTCCGCTCAACTCTAATTAGGGCAAAACGGATCCGTTTTGGACCTCTTTTGATAGCCCTGAACGGATCTCACAAATGGAAAGCCAAAACGCTAGTGTGAAAGTAGTCTAAGATCAGTGCGACTATGGAACTGTCTGAGAAAGTGGTGATAGTGAATTCACTAAAAGAGTTCAGGAGGGCACTGGATACATTTATGGTGTGTAATAATATTACAGGTTGTAGTTAATAAGATTTTGTTGATCCAGGGAGTTATTCTGATTTCCTGATTGGAGTCGGGAAGGAATTTTTTTCCCTTAAGTCAGGAAAATTGGCTTTCACCTCATGTTTTTTTTTTTTCTTCCTCTGGATCAACTTGCAGGATAACAGGCCGAACTGGATGGTCAGATGTCTTTTTTCAGCCTTATAAACTATGTTACTTTGCAAACTTGGCATGCCATATATTCAGACTTTTCAACATTTTATAGTAAGACATAAACCAGTTTTTGTGTCAAATTTCAAGCTTTCATGTGTCTTATGACTCGGTGACAGTACATAGTTGCTGACAGTCTAGAAAAAATAGAACATAAATGATGTGCTGTATGCACAGGGGTAAATTTCTCTTCTCTAACCAGGCATTCACAATAAATAACCCACATGTCCAAAATCATTTTGGTTACATAACATATATTTAGAGATGAGCAAATTTTTAAAAAATTCGATTCGCCAGTTCGACGAATTTTTCAGGAAAAATTCGGTTCGATCCGAATAAATTTGCGGCGAATTATGTAAAAAAGGGGCTATTTCCTGGCTGCTGAGAGCCTGTATAGTGGTGTAGAACACTGTGCCTTGTAGTAACACGCATAGGGAGTCTGCTTTGGTAGTGAAATAGTACTGTGAGTCCATATGACATGCAGATGACAGGCGTCATCCTAAGGCCTCATGCAGACGACCATTCAGTTTTTTTGCGGTCCGAAAACTGCGGATCCACAAAAAACGGAAGCCGCCCATTGTAGAAATGCGGAACGGGCGGCCCATTGTAGAAATGTCTATTCTTGTCCGCAAAATGGACAAGAATAGGACATGCTATATTTTTGGGCGGGGCCATGGAACGGAGCAACGGATGCGGACAGTTTATAGTTGGGGGGTTTGCTTAATTTTAAATTAGGCTGACCATAGGTTAGGATGATCTGTAGGTTGCCCAGACGACTAGGCCCTTCACTGTAGTTATTAACCCCTTTCAGCAGTCCCCCATTCACTGAAGGGGTGATTGCTGAAAGGAGTTAGTAACTACTGTGAAGCCCCCCCCCAGGTGCCGATGAGGGCGTGGCTACATGGGGTGGGGGCGTGGCTTCACATGGGCTTGTGCCCCGGATGTCTTCAGACCCTAGCAACGCCCCTGCTGTGAAGCTATGTCACATATTATAACAGTGTGTCATCGACAGATTCCCCATAGCAGTGTGTCATCCACAGGTCCCCCATAACAGTGCGTCCTCCACAGATCTCCCATAACAGTGTGTCCTTCACAGATCCCCCATAACAGTGCGTCATCCACAGGTCCCCCATAACAGTGCATCCTCCACAGATCCCCCATAACAGTGTGTAATCCACAGATCCCCCATAGCAGTGTGTCATCCAGAGATCCCCCATAACAATGTGTCATCCACAGATGCCCCATAACAGTGTGTCCTCCACAGATCCCCCATAACAGTGTGTCATCCACAGGTCCCCCATAACAGTGCGTCCTCCACAGATCCCCCATAACAGTGTCATCCACAGATCCTCCATAACAATGTGTCATCCACAGATACCCCATAATAGTGCGTCCTCCACAGATCCCCCATAACAGTGTCATTCACAGATTCCCCATAACAGTGCGTCCTCCACAGATCCCCCATAACAGTGCATCTTCCACAGATCCCCCATAAGTGTCATCCACAGGTCCCACATAAAAGTGTCATCCACAGGTCCCCCATAACAGTGCGTCCTTCACAGATCCCCCATAACAGTGTTTCATCCACAGGTACCCCATAACAGTGCATCCTCCACAGATCCCCCATAACAGTGCGTCCTCCACAGATCCCCCATAACAGTGTCATCCACAGATCCCCATAACAGTGTCATCCACAGGTGCCCCGTAACAGTGCATCATCCACAGATCCCCCATAACAGTGTGTCATCCACAGATCCCCCATAACAGTGTGTCATCCACAGATCCCCCATAACAGTGTGTCATCAACAGATCCCCTATAACAGTGTGTCATCAACAGATCCCCTATAACAGTGTGTCATCCACAGATCCCCCATAACAGTGTGTCATCAACAGATCCCCTATAACAGTGTGTCATCAACAGATCCCCTATAACAGTGTGTCATCAACAGATCCCCCATAACAGTGTGCATTAGCAGCATTATCTCCATTCACTGATATGGAATTGCCAGTGATCATCTATTTTCAGAACACTATTAGCATAATTGAGGATGACCATGCATGCACATTGTGTTCTCCCTTCACTTCAGGGGCCCGGATGGGACAGCCCCTTTTTTTTCTGCTTACAATCTGTACCATGAAAAAAATGAAGTGCCCTCGCCATTTTTATGCGGGTTCCATGTCCAGAATTCCCTTTGAAAATGGGCATTATTGAAAATCCACAGCAAAACTGCATCAAAAGGTGTGTTATAAAATGCATCAGAAAAAAACACATCAGAAAAAACCTGATGCAGATTCTTCATTAGGTTTTTTAAGCACAGAAAATTCTCAGTGTGAACATACCCAAAGAGGCTGCAGGATCAACAGTTTACAGTGGAAAGGCTAAAGAGAGATAATGTGGCATTCTACACTCAGCTGCTGTGATTGCAACCTCTGTCTGTGCCTACAAAGTGCTGTCAGACTTGTGGTCCAATATTTCAGGATTTGGGGCCCCACTTTCAATTTTGCCCAGGGCCACACTTTGAAAACCGGCCCTGATGAGGAAACCACAGAACGGCACAATGACAGAGTCTGGAGGTGGCAGCAGCATGAAGAGACCACAGAGCGGCACAAAGACAGAGTCTGGAGGTGGCGGCAGCATCAGGAGGCCACAGAGTGCCAAGGTGACATACTGTGGAGGTGGGGGGCAATACCAGTACCCGCTGAAGATGGTGGATGAAAGAAGGAGCACTTGGCATCAGATGGGTGGCATCAGGCAGGTAACAGCATCAGAATAGTAGCTGAGGCAGGTAGCCAGAAGAAACCGGTCTCTTTTGTCAAATTGTCGGTGTGGCACCATGGATGATCTAGTCTGATGCATCAGGCATTGGTGTGTGGAAATCCTGGCTGATTCACGCCTGATTCATCTTGATGCAGTTTCCCACGATCTGCTATATGTGGGCACTTTAACCCCTTAGTGACCATGCCGGTTTGGGCCTTTATGACCAAGCGTTTTTCTTCCTTTTTTCATGGTCTCGTTCCAAGAGCTATAACTTTTTTATTTTTTCGTCTATATAGCTTTATGAGGGCTTGTTTTTTACGGGACAAGTTGTAGTTTTTAATGGCGCCATTTTGGGGTACACGTAACTTTCTGATTAACTTTTATTAACTCTTTCTGGGAGGGAGATGGGGAAAAATAGCAATACTGCCACTGCGTTTTTACATTATAAATTTTACGGCGTTCATTTTTCGGTACAAATAACATAATATCTTTATTCTCTGGGTCAGTACGATTACAGTGATACTAAATACTTATAATTTTTTTTACATTTTACTACTTTATTTGCAATAAAACCCCTTTTATTAACCAAAAAAATGATTTTGTATTGCCACTTCACAAGACCCATAACTTTATTTATTTTTTATGGAGTTGTGTGAGCGCTTGATTTTTGAGGGACGACTTGTATTTTTCATTGGTTTCATTTTGGAGTAAATGACGCTTTTTGATCGCTTGTTAATACGTTTTTTTCGGTGGAAACTAAGAATAAATTAGAAATTCTGTCTTTTTTTTATTTATTTTTTACGGCGTTCACCATAGGGGAGAATTTATGTAATATTTATGTAGTCCGGGTCATTACGGACGCGGCAATACCAAACATATGGGGGATATTTTCTTTTTGCATTTTTTTTCATTGAAAAGCGTATTTTCAATGGAAAAAAATGCATATTTTTTTATTTTATGGAATTTATTAAATTTAATAAATGTGTTTTTTTTTTCTGTTTTTTTTACTACTAAATAGTCCCAAAAGGGGACTATAATATACAGTATTTTAATTGCTTTTAAAATGTAATGCATTATCTCTATAATGCATTACATTTCAATAGCAATGCTATTCAAACATTGACCAGCAGGCTGCGCCAGAGAGGCACAGCCTGATGGAGATAACTGAAGACAGGCTCGGGGCCCTGATCGGAAGCAAGGTAAGCTTCCCAACACATCAGCACCCCGCGATCGCATTTTCGGGGTGCTGATGGGAGACAGAGGGAGTCCGCTCCCTCTGTCACCACTTTACATGCAGCGGGCGCCATTGCGCCAGGCATGTAAAGGGTTAAACAGCCCGGATCGGCCCTTCTGCTGGTCCGGGCTGTTAGAGCAGGGCTCCGGCTCTCATGTGAGAGCCGGGTCCGCGCTCCCCGCTGCACGGGGGAGCCGTGCAGCGCTTAGAGTGGGCCGCCGAAAAAACGCGGCGGCCCAGCCTAAGGCCCCTTAGTGACCGCCGTAAAAAGGCGTATGGGTGGTCACTAAGGGGTTAAACTCTTGCTAAATGTCATATCAAATGTATTGTATCATGCTATAAGTCCCTTTAACAGGCTGGCAGTGTCATTTTACCTTTATTCGCCCCTAGGTGGTGCTTGCACCACTTATATATATAGCTGGGGGGGGTGTAAAGTTAGTGTGTCCGATGCTAATGAAGAGATGAGGAAGTTAATGGAGGAGGAGGAAATTTGTATTTCCACCAAAATAATTCAAAAAAGATTTTAACGCATATAAGTGTAGCGCTTAATGCAGAATATATGATTTTTTGTCCAATGAAATGATTCAAAAAATATTTTAACGCATATAAGTGCAGCGCCTAATGCTGAATACAAGATTTTTTTTCCACCGAAATAATAAAAAAAATATTTTACCGCATATAACTGCAGCTCTGAACGCTGTATACTATTTTTTTTTCCAACAAAATAAGTTCCAAAAGATTTTACCACAAATAACTGCTGCGCTGAACGCCGAATATCTTTTTCTTTTTCTACTGATATATGCCACTAAAGGCTTTACCACATATAACTGTGAACGCCGAGTATATTTTTATTTTTCCCACGTATATATATACGCTACTAAAGGCTTTTAAACAGAGGGTTATAGGCTGTAAGTTTAAAAATAAAAAAGAACAACGGCCCCTGAGGTGGAGTGTTCTGAAGTGAACGGGACGTAGTGGAGGAAGTAGGTCCGCGCTGAAAGAGCGAGACACGGTCATCGTGCGGTTTCTGTGCTGCAGAGAAGTCCCCGTAGTGTCCAGTAAGCAATACCGCAGATAGATGCGGGCTGGTGTGAATTAATTTGCATTTTTGTGCAGGGTTATTGCATAGTGTATTCACCTGTATTGGTACGCCGCTCTTATGGATGTCGTCAGGTAAGCGCGCAGTGTGTGAAACGTAAATACAAAATTTCACTACGACGTAATTCGGTCCGTACCGAAAAAAGGACTTTCCCACATATAACTGCAACAGTGAATGCTGAACATATTTTTATTTTTCTACTGATATACGTCAAGAAAGGTTTTTTAAAATATAAGTGCAGCAGCGAATGGAGAATGTATATTTCTATTTCTACTGCAATACGCCAGTAAAGGCGTATTTACCAGATATAACTGCAACAGTGAAGTGAGAATATATTTTTCTTGTAGTACCCAAATACGCCCCTATACGCTTTCACCAGAAATAACTGCAGAAGTGACCTGAGAATATATTTTTCTTGTTGGACTGAAATTGGCCACTATACACTTTGACCAGACAAAAATTAAAGAGTGAAGTGCGTATATATATTTCTTGCAGTACTGATATACACTTTTAACAGAAATAACTGCAACAGTGCAGTGCGTATATATTTATCTTTTTTTGCTGAAATACGACCCTATACGCTTTCACCAGAAATAACTGCAACAGTGCAGTACGTATATATATATATCTTGTTGTACTGAAATACGCCTCTATACGCTTTCACCAGAAAGAACTGCAACAGTGCAATGCGTATATATATATATATTTATTTTTACTGAAATACAACCCTATATGCTTTTAACAGAACTAACTGCAACAGTGCAGTGAGTATATATTTATCTTGTAGTATTGAATAAGATACTAGGATATAAGCCTCTAAGGGCTTTTCAACACTTGCAGCCCAATAACAAAAAGCTGGAATGACAGAGCTGTCTAATGACTATCCCCAAATAATCGTTCCCTGCACTTGTAAATCACTTTCATATTAATGTCCCTAGCGCCTTCTGTCGCCTCTCCCTGCACTAAGATGCTTTGAAATGATTCCTCCCTATCCTTTCCCTGCACTTATAAATTGTTTTTTCTGTCTTTTTTTTTTCTTCCACACTGAGGTTTTTCCAATTGCTGTCACTAGCGCCTTCACAAGTCTGTCTCTGCACTCTGAACGCTAGAAAATGGCAGAATCTAAAATTGCTGCCATATTTATAGGGCTGTGACATCACAGGGCTGGCTGGCTGCTAATTGTCTGCATGCAGGCATGTCAATCTGGGTGATCCCACCTTCCCAGAGTTCCATGCCCCATGTCCTCAGTCCTCACACGTGTAGCCGCCATTTTAGGAAAATTGCGATTCGTTACCACGAAGTGCAAGGAAATTCACATTCTTTGCGAATCAAATTTTTCCTGAAATTCTAAACTAATTCCACTTCATCAGCTTTGATTCGCTCATCTCTACATATATTCTATGCAATGTCCACATTATGAACATTTTTTGCCCCAACAACTGAACACAATGACCACATAAGGCCTCATGCACACGACCGTTGTTTTTTGCGTCCACAAATTGTGCGTCCGCCCAAACAAACGGATGCGGCATCCGTTTTTTTTTTGGAGGATCCGTTTTTTTTCCACAGATCCCTTGTAATAAATGCCTATCCTTGTCCGCAAATGTGAAAAAAGTAGGACATGCATTATTTTTTTTGCGGAAGGGAAACACGGACAACGGACGCGGAACACAAACGGATGAACTATCAGCATTTTTTTTTCTGACTCATTGAAATGAATGGGTCCCCATCCTATCCGCAAAAAAACCCAGAACGGAGGCCGAGAAAAACAACTGTCGTGTGCATGAGGCCTAACAATGTACTTTTGTATTATAAATGTAATACTTGGCATAAAGTGGTCAACTATTGTGGCTTCTTCATCTTGGATGTTCACTTCTTCTATCTGTTCAAATCTGTTTTTAATTAGTGTAGAATAAAGTTGGTTCCTATATATTTACTGGGAACATTTTGTAGGCTTAGGCCCAAGAGAGAGGTATGTCTTCTTTTGTATCACTATAATGTTATCCTATCTGAATAAGGTTGCTTTGTTGTGGCAGGTAAGTTGACCCAATTTTATGAAAATGTATGTGAAGAACCCCTTTGCTTCTAGGGGAGAATGTGATGCCCTACAGGTGCCTAGACTGTAGCTTCAGTACCTGGTGTGTCTTTCAATGTGTATTTTGGACAATAGGGACGACTTGTACCGGTGTATGTGCCCTGAGGAACTGCTTTGACAGTGTCCACATACAGGAGTGTTGGTGACCACTGGTTATTTTCTTACTCTATTAAAATAGTGATTTTACTAGGTTACGTTTTCAAAAAATGTATTTTGAAACAGGTTTTTGGCCCTGCAGAACTATTGTTTTATTAGGTTGGCCATATGCTTTAGACAGCTGCCAGCCAAACTTGACAATAGCTAACACTTTTGACACCCACATACAGTCGTGGCCAAAAGTTTTGAGAATGACACAAATATTCGTTTTCTCAAAGTTTGCTGCTAAACTGCTTTTAGATCTTTGTTTCTGTGATGTAGTGAAATATAATTACACGCACTTCATACGTTTCAAAGGCTTTTATCGACAATTACATGACATTTATGCAAAGAGTCAGTATTTGCAGTGTTGGTCCTTCTTTTTCAGGACCTCTGCAATTCGACTGGGCATGCTCTCAATCAACTTCTGGGCCAATTCCTGACTGATAGCCACCCATTCTTTCATAATCACTTCTTGGAGTTTGTCAGAATTAGGCTACTTTCACACTTGCGCTTGATCGGATCCGTTCTGAACGGATCCGATCATATTAATGCAGACGGAGGCTCCGTTCAGTACGGATCCGTCTGCATTAATAACTTAGAAAAATTTCTAAGTGCGAAAGTAGCCTGAGCGGATCCGTTCAGACTTTCAATGTAAAGTCAATGGGGGACGGATCCGCTTGAAGATTGAGCCATATGGTGTCATCTTCAAGCGGATCCGTTCCCATTGACTTACATTGTAAGTCTGGACGGATCCGCACGCCTCCGCACGGCCAGGCGGACACCCGAACGCTGCAAGCAGCGTTCAGCTGTCCGCCTGGCCGTGCGGAGGCGAGCGGAGGCTGAACGCCGCCAGACTGATGCAGTCTGAGCGGATCCGCATCCATTCAGACTGCATCAGGGCTGGACGGAAGCGTTCTGCTCCGCTCGTGAGCCCCTTCAAACGGAGCTCACGAGCGGACAGCAGAACGCTAGTGTGAAAGTAGCCTTAGTGGGTTTTTGTTTGTCCACCCGCCTCTTGAGGATTGACCACAAGTTCTCAATGGGATTAAGATCTGGGGAGTTTCCAGGCCATGGACCCAAAATGTCAACGTTTTGGTCCCCAAGCCACTTAGTTATCACTTTTGCCTTATGGCACGGTGCTCCATCGTGCTGGAAAATGCATTGTTCTTCACCAAACTGTTGTTGGATTGTTGGAAGAAGTTGCTGTTGGAGGGTGTTTTGGTACCATTCTTTATTCATGGCTGTGTTTTTGGGCAAAATTGTGAGTGAGCCCACTCCCTTGGATGAGAAGCAACCCCACACATGAATGGTCTCAGGATGCTTTACTGTTGGCATGACACAGGACTGATGGTAGCGCTCACCTTTTCTTCTCCGGACAAGCCTTTTTCCAGATGCCCCAAGCAATCGGAAAGAGGCTTCATCGGAGAATATGACTTTGCCCCAGTCCTCAGCAGTCCATTCACCATACTTTCTGCAGAAGATCAATCTGTCCCTGATGTTTTTTTTGGAGAGAAGTGGCTTCTTTGCTGCCCTTCTTGACACCAGGCCATCTTCCAAAAGTCTTCGCCTCACTGTGCGTGCAGATGCGCTCACACCTGCCTGCTGCCATTCCTGAGCAAGCTCTGCACTGGTGGCACTCCGATCCCGCAGCTGAATCCTCTTTAGGAGACGATCCTGGCACTTGCTGGACTTTCTTGGACACCCTAAAGCCTTCTTAACAAGAATTGAACCTCTTTCCTTGAAGTTCTTGATGATCCTATAAATTGTTGATTGAGGTGCAATCTTAGTAGCCACAATATCCTTGCCTGTGAAGCCATTTTTATGCAACGCAATGATGGCTGCACGCGTTTCTTTGCAGGTCACCATGGTTAACAATGGAAGAACAATGATTTCAAGCACCCTCCTTTTAACATGTCAAGTCTGCCATTTTAACCCAATCAGCCTGACATAATGATCTCCAGCCTTGTGCTCGTCAACATTCTCACCTGAGTTAACAAGACGATTACTGAAATTATCTCAGTAGGTCCTTTAATGACAGCAAGAAGGACTATGCAATTCATCTGATCACTCTTTATAACATTCTGGAGTATATGCAAATTGCTATTATAAAAACATAAGCAGCAACTTTTCCAATTTCCAATATTTATGTAATTCTCAAAACTTTTGGCCACGACTGTACACACTTGGCTGAGCATGAGGGAAAAACAGGACGCTACGATACATATTAGAAAGCTAACCAGTACCGCTTAAATTGATGGGTTCCACCAACATTAATTAATTGTGTATGACTAACATTCATAAGGGAATTAAAATTATGCATTCTCCATTGTGAGGCCTCTATAAAACAGCTCTCTTATCTTCCTGCACTCGGGATCCTGTGACTATGATATAATTGATTGGCAAAGTGGGATTTTAGAGCAAATTGGTCATGATAACTTAATGTGTTTGGTCAGCATATCTGTCCAGGAAAAAAGTAATGTGCGTCATATGTGTATAATACATGGGCTACTTGACAATAGACTGTCATGATACCATCATACTATCAAAGTGATGGCACTTCCCCCCTACTTTTTGGTTGCATTTTATTTTTAAAAAATTCCATTAGCTATCCTTTCACACTGATCAATTAGCAGGCAATTATCGGGAACAAACAAAACAGTTCCAATAATTGCCTGATCGTCAAGGAGATGAGAGCTGCATTTACCTTAGAGTTTCATTATTTCTGGGCAGTAGATCCCTGTTTACACAGGTTGGTTTTCTGCACAGAAACAATTATTTTAGGTGGCGACCAAAAGGCAAGGTGAACGATGAATGAGCTTACTCGTACGTCACCTTTTACACAAACAAATTACCAGGAACCAGCATTTTTACTCTCATCCCCAATAATGGGCCAGATTGTCAGTCGTTGTAAAAGGACCATTAGGCTCCGTTCATATTACTGCCAAAACAGCTATGCTAATCCTATAGATCCTGACAGATCCCACTGACTTATATTGGAGTCATTTGGGTAGACTTTGCCAGACTCGGATTGGCCCACAGTGGTCCAGGTTATTTCCCCCAAGGTTGGCCCCTAGTCCTCCACCCCATGCACAAGTGGCACATGATACAGTAGACTGACTGCACTACATATACACAAGCAGCACACAGCACTTCAACCAGCCTATTGTCATATACAAAACTGGGCAGATTATTTAGCAAACTAGCCAGTTTATTCTTATAAATACATCAGGTGGCTGAGATTGCTTCTAGGCAAAGAGGTAGTCATGCCGGTATCCCATTTGCCCAGGGACCCGCCTTCTCAAAGTTGCTGCAGGGACTCCCATAATCAGTCCTGAACATTCTGCTTCTGCCTGCCGCTGTCTGAGCAGGTAATATTTACATGTAGCTGAACAGTGGGCCCCCTGAAGAACTATTTTACTAGTGGGCCCCAGGCACCCTAGTCCAACACTGGACTATGCTATTCTTGGTATCAAAAATACCAGGTCCCCTGATACAAAGGGAAGACAGTAGATACAAGCCTTCATAATGTTAGGTGTCAAGACGGTCAAGATGAGCCTTGTATCGTCCTCTTTGCTTCAAACCCGTGCAACAAATTCCTAAAAGTCTTTAAATGACATAGGGCCAGATTTATCATGACTCTGACAGCTCACTCCACTTTCACATATGGCTAAGGGCTCTTTCACACTTGCGTTCTTTTCTTCTGGCATAGAGTTCCGTCGTCGGGGCTCTATGCCGGAAAAATCCTGATCAGTTTTATCGTAATGCATTCTGAATGGAGAGAAATCCGTTCAGGATGCTTCAGGATGTCTTCAGTTCCGGAACGGAACGTTTTTTGGCCGGAGAAAATACCGCAGCATGCTGCGCTTTTTGCTCCGGCCAAAAATCCTGAAGACTTGCCGCAAGGCCGGATCCGGAATTAATGCCCATTGAAAGGCATTGATCCGGATCCGGCCTTAAGCTAAACGTCGTTTCGGCGCATTGCCGGATCCGACGTTTAGCTTTTTCTGAATGGTTACCATGGCTGCCGGGACGCTAAAGTCCTGGCAGCCATGGTAAAGTGTAGCGGGGAGCGGGGGAGCAGCATACTTACCGTCCGTGCGGCTCCCGGGGCGCTCCAGAGTGACGTCAGTCTGCAAAAAAAGAGGGTTAGTCAGCACCTCCCAGTGCGCAGGTGCACGCCGCCATGGCAAAGACCTAGAGGAAAAAAAGGAGACAATGCGGCAGCACTCTGCAAATCAGACAAAGTACAACAATGCTTACAAAAATTATGGTGCTAATACTACGCTTATTTATAAAAGCGAGATGCTTGGTCAATGCATTTGGCACAAAAAACGGAAAAAGGCAGAGTGGATCCAACATGCATGTGGGTCCAACACTCCCTGAATTTTATGGCGGTCATTATGGCGCATAACAGGTAGTATTTAGTGTTAGGACCCGTGTAACAGAGATCGCCTTGACGTTTGGCATACGGGCTTAGATGGTTTTGTACAAAATGCATTGACCAAGCATCTCGCTTTTATAAATAAGCGTAGTATTAGCACCATAATTTTTGTAAGCATTGTTGTACTTTGTCTGATTTGCAGAGTGCTGCCGCATTGTCTCCTTTTTTTCCCCAGAGTGACGTCAGGGCGCCCCAAGCGCATGGATGACGTGATCACATGGATCACGTCATCCATGCGCATGGGGCACTCTGACGTCATTCTGGAGCGCCCCGGGAGCCGCACGGACTGTAAGTATACCGCTCCCCCGCTCCCCGCTCCTACTATGGCAACCAGGACTTTAATAGCGTCCTGGGTGCCATAGTAACACTGAACGCATTTTGAAGATGGATCCGTCTTCAAATGCTTTCAGTTCACTTGCGTTTTTCCGGATCCGGCGTGTAATTCCGGCAAGTGGAGTACACGCCGGATCCGGACAACGCAAGTGTGAAAGAGGCCTAAAGTCAGTTTTAGCCAAGTCAGATTTATGATCGGCCCTTTAAGACTGTAATAAATGTGGTTTGACGGTAGCAGTTTATCCGTCAGTAAGCAGCTTTACAAAAGTCGCACATCTTTACGAAAAAGTCGCAAGTTTTTATGAAAAAGTCGCATGTTCTATTAAAAAGTCTCATAAGATAAGCATGGTCCTCACTGGAGTGAAATTGCGACTTTTTTGCGACTTTTTAAATAATCCCAATAGTAAATCTGTCTAGAGATTCATTTACATAAGAAAACACGCCCACTTTCAGAAAACTGGCGAGCATAGTGCAGAGCAGAAAAAAGTCGCAAATTTGGCCTCTTTCACACGACCGTTGTGTGCACCCGTGGCCGTTGTGCCGTTTTCCGTTTTTTTTCGCGGACCCCATGACTTTCAATGGGTCTGTGGAAAAAACGGAAAATGCACCGTTTTGCAGCCGCATCCGAGATCCGTGTTTCCTGGCCGTGAAAAAAATATGACCTGTCCTATTTTTTTCACGGCCAACGGTTCACGGACCCATTCAAGTCAATGGGTCCGTGAAAGAACACGGATGCACACAAGATTGGCATCCGTGTCCGTGATCCGTGGCCGTAGGTTACTATTTATACAGACGGATCCGAAGATCCGTCTGCATAAAAGCTTTTTCATAGCTGAGTTTTCACTTTGTGAAAACTCAGAACCGACAGTATATTCTAACACAGAAGCGTTCCCATGGTGATGGGGACGCTTCTAGTTAGAATACACTACAAACTGTGTACAAGACTGCCCCCTGCTGCCTGGCAGCACCCGATCTCTTACAGGGGGCCGTGATCAGCACAATTAACCCCTTCAGGTGCGGCACCTGAATGGGTTAATTGTACTATCATATCCCCCTGTAAGAGATCAGGGCTGCCAGGCAGCAGGGGGCAGACCCTCCCCCCCTCCCCAGTTTGAATATCATTGGTGGCCAGTGCGGCCCCCCCCCCCTCTATTGTAATAATAGGTTGGTGGCCAGTGCGGCCCCCCCCCCTCCCTCTATTGTAATTATTCGTTGGTGGCACAGTGTGCGCCCCCCCCCTCCCTCCCTCTATTGTAATAATTCGTTGGTGGCACAGTGTGCGCCCCCCATCGGCCCCCCCTCCCTCTATAGCATTAACAACATTGGTGGCCAGTGTGCGGCCTCCCATCTCCCCCCCATCATTGGTGGCAGCGGAGTTCCGATCGGAGTCCCAGTTTAATCACTGGGGCTCCGATCGGTAACCATGGCAACCAGGACGCTACTACAGTCCTGGTTGCCATGGTTACTTAGCAATAGTACAATAGTAGAAGATTCATACTTACCTGCTTATGGCTGCTGCGATGTTCGTGTCCGGCCGGGAGCTCCACCTACTGGTAAGTGACAGGGTCTGTGCGGCGCATTGCTAAATGAACTGTCACTTACCAGTAGGAGGAGCTCCCGGCCGGACACGAACATCGCAGCTCCCAGGTAAGTATGAATCTTTTACTATTGTACTATTGCTAGTAACCCGCTGCCACCAATGATCGGGGGGAGATGGGAGGCCGCACACTGGCCACCAATGTTGTTAATGCTATAGAGGGAGGGGGGCCGATGGGGGGCGCACACTGTGCCACCAACGATTTATTACAATAGAGGGAGGAAGGGGGGGGGGCGCACACTGTGCCGCCAACGATTTATTACAATAGAGGGAGGAAGGGGGGGGGGGCGCACACTGTGCCACCAACGATTTATTACAATAGAGGGAGGAAGGGGGGGGGGGCGCACACTGTGCCACCAACGATTTATTACAATAGAGGGAGGAAGGGGGGGGGGGGCGCACACTGTGCCACCAACGAATTATTACAATAGAGGGAGGAAGGGGGGGGGGCCGCACTGGCCACCAATGATATTCAAACTGGGGAGGGGGGGGGTCTGCCCCCTGCTGCCTGGCAGCCCTGATCTCTTACAGGGGGATAGGATAGTACAATTAACCCCTTCAGGTGCGGCACCTGAGGGGTTAATTGTGCTGATCACGGCCCCCTGTAAGAGATCGGGGGCAGTCATGTACACAGTTTGTAGTATATTCTAACTAGAAGCGTCCCCATCACCATGGGAACGCCTCTGTGTTAGAATATACTGTCGGAAATGAGGTTTCACGATCTAACTCATATCCAACAGTATATTCTAACATAGAGGCGTTCCCATGGTGATGGGGACGCTTCAAGTTAAAATATACCATCGGTTTGGAGAAAACTCCGATCCGATGGTATAAAAGGGACTCCAGACTTTACATTGAAAGTCAATGGGGACGGATCCGTTTAAAATGGCACCATATTGTGTCAACGTCAAACGGATCCGTCCCCATTGACTTGCATTGTAATTCAGGACGGATCCGTTTGGCTCCGCACGGCCAGGCGGACACCAAAACGACTTTTTTTTCATGTCCAAAGATCCTCCAAAAATCAAGGAAGACCCACGGACGAAAAAACGGTCACGGATCACGGAAAAACGGGACCCCGTTTTGCGGACCGTGAAAATATACTGTCGTGTGCAATAAGCTTTTGTGCGCAGTTTTAGCGTTTGGGACTTTTTTTGGGACTTTTTCACTCCATTATTCTGACCTGAGCTAATAATAAATCTGGCCCATAGTTTTCACAGAAAACACCTTGGGCCAGATTTATCATTAGCTCAGGTCAGAATAATGGAGTGAAAAAGTCCCCAAAAAAAGTCCCAAACGCTAAAACTGCGCACAAATTTGTGACTTTTTTCTGCTCTGCACTATGCTCGCCAGTTTTCTGAAAGTGGGCGTGTTTTCTTATGTAAATGAATCTCTAGACAGATTTACTATTGGGACTATTTAAAAAGTTGCAAAAAAGTTGCAAAAAAGTCGCAATTTCACTCCAGTGAGGACCATGCATCTTATGAGACTTTTTAATAGAACATGCGACTTTTTCATAAAAACGTGCGACTTTTTCGTAAAGATGTGCGACTTTTGTAAAGCTGCTTACTGACAGATAAACTGCTACCGTCAAACCACGTTTATCACAGTATTAAAGGGCCGATCATAAATCTGACTTAGCTAAAACTGACTTTAGCCATATGTTAAAGTGGAGTGAGCTGTCAGAGTAATGATAAACTTCTTTTCATCTCAGCTTGACTTTGAACTAAAAAAATGTCAATCTAATGTGAGTAGCCCCAGTCTTGCTGCTGCCTGAGGCTATCCATGTAACAGTGCTCTCTATTCACTACAATGAGCACCAACCTATAGAGACTTATTACTACCATTTCTGTCTTCCAGGAATGAACCTGCATGCAAGATTAGACAGGACATGAATCACGATTCCACGTTTATGGAACCGGAAAATTCAGTTATTCCATCAATTAACGCTTATTAGTAGAAATTAGGCTACATTCACACGTCAGTATTTTTCTATATCCCGATTTTCGGTCCGTTTTTTGCGGATCCGTTGTTCCTGAAAATGTTTCCGTATGTCATCCGTTTTTTGCGGATCCGCAAAAAACAGAAACATGTATAAATTTCAATAAGCAAATAAAGTTGTTTGGATTTCTTTGGAAAAAAAATATAAATAAATAAATGTAAATGTAATTTCCAGGAACGGAATCCGCATAAAACGGATGACATACGTAATGACATCCGAATGTCTTCCGTTTTTTGCGGATCCATTGACTTTGTATTGTACCAGGATCCGATTTTTGCGGAAAAGAATAGGACAAGTTTTATATTTAATCGGACATGCGGAACGGAACAACGGAAACGGACAGCACACATTGTGTTGTCCGATTTTTTTCCAGGACCCATTGAAAATGAATGGGTCCAGAACTGGTCCTGATCTGTTCCGCAAAAAACGGAACAGATCAGGAAAGAAAAAACGGACGTGTGAATGGACCCTTAAAGCGTGTCTACAGGGTGGTCCAAAAGTATGGGGACATCTAAACTAATGGCAAAAGGTGGTTGGGAAAGCCATCCTGTGTGTGGCATGTCCCTAAGTGGAAGGAGGCAAATGTTACGCCATTACCGGGGTATCTAAGGGTATTCTACAAGGGACAATTTCAGCTCTGAACAAACGCAGATGGACGGCTCGTTATTATTCGTTATTATTCATGGGGGATGAATCATCGTTGCTACGATCATTTGTCCCCATTGAGTTTGCATATTGTCAGTAGCACTTTCCTTGTTTACATAGGGTGATGTGCTGCTGACAAATTAGGATTTTTGATGCTGTGTGAAAAATGTGACAACCCTCTTGCCCATAGGTTGTGTGTGGTATTGCAGCTCAATCCAATAGACTTCAGTACAGCGACCTGCAATACGAGACACAGCACATGGACCTCTGCTTAGTTAAATGTTGAGCTGTAGCGCTAGCCAATATGCAAACTGCTGGTATCAAGGGATTTCTGAAAAAATGTATATTCTGTTATTGGCAAAGCCACGTGCATATGTTCCCATGAAAACACATATGCTTTCTTCTTATGAAAAAATAATAAGGAAACCAAGGAAACATTTTTATGAAGACAGATGTCTTATTAAATAGGCGGTCAGGGGAATAATAATAAGCCATACCTGATTGTTAGATGCAGTGAATACTATACATCTGTTTTAGATTTGTAAGCCATTCACAAAACGGACATAGTACTTCATTCATGCTTTAAGATCTGCAGAAATCAAAACGAGCTCAAAGCCCGGAACAGCCATGGAATTAAAAGCAAAAACATAAGCCAAAGAATCGCACAGGAGACACTTAGGGGGGATTTATCATCTCCTTGTGCCTCTTTTGTACCATAATAAAGTTGGAAACCCAGTTTTTGCAACTTTTTAAATGCAACTTGTGACAAATTTTGTCGCAAGTGGCGTTTTTTTCACCTCCCTCGCCACTTTCCCGGAAAGAGGTTGTGGCAAGGGCAGGGGCGTTGCTAGGGTCGGAAGACATCCGGGGCACGAGACCACATGAAGCCACGCCCCCATCCCATGAAGCCACGCCCTCATCACCACCGGGGGGGCCCTTCACAGTAGTTATTAACCCCTTTCAGCAGTTCCACCTTCAGTGAATGGGGGACTGCTTAATGGGGTTAAAAACTACAGTGAAGGGCCTAGCCGTCTGGGCAACCCCACAGATCATCCATAACAGTGCCATCCACAGATCCCCCTCCCCTAAATAGTGCCATCCACCACAGATCCCCCTCCCCATAACAGTGCCATCCACAGATCCCCCTCCCCATAACAGTGCCATCCACAGATCCCCCTCCCCATAACAGTGCCATCCACAGATCCCCCTCCCCATAACAGTGCTATCTACAGATCCCCCATCCCAATAACAGTGCCATCCACAGATCCCCTCCCATAACAGTGCCATCCACAGATCCCCCTACCCATAACAGTGCCATCCACAGATCCCCCTCCCATAACAGTGCCATCCACAGATCCCCCTCCCCATAACAGTGCCATCCACAGATCCCCCTCCCCATAACAGTGCCATCCACAGATCCCCCTCCCCATAACAGTGCCATCCACAGATCCCCCCCCCCCCCATAACAGTGCCATCCACAGATCCCCCTCCCCATAACAGTGCCATCCACCACAGATCCCCCTCCCCATAACAGTGCCATCCACAGATCCCCCTACCCATAACAGTGCCATCCACAGATCCCCCTCCCCATAACAGTGCCATCCACAGATCCCCCTCCCCATAACAGTGCCATCCACAGATCCCCCTCCCCATAACAGTGCCATCCACAGATCCCCCCCCCCCATAACAGTGCCATCCACAGATCCCCCTCCCCATAACAGTGTCATCCACAGATCCCCCTCCCCATAACAGTGCCATCCACAGATCCCCTACCCATAACAGTGCCATCCACCACAGATCCCCCTCCCCATAACAGTGCCATCCACAGATCCCCCTCCCCATAACAGTGCCATCCACAGATCCCCCTCCCCATAACAGTGCCATCCACAGATCCCCCTCCCCATAACAGTGCCATCCACAGATCCCCCTCCCCATAACAGTGCCATCCACAGATCCCCCTCCCCATAACAGTGCCATCCACAGATCCCCCTCCCCATAACAGTGCCATCCACAGATCCCCCTCCCCATAACAGTGCCATCCACAGATCCACCTCCCCATAACAGTACCATCCACAGATCCCCTCCCCATAACAGTGCCATCCACCACAGATCCCCCTCCCCATAACAGTGCCATCCATAGATCCCCCTCCCCGCCGCTCACAGGAGTGTACATTAACATTTTAAACTGTAATCCTAATCCGTATCCTGCAACTTTAACTTTAAGTTTAAATCAGCGCTCATCTCTAGTCTTTACTCTATCTTACTCTCAGCTAGTCAGCTCCAGTAACAGGCAGTGTGAGCGGTGCTCACTCACTGACGTCACGCGCCTGTGCCGCCTAGTGGGAGGAGCAGGCGCCTGACGTCAGTGAGTGAGCGCCGCCGGCACTGACTTCTGTTACTAGAGCTGAGTAAGAATCTAGTAATGAGATGAGCGGCTGATTTCAAGTTAAAAGTTAAGTCTGCAGGCGGATTAGGATTACAGTTTAGAGTTAAAAATATGTGAGCAGCGGGGCCGGTGTAGCGCAGGAGAGTCAGAGCGCCGGCCGGCCCTGCCAGTGCCAGCAATCATTCGGGGCACTGGTCAAAACATCCAGGGCTCAAGCCCCGAATGTTTTGACCTAACGACTTCCTTTAATGACTTTAATAACTGTGTAAAGAGATGTTCCTCATTGAAGGGTCACTGAGGGTCAAAGGGTCACTGAGTTTTCATAAAACTTCTGATATGTTTTAGAGACCCCCACTGATTGCTAGAATCGCAAATGAGAATCACTTGCATATCATGTTCTCTCTCCTCACAGAATCCAGACGGGCCTATAGATTTTCTATTGAGTCTGCCTCGCTTCCTGTCCTGCAGCGAGCAGAGAGAGCGCAATATACGAGCGCTTGTTTCTCCTTGTTCTAGCGATTGCAGGGGTCTCAGCCCTCAGACCTCCACTGATCAAAACCTTTAATATGCCTCTATGACTATATCAAACGTTTTATACAAACTCGGTGACCCTTTAAAATAACATATTACTAAATTGCCTTAAACATGTCCATTGGTTTGTGCCTACACCTCCTATGCAGATGTCTTCATAGCAACAGACAGCAAAGAAACCCTGAACAGTCTGATCCTGCCAACCATGTCCCACCTACTTACTGCTACTGTAACCTACAAAATCTATGTTAGCAAGAAGTGAGGGGCAGATGGACATGAGTTTGACACCTAGTGCAGTTCTGACATGCAGTTAGGATGCAGTTTTCAATTTAGCCAGTTTAGCAGCCTCGTTAACCCCTGGTGTTCTGCATAGTGGGAATTATTTAATTCATTTCAGCTAGCTACAATAAAAAAAAACTTCATCCTAACTGCCTGTCAGAACTGCACTGTGTGCCATCACCCTGAGGGATCTGACTACAGTACACAGTGTTTATTTGTAGTCTGTCACCATGGAGGCACATAGGAATCATCAAGAGAGGAGACAACTGTAAAAAAGTGTTCACAATGTCAGAGCAGTGTGCCTCCCCATAAGTGAGAGGACTATGGTGAAAAATAAAAAGTCAAAAATTAAAGCCCTGTATGTCATGAAAACTGAACAAATAGCACAAATGACAAGCCAATATAGTGTATGATAATGCTGTAACTAGAGATGAGTGAATCGAAGGTGACGAAGTGGAATTCGATCCGAATTTCAGGAAAAATTCGATTTGCACCGAATGCGAATTTCCTTGCGCTTCGTGGTAACGAATCAATTTTTTTTCCTAAAATGGCTGCTGCACATGTTAGGACATGGAGCAAGGAACTCTGGGAAGACGGGATCATTCATAATGCCATGCATGCAGCCAATCAGCAGACAGCCAGCCCTGTGATGTCACAGCCCTATAAATAGCGCAGCCATCTTAGATTCTGCCGTTTACCAGTGCAGGGAGAGACGTCTGCAGGTGCTAGGGACAGTGATAAAAAAAAAACGATAAGGAGGAATCATTCCACTGCATTTATGTAGAACAGGGTTCAGTAGGGGAGGTACAGCCTGGGTAACAAGAACATTCCTATTACACCTTGCTGCACTGACTGGGGACCAAATTGACATTATACAGCTCTGTAATTCCAGCAAACCGTTCTTATTAGGGTGCAAGTGCTGTTTGATACAGGCATTAACAGGGTTTATTACAAGGCAATATTTATACGTCGTATTTGCCCTTGTGCGGTGCAGTTATCTGTTGTAAAGCCTTTTGTGGGGTGTTTTAGCGTAAAAAGAAAAAATATATCTGCCGCTCAGCGGTGCAGCTATTTCTCGTAAAGCCTTTTGTGAACTGTATTAGCGTTGTAGGGACTCGCTCTGGTAGACAGAATTAGTGGACGCAGTATAGAGGCAACAACAGGTTCTTTCGATCAAACTGTTCAGTGTTTTATTCACACTTTAGGCAAGTGACAAAACAAGCAGTAATTATCAAACAAAAAGTCACCTTGCAGTGTTGGTGGTAATTCACACTATACGGCAATTCTGCCTCAAAGAGTCCTTGCTGATAGCAGCACCAACCTGTTTTTACGCCAAACAGGTAGCAAGCCTTCCTCCAGACACAAGGCTCCCAGATCCCAACACAGAGACATGGCTTCCAGGCGAGGGCTGGCAGCCTTAGTCCTGGTGGGAAAATCCAGTCAAGTAGCCCATTTTATCCCCGCCCATTATTAAAAGCCCCTCCTACATGTAATAGGCCACTCTCAACAAACACTGTACAGCTGAAATTCTATTGTGGAGGCCTGTCTCTACACATCATACGGAGAGGGGAGGGCAGGGGGAGGAGCCGGATCATCTCCTCTCCTACATAGCTCCTCATACCTCTTACATCCAGTGATGTAGACGTTCTCTTTCTTTATCTTCTCCATTCAGACCAGACCGCCATGATGATTTTTTAGCCATCTCCCGTCTCTGCAGAGATTGACAAACAGACATTTCCCACATTTCCATCATTTTCAAATCTTCTGAACACCATTTTCTGCCACCCCCAATACTATACTGCAGAAACAGTCCCCCTGGAAATACTACTACGACACAGATAGTGCCCCCTTCAACAATTATTGCCACACAGTGCTCTAAAAAAATAACTGCGCCCAGACACTAATAGTATAAAGATAATGTCCCCCAAAAATATTTGTGCTAAGCTGATACTATGCCAGGGCGCCCCCCAAAGTAACAGTGCTCCCAAAATCTCACCAATAGAAATAATTCTCTGCCAGAGAACACTGAGTAGTAATAATGCCACTATAGTGCCCATACTAGTAATCATGTTCCTCATAGCCCCCCAGTAGTAGTAAAGCTACGCATAATACCTCATAGTAGTAATAATTCTCCCCCAGTAGCTTCTCAGCCCCCAGCAGCCTCTCCATCAGCCCCCAGTGCCTCTCATCTGCCCCCAGTAGCTTCTTAGCCCCCAGCAACCTCTCCATCAGCCCCCAGTGCCCTCACCAGCCCCCAGAAGTGTCCATCAGCCTCATAAATATAAAATAAGATAAAACACTTACCCTTCCTGCTCCTGGACGCCGCCGCTCCTCTCCTCCAACGCGATCTGCATCCTCCTGCTGTCGGCTGTGCTGTAAAGGCTGCGCACAGCGTGACGTCCAGAGCGCCTTGTGACATAGAGGGGGGATAAATGTGACATGGAGGGAGGATAAATGTGACATGGAGGGAGGATAAATGTGACATGGAGGGAGGATAAATGTGACATGGGGGGAGAAATGTGACATGGAGGGGGGGAAATTTGACACGGAGGGGGGAGAAATGTGACATGGGGTGGGATGAGAAATGTGACACGGAGGAGGGAGAAATGTGACACGGAGGGGGGATAAATGTGACATTTCTCCCCCTCCATGTCACATCACCCCCTCCTTTTTACATCACCCCCTTTGTGTCACATTTGTCCCCCCCATGTCACATTTCACCCCCCATGTCACATTTCTCCGCCTCATGTCACATTTCTCCCCCCTCCATGTCACATTTCACCTCCTCCATGTCCCATTTCCCCCCCCCCCCCCCCTCCCCTCTATTAATGTTGTGTAGAAAACATTATGCTCACCTGGCCCTGGTCCCGTCTGCAGCAACTCCCCTTCTCCTCTGTGTGGTCCTGGTATCTTTTCTCTGGGCTGCGGACAAGTTGTTCAGGACCTATCCCACTAAGCCAATCAGTTACCACAGCTGTGTCATGTGTCAGGCCAGTGATTGGCTCAGCAGGAAATCACTGGCCTGACACGTGACACAGCGGCAGCCACTGATTGGCTGAGTGGGAAATGTCCTTAACAACTTGTTGGGAGCCCAGAGAGAAGATACCAGGATCAGACCGACGGTGTGCAAGTCATTTCACCGCTTACTGGTCCTCTGGTGCTCAGCGGGCGGCCGTTTTTAACATACTTTAGGGCGGCCTGGGGGGGAAATTGCCAGGTGCTGCCAAAACCCAGACCAGCATTTAAAATCCGGTCTGGTATTTGACCTCACCTGGCTGTAAATCAGCCCAGAAGCACACGCTGGGAGGAAAATACCTGTTTTCCCATACCAAATCTCTAACTGTGTCACATATCCCCCTTTTGTTCAAACCTGAGGGGGTCAACACATGCCAGACAGTGTACCTAGGACAGGGCATCCACGTTTCCCTGTAACCGGCCTGCCCCTGTGTTCCACCAAAAACATAAAGTTTTGTAGGGAGAGAAACCATCGGGTGACCCGGTCATTTCTGTCCTTGGCCTGGCTCATCCACTTGAGAGGGGAGTGGTCAGTCACCAGGGGGAATTTTACGGTGAGCTTACAGATGAGGAGGACAACGGCATTGTCATGCCCCACTCTGACGATGTGCGGAGGTCGGCCAGGATAGCAGCACTAGTTTAGTATTTGTTTTGGTGCCGTGCTGGATCCGCCTCTCATCAGGTGCACTGGGTGGAGTCATTAGTTTAAATGGTCTCCAGCTAAGTGCTCTGAGCGGATTATACTGATCATTCTGGTCAGGGAAGTTTGGAGGGAAGGTTGGCTGTCAGTTCCTGCTCTCAAGAGATAAGTGTAATTTCTAGTTTGGTTGTTGGTGTCATCTTTCCCATCCAGGTTCTGTGCGAGCAGGCTGCTCCTATCTCCCCACTTCACCATCTCAGGGAGTTCAGGGTTTTGTCAGTCCAGGCTGGAGGACACAGCACACCTACCTTCAAGGTCTGCCTGTGGGCTGAGCAGTGCAGGGAAAGAGGTCAGGGATAAACTAGGAGGTGACCCTTCCCCTGTCTCTCGTCCAGAGCCTGGTTGGTGTGTTATCTTTTATTCTGTGCACGTCCGCCGTGACAGGGATGCTCCTCCCCGTTGACTTCCTGAGACAGTACAGCACCGAGGCATCGGTCTGTACTATGAACTCCCTATTGAAGTCGGGCGTCACCAAAACCGGTGACCCGCACAGGGCCGACTTCAAAGCGTAAAAAGCCTCTTCCGCCCGCCCATCCCAGCGAACCATCACGGACTTGTGTCCCTTCAAGTGTCCTGTCAAGGACGCGGCTAGAGTAGCAAAGTGGGAAGCAAACCTCATGTAATAGCTCACCATTCCCAGGAATGACTTTATTTGCCTAGTGGTGACAGCGTACCAACGATGTGGACGAAGCACAATGTCCATTAGTCGCTGAAAAGTGGGGCGCCATGCAGACCAAAGGGTAAGACCTTATATTGATACAGCCCATCAAGCGTGATAAAGACAGTTTTCTCTTTGGCAGCTTCCTTTAAGGGCAACTGCCAGTACCCTTTCGTGAGGTCCAAAACAGAAAAATACCGGGCTTGTCCTAACCTCTCGATGAGCTCATCCACCCGGGGCATGGGATACGCATTGAATTTGGAAACCTCGTTAAGTTTTCGAAAGTCGTTACAAAACCGCAGCGTCCCGTCCAGCTTGGGTATCAATACTATAGGACTGGCCCACTCACTTTTTGACTCCTCAATGACATCTAGCTGCAACATTAGCTGCACCTCCTCCGATATGGCTTGTCGTCAAGCCTCTGGCACGCGGAATGGTTTCAATCGGACTTTTGCCTGCGGCTCAGTGACAGTGTTATGCTGGATTATGGAAGTGCGTCCAGGGAGGTCAGAGAACACATCCGTGTTCCGACTAACGAACTCCCTGGCCTCCTGAGTCTGATTAGAGGAGAGGCTGTCAGCAATTTTTACTGTGGCAACCGCCTCTCTTGCATCAGACAGAGGGGCCAGTTCCTTTTCCCCTAGAAAACCCGGCCGCGGGTTGTCTTCTGTAAGGGTTTCCCTATCTTTCCACGGTTTGAGTAAATTCACATGGTAAACCTGCTCCGGCTTTCGCCGCCCTGGCTGGTGTACTTTGTAGTTTACATCTCCAATTTACTCGAGTACCTCGTAGGGCCCCTGCCACCTAGCCAGGAACTTACTGTCCACAGTCGGCACCAGAACCAAAACCCGATCACTCGGGTTAAAGATCCGGACCCGAGCCTGTCGAATATAGACCTGCCTCCATATGCTCCCTAACAAGAGGCAACACTGTCTCTATCCGATCTTGCATCTGGGTAACGTACTCAATTACACATTTATGTGGAGTGGGTTGTTGTTCCCACGCCTCTTTGGCCACGTCCAAGAGACCGCGAGGATGTCTGCCATATAGCAGTTCGAAGGGCGAGAACCCAGTAGAGGCCAGAGGGTACTTCTCGCATTGCGAACATGAGATAGGGCAGAAGGAGGTCCCAGTCCTTCCCATCTTTAGACACTACCTTTTTCAACATATTTTTTAATGTTTGGTTAAACCGTTCTACCAAACCATCCGTTTGCGGATGGCAAACGGACGTCCGTAGTTGTTTTATGTGCAGCAACTTACAGAGTTCCCTCATCACCTTGGACATAAGTGGTCCCTTGGTCGGTCAGAACCTCTTTAGGTAGTCCTACACGAGAAAACATCTCCATTAACTCCTTAGCTATGAGTTTGGCCGAAGTATGTCGCAGTGGCACCGCCTCCGGGTACCGAGTGGCGTAGTCTTCAATGACTAAGATTTGTTGATGCCCTCTGGCGGACTTCGATACTGGGCCTATGAGGTCCATAGCTATTTGGTCAAACGGTACTCCGATAATCGGGAGAGGTACTAGGGGACTACAGAAATGTGGCTGGGGGCTAGTTATCTGGCAGGTCGGGCAAGACTTACAAAACTCCTCCACTTCTTTGAATATGCTGGGCCAGTAAAACCGCTGTAGAATATAATCCTGAGTTTTCTGGAGCCCCAGGTGACCCCCTAGAACGTGTTGGTGGGCTAAATCTAACACAAGCTTGCGATAAGCCTTGGGGACCACCAAGTGTTCAATAGGTTGACCCTGTAGTTGATTTACCTGCTACAACATATCTTGATGAACCACAAAACAGGGAAACACTGACTCTGCCCCAGGTTGTTGTGGTTCACCATCTACTATTAACACATTTTCCCAGGCATGGGATAGGGTACGGTCCCGACATTGGACGGTACCAAAATTATCCCCGGAGACAATGAGGTCTGCCAATTCAGGACCAGGCGGCAAGTCCTTCACGTCTCCCACCATCACACTTAGCGAGGTTGTCTTCCCCTCTTCCACCGAAGTGGTGGTCACCCCTACTTCTGGCCCTTCTGTCTCAGGTTCCCAGGGTTCTGGTCTCCCTCCTGAGCCAGGCCACTCTGCTAGGGTTACCCCTGTCTCATGGGTATCAGTCAATCTCATAGTAGGCCACAGTGCCGGGAAGTCTCTCCCTATTATGAGTTCATGATGTAAATTGGTGGCGACGCCCACCTCTTGGGTCCACCTGCCGGCCACCGTGTACAGAGACACCAGGGTGGTGGGATAGTCTTTTAAGTCTCCATGGATGCACACGACCCGACTTTTCGGCCAGTATACTCGGCGGGCTGCACCATGGAAGCTCTTACCAGGGACACCAGACTCCCTCAGTCCAGTAGAACTACCGCCAGATTGTCTCCCACTTCCACCTGGCACAGGTGGCTATTGTCTAGAGTCTCTTGGGTACCTGTTGCACACAGCTTCCTGGCATACAAGGAGTGGCAGTAGGAGTGGCGGTATCCATGGGTTAGCCCCGATGGGGACAGTTGGCCCTTATGTGGCCAGGCTCCTGACACCGCCAGCAGACTAACAGAGCTAGGTCTGCTGGCACCAGTCGCCGGGTATGGGGTGGAGATTTCCAGGGTTTGACTGTTCCCTCCCAAAATAACCCCCTATAGAGTCCTGGTAGTCTTATAGCGCTTCACCAGGTCAACTATCTCAAGGGCAATACCAGGAGCCACCTGGCTGATCCAATGCTGGACAGGGTACGGCAAAGCCCTTCAGAATACATCAGCCAACAGACAGTCCAGCATAGCAGTGGCTGCAGCCATTTTTGCAACAGGTGTAACAGATCATAATACTGAGGTCTCGCGGGTTCAGCTGGGTTAAACTCCCACTGATGCACCTGCTGGACCTGGACCAACACATTCACCCCCAGTCTTGCCAGAATCTCACCCTTTACTGTCGTGTAATCGGCCGCTTGATCATCTGGTAAGTCGAAAAACACCTGCTGGGGTCTGGATGCCAGGAACGGAGTGATGACCTCAGCCCACCGATCTCGGGGTAGTCATGGACACCTTCTCGAACACCGCCAGATAGGTCTCGACGTCGTCTGAGGTGGTCATCTTAGGGATCGCAGCACGGACCACTTTTCAGGCATCGTGGATGCTCTGGGATGCTCCTGCCGCTTGTAAAGCCATCACATGTTGCGATAGCAGCTGGTTGGTTTCCTGCTGCTGCTTATTAGCCTCCCATTGTTGCAAGTTAGCCTCCATGAGGGCTTTGACGACAGCTTCTATGTTGTTGAGAGACACGGGTCGTAATCTCACTGGCTTGATGTAAGACATACAACCGTGCCCAGAAAAACAAAAATATTTCGGCCTTCACGCCAGCCTCACTGCACCTGACCGCATCTTCCCCAAATTGTGGGGACTCACTCTGGTAGACAGGATTAGTGGACACAGTATAGAGGAAACAACAAGTTCTTTGGATCAAACAATTCAGTGTTTTATTCACACTTTAGGCAAGTGACAAAACAAACAGTCATATTCAAACAAAAAGTCACCTTGCGGTGTTGGTGGTAATTCACACCATGCGGCAATTCTGCCTCAAAGAGTCCTTGCTGACAGCAGCACTAACCTGTTTTTACGCCAAACAGGTAGCAAACCTTCATCCAGACACAAGGCTCCCAGATCCCAACACAGTGACCTAGCTTCTGAGCCTAGCTGCCTATCAAAGGACACCCAGGTGCTGCCAAAACCCAGACCGGAATTAAAAATCCGGTCCGGTATTTGACCTCACCTGACTGTAAATAAGCCCAGCAGCATATGCTGGGAGGAAAATACCTGTTTTCCCAGACAAAACCTCTCACTGTGTCACAGCGCAAAATGAAAAAATATATTTGCCGCTCAGCGGTGCAGTTATTTTTTGTAAAGCCTTTTGTGACGTGTATTAGTGCAAAAAGGAATAATATATTTGCCGCTCAGCAGTGCAGTTACCGTATTTCTTGTAAAGCCTTTTGTGACGTGTATTTGCGTAAAAAGAAAACATATATTTGCTGCTCAGCGGTGCAGTTATCTGTTGTAAAGCCTTTTTTGGGATGTTTTAGCGTAAAAAGAAAAAATATATTTGCCCCTCAGCGGTGCAGTTATTTCTTGTAAAGCCTTTAATGACGTGTATTAGCGCAAAAAGAAAAAATATATTTGCCGCTCAGCGGTGCAGTTATTTCTTGTACAGCCTTTAGTGACGTGTATTAGCTGAAAAAGAAAAAATATATTTGCAGCTCAGCGGTGCAGTTATTTCTTGTAAAGTCTTTTGTGACGTGTATTAGCGCAAAAAGAAAAAATATATTTGCCGCTCAGCAGTGCAGTTATTTGTTCTAAAGCCTTTTGTGACGTGTATAAGTGTAAAAAGAAAAAATATATTTGCCGCTCAGCGGTGCAGTTTTTTCTTGTGAAGGCTTTAATTACGCGTATTAGCGCAAAAAGAAATAATAAATTTGCTACTCTGCGGCACAGTTATTTCTTGTCAAGCCTTTAGTGATATGTATTAGTGAAAATAGAAAAAATATATTTGCAGCTCAGCGGTGCAGTTATTTCTTGTAAAGTCTTTTGTGACGTGTATTAGCGCAAAAAGAAAAAATATATTTGCCGCTCAGCAGTGCAGTTATTTGTTCTAAAGCCTTTTGTGACGTGTATAAGTGTAAAAAGAAAAATATATTTGCTGCTCAGCGGTGCAGTTATTTCTTGTGAAGGCTTTAATTACGCATATTAGCGCAAAAAGAAATAATATATTTGCTGCTCAGCGGCACAGTTATTTCTTGTCAAGCCTTTGGTGATGTGTATTAGTGAAAATAGAAAAAATATATTTGCCGCTCAGCGGTGCACTTATCTGTTCTAAAGCTTTTTGTGACGTGTATTAGCTGAAAAAGAAAAAATATATTTGCCGCTCAGCGGTGCAGTCATCTGTTCTAAAGCTTTTTGTGAGGTGTATTAGCTGAAAAAGAAAAAATATGTTTGCCTCTTAGCGGTGCAGTTATTTGTTGTAAAGCCTTTTGTGACATGTATTAGCGCAAAAAGAAAAATTATATTTGCCGCTCAGCGGTGCAGTTACCTGTTCTAAAACCTTTTGTGACAATTATTAGTGGAAAAAGAAAAAATATATTTGCCGCTCAGTTATTTGTTGTAAAGCCTTTTGTGACGTGTTTTTTAGCGGAAAAAGAAAAAATATATTTGCCGCTCAGCGGTGCAGGTATTTGTTGTAAAGCTTATTGTGACATGTGTTAGTGAAAAAAGAAAATATATATTTGCCGCTCAGCGGTGCAGTTATTTCTTGTAAAGCCTTTTGTGACGTTTATTAGTGCAAAAAAATATATATATTTGATGCTCCGCAGTTCTAAAACCTTTTGTGACGTGTATTAGCGTAAACAGAAAAAACATATTTGCCGCTTAGAGGTGCAAGTATTTGTTGTAAAGCCTATTGTGACATGTATTAGCATAAAAATAAAAAATATATTTCCCGCTTAGCGGAGCAGTTATTTGTTGTAAAGGCTTTTGTGATGTGTATTATCCCAAAAAGAAAAAATATATTTGCAGCTTAGCGGTGCAGCTATCTGTTCTAAAGCCTTTTGTGACGTGTATTAGCTGAAAAAGAAAAAATATATTTGCCGCTCAGCGGTGCAGTTATCTGTCTAGAGCCTTTTGTGATGTGTATTAGTGTAAAAAAATATATATATTTGCCGCTCAGCGCTGCAGTTATTTTTTGTAAAGCCTTTTGTGACGTGTATTAGCTGCAAAAGAAAATATATATTTGCCGCTCAGCGGTGCAGTTATTTGTTGTAAAGCCTTTTGTGACATGTATTAGAGCAAAAAGAAAAAATATATTCGCCGCTCAGCAGTGCAGTTATCTGTTCTAAAGCCTTTTGCGGGGTGTTTTAATTTCCTGTTTATTTATTTATTGGATCTAAGAGTATGTCAGACAGAAGTGCCAGGCCCTGCACAGGTGAGTGGCACAGTCCTAAATGTTTGTGGCGCAGGCACAGGTCGTAGCAGAATAAGGGGGCATGGCAGCAGGGGTTGCAGCCAGAGGCCTGAGCTCCCGTTGTCATCTAGCAGTCGTGTCTTGACCAGCAAACCCAGCGGTTCTGGAATGGTGGACTTGGTCATCCACTTCATCCCAAGTGACATCAGACACCCCCAGCCAAGAGTCGTGGGTTCCTCTGACACGACGCTTAGTTGGCATGGCTCAGGAGAAGGCCGTATGCCCCCACCTGTCCTGAACCTTCCTCTGGCATTTTCAGTTCCCTCACCTCGAGAAACTTTACTTTTCAGTGAGGAAGAGCTACAAGAGGACAGTCAGCAGCTACTGCCCAGCCAAGATCTGGAGGAGACATCCGCCGCTTCCTCCGCTAGGCGGGCAAGTAGTGATGAGGAGAGTGGTGTGGGATCTGGTGTTGCGAGCGATCAGGCTCCTGACCCAGAGACGGTTGAGGAGGACATCAGTGATGTGCAGAGACGAAGCCGGGAGACGAAGGGGCTTCATCATCATCAAGAGGGTGGCAGCTTGCGTGTGAGCTAGCGGCGGCGCCAGCAAGTCTCTAGCGTGGCCGGGAGTCAGCAGGGTAGCAGCAGTCGGAGGCGAAACGTGCCCGGGGTAGACCACCTGCTTTGCGGGAGCCTACCTGCCCGGGAAGTAGTGGTGCAGGGGTTCACAGAGCCAACGGCGGTAGCAGTCAGTCAGTGCGAGGTGTTGTGGGTAAAATTACCTACTTGGCGGTGTGGCAGTTTTTTTTTTAAAGGTGCCGGAAGAGGTGAACGTGGCCATATGTCGAATCTGTGGGCAGAAGGTGAAGCGTGGCCAGGGTGCCGATGTTGGCACTACGGCCCTGCGTCAAACTATGCAGCGTCGCCATAAAGTGGTCTGGGAGAACCGTGGCTCCGATGTGGTGGTCCAGCCTGCCGCAGCAACCGCTGCATCGTCCAGTGGCACACACCCGTTTTCAGGCAATCAAGGCCCCACCACCTCAGCCGAAGGGAGCTGTCTGTCCTAACCATCATCTTCTGGTCCTGATGTTCATGCTCCTCCTAGTCAGTAATTCCGTCAGCAATCGATCACCGAAGCGATTGCCAAGAGACAACAGTATGCGTGCACTCATCCAACGGCGCAGAAGCTGAATGTGCTCCTGTCCAAGTTGCTGGTGCTGTAGTCCCTCCCTTTTCCAAGTGGTGGACTCTGCACCTTTTAGAGAACTTATGGTTTGTGCCGAGCTCAGGTGGAGAGTCCCAAGCCTTCATTTCTTTGCCAAAAAGGCAGTACCAGCCCTGCACACACATGTAGAACAGAAGGTGGGCCAGTCCTTGAGCCTGTCAGTGTCTGCCAAAGTGCATGGCAGCGCCGACGTGTGGAGCTGTAACTACGGTCAGGGACAATATATGTCCTTTACAGCCCACTGGGTGAATGTGGTTCCTTCACAGCCACACCAGCAACTTGGCCAGGTGACATCTCTTCCGCCTCCACGTTCTCACTCCGTTGGTCCTGCGACTATGTCCGCCTCTACCTCCTCATCGTCCACCGTGTCCTCAGCCTCAACTGCAGGGACAATTCACAGTGCCCCTCCAGCATACCACATGTGCAGGGCACGGCTGTGTCACGCTGTTCTGCACCTCGTTTGCCTGGGCACACAGGGGAGGAACTGCTCCGTCTCCTTGATCAAGAAATCGAATCCTGGCTTTCTCTGCGACAAGTCAATATCGGAATCCTGGTAACCGACAACGGGAAGAACATGATGTCGGCGCTGCGTCAAGGAGGGCTGAGCCATGCGTCCTGCATGGCACATGTGTTCAATCTGGTTGTCAGCCGGTTCCTGAAGTATTCCACCCATCTGCAAGACATCCTAAAAATGGCCAGGAAACTTTGCATGCACTTCAGCCACTCATACACCGCAAAGCACACCCTCCTTGAGCTGCAGCGGCAGAACAGCATCCCCCAACATAGGCTGATATGTGACGTTTCCACCCGTTGGAATTCCACCCTCCATATGTTGGCCTGACTATACGAACAGAGAAAGGCCATAAACGATCTTGATGATCCAAGTGGACAGTACTCCCCTGTGTAACTTTGACTTCAGCCAGTGGCAGCTCATGCGTGACACCTGCCGTTTGCTCAGGCCCTTTGAGGAGGACTACGGGATAAACAACGTCATTCCACTGCTTCATGTCCTGGAACAGATGCTGGTAAATCTGGCTGATCAGGGGACTGGAGACGTGGTGCCTAGATCTCACGGCCACATGAGCCCTGTGGGGGCTGAACTGGAGGAGGAGGAGGACATTGGAGCACAAGCAATGTGTAGCAAAAGGGTGGTTTTTCTACACAGGTGACAGGAGAGGAGGAGCAGTAGCAGCCAGAGAAGCTACAGGGCGAGGAGAAAGACGAGGCAGAGGACCCAGACACAACGTGGCAGTATGCAGTGGAGATGGAGGTAGGGAGTCCCTCTGAATCACTTGTACAAACGGCCCGATGCATGCTCACTTGCTTGCGTAGTGACAGCCAAATTGTCACCGAAGGATGACTTCTGGCTCTCCACCTTGTTGGACCCTCGCTACTGGTCCAAAATGGGGGCTTTTTTTTACACCCACTGAGAGGGAGGACAAACTGAACTACTATAGAAATATCCTATGCAGTCAGTTGGCCGCTGCCTATCTGCGCCATCGTCCATCCTCTCGCAAGTCTGACCGGGGGGGGCCCTCTGCGCTAACGTTCCTCTACCATGGCTGCTGTGGCAGGGTTGGGGGGTAGGAGCAGTTCCAGCTCCATCAGCAGCAACTTGAGTCTAGAGTCACTGATGAGCAGTTTTCTTCACCCGCCTAGTGAAGAAACTACTCAGCAGCAGCACCTAGACCTGGAGCAGGACCTGATCCAGAAGGTGGTGGCATACTTGGACAGCACCCTGCCACCCCACATTGAAGATCCGCTGGACTACTGGGCAGCCAAATTGGATTTGTGGCCGCAACTGGCAGAGTTTGCCCTGGAAAAGCTGTCCTGCCCAACCAGTAGTGTGGCATCAGAGCGGGTGTTTAGTGCGGCGGGGGCCATAGTTACCCCAAGAAGAACTTGCCCGTCCACCCAACATGTGGAGAGACTGACCTTTGTTCAAAATTAATCAGGCGTGGATCAGCCAGGATTTCCACCCACCAATGCCTGATGCATCAGACTAGATCATCCATGGTGCCACACCAACACTTTGACAAAAGAGACCGTTTTCTTCTGGCTACCTGCCTCAGCTACTATTCTGATACTGCCACCCCCCTGATGCCACACATCGCATGCCAAGTGCTACTTTTTTCACCCACCATCTTCAGCTGGTACTGGTATTGCCACTCACCTCCCCACTGTGTCACCGGGTCACTCTGTGGTCTCTTGATGCTGCTGCCATCTCCACACTATGTCACCTTGCAACTCTGCAGTCTCCCGATGCTGCTGCTGCCACCTCCACACTATGTCACCTTGCCACTCTGTGGTCTCCTGATGCTGCTGCCACCTCCACACTGTCACCTTGCCACTCTGTGGTCTCCTGATGCTGTTACTACCTACACACTATGTCACCTTGGCACCCTGTGGTCTCCTAATGCTGCCACCACCTCCACACTATGTCACCTTGCCACTCTGTGGTCTCCTGATGCTGCTGCTACCTCAGCACTATGTCACCTCTCCACTCTGTGTCCTCCTGATGCTGCTGCCACCTCCACACTGTCATTGTGTCACCCTGTGGCCTCATCCCGATGCTGCTGGCACCACTTTCACACTCTGTCATTGTGCCACTCTGTGGCCTCCTGATGATGCTGCCGCCACCTCCACACTCTTCATTCTTCCACTCTGGCCTCCTGACACTGCTGCCACCTCCACACTTTCATTGTGCCACCCTGTGGCCTCCTCCTGATGCTGCTGCTGCCGCCACCTACACTCTGTCATTGTACCACTCTGTGGCCTCCTGATGCTACTGCCACCTCCACACTGTCATGGTGCCACTCTGTGGCCTCCTTCTGATGCTGCTGCCACCTCCAAACTCTGTCATTGTGCCACCCTGTGGCCTCCCCCTGATGCTTCTGCTGCTGCCTTCTCCACACTCTGTCATTGTGCCATTTCTTTTTTTGCCTTTCGGCCTGGCTGACATCATCATTTATTTGACCCTTCTTCTGATCTGTCAGGGGAAGGAAAAATGAGACACACAACGGATCCTGTCTATGTAACAGCTGTAAGGCCTGCATGACATGGCCCCTATTTTGCATCAGAATTGGCTTATGATTTGGTAGCCAAAAGCAGGAGTGGGTACAAAACACAGAAGACATGCAAATATTCCATTCACGTGTCATCTCAGTTTTTTTGGGGCTTTAGCAATACTGATGGATTACTAACCAAATGCTGACCGAGTGAAGACGGATGCTCCACAGACAGGATCCGTTTTTTTGGGGTATTGTTCTGACGGATCAGAGGAAGGGCAAAATAATCAGTGACGTCAACACAAACTTACTGCTGACACCTTCTCCACTTTTTCGGGGGGCTCTACTTGTATAAGCGTTTAATAGAACAGGTTCTGTAGACATCTATTTGGAATCAGCTGCCGACGGTGTAAAAGAAGTGCGCTTCTTCTTGACGCTAACATTGACCTGTAAGGCTGAGTTCACACTTATTTGGTCAGTTTTGGCCCTGTAACTGCCCAAATAAGTGGTGTGCAGTGATTCTAAGAGCGACGCCTGTCATCTGCATGTCATACGGACTCACAGTATTATTTCACTACCAAAGCAGACTCCCTATGCGTGTTACTGCAAGGCACAGTGTTCTACACCACTAGAAAGGCTCTCTGCAGCTATGAAATATCATTTTTTTAAATGTGATTCGTTGCAAATTTTTTCATCTCAAACCAAATTTTTCCCAAAAAATTTGGCCAAACAGCGAATCAAATTTTTAAAAAATTCGCTCATCTCTAGCTGTAACATTGCTGAAAACCGTTCATTTCAGCTGCCTGTAATTTAAAATGTCATATAGATAAATTCAAAATAAAAATACATGTATTTTACCTTAAAATGTAAGAAGATTCTCCACTATTGAGAATACAAATGTAAAACTAGGACTCAAATAAAATCCTCAATCTCTTTGTAACAGATTATTACATTTCCATTACTGAGTTCTCTTTTGTCATTAAGTGTTTTTCAGATTAATTGCAAATTCTTAGACGCTGACTATTATGATTCCAAAGCACATTTTGAAGGCAATTATAACTGTTCACCCTGACCTTTCATTTTCACACAATTAGGGTGCATTTACACGACTGTAAGTGTTTTGTGGGTCGCAAATTGCAGATTCACAAAACAGATTCACATGTGCGGACTGCACATGGCGGGCGCTATACAGAGAATGCCTATTCTTGTCCGCGGACAAGAATAGGACATGCTCTATTTTTTTTTGTGGGGCAACGGAACAACAGATGCGGATGGCACACGGTGCAAAATTTCGGAACAGATGTGGACCCATTTATACAGTCGTGTGAATGCACCCTTATTTTGTGATTTCTTTAGGGTAATGATAGAATACAACACAAACCACAAACAAGTTACACTATAGGATCTGTATACTGTATATATATCTTAAATCAAGCGACAGAGAGCTGCAGTAACATTCATGGCCACTGCAAGATATGCAGACTTTTTAGATAGAATTGAAGTATTCCTAAACTTCGGATCGAATTCCGCCATGAATGCTTCGCTTCGCTCAACACTAGTCCTGGAACTTGAAAGTCAAGTCATTGGCCCCTGATGGCCTTTCATAAGACACTTGAAGTAAGTTAACAATTTGCTTTAGAGCATTGTTTTTTTTATCTGCAGAAGGTCAAGAGCTTTGTACTTGAATCACAGCTGTATTTCACTAAAAGATCTTAGCTCCACTTGGCCTTGAGCTCTCATGAAGTGGTAAAATTGCTGAATGATCAGTCAGTGCTGCATCAGAACTTACCACCTAACCACAGGATAGGTGATGTGTCTATTCAGTGGGGGCCTAACAGCTGTGACCCCTACCAAACTGAGAATGGAGGTCCTGTATTGCCTGTTGGAATGGAATGGCAGTCAAGCATGCACACTGATGCACTATTCAAACTCTATAGGGTTGCCAAACAAATTTAAAGCATACATGAGCTTTCCAAGAAAAAAAGTTTGTATAATGGATATGCTTCTTTGTACAATCATAGTGAAAGAACTGGTGTTTTTTGGCTTCTCTAAAGTCTCTTAGTCATATTATTTCCTGCTTCAGCTGCACAGCTAGATGCATTTCGCTCAGTGGGTCTCTCCCTTCTGCCAGTACTTTATACAGTGAACTCACTTCCCTTACTTCCCACTATTTTAGTTTTCTTCTAGGGAGCTCAAAAAGCTGCAAAGAAGGGAAGAATAAATCACACTTATAGAAAGGAAGGTGGCTCTTGTGATGTTCAGAAGCAGTGTAGAAGCAGTTCTTTTATCAGGCTCACGTTCTCAGCTACAGTAGCTCTGACTTCCTCTTAGCCATCTTCCGTCTCTGTCACCAGGGACAGATCTTGCCTGACAACAGGCAGTGAACTGCAAATTAGATGGCAGTGACCATAAGTTTACAGCTTTTTTTCAGGTGGATGCAGGCATACTTTTTAAATGAAGTGATTTAGAAATTTGCTAGTTACACCATTTTCTATCAAATGAAATGAAATTGTATGAAAGTACAGTGACTCTTTAAGGGCAGAGCATTTGTTTTGAAATAGATCATTTCCAGCCCCCCACCTCCTTTCATTCACAATGGTGTCCAGGCAGCTGTCTACTCTGTAACCCAAATTACAGTTTAAAAAAAAACACATGAAAGTACATTTTGAGAGTAAAAGAAGCAAGATCCCTACAGGAACACACGGACAATATAGGTCGTATATTTCTAATGCACTACATTCTCAAACTCAAATACATCCCTTTCATTAAGTCTGCACTTCAACCATAGTTGAGGGTCTATTTGTTCAAATTGGCAGATGATATGGAAATAGACAAAGCTTCTTTCTAAGACCCAACACAGTCAATTCTCCCAGTCTCATAACAAAATGTTCTACCGGGAAAGTTACCAAATCCTTGTCCTTTCTTGCTGACAAGCATTTTTTAAATTCCATAAGATGACTCTTTTAAATGGCATTATTTGTTCTCTACAAAAGTATTCCCATAAGTTTCTTTCAGAAACTCAAAATGACATTTCCAAAGACAAAAAGTCTAAAGAGAATATGTCAGTAATTGTTATACCAATTGGGTTTCTGGGTAAGATGTTGTCACAAATTGTAGGGATAAGTGCAGCCCTAAGCTCCACCCACACCACTATCCCTACCTACTTGCACAGTCCGTCCTAACTGATGGTGTATAACTGGGCGGCGGTCCCTAGCTTAAATACGTGTGGGGGCTTATAGGGAGAAACAAAAGTAGAGAAAACAACAAAGCTAGGAAATAACACACAGAAGCGAACACTAGGCAGAACATAATATCAAGGTCAAAACTCGCCAAGGTCAGAACCAGGAGATAACCTCAGTACCAGGGGAAACACCAAAATCAACGTCAAATACAAGCCAGTCAGGATTTAGGAGGTCACACAGTACAAAGGGTTAACACAGGATCAAGAGTCAAATTCAAGCCGAGGTCGAGTACACAAAGTCACAAATGCAGGCAAACGCTAGTGAGGTTTTAAATACCAATCACAGGCAACCCCAACAGATGAGTCACGTGATTTGCATTACGCACCTCAATGCAGCTGAGCGCCGATTCATTCCTATCAGCGCTGAGCTCCCCTGCTGCTCGTTGCCTAGGGGATGGAGAATTCCGGCCACGCCGAAGAGGCACGCGCGGCCGGGTTCTCCCTGCCATCACCATGGGAACGAGGACGCCGGCCGCGACCTCGCTCCACACAGACGGGGTGCCAGCGGCGCTGCAAAGAGAGAGCGCGCCGCTGGCTGCCCTTTACGGTACCCCCCCTTCCACGAGGGGCCACCGGACCCATAATCACTGGAGTCGGTTTATCCAGGTGAGCAAGATGGAAATTTCTCACCAACCTAGTAGCATGCATTTTACTTGCTGGTACCCAGTATCTCTCCACAGGGCCGAAACCCTTCCAGTGAATTAATACTGCAATAAATTGCGAACCTTTCTTACATCCAAGATTCTAGAGATCTCAAATTCTAGTTGACCGGCAACCTCCACTGGCGACGGAGATTCCTGTGTAGGGAATACAGGTGACACAGACTTTTTAAGTAAAGTCTTGTGGAAAACATTATAAATACGAAAGGAATCAGGTAACCGTAACTTAAAAGACACAGGGTTAATGATTTCAATAATTTCATAAGGATCAATAAACCACGGTGCAAATTTACTCGAAGGTATTTTCAGAGACAAATTCTTGGTAGATAAAGTGTGGTTATCTCCAAACCTAAACTCTACTCCTCGAGAACGTCTTTTGTCCGCATTACCCTTTTGAACCTCTTGGGCTTTTTTCAGGTCGACCGAACCTGGGCCCAGACTGTTATTTGACCACTAAATCAGCTTCAGGAATCTGAGAGGAAGATGACGAAACTAAATCGCTGATGAAAACCAAAATTACAAAAGAACGGAGACGAGTTCACCTGATTATTAATGGCGAATTCAGCCAAGGACAGATGTTTGACCCAAAGATTCTTGTTGTTGGAGACATAACACCTCAGATACTGTTCTAAAAATTGATTTAAACGTTCAGCTTGACCGTTGGTTTCAGGATGAAAGGCCGAAGAAAAAGACAAGGAGATATTACATTTATGACAGAAAGCCCTCCAAAACCTTGAGACAAACTGAACGCCTCTATCCGAAACCACATTCTCTAGAATCCCGTGCAAACGTATTACATGATCTACAAACAGAGAAGCCAAAATCTTAGCATTGGGCAATTTTGACAGAGGAATGAAATGTACAATTTTGCTAAACTTGTCAACGATTACCCATACAACCAACTTACTCTCCAAAACCGGTAGATCGGTGATAAAATCCATGGAAATATGGGACCAAGGTCTACTAAGGATCGGCAATGGTCGTAATTCACCCTTCGGCCAGGACCTAGGAGTTTTGGACCTGGCACAAACCTCACATGAGGATACATATGAGTGGACATCTCTAGACAGGGTGGGCCACCAATAATATCTGGAGATTAGCTCCTTGGTGGCATTAATACCCGGATGTCCACTAAAAACAGAATTATGGCACTCACCCAACAGTCAGAGGCGTAAATGACCAGGGACAAACAATTTATCTTTAGGGGATTGCATCGGAGCCAAATGTTGTCCCATAGTAATTTTGATTGTCAAATCGGAGGAGATCGAGGCCACAATGACACCTGCCGGCAAAATCGGTTCTGGTGGAGTATCAGGAGACTGAAATGCACAAAAACTTCAGGATAGGGCATCTGCTGTGACATTTTTACTTCCTGGCCTGAAAGTAATACAAAAGTTAAAGCGTGTGAAGAACAATGCCTACCTTGCCTGTCTGGGATTCAAACATTTAGCAGATTGCAAAAACATCTAATTCTTAAGATTAGTAATTACAGTAAACTGATGTTGAGCTCCCTCCGAGATTCCTCAACGGCCCATTTAATAGCAAGTAATTCACGATTACCAATGTCGTTATTTCTCTCCGAAGAGGAGAATTTATGAGAGAAAAAGGCGCAAGGCCTCAGTTTACTGAGAGTTGATGACCCCTGGGAGAGTACGGCTCCAACTCCATCCTCGGAGGCATCAACCTCAACGACAAAAGGCCTTTCTTGATCCGGTTGGATTAACTTGGAGCATTAATATAACCCCTCTTGAGTGTTTCAAAAGCTTCTATGGCCTCTGACGACCAATTAGTTAGATCCGCCCCCTTCTTGGTTAGGTCGGTGAGTGGCTCAGCAATAATAGAAAAATGTTTGATAAATTTTCGATAATAATTAGAAAACCCCAGAAACAGAGAGGAGGGCCTCACCCACTCCAGAATAACCTGCACTTTCCCCGGATCCATTAAAGGATTGGGGTGTGAGAATATATTCCAAAAATTGAATTTCCTGTACTCCAAAGGTACACTTTTCACTTTTAGCGAATAGTTGGTTCTCTCGAAGAACCTCCAGTACCTGTCTAGTGTGGCTAATGTGAGAGTCCTAGTCAGGTGAATAAATCAAAATATCATCCAAGTAAACAATCATACATTTTCCAATAAATTGTCTAAAAGTATCGTTGACAAAATTTTGGACCAAACGGCATTACCAAATATTCAAAATGACCCTCAGGGGTATTAAAGGCCATTTTCCACTCACCCCCCTCCTTTATTCGAATGAGATTATATGCCCCCCCTGAGGTCGAGTTTAGTGAACCAGTGAGCTCCAAGAATTTGGTTAAACAGGTCTGGAATCAAGGGCAAGGGATACTGATTTTTTATGATAATTTTTTTTAATTCTCTATGACATGATGGGATTGCTGAGTGAGCTCAAAAGAGATATACAAAGCATTGTAGACAATACGGCGCACTTAGAAACTAAGATGGCGGAGTTCGCCACTTCACACAACTCTCTCATAGATGCCCATGAGGCCCTGGAGGAGGATATTGCAAAGCTGCATGACTTGGAGGACCGGCACCGCAAAATAATATTAGAATATGCGGGATTCCAGAAAATGTGGAGTCAGCCGACCTGGAGCTATTACTCAAGGAGCTTCTTAAAACAGCATTGCCGATGGTCACTGAGAGAGACCTAATTATAGACCGCATCCACAGCGTGCCGAAATCGTGTGGCTTGGACAGTTCCCTACCTCGTGACGTCATTGCACGGATTCATTTCTTCACGATTAAGGAGTCATTCCTGAGAGCTTTGAGACGAGACTCCACGCCATCTGATATCTTCAAGGGCATCTCTATCTACTCAGAGCTCTCGGCAGCAACATAGACCAATAGAAAAGAATTTGCTCCCATCACCAAAATACTGAGGGAACATCAAGTAAAGTATCGGTGGGGTTTTCCGGTAAAGTTGTTGGTCACCTACAACGGGTCCCTACAAGTGCTCAGCTCTCCACAAGGGGCATCCCATAAGCTAGTGGAATGGGGCCTCATTGCCAAAGAAACAGTGGGAGATGCCGCCGCTCATCCAGACAAGATTACCCCCGAATGGGACACTGCCTGATCCGTGAGTTGCAGATGTTTGCTGGTGAAATAAAAAAGGACCAGATCTAAAGTGTTGGTCTGAGGCAGGGGTGTTTTTTCTTTTTTCTGCCCCACCACCTCATCTTTTTCCTGACCATTGGGTCAGAAGCCCTGATAGAAATATCTTGTCATGTTGGCTTTTTGTTGCACATCAGCTTTTTTGTTTTTATTTTCCATTTTGAGTTTTTTTTATTTTTATCTCTTAAATGTGTTCCTAGGATGGACAATCAAGTGCCAAGTGACATACAACATCAGGCTCCACTCTGTCACTACAATGAGGAGGGGTTGTGCTTGTCAAAGGGAATTTGTAATTATATGTCATGGGGTTAAAGGTTTATTCGCTTAGAGTGAGGGGTTTGAACTCCCCGTACAGGCGTATACAGCTGTGGACAGAGATCCTCAAGTCTAAAAGTGATGTGGCCTTTATGCAAGAATCCCACCTGCTGGAGGTGGATGTGCACAGATGCCTACACCGGTGGTTCCCCAGAATATTCCACTCCCATGCTGTCAACAGAAAGAAAGCGGTCAGCAGTCGCGTTTTCTTTGATAAGGTGTATCCCCGATTCTATTGGACGATATGTCATCCTAGTTTGCACGATTGATAGTAAACCATATACATTGGTGTCAGTGTACGCTCCAAATGTCAGTCAGCTGAACTTCTGCAGGAGACTATTTAAAAAAAAGTGCAAAAAGAAGCTGTTGGGGAAGTGGTAATAGGTGAAGATTTTAACATCCAGTTAACTCAGACCTTGACTACATCTCACCACACGGTAGTCACCGAGTGGTTCTACAGGCTATTCTCCATGAATCGCCTTACCATGATATTTGGAGATATCAACATGGAGGAGAGCGCTTCGCGATTATACGTTTATCTCCTCAGCACACATGTCCCAATCACGGATTGATTATATACTAGTCTCCAGAAACCTGCTTCATAGGGTTTTGCAGGCTGACATTGGGAGCGCTATGTGGTCAGATAACGAGCCTGTGAGCATAATGATTGAGGATGAACATCCTAATCCACCTCCTCCACAGTGGAGAATGAAGCCACACTTAATCAAATGTCCTAAGAGGGTTGAAGGATACTCTGCTACATTACAGGAATTTATGAGCCTAAGTGATACTTCAGGAATACATACAGACACTTTATGGCTCACACATAAAGCATATATGAGAGGTATCCTATTACAGTCTGCTGCACGACTGAAAAGAAGCAGGGATCTGGCAATGCGGGAGCTGCAAGCTGCAGAGAAGAGGCATAAACTACATCAAAATGCCTCTTCATTAGCTGAGTTACAGGAAAGGCTACACTTGAGGTCACTGCTCTTATATCGACAAGAGCTAGGAATGAGACGTCTCAAAGCAAATTTTTACCATACGGGGGACAGGGCAGGTGCACTGCTAGCTCAAAGGTTAAACCGAAAGCAGGCAGAGGCTAGGATTGATAGACTGAATTATGCTAACTCACTAGTCACTCACCCACAGGAAATAGCCAACGCTTTCGCATCTTGCTACTCCTCCTTACACAATCTAGGGTCGGATCATCATACCCCCAGCCCTCCCCAGCTAGCATATCCTCTTTTTTAGACTCAATATCACTCCCTTCTTTGTCTCCTGATGCCTTAACCCTTTCATGACCAAAGGTCATTGATGCCCCAGTGTCCAGGTCAAAATTTACAAATCTGACATGCGTCACTTTAAGTGGTAATAGCTTTGGAACACTTTTACTTATCCACGCCATTCTGAGATTGTTTTCTCGTGACACATTGTACTTCATGACAGTCATAAATTTGAGTCAATATATATCACCTTTATTTATGAAAAAATCCCAAATTTACCAAAAATAAATAAAAATTAGCAATTTTCTAAATTTCAATTTCTCTGCTTCTAAAACAGAAAGTGATACCTCATAAAATATTTATTACATAACATTCCCCATATGTCTACTTTATGTTGGCATCATTTTGGAAATGTTATTTTATTTTTTTAGGACGTTACAAGGCTTAGAAGTTTAGAAGCAATTCTTAAAATTTTTAAGAAAATTTCCAAAACCCACTTTTTAAGGACTAGTTCAGGTCTGAAGTCACTTTGTGGGGCCTATATAGTAGATACCCCCATAAATGACCCCATTGTAGAAACTAGACCCCTCAAGTTACTTAAAACCAATTTTACAAACGTTATTAACCCTTTAGGTGTTCCACAAGAATTAAAGGAAAATGGAGAGGAAATTTCTAAATTTCACTTTTTTAGCAGATTTTCTATTTTATTACATTTTTTTCTTTAACACATTAAGAATTAACAGCCAAACAAAACTCAATATTTATTACTCTGATTCTGCGGTTTACAGAAACACCCAACATGTGGTCGTAAACTGATGTAAGGGCGCACGGCAGGGCGCAGAAGGAAAGGAACACCGTATGGTTTTTGGAAGGCAGATTTTGCTGGATTGGTTTTCTGAACGCCATATGTTTTTTATTTTTCTACCGATCGTCTTGTGCAGGGGCTCATTTTTTGAAGAAAGAGTTGAGGTTTTTATTGGTACCATTTTTGGGTACATAGGATTTTTTGATCATTCATTATTACACTTTATGGGACAAGGTGGCCAAAAAATTGGCTGTTTTGGAACCTTTTTTTTTTTTTTTTTTTTTTACAGCGTTCATCTGAGGGGTTAGGTCTTGTGACAGTTTTATAGAGCAGATCGTTACGGACGTGGCAATACCTAATATGTATACTTTTTCTTATTTATTTAAGTTTTACACAATAATAGCATTTCTGAAACCAAAAAAATGATGTTTTAGTGTCTCTATAGTCTGAGAGCCATAGCTTTTTTATTTTTTGGGCGATTGTCTTAAATATGGGCTTTTTTTTGCGGGATGAGGTAACGGTTTGATTGGTACTATTTTGGGGTATATACGCCTTTTTTGATCGCTTGCTGTTGCACTTTTTGTGATGTAAGGTGACAAAAATGGCTTATTTTTTTACACCGTTTTTATTTTTTATGGTGTTTATTGGACGGGGTTGATGATGTGATATATTTATGGAGATGGTCGCTACGGACGCGGTGACACCTAATATGTGTGGTTTTTGTTAGTTTTTTTGTGTTTTTTTTTTATAGGAAAAGGATTTTTTTTTTTTACATTTTTATTTATTTATTTTTACTTTTATTATTTTCAATTTTTTTTTTATCAGTACCCTCTTGGATCTTGAAGATCCAGTGGGGCTGATGGTTGTACTATACTTTGCAATGCTTTTGCATTGCAAAGTATAATACAATCAGATGCCTGTAGGTGGCAGCACCGGACGCCTATGCCATGGCAACCGGACGCCTTTGCAAAGCGTCCGGTTGCCATGGCAACCATCGGGCGCTGCAATCGCAGCAGCCCTGATGGTTGAGAGAGAGGGAGCCCCCTCCCTCTATTAACCCCATGGATGCCGCTACTGCGGCATCTATGCGGTTACAGCAGTGTCAGCATAGAGCTGACACACGCTGCTGATGGCGGCGGCTCAGGAATGGAGCCGCCGCCATCACACACAGAAGGGGGACCGCATCGGGGGCAGCATTTTACTTATAACAGATCGGGGCAGGAGGGGGCGGACGCATCGGGGGCAGGGGGCAGCATTTTACTTATTACAGATGGCGGCAGGAGGGGGCGGACGCATCGGGGGCAGGGCGCAGCATTTTATTTATTACAGATCGGGGCAGGAGGGGGCGGACCGCATCGGGGGCAGGGTAAGAAGAAGGACAAGAAGGGGGCACAGATCGGGGGCTTCAGGACACATTACCGATTTCAGGCTGTGATCTGCAGAGCGCAGATCAGAGCCTGAAACCGGCATTTTAACACTGCCGCGATCCGATTGGTTAGTCTGCACAGACTAACCAATCGGATCGATTGCCGGCAAGGGGCCACTCTGATTGGCCCCTTGCTGGCATTACTAGACTGTATGCTGTCCGTGACAGCAGCAGGGCTCGGGCAGAAGCTTTAATCCAAGCGCTTTGCAGCGCTTGGATTAAAGAGCTGGCTTGACGTCTATACACGTGATAGCTGCACGGGGTATGTGCAGCTATCACGTATATATACAGATTGCGGTCGTGAAGAGGTTAAACACCTTAAACCAACCCATAACTAAAGAGGAAATACTGAGAACCATTAAAGCCACCCGAGCTAATAAAGCACCGGGACCAGATGGTTTCCCAGAAGAATATTATAAAACTTTCCAATACTACGTTACTCCCATACATGGCTTTATGACATCTGGTAATATACCCCCTGACATGCTCTTAGCCACAGTGGTCACCTTGCCCAAACCAGTAAAACCCCCTACTGCTCCGGAAAACTTTAGGCCAATTTCTTTGCCAAGCTGTTAGCCGCTCGAATCCATAACTTTCTGCCTTCCCTGATCGCCACTGACCAGGTAGGCTTTGTGCCCGGCAGACAATGCAGGGATGGTACTAGACGTATGATAAATTTACTTCAGATTGCACATTGGTCCAGGGCCCCCACAGTCTTTGTGTCACGACGGGGAATGGGGGAACCCCCCCATCGCGCAATGCCCTAAGCTAACGGGCCACAATGCAGGGAAAAGGGAGCTGGTCACCTCCTAAAGCTTCCCTCAACAGGCCCAAGTCTCCTAGCTGTATGAGCCCCCTTCAAAGGTAAGAGGACTCATACCCACGTGCCTAGAGGTCTAGGAATCCCTGCATTGCCCTACAGATGGTGACAGGGGAGAGAATACCTGTACATCCACGACACGGATGACAGGTGTCTCCAGAGGCCCAGTAGCTGACAGGGTGCAAGACTATGAGTGAAACAGTACGGCAGGTAAGTAACACAGCAACATAACAAATGCTATCCACACTTACCTGCCGCAGCCGAGATGGAAGGACGGCTCCAGGCTGGGAAGCCCACAGTCTTGCTTTTGCTTAAACCCCTCTGGGAAAGTAAGCCCCTTTCGGAGCAGGCACACCACAACACAAACCTCCAAAAAAGGACCACACCAAAACAACATACACTAGGTGAAGGAGGGATAACAGAAACACACCGGAGGGGACACACAGATAGAGCAAGGGAAACAATATAATAAATAAGGGTGGCTCACACAGACAAAACATTCAGCAAGGGAGCAGAGCTCCTACACAGACTGACAGCAAAATCAAATTGACCTCAGGCTTCACCACACCAACATATAAGGAAGGCCTGAGGTCACCCACCACACGTAGCAAACACACCTTAACCCCGTGTATACCAAAATGGGGAAACACCACATCCAAGATAAAGTGCCTCACATGCAAACCACGTTGCCAAAGGCACAAAGGTCGTGACACTTTGTCTCCTTAGATGCTGAAAGAGTTCGACAGGGTTCACTGGGGGTTCCTGTACCAAGTGCTGAAAAAATTTGGATTCCAGGGGCACATATCAAAAGCTATATCTGGTTTATACTCCACCCCCTCTGCAAGGGTTTTAGCCTCAGGTTTTTTATCCAACGTCTTCCTAATAACCAACTGCACCAGACAAGAGTGCCCACTATCACCCCTTATCTTTACCATGGTTATGGAGCTGCTGGTGGAAAAACTTTGCACATGCAGGGACATCTCAGATGTATTGGTAGGCGAACGTTCCCATATAATCGGGTTATATGCCGATAACGTTATTTTGACACTATCAGACCCCCTGAGATCCTAAGAGGCAGCTTCCAAGATTATCACTCAGTATTCCTCACTCTCTTACTACAAGCTTAATGTCAATAAAACCAATGTGCTACCTATCAATGTTCTGGACACCCTGAAAAGCAGAATAAGTAACCACTTTCAATATATCTGGGCTGAAAAATCATTGGCTTATCTGGGAGTGGAGCTGACTCACTATATCAATGGGTTGGTTACCTCCAATTTCAAAGTCTAAGGTCAGAACTGCAGAAGGATTACGCTAAGTACTCTAAAGTGCAATTATCCTGGATTGCAAAAATAAACACAGTTAAAATGTTAATTCTGTCAAAGATTTTGTATAAATTTCGCTGCATTCCCCTTAAGATACCGAAACAACTAATTGAGCAACTGCAAGAGGATATGACATGTTTCATGTGGAACAGTTCCCACCCCAGAGTCACCAAGAAGGCATTACATCACCCCCCTTCGTTTGCGAGGCTTGGGAGTTCCAGACTTGTATAATTAGTACATAGCTAATCTGCTGGATCAGGCCATGGAGTGGTGGTCTTCAGCTGCACCCCATCAATGGTTGCATATAGAGGAACACTTTGCTAAAAGGAAGTCCCTGAAAGCACTATTAGCGGCATATAGGTTAAAACCGTACAATTATCCCCTGCGTCTAAATACCATGCAAGCCACTTTCTTCGCTTGGACTAGATTACATAGGTCCAGAGCACACACATATCTGGATTTTAGTTAATTTACTATCACGGTTCTTGAATACCACATCCCTACTCTTTCTCTCACCAAATGGTTGGATTGTGGCGCTGACACCTTGGGCTGCCTCTTCGACAACTCAGTCCTAGCTGATTTTGAAACATTACACTCCAAATATGCATTGCCTAATTCCCTCTTCTATCAGTATTTGCAGACAGCGTTGGATAGAGATGACCCACTGTACGGATTATTTAAAGTTGATGCTACGCACCGCTCCAGCATATCTGTATGGTACTCACTCCTACTCTTAACTAACAGTGGGGGAAAACAGCCATTTATATTAAAATGGGAGGCCGAACTGGGGAAGGAATTCCCACTGACCTCATGGACCGCTGCTTTATATCGGTCTATGAAATACTCTAGGTGTATTAACCATACTGAACAGAATAGAAAAATTCAACTCAGATGGTACTTAACTCCGAAAAGGTTATCCCATATCATGCCAAACTATCCCCCTTTATGTTGGAAGGGCTGTGGACACATAGGTACCCCAATCCATATGTGGTGGCAATGCCCATCAGTCAATAGCTTCTGGGTAGCTATATCAAATATTCTGGAAGAGGTGACGAGTCTGCAAACAACATTAGAGCAGGTATTGGCTATCTTAAGCCTGGGTCTAGACGAAGTCCCATACGAAAAAGTAATTAAATGAGGTGGCTCTACCTACAGGTATGGGAAGGTGCTCAATATCTTAAAGGTGTTAGCTCCAAACACCAGAAAATGATTAGATAATAGCAGTTTGTGATATGGCACTCATATATCTGAAGAGTCGGCTTCAACAATTATTGATTTATTATTAATTCATATATCATAACAGTAAGTAATAAAAACCATAAATTTCATCCATAAAAACATACAATAAAATAAAATAATATAATATAATATATTATAACACCACTAAAATGACGTAATTAGGAATATATAGTTTACAATAGGACTAATAATAGCCACCATGATTAACTCAGGTATACCGGGTTGCAAATATTGCATACTATTGCATCTCCATAGATCAATCAGCTTCACATAGAATTAAGTTCAGGTAGTCAATTTGAATGGTAAATATAGGATATAGCCGCACCATATGTTTCAAAAAGTCACGTTGCCATTATCATCTCTGTGTAAGGTATAGTTCACAGATGCTTAACTGTGGGGGAATTAAGCTCTAGGTGGCGTCCCACCTGTTTGGAGCTATATTATTCCCTTACCTCCAAGTCAGTGTGCGACTTACTCCTCTGAACTCAGCCGCTTCAGAAACCCTCGTGCTTCAATCCTGGCTTGCTCCAGTCACATGAGAGTAGATTCGCCAGACTCCAAGTGTTCTTTGGAGCAGTTGTTTATAGGGGACGGATAAGTTTCCTAATCATCAGGCGGCAGATAAGTAAGCGATCTTCAGCGTACGCAGAGACAATGGTGTTGCAAAGTCCAGATTCCTACCAGACGCGTTTCGAAGTCCTATAGGTGACTGACTTCTTCCTCAGTGGTAACCTGGCACATATCGCAACACCTTTTTTATACCTTATTTCCTAATTGGATCCAGTTATAGCCAAATCCTGACCTGGATCATACCAATAGCTGCAACAGAATCCCGGCCCGGATTGTGATCCAAAGAACAATCTGATTGCAAAGTAATTAATGTTCAAATACGATTATTTAGACTTATTCTGTCTCTTTATGTCATATAGATATCATGTGGATATATTGTGAGTATATTTCATTAGTCTCTTACTTCCAAAGAAAAAAAAATAAAAAAAACGCTGATTGCGATAATGATGCGGTTTCTGTGCGTTTTTTTCCCCATCAATGCGTTTTTTCCTTTATTGCTGCTAGAATATAATTATTAGTAACTGGAATAAAGGGTTTTGGAGTAGCTCTATTCTTTTCTGATATATACCCTTCTTTCTCTTTTTCTATACCCTATTTAAACTTATGAACATCTATAAAAGGATCTAAAGTCAATATAAAGCATCTAAAATCAGTATAAAAAAGATATATGAAAAATATGAGATAAAACTGTAAAAATGTAAGAAAACATACACAAGACATGACGAACACGAGGTTGTCCCATACGAAGCTAGGCGGATTGTAGCCCATATTCTCAATGCTTCAAAAAAGGTAATAGCTCGATACTGGAAGATGGCACAAACTCCCTCAACAAAGAAAGTAGTGCAGCCGGTAAATTATTATATGCACTGTCAACTGATTTTTGCCCAAACTATGCAGTCCAGGATAGTAGCACACAATAGGTGGCTTATGTGGTTATCAAGCACTTATGCCACGCCATTGCCAATAAGTGTCACCTGAGCATAAGATATTAGGTGCTAAAGCTTAGGGCCAGTAAGAATTAAAATGTATGTATGCGCATGTCATTTTGACATTTTGACTAAATGTGAAATAAGGAACCCTCCTTTATTATGTTGTCTTTATAAGTTGTATTATTTTATTTTATTTTATCTTATTTACCTGTAGAACTGTCTGTACATTTACACTTATAACCTATCCTGGGACACATGAGAAAACATATCTCCTTATACATCTCTGAAGTAGTTGTTTGTACTGAATAACGTTTTGGGGTGATGGTGTGAACCTATATAATCAATTTCAGATATGCAAGCCTCTTCACCCCCATAGCTATTCAAATCTCTGAAAGATTCTGATTCACGCCATAGTTGTAACATGTGTTGTGGTATAAAGTGCAATATATGTACGTAGACACACAGTCAATAACCACATTACATTCACTAACTTACACAAAGAGGGGGAAGGAGCCCCTAATTAAAGAAGAGGAGAGAAAAAGAAAAGGAAAATGCCCCCTAAAACCCAGAACAGGAAATCGTTTGGTACGGTATCTACTAAAAGAGGGGCTCTACGAAGTCTAATTAAAATGGACAAGTTCCTTAAATCACCACCCCCCACTCAGTAAAACGAGAGGTAATCAGAAACAATCTGTACGCACAGAAGGAGGACAACGAACTTATACTAAATCCGCTGGGAATTTATTAGATTCGGACTGTCAAATGACTAACATCCATACAAAATTAAGCTGACATTTTAGAAGCAGTTAAAACCACAAATCACTCTATCTATTACAGTTGCAGCATTGCAGACTGATATCTCTTTAATACGGGATGACCTTGATAAAATGCGTCAACATATAAAAACCACCGAAACAGTAACGATTGATCTAAAGAAAGAACTAAGTCAAGTAATGAAGTAAATGGAGGAAATTGAGACAGATCAAAAAACGCTTAAAGATTAAATGACAGATATGGAAGATAGATCCCGGCGGAAAAATCTTAAAATAATTGGGTTCCCAGAAGGAACTGAAGGTGCCAATCCTACCCCATTTATCCAAAAATGGTTAATGGACATGGTAGGCTCTGAAAAAGTAACATCAACTTTCATAGTAGAACGTGCTCACTAAATTCCAGGTAGGAAACCGTTACCAGGGGCAATCCCTAGACCGTTCCTAGTTAAGATGTTAAGCTCAAAAGATCGAAACCTCATTCTAAGAAGGAAAAGGGAAATACAAGATGTGGACCATAATGGACTTAATATCGCTATTTACCCGGATTTCTCCAAAATCACACAGGACAAATGAAGAGAATATAAAGATGTTAAAACCAGACAGGCAAATATAAAGTACTCTATGATGTATCCGGCAAAGCTGCGTATTGTCTACAAGGACGCAGTACAATTTTTCACCAACCCAGCTGGTGCCTCTGAATGGTTAGATCAACATGGATTGTGACCGGAAACAACCATATGACGTGTAGCTTCAGATTAGCGACACCGTGATCTAAATATTGTATTTCGTTTTTGTTAATCGCCCGCTGGGCTGGTGGGGGGTGATCCACCCGTCCGCTTGGTGCGAGACCGATGGCGGGTGGGCCCGTCCCCGTCGGGACCATCTTTCGGTGTAAGAATGGGCTCTGTCAAGGATGAATTTGTTACATCTATTGTTCATGGGATAGGGTGCCATTGGATTGAGAAGTTGCTCATATGTATGTTTTTTTTTTTCTTTTTAGGTGCCACTATATAGTGTAATAAAAAGAGGTGTCTAGCTGTGAAATTTTAGGACACACTAAGTAGAGAGGAGCGTGGATGGGTAGGGGGGGCTGGGGAGGCGTTTTGGGAGAGACTCTTGTTGCTATCGATGCTCAGGAGCCATGAGGGGGAGGAGTGGGGGAAGGGGAGGTTCCACTGATGATCCCGACGATACGTATAGCCCTAGGACATCTCTCTCCAGGGTTGTTCGTTACTAGATACCATTTGCCATGACACAAAAGATTTTAAGTTGGAGCATACATGGTTTATCAGAGGGGGTAAAGAGAGGTGCAGTTTTTGATCTAGTATATAGACACCTACCCGCCATAGTGGCACTACTTGAAACCCATAATTCCATTGAGAGAGTTAATACAATGGGTAAAAAAAGGTGGGCATCTTATGAATATCACTCTTGTTTCACCACTCGTGCTCATGGAATAAGTGTCTATATTCATAATCAAATCGACTATAACCCAATTGATGAATTGATTGATGGAGAAGGGCGATTTATATTTCTGCCTCGGCTAAGGACTTACTACCGGCCAAAAGGGCAGGGGCGGCGCAGTCCGCCGACATATTTGCCAATTCATCCTCAGAGTCAAAGGAGACGTCAGCTTTAGCCTCCTCCTCAGATCCGACATCTGAGTCAGATTCCGTATCAGGCTGTGCTCTGGCACATTTCCAATGCCGCGCCTTTTCTGTCTGGCACAGATAGGCTCTTTTGCGCATCGTAGGCGCGCTATCTTGGGTGGCAAAAGCTACACCATTCACAGGGTTTCTCGAGGCAGAAGGGACCGGACTGGGGTGGCCCTGACCCCTGGAAGAATATGGCTGGGTCCGAAAAGCGTCTGAGATGGATCTCGAGAGGGTATGGGACATGGACCCCATGGCCGCTAGAATTGTGTTCGAAACTGAACGCTGAATGGCCGTTGCCTGGACATCATCCAACAAGAGGACGTCATCCCCAGTGGGTGGATGAGGAGCCAGGCTGTAGGATTGGATCCCCATCTCCAAATCCTCAGGGACTTGAGGGCTGAGGGGAGAATCCTGATCAGACATGCTGGGGCGATAGGCAATGTACCAAAGGTAATTTGTAAGCTATATAAATATACCAACCTATCTGCTATTATCAGCTAGTGAGGGTAAGTCACCTATCACTAGCTAAAGGGACCATGGGGCAGAAACGGTGGAAAAACCTACTGATAATGAGGCAGCTAAACAGAAAGACCAACCGCAGTGGCGAAAAATGGCCGGCCGAACTGAATGAGGCCGATCTCGTCACAAGGAGGCGTGGCTAACGCGAGCGCCAAAGAAGCAATGAATTATGTAGAAGGGGGGCGTGATTAGGCCGGAGGGAGGAGCCGGAGACAGAAGAAATGGAGCCGAAGCACGGCAAAGGGGGATCGGAAGAAGATGACATACCAGTAAGAGAGAAAACCGGGCGGGGGGGCGAGTTCGGCAAAGGTCGACAAATTAAGATCCCCAGGGGATAGAGATAGGAAAAGAACAGTAGAAAAGGGGTAAAACAAGGGGGGGGGGGAACCAATGAACTCCTTAAAACGAAAATAATAATAATCCAAAAGACAATAAATAAGAGAAACCGAGTAAGAACTTAAGTATAGGATAGTACTTATCCTTGTGGCAACAGCAAAGAAAGAGGAGGATTTAGGGAGATATAGACTATATATACATACGGGCTAGACGTGGGAGGGGCCTGTTGTCATGGTGTTATTCTAATGTCCTTGTTCTTTTGTTTCTTTGCTGCTATGTGGTGGACAGTAAAGAAAGGTATAGCAATAGGAGCCTCCGTGTCCTGAAATAAAATTAATAAAATCCAAACTTGTAAAGGGGTTGTATCAAACGACCCCGAAACTATTCTACATTAATTTTTTTGTCACTTTTCTACTTTATATAGGTCTGAAATTGAGCAGCAGGATGATAAAGCACAACAATATTTAAATTACACCAATATTCCTGAACTTGACGGACAAGACATTGAGTGGTTAAACAGACCCATTGAGCTTAAGGAGGTTAAACTTACATTGGGAACGATTAAAGGTAACACAACCCCAGGAGCTGATGGTTTCCCTTTTGAAATGTATAGGAAACATCTGTTACTACCTTGTATATTAGATGTAATAAATGTATCCTATAGGTCTGGATCTCTCCCCCCCCACCCCCTCCTTTATGGAAGCTATAATCACTCTAATAGCGAAAAAAGATAAAAATCCTAATCTTATAACATCATATAGGCCTATATTCTTGCTAAATACCGACTATAAAATCATCGCTAAATTATTCGCCAATAGATTTAAAACTATGATTTATAAGCTTATCCATCATAACCAAACAGGATTTATACCCAAAAGAAATATCCAAGATAATATACGTAGAACGTTCCTAAACATACAGGTTGAGGAGGGGGAGGACCACTCACTCCATCCTGTAGCTGGACGCTGCAAAAGCATTCGACAGGGTGGAGTGGTCATTCCTCTGTGCAGTAATGGAACAAACTAAATTGGGTACAGATTATGTATCAGAATCCAATATCGAAAATTCGCATTAATGGGGAATATTCCCCACTATTCCAGCTGACGCGGGGGACTCGTAAGCGATTCCCCATTTCCCCATTACTCTTCGCGATCTTTATGGAGCCGTTGGCTTGTAAGATCAGAAGTTATGAAGAAATTTTGGATTTGGTGGAGAAGGCGATATAGACAAAGTCAGTTTATACGCAGATGAGGTATTACTATTCTTAAAAACTGGATACATTGGGCTTCCAAAACTTATGAAAATCATTGATGACTTTGGTGTAATATCTGGATACGAAATCAATTGGGAAAAATCCAAATTATTACCCTTGAATCGACCGGCCCCCCTCAACCCTAGTAATAGGGTACACACCATATTACCTACAGAATCTTTAACATATCTTGGCATTCAAATTGGATCCAATTTGGAGAGTTATACTAAGTTAAACATTCTCCCAATGATAGGAAAAGTTAGGAGTAAAAAAAGAACATGGCTAAAACTCCCGATATCCCAAATTAACCGTATTGCCCTGATTAAAATGATATTTGTAACGGATCTCCTGGCACCCGACTGGGTACCTCCGTTGATGGATGCTCCTAGAGCTTCCCGAGGGCTCCAAGCACTCCGCTCGACAGCGTAACCACCACAGGAACAAGGAACAGGAACAGCTCTTACAAGACCTAGGAGTTATAGCCAGGGGAGTATACAGCGTATAGCAATCCCCACACACATGAGACGAGGCGCTATGGTGAATGTAAAACAGGAACTCTTTAATGGGTTATTTTTCAGCCTTTTATGCAGGTCTCCTAGCAAGGGACACTCCCCCTGGGGACCTTATAGAAGACTGTGACAGTTTATATATTAGCCAATCACATGCATTTACAGTATTGAAACCTTCCCAGCAATTGTACACAAAACCCCCTTCCCTCTGTCTGTAACGCAATCAACAAAATACAATGGGCATTGTCTTTGACGCAATCAACAAAATACAATGACCAAAACACAATAGGCTCTGCCTATGATACAATTACCAAACATAATGGGCTTACTTAATCACCCACAGGCAGAAAACACAAATTTTTCCCCAAAACACAGAAAACACCTTAATCTGATTTGGGTGAACAACATATCCAAAAATTTACCCAGATCCGAGCAGGGGTAAATGGAAGTCACATTTGGCCGACCGCAAGCATTGTGCCTACTGCCCAAAACAGTTCCACAGATTTAGGCTGTGCAGCCGGTCCTTCTTCCCCTTCAAAGTTAGTATATGAGCCATAATCCTGAGGCAAGAGGCTGGCAAACAGGCCCCTCCAAAACCCAGTGGCGAGGTTATTTTCGCCACACATCTCCCCCTCCCAGGGAAGACTAACCAGATACCTGACCTCACGCCGGTCGGTACCTGAGTTAGTCTGGCAGTCCACCCACAACCAAACACTGGACCTGTTGAATTTGGTAGCCCGTCTCTATCCAGTGAGTCCACCAAGGTTATGTTGGTAACTGGTACTCTCGGTCTCTGTGTTGCTCCCTGGCTTGGAGTGGAGGCTGCTTTGTGGGCAGGGATCAGCGGTACTCTGCCCTGGTTCCAGCGCATCAGCTAGGCTAGTCTGTGGGGAGTCAGGCTCTGGACAAGAGGCTAGGGGAGGGCAGAGGCCTACTGCGCTCTGCCCAGATGCCAGCTCTTCCGCTGGGGTAGCCTGTGGGGAGTCAGGCTCTAGACAAGAGGATAGGGGAGGGCAGAGGCCGACCACGCTCTGCTCAGATGCCAGCTCTTCTGCTGGGATGTGGTTAGGGAATCCTACCCCCAGGACCTTGTTGCAGATCGGCTGTGGAGAGGAGGAATCGCTTACCTCCTCCTCCTGGAATTCCTGCAGGGTTGGTGGGGGATCTGTACCGGGCCGCCCAGCATCCCGGTAGGCCTGGTGCAGAGACCGCGGTCCCATCTGCACCATCAGAGTTAGGGGTGCTGTCCCCCTGTGGTTGGGGAGAGAGACCGGTTGTCTCTTCTCCCTTTACAACACACTGCTGCTGGGGTGTCAGACCGACTGTCTTGACTCTCTGTAACGCTGCCTGGTGCTGGGTAGTGGGTGCGACCATCTCCACTCCTAGTAATGCTGGTTGCTGCAGGGACGGGGGACCGACAATCTCCTCTCCCTGTGATCCTGTCTGCCGCTGGGGAGAGAGACCGGTTGTTATCTCTCCCTGTAAAGTAAGCTGCTGATGGGGAGTCAGACCGACTGCCTCGACTCTCGGTAACGCTGCCTGGTGCTGGGTAGTGGGTGCAACCATCTCCACTCCCAGTGATGCTGGTTGCTGCAGGGACGAGAGACCGACAATCTCCTCTCCCTGTGATCCTGTCTGCCGCTGGGGAGAGAGACCGGTTGTCATCTCTCATGGGAAGGTAAGCTGCCGATGGGGAGTCAGACCGACTGTCTGGACTCTGGGTAACGCTGGCTGTAGTTGGGGATCTGGGCCGGCTGCCTAGCATCCCTGTAGGGCCAGTGGTGAGACTTCGGTCCCATCTCTACCTGCCGTAGGGAGGTCTTCCCAGAACCAGTCGATGAAGTTCCCTACTTTGGGAGTTGGTAGGGAAGCAGGGGGTATCGCCGCCAAGTCTTCCCAGTTGTAGGAGGGCAGATCTGGTTCTGCTTGTCGGGTAGTTTGGAGATGAACGTAGCTGAGCAGGTGTTGGTAGGTCTGCTCCAGCTCCCACTCCCTTGTTACCAGGTGGGTCATGTCTTTGCTCACCTCCCATCTGTCAGCATAAACATGCATGCCCATCCAGTAGTCGTAGATGTCCCAAAACCTAGACTCCTCCATGCTGCTGAGATCAATGTCCTCCTCCAAGGCCTCCCATAGTAACCCAGGTCCATCATAATCCTTCCCTTCAGGTAAGTCGTGCTCGGCCGTCCAGGGGGAATGTTGAATGACATGCCGCCTTAGGGCCCGGTAAGCGTCCTCTAGCCAAAGCTCCTTACATACCAGGCTCTGGAGCTCTGTTACCCACTCCTCCAGGGGCTGCTCTCACAAAGAGACCCATCCGCATCGCCATATGCTTCTGTAGCTGCTGCTCATAACTGAAGAGACTCTCACCTCGCCGCCGCTGGGCATTTTCCAGGGCATCATACCAGACTTCCTTTCTGTCTGCATCCCTGTAGTCCGCGGCTGCCTCCTCCTCCTTCTCGTCATGGAACACTGTCCGAAGATTAGCCGATTCCATCCTGCTGTATCCAGGGGCGCTGTATGGATACTAGCATTGTCCTCAATATACTCCACACGTTACAGGTGTCTCCAAGCTGCTTCTCCTCACACTAGGACGCTATCCTACTGCTGCCACCACTGTAACGGATCTCCTGGCACCCAGACTGGGTACCTCTGTTGATGGATGCTCCTAGTGCTTCCCGAGGGCTCCAAGCACTCCGCTTGACACCGTAACCACCACAGGAACAAAGAACAGGAACAGTTTTTACAAGAGCTAGGAGTTATAGCCAGGGGAGTATACAGTGTATAGCAATCCCCACACACATGAGACGAGGCTCTATGGTGAATGTAAAACAGGAACTCTTTAATGGGTTATTGTTCAGCCTTTTATGCAGGTCTCCTAGCAAGGGACACTCCCCCTGGGGACCTTGTAAAAGACTGTGACAGTTTATATATTAGCCAATCACATGCATTTACAGTATTGAAACCTTCCCAGCAATTGTACACAAAACCCCCTTCCCTCTGTCTGTAACGCAATCAACAAAATACAATGGGCATCGTCTTTGACGCAATCAACAAAATACAATTACCAAAACCCAATAGGCTCTGCCTGTGATACAATTACCAAACATAATGGGCTAACTTTATCACTTTATCACTCACAGGCAAAAAAAAAACACACATTTTTCCCCAAAACACAGAAAAAACCTCAAAACTACACATATCCCCATAATGTATACATCCATGGATAGCTCGAATCTGGGTGAACAACATATCCAAAAATTACCCAGATCCGAGCAGGGGTTACCGAATTCCATGGAAGTCACATTTGCCCAACCGCAAGCATTGCGCTTCCTGCCCAAAACAGTTCCACAGATTTAGGCTGTGCAGCCAGTCGGTCTTCTCCTTCAAAGTTAGTATATGGACCATAATCCTGAGGCAAGAGGCTGGCAAACAGGCCCCTCCAAAACCCAGTGGCGAGGTTATTTTCACCACAATATTATTGCCCATAATTTTGTATGCTTTGGTCTCATGTCCTATATGGATAGAGGACTCCTTTTTTGGCCTACTGGATTCCTTACTTAATGAATTAATATGGGGCCGGAAACGGGTTAGAAATAAGTTAAGATCTCTGGTTCTAGCTGAGGAGGGGGGACTCTCCCTACCATATCTTAAAGGGTACTACATTGCTGCACAATTAAGGTGGTGCATAAATATAAGTAATAGGAATAGCTACTACATTAAGTATCTATTTAAGAATTATGATGGCCCACGTGAAGACATCTTTTGTATTTTAGAACGGAATATTAAACTGGAAGAAATAAATGGATGTATATTTAGTAAGATGTTAAAAAAACTTGGAAATATACTAGGTATATTGCAGGGGAGTTACACGCTGTTACCTTGACTCCTATATGGAGAAATACACTTTTACCACAATTTAACAAAATTCCTGATATTAAATATTGGGAACTGAGGGGAATTTTATATATACCGCAAATTGTTTTACACGGGTTGATGAAATCACTGGAAGAAATATTGCCAGACACGACACTCGGTTTTATTGATAGGTTTCGATATGCACAATTGAGCCATGCTCTGAATTACACTAAGAATAATGAGTATCTAATAGTCACAAAAAATACTCTTTTTTATTTTTTATATTATTCGTCACAAAAGAACTATCCCATCTCCACGATATATCAGAAACTGAAAAAAGAATTTACGAGAAGTAATAAATTTGGGAGTGAAATTAAATGGGAAAGGGAATTACACAGTAGTACTAACTTACCTTGGAACACTATATATGGTAACATAAAGAAGTCCTCTGTTTCGCGAGCACACAGATTGATATTAAGATCATTCATCGTTTATATTACACTCCACTATTTCTGTCTAGGATCTATAAAGCTAGGGAAGATAGATGTTATAAATGTCAAGCAGATAGGGCAGACTATCTGCACTTATCATGGGAATGTCCGGGTATCCAGGAGCATTGGTCTAAAATATTTGAGAAGATTCGGAGCTGTACATCTCTTGATTACCCCCTTAGAATTGAACACGCAGTGTTCAGCATCTTTCCGGAAAATACGACATACAAAGGTGAACAATTACTGTGGCTTAAAGGGATGGCCTTAGCTAAAGTTGTTATAACAAAATATTGGGGATCAAAGAAAAAAAAACATCATTTGTAGAATGGAAAGAATATATGGATAAAATCAAAATATATGAGGGCATATTCTTTAATAAAAAGAAGAATTGGATCAAAATCTGGCAAAGTTGGAACTAGAGTTTATTGAGTTTGGGGACATCAGTGGAATAGGGAAAGGTTGAGTAGGGATAGGGTTAGTGGGTTTAAATTTTGACATTAAGGAATTGTAAATTGAATGTAAACTTATTGATGACCTTTTAGACAAGAGACATATGCTATACATATATGATCTTGGATATATGTTGTATGTCTGTTGCACTTGCACTTTAAGTTAATTATGTATATGCATATGGATTATCTGCGGATGTGTTATCCGCTGTGTGCTTCTTTAGTCGATGTCGTCTTTTGTCTCTGTATTTATTTATTTTTTATCATGTCTGTGAGTTGCATGTAATCATGTTTAAATAAAAAAATTATTTAAAAAAATTAAATAACATAGTATCCTTTCATTTTGTGCCCACAACACCTGTGCAGAACTATAGGGGGTCATTTATTAAGACTGGCATTTTAGACGTCGGTCTTAATAAGTTCCTGTGCTGGCGGTGGATCATCTACATAACTTCAGCGTATCCACCACTGCTTGATAAATGTGTAAGACAGCTCCCTTGCTGGCTTACATTTAGACAATTTTCTACGCCTTAAAACAGCCATAGAAAATGATATATGAAATGGGCTTACCGGCCAGTCCCCTTCCCCGCTGGCGTGAGCCAGGAAAAGTCACAGATTGCAGCACAAATAACCTTTGTCCCGTAATCTACGCCAGAAATAAGCCTAATATAGGCGTATTTCTGATCGTAAATGACCACCTATGTGTCTCCATGGTTGCATAATACAAACTGTGTAATCTAATCTAATTCATCATTACATTCTCTTACCTCCTAGTAGCATTCATTCGTACTTAAATCGCAACAAAAAAATTCATTGCAAAGGACTACTCTTTACATAGCTGTTTTGGGGGAAAAACCTCTTTAAAGGGTTCTCCAGGATTTTGATACTGATGACCTCTCACTGTCCTATACTTGTCAGTGAAAATCAGGACGTGGCCCCATTAAAGTCAATTGGTCCGAAAAATGTGGCGTGCAATCCGTTTTCTGCGGACATGCTGAACTGTTCACAAAAAAAAGGATCTGCATTTTTGCGGACAGCAAAAAACATACGGCCATCTGAATGAGCCCTAAATCAGATTTTTTTTTTTCACGTTCAGAACATCTTAAAATTCTGGATCTCTTTGCTGAGCTGCATTTCAAAAAAACTTGATAAGTTGATAAGGTTTACTCAATGATGATATAATGTAAGTTTTTACACTTAGAATTTGGGAGCATTTAGGTGATATCTCACAATTGCACTGGGAGATTTTTTTTTTTCTAATATTAAATATGCTTCACACAATCATAAAATGAAAGAGAAAACACACGGCCGGCACTGTGCTTTTACAAGAGAAAACACACACTAGCGATCAGTGTCACAATAATATGGTGGTGCTCAATGCAGCAGTATTAATCCAATATGAGATCCAAAGCATGGTCCTCACCATAACAATCTTCCTTAATTTAATCCAGCGTGCGCATACAGCAAGGACAGGAGGGTAATGCAGGAAAGCAGTCGGCCTACGCCCGTTTCACACAGTAGATGCTTTTGCTAGTCACGTGAAACTGCTATAAGCTGACTGCTCTCTTGCATTACCCTCCCGTCCTTGCTGTACCTGCACGCGATTAAATAAAGGAAGATTGTTATGGTGAGTGCCATACTTTGGGTCTCTTTTGTTTTGGACATACTTAATACAATGCCTCCTGGGTCTGTTCACAGAGGCATTTTATTCACAGATTATATTAAATGCCAATTTGTTTTTAAATTAAAAATCCAGAAAAGATCTTTAGATAAATGTTACAAATGTTTAAGGGGTCTTCTGATCTGATCCTTCTTTGGAGTTTTCCAAAACTTCACCGGTATTGGGAGTATATAACCAAGAATATATACGTATATAACAGTTCCACTTTGTCTTATTAGTTGTATTTGAACATATACTACATTCCGTAAGGTTCCAAAGTTCATCTGGTGCCACAGTGAGGGCTTTGATGTTTGCCAAGATGCAGATTCTTAAAGGCTATGTACACCTTCATAGGAAATCTTTGCATTGCATGTTTTTGGTTGAAAATAATTTTTTCTATTGGCCTTTATTAAAAAATATTGAGCTGTTCTGTCACAAAGGGTTAACTGTTTTTCTAGCTGTGTGACTGGTACTTTCACTTTGTGCTGGTCATCTAATAAACCTTATGTCTAAATTACTGAGAGGTCATAAACACTTATTTAAGCCACATTCGTATCAGTAAGATAAGAACTGAGCTATAATGAGTTTTTATAAGGTCAGAGAGCAGAGATAAGGAGCCTGTCTGCTCCTGGTCTGACAGAAAAGACAGAAAATCCAAACGGTGATACCAGAGTATGTCAGCTCTGTACAGAAAAAAGAACTCCATATTTTTAATAAAGACCAATTTAAAAAAAATCCGCTCAAAATGAGCAATAATAAAAAACTAAATTTAACCCCAAAGGTGTACCTAGCCTTTAAGCTGTGGATGTCGACTAGCATTCTCTCGATTGCAGTTTGGAAAAATATGTTGAACAATATGGTTTGGTATGAACAAGGATTGTGTAAGTATAAAGGATATGAACTACAAATTGGCGTGGTATTAAAAAGCAGTAAGTGCTCAACCCTATATGCAGTGGTGCATCTATACCGGGGGGCAGATCCTGCACTTAGCAACGGGCCACAAGTGCAGGATCTGCCCCCCCCCCCCCCCGGTATAGATGCACCACTGCATATGGGGTTGAGCACTTCCTGCTTTTTAATACCCCGCCAATTTGTAGTTTGTATTTTGAATTTTTGGAGGTGTAGAAACTCCTAGTCTGAATGTGCCTTCATTTCCATCCACAGGCAGCATTCTGGTGCACATGTAAGGCCCGGGCTATATCAGCCAGTCTTGGGTGGGGCTCAGAGCTCTCTGCCTCCTCCCATTGTATGCATGGTCACATGCTGGAGGTTACTGGGAGATTGCTTTGTGTCGGACCTTGCGCACCTGTAATTCGCCCACTGGCTCCTGGTATTGCCCATACGGCCCAGGTAGGTTTAGCGTTAGGTTCCCGAGCTACTTGAGAAACCTTGGCGCGGTGCTCGGGCTCAGACATGTCCTCCAAGCAGGATATGTTGGCTAATTCTCAATTTTACACCAGTACGAGGGTTAGTAAGACCGCATAGTGCACCTGTATTTGTTTTTGTTATGTTATAAAGGATATGATGATAAATACATAGCCACCTGGTCTCCTTGGATTTTGTCAATACCTGAAGAAGATAAGAAGATTAGGGTACTATTTTACTTCCTCTCTCTCCGGGTTGGGTCAAGTTGGGTGGTAGGTGCAATTGGGAGATATATGTCATTTTAATGCGCTTTTTTAAATAAAAGCAGACTTGACTGCAGGCTAGGACTGTGTACCATCATTTCAACCATGCCCCTGTTACTTTTATTAGACTTCCCTTTCTTCAGAAGGGTACGTCTAATAGTGGAGAGTGGTATATACGGGAGTCATCTGGGCGGTGCCACAGGCTTGAAGAGTCATGGAGTCCTCTTAATAAGCACACCTCCTCTAGGCTTATGGACATTAACAACCAAGGGAGGACATAAAACATTCACTATAGACAGTAATGACTTCAATGTAAAATTATTTTATGTAAAACATCTCTTTCACGTTATACTAATATTGCAGAATATTTGTTTTCAACCCTTTCTTCCAAGTTGAATCCAGGAATTTTCCACATCTGTCCAATGGCAACCAAAACCCAGGTGTTACAAAGCCCAATTTATAATATTCCCATGATGCTGTGCCAAAGCTTCTACAGACAGATCATTACAAGCTTCACAGTGATCCCCTTGGCACAACTATTACTACAGTGTGATTTTATAGGCTGCCTGCAGGGCAGGGAACTATTATACATGTTCTCACAAAATATTGCAAGTGACTCAAAATTGATTTTGCATGATGAAACGTAGAGAAGGGATCCTTCCTTCTTTTTAGCTTGTTAAATTCACATATGACTATGAGTCATTACTTAAAATTTGCCATTGACGTCATCACAATAACATAGTTATTAACAGTGTTATGCATTTTATATTCTAAAGCATTAAATCACATTTTCACCATTTTTTCCTTAAAGGTTTTTGCAATTTTATATCTAATAGCTTTTTTGGTCTCTTAAAAAAAAAGCCCCCCCCCCCCACGCCAGATCTAAGCTGTTAGTTTTTGTGAGTTATGAATCATTTCATCATTTGCTGCTGTTTTACATTTCTTTTTTCTTTTCCAGTGTCTTTTATATGGATCTACAAAGGAATAGCTTGCAAAAAATTGGAACAAATAAAATACATGTATTTTAACACACTCAAAATAACAAAACGTCAAAACAAAAAGTCACAAAAATTGCAGCAAAAACTGGACAATCATGGCGAGATTACCGCCAGCATACATTGGAAGGCTACAATATCTCCTCTACTTAGACAGTCTCCCTGCCTATGGCCTAGTATATGGTGACATTGTACGGTGGGGAGTTTCCCCCACTCCCCACCGTCACAGTATGTCAAACTTTGATGACCCTCAGATCTCATCCAAGTACAGATCAAGCATCTCTCATGCAAGACAGACAAACCAAAACACATCTCAGTCTCCAAGCCAGAGTATATAAGGAGACTTGAGACCACACCCAACTCACCACTTTGCTCCAGCCAGTGAATTAACCCCACACACACCACACAGAAGGAAGACACTACTTAAAGGGGAATTGCACACACAAGCAAAAGGCAACAAGTTGCTGCAGACAACAGCATGCGTGGCCAGCAAGTCACGGTGCACACAGCAAAACCTGTGACACTGCCACAACATGCCAAAACAGCAACATGTTGCCACCGGCAACAGAGAGCGTGGCAAAAGTGTCACGGTGTACACCATAGGCTGTGACACTGATAGTCTGATCTGATTCTGGGCCCATTAGTTGCATCACACTATAATGGTACAAGTCAAACTTACAAGAGTCGTTCATGTAATAATACAACCTAACGCAACCTTGTCTATTATGTGCAGGCATAAAATATAAAATATAAAATGTACATGATATAAAATGTATATTTGAGATTAAAAAAATCACATCTTCATGTTCAGGAACACTCATCTCATGGTTCATAAGAATAATGAACACATTCCAATATCTTAGATATGGTAAAGCATCTGGGATATCTCACACTCCAGAGGCTTTTCAAATATGTCAATGGCTGTATTTGTGAATCCTTATGACTATAGTTAATAGCCCATGCATTTAACTAAATGGACTATTTTAAGAAAAATGTAAACTATTTGAGCATGTAGGACATTTTAATATGGACAATGGCTTTCAATAGTTTGTCTTGCGCATACACTGATGAGCAAATGATTAACAATGTTTTGAACTTTTTACTTTCAGGCTCCATATCTCACCATTCACTACAGCTTTGAATGTGAGACTACCATCATTTTATAGACAATAATCTTGCTTATCTTATACATAAATTTGCAACTTGCAACTATTTAGCATATGATTACTTATGCAGATTCTTGTCATGTTACTGCATTGTTACTGTTATGCTGCTAAAATTCTAAATTTTTATTTTCATTATTTTGTTTGGCTTTCAACACTGCTTGAATCCTTGTGGGCATGCTCTCGATCAGATTCAAGCATGCCTGGACCAAAATCTGTTCCGAGATCTCTTCTACGCGTTCCCAATGTTGGTGCATACTGGTCGACTCACTTGGGTACAAATACAGCTTTTTCTTCAACTCTATCCAAAAGTGTTCGATTGGGTTGAGGTCTGGGAACTGTGGGGGCCAATCCAGCACCTCTACTTCATTGTCATTGAACCATTTCTTCACCAATCTCGAAGTATGCTTCGGGTCGTTGTCCTGCTGGAACACTATGTTGTCCTTTTCATATCTATAGTACTCAAGTGCAGTGGCGTCTCTAGCTTTCAAATTTTGGGGGGGCACACTGGGGGCCAGGACAAAAGTAGGGGGGGGCAGCTATAACAATGATACATTTAAGTATGCTTAGAAATGCTGCGATACTTTACCCAATACCTAAAACCGCAACAGGGAAAAAAAATCACTCAGATTTCAACATGTCCTAGTTGCCTGTGAATGACACTGTTATAGGGAGGGGGATCTGTGGATGACACTGCTATGGGGGGGGGGCTCTGTGGATGACACTGTTATGGAGGGGGATCTGTGGATGACACTGTTCTGGAGGGGGATCTGTGGATGACACATTCCGTATATAGCATCTTATGCTATATGTGTCATCCACAGATCCCCCTCCCTATAACAGTGTCATCCAGAGATCCCCCTCCCTATAACAGTGTCATCCACAGATCCCCCTCCATAACAGTGTCATCCACAGATCCCCCTCCCTATAACAGTGTCATCCACAGATCCCCCTCCCTATAACAGTGTCATCCACAGATCTCCCTCCCCGCCGCTCACGGGAGTGTACATTTGACATTTCTAAACTGTAATCCATACCCTGCAGTAACTTTAACTTTAAATCAGGATTCAGCGGCCGCTCATCTTTACTAGTACCTTAAACTTATACCACTCAGCTAGCTTCGGTAACAGGGCCAGGCTACAGCCTACAGGCACTGCCTGTTAGTTGTTATCGAGTGAGCGCTGATTTCTGCAGGTCAGAGAATACGGATTACAGTTTAGAAGAAATGTACACTCCTGTCAGCGGTCCAGACCAGTGGCGGATCCAGAGTCTGGTCTCGGGAGGGGCACTTCCAGATTATTTTCTGTCTGCCACCACAAAACAATGGTGCTTATAGAACAGACTACACAGTGTAGAGGTATACTGTATATTGTGGGGCACAGTGTATGCTATATGTGTTTAACATAAACATATTTTATATAAAAACTTACAATTACTTGGCTTGGCCCTTGGGGATTTCGGACACCACTTCAACACTTTGGCTGGGGGGCTCGGTGGAGCTGATGTTGTGTTTTATCCTAATGAGAAATATTTCATAATAAGGATTTGGAGAAGGGGCGGAGGGATAGCAGAGCAGGGAGAGGCTGGTGCTGCTACTAGGGGGCTCATACCATGGGGGAGTAATAAAGCCCACCATAATGCCCCCCCAGTAGTAATAATTCTCCTTATTATGTGACAGTGCAAAAAATACCCCCTTGTAATGCCCCCAGTTGAGCTAATGTCCCCATAGTGCCCCCATAATGTGCCAGTATAAAATACCACTATATAGTGCCCCCAGTAAATGCCCCCATAGTGCTCCTCTCCCCCTTCCTCCTAGTGCCCCCCATAATGTACCAGTATAAAATGCCCCATATATAGTGCCCCTGTAGATGCCCTCAGTGTCCACCATAATTTGCAAGTATAAAATACCCCTTCTTATTGCCCCCCGTAGATGACCCCATAGTACTCCTCTCCCCCCTTCCCCATAGTACCCACCATAATGTGCCCCAGTATAAAATGCTACTGTACAGAGCCCCCATATAAACTACCCCTTCTTTGTGGCCTCAGTAGATGCCCCTATAGTGCCCACCAATAATGTGCCAGTAATAAGTGCCCCTAATAATGTGCCAGTAATAAATGCCCCCAATAATGTGCCAGTAATAAGTGCCACAATCATGTGCCAGTAACAAGAGTCCCCCCATCACGTGCCATTAATAAGAGCCCCCATAACGTGCCAGTAATAAGATCCCCCATCACGTGCCAGTAATAAGAGCCCCCATCACGTGCTAGTAACAAGAGCCCCCCCATCATGTGCCAGTAACAAGAGCCCCCCATCAATTGCCAGTAATAAGAGCGCCCCCATCATGTGCCAGTAACAAGAGCGCCCCCATCATGTGCCAGTAACAAGAGCCCCCCATCATGTGCCAGTAACAAGAGCCCTTCCGTGTGCCAGTAACAAGAGCCCCCCCATCATGTGCCAGTAAGAGTCCCCCCATCATGTTCCAGTAACAAGAACCCCCCATCATGTGCTAGTAATAAGCCCCCCATCATGTGCCAGTAACAAGAGCCCCCCCACCATGTGCCAGTAATAAGCCCCCAAAATGTGCCAGTAATAAGTCCCCTCATCATGTGCTAGTAATAAGCCCCCCATCATGCGCTAGTAACAAAAGCCCCCCAATGTGCCAGTAACAAGAGCCCCATCTAATGTACCTGTAAAACTATCGTACATATAAAAAAAAAAAAACACTAATACTTACCTCCATGTCAGCGATGCGATGCAGGCCTCTTCCGGCCTGTGTCCCGCACTGTATGGCTCAGGCGGCGCGATTACGTCATCGCGCCGCCTGCGCCTGCCTCTGATAGGCTGCAGGCACTAGGCCGGCAGCTTATCAAAGGAAGGGGAAGGGACACGCCTCTCCCTCGCCCTCCCCTGCCCCGCCGCACTAGCACAGGCATCTGTATGGCTGTCCCGAGGACGGCGATACAGATGACTATAGAGATGAGCGCAATGGAGCGCTCATCTCCCTGTGCCCTGCGGCCGCCGCCCCCCCTACCCGAGCTGCTCAGTTGGGGGGGGCACATGGGGGGCACAGCATGATGTAGGGGGGGCGTGGCACCCTCTGGCCCCCCCTTTGCGACGCCACTGCTCAACTGTACAAAGTAACTCATATAGCTCAGCATTAAGACCACCATCAATCCTAGTCAAGTATCCAATGCCTTGGGCTGTGAAACAACCCCATATCATTAGGCTTCCTTCACCGAACTTGACAGTTCCTTCAATTTCTTGATCCGCTAGCCCCCTTTTACCTTGTTTCTTCTAGACCCATTTGCACCCATTAGAGCCCAGTCTACTGACTTTTGTCTTATTGCTCCAAATCACCCGTTTCCAATCTTCTACTGTCCATTGTTTGTACTTTTTCGCAAACTCGAGCTGACACTTCTTATGACGATATTGTGCTTGTTAAGCTGCGAGAAGCTTCAGTGAGCACCACAGCTTCCTCAAACAGATGAGCAGAGGTGCAGGGAGTCGGACCGCCACTGATCTCATATTGATGACCTACCCCGAGGATGGGCCATTAATATGAAAATCCTGGAAAACCCCTTTAATCCTTTAGAATTCTATGTATGGTCTTGCTCTTTCCTAGCACGACAGGGGTTCTGCAGCCCTCCAAAGAATGGGCACCTGGTAACAACTGTCACAGCTACAATGGTGTATTATTGCATTAATAAATGCAATAAAAGTATAGAACAGTACCTTGCATCAAAAAATATCTTGTGTTATTTTAATGTGATTATGACTAGCAGTGGCTTTATGGTCATAAACAAGGCTGGATCAACACTGGTGGAGGCCCCTGCAGGAAAAAAAAAGTTTAATGGTGGGCCTCTCTCCTTTTTTTAAGAAAAAAGCATGTATCCAACGAGAATATACTGTATATTCAAACACAGTGCAGAAAAAAAAATAATAATGTGGGCCAAGGTGATTGCTGGTTGTCGCACACTGTGAGACAGAGTCTAGCCCAACTGAGTTTAAACTCTTGGTGTAGCTAGAGGCTTAAAGGGTTTTACAGTACTTTGATACTGATGACCTATCCTCAGTCTAGGTTATCAATATCAGATCAGTGGGTATCAGACACCTGAAACCCCTACTGATCAGATCCTTTTGTCAGCCCCCAGAAACTATACCGTGGATGAAGCTGAAAGTAGAAGCTTCTAACCACTGTGTAGTAACTCTGCCAGCATACTGTACCTTTTACGGAGCAGATGTGGATCTACTTTGCCACTTGAACAGATTTTGCTTGGGGCTACTCCTAAGTGGCCACCCTGATTTTTACCTTTTAACCACTATACAGGGATCTGGACCTTGTTGCAGGGGAACCACCAGGCTTCTATCTCTTGGAGTAATCTCTGTTCAAGTGATGGTGGTGGGGAGCACCGAGGAGTCAGGTAAAATTGTAGTCAGTTACAGGCTGAGGTCAGGGCAGAGTTTGTGCCATCCGTTAAACAATCTGAGATCAAGGCAGGCCCAGGGTCAGAACTGAGAGATGGCAGGAGTCAGGTCAGGCAGCGAAGGGTCAATTCTGGAAAACAGGCAGACGGTACACGGACAGACAAACAGGACAGCACACCTTTGTAGGACACTAAAGGACTAGAGGACAGGGGAAGGTGCCTTAAGTACCCTTGAGTGGACGGCCATATGTGAGGAAGATTTAGATGCGCACAATGGACCTTTAAAAGACGTAGGAAGCACGTATGCACACTGGCAGTGATTGGCACTGCTGGTAAAAAGCAGGCCCCGACTGCAAGGAAGAACAACCAGGCAGCTCAGGTGGCCTGGCCCACCAAGAAGTAGGACAGGACAGGAAGGTCAGCAGGTCTGGACCCCTGGAGCCCAGAATTGGAGGGGCAGGTGAGCAGAGCGGCACCTGTACCAACCAGGAAAAGCATAGCGGTGGGCACAAGCCACCTCAGCATTGACTTGAATTGGAGCCGAGCTGCAGTACACAGACAAGACTACTACACAGTGGACGAAGCCTTGTGCTTTTGGCTATGTCTACTGCAAGCAGCTGATTAGCATAGGTGCCAGGTGTCAGACCCCCACCAATACTGATGATCTATCCTGAGGAAAACCCCTTTAACTTGTCTTCTTATGTGGCAGGTTGCAGGGGCATTGCTAGGTTAAAACATTTGGGGCCTGGGCCCCTGATGTTTTGTCCCAGGCCCCAAATGTCCTGCCTGCCAGCTAGATGCAACTGTATTGCTGTCCTCCTGTATGTTGATGTGGGAGGGAGTGATGTTATTTACATGGGACTGAATGTTACAGGGGTCTGAGGGAGTGATGTTATTTACATGGGACTGAATGTTGAGGGGGCGATGTTATTTACATGGGACTGTATTTTGAGGGGGCTGTAGATAGAGAGGGCTGTTATTTACATGGGACTGTATAGTACAGGGAGGAATATAACTACAGGGGCATTATAAATACTAGGGGCACTTAAGGGTGAGCATTATAACAGTAGGGGGAAGTATAAATACTGGGGGCACTGTATGGGTATTATAAATCCAGGGGACATTATAGGCATTCTTATTACTACTGGGGGTTCTATAGAAGTGACTTAAAGATCTGCCTTATTTATACTGGGGTCTCTGTGAGGGTATTATTAATACTGGAGGGCTCTTCTACTAACTGGGGCACTCTTGGGGAGCGTTATCACGGTTGGGGGCACTGTAGGGGGAATATTACTAATGGGGGCATTTTTGGGGAGCGTTATCATGGTCTGGGGCACTGTAGGGGGCAGTATTACTAATGAGGGCACTCTAGAAGGGAATTACTATTGGTGAGACTATGAGGAGCACTATTACTATGGGGGCACTCATTAGTCTTCAGGATAGTATTTGGGGGTATTAGGGAGCACAGGGAGCAGCAGGATAACACTGTGGGGACTCCAGGTTGGGGGATGATGATAGAAATGTGAGGAAGCTAAGATGTGTGACAAGGCGGCGGAAAGAAGTTGTACGGACCAAATGGAGAAGATGATGACAGATCTACATCGGAGGACACGTCACCTGGAGGCCCTGGATGTGACAGGTATGTGCTGCTGTATAGTAAGTACAGCAAAATGCGGTGTGTGTGGGGAGGTTTGATTTAGAGAACTGGGCCAAATTCATTGGGGCTTGGGCCCCAGATCTTTTGAGACCCTAGCAACGCCCCTTGCAGGTTGGCTTTTGGGCCCCCACAGGTCCCTTAGCCCAGATGTGACAGCTACTTTTGCTACCTCTACAGCCACTTCCCTGGGCACAGTCTCACAGGTCACACTTGGTATAATCTAAAACAAGTCCCTAATTGTAAAATGAGATGACATACTAAATTGTTATGCCTCTCTATCTATCCAAATCCTGTACATTAGAATCCCCTGTGATTCGTTCTTACAGTACACCGAAATAATGTCTCCTGACACCTATGCACACTGACAACATAAATAGGGGCGGGCACTTTTACTTTTCCAAACCAATATTTATTTCGTCTGGTCAAATCTGTGCATCTGAATAACTATTACTCAACATTATTGTACACACAGGCGTATAGCATAGCTAACCAATTTCCTCAGTGGGTCATACATATAATCCAGATGTTCCCTTATTTTATGGATGCATTGCAGGAAAATGTGTGAAGTAGAATTCACAAATAAACTGAAAGACATCCAGATTCAACACTGCAAATCTACTTAGCAGTATCACTTTAGCTTCAGGAATGTCAAGAAGTAATACTTTCCATGGAACAGCCAAAAGTCAAGGATTTCTTACTGTTTCTAACAGGACTGTACAATGTTTGGGTGAAGAAGAGGACAACTGAGGCCACCGTGGTCCATAGACTCCTCACAACGTGATAGCCTTATGCCTCAGGCCCCTTCACAGCTTACTATTTTATGCAGCATTTCCACAATTCAAAAATGAAAGAGAAGACAGACGACGTGAAATGGATGGAACAAGCATCTGAATTAATTTTCACTTATGTACATCATTTTGCAGATTCTTTGAGTATAACTCAGCTAAGGCTACTTTGGTGCGGATCCGTCATGGATATGCACAAACGCATCCGTTCAGATAATACAACCGTCTGCATCCGTTCAGAACAGATCCGTTTGTATTATCTTTAACATAGCCAAGACAGATCCGTCTTGAACACCATTGAAAGTCAATTGTGGACGGATCCGTTTTCTATTGTGTCAGATTGTGTCATAGAAAACGGATCCGTCCCCATTGACTTACATTGTGTGCCAGGATGGATCCGTCTTGAACACCATTGAAAGTCAATGGAGGACGGATTTGTTTTCTATTGTGTCAGATTGTGTCATAGAAAACGGATCCGTCCCCATTGACTTACATTGTGTACCAGGACGGATCCGTTTGCCTCAGTTTCTTCAGACGGACACATAAAACGCTGCAAGCAAAGTGCAAAATGCATTCTGAGCGGATCCTTTTCCATTCAGAATGCATTACGGCAAAATTGATCCGTTTTGGACCGCTTGTGAGAGCCCTGAACGGATCTCACAAACGAAAAGCCAAAACGCCAGTGTGAAAGTAGCCTTAACGCGTCATGCACAGAACCGTTTTTTTGGTCCATGTCTGATCCACATCTTTTAAGATCTGATGCAGACCTATTCATTTCAATGGGGTCGCAAAATTCAGGATTACTTACCGGTAATCGTTTTTCCATGAGCCCATGACAACACCCTTGAGAGACCGCCTCCTTCATCAGGACAGGAAACTAGAACGCTTGTGGAGAGCTCATAAGGAGGGGCTCTGCCCCTATAGCCTCAGTTAATATGCAAGAACTTGTCCTAACAATTTTTATATATATATGTATATATATATATATATATTATTATTTTTTTATGTATTTATTTATTTTTATATTCACATGAGTATTTCAAGGATATGAAACAACAAATATAGGGCGGGAATAAATCCCGGGTGCTATCATGGGCTCATGGAAAAACATTTACCGGTAAGTAGAGTTGAGCGGACACCTGGATGTTCGGGTTCTACGGGTTCGGCCAAACTTCACAAAAAAGTTTGAGTTCGGGACCCGAACTTGACCCCGAACCCGAACCCGAACCCCATTGAAGTCAATGGGGACCCAAACTTTGGAGCAATAAAATGGCTCTAAAAAAGTTATGGAAAGGGCTAGAGGGCTGCAAATGGACAAAAAAATCACAGAAAAAACTAAGATAAAAACATCCTGCACGGTATGATATACAAATGTGCGGATGTCCCTGGCCATATTATTGAAGAAAATCACAGAAATAAGATAATAATGCACTTAGTAAAGTAGATGCAAGCATTATATATGGACAAAGTCCTCACTCTGATATGATAATATCTGAGACACTTAGCCAATATATTTTGATCAAAACACATCTGAGCCCACCTACCAAGTGCCAAGGTGGTCTCAGGTCAGGCGGGTCCTACGCTAAACCTACCTAAGCCATTGGGCTTCTATGCAAATGGCATCAAAATGTGGTTAAGAGCATGGCAAGTGCTCTGCAAACAAATGTGGATAGGGATATGACTTAAAATAACATAAAATACGCAAAAAAAATAAATAATAATCTTGATCTAGGAGGACGAAGTCCATACGGAGTAGGAGGTTGAGGAGGCAGTGGATATGGCGGTGTAGGTGGAAGCGGCGGCGGTGGAGGAGGTAGCCAACACTGTTTTTTGGCTTTAATTTTTTTTATATATATTTTTTTGTTTAAATTAGGGTACACCCTAAAACATTCCAAAACATTGGGAAATATAACCTGTGATAACCCCCTCCAGCCGTGCTAAACACACGTTCAGACAATACACTGGCTGCAGGGCAGGCCAGCCCCTCCAAGGCGTAAAAGGGCAAGCTCAGGCCATATGCCCTATTTGGAGACCCAGAAGTTGAAGGGGGCAGACCCATCAGTCAGTACGTTTAGGTGTGTGCACACATACTGCTCCACCATGTCGCACGTCCCCGTGATGTCCACGATCCAATTGGATATCTGCTCTATCAACTTTCGATGTTCTTTCCTGCGCCTACCATGTTGATCACGGTTAGCGGAGAATCAGGGTTCCACACCGGAGAGGGAGCGTGAGAAAGGGAGACCACATCCAAGGGAGGTCAATGGCTGCAATGTGATTAAGCTAAAATATGGGACAAATTATTAAAGCCGAAGCTTCCAAGTAAAGGAGGGGGCGCGCGGCAATTACCCACTCCAGACTCGGGGAGGTAGTGACGATGAATAACAATACAGGACTCTTAAGATGTCCTGTTATTGGAATGATTAATGAAAAATTATAGCGAATGTCACTGGGGTATTTTGGATTTATAAACTTTAGACAGGAGAGGCCCTGCTGCCGCTTTGTTGACTCTAGATAACTTCTGCCTGATCGCACGTCCCCGTGACGTCCACTATCCATTTGGATATCTTCTCTATCAACTTTCGATGATCTTTTCAGCGCCTACCATGTTGAACACGGTTAATGGCGAATCAGGGTTCCACGCCGGAGATGGAGCGTGAGAAAGAGATACCACATCCAAGGGAGGTCAATGGCTCCAATGTGATCGAGCGGAAATGTGGGACAAGTTGTTGAAGTTGAGGCATCGAATGGAGAGGCGCGCGTCAATTAAAGACAAATTTTTTAGATTTAATTCCCTCTCACCTATGCAGAGCAGGGGTTTTTCATCGCCAAAAATGGGTTAATGTCACCCACCAATGGAACAGACGATTTTTAAAAATTACAGTCCCTGTCACGTATGCAGAGTTTATTCATGGCAAAAATGGTAGAATATCACCCAAGAATATAACAGACAAATTAGTGAAATGTATTTCCTTGTCCACTAGGTAGAGCAGGGGTATATCACAGCCAAAAATTGGTGAATTTCACCCGACAATGTAACAGACAAATTTGTGAAATTTGTTTACCTGTCTACTAGGTATAGCAGGGGTATATCACAGCCAAAAATTGGTGAATTTCACCCGACAATGTAACAGACAAATTAGTGAAATTTGTTTACCTGTCTACTAGGTAGAGCAGGGGTATATCACAGCCATAAATTGGTGAATTTCACCCAAAAATTTAAAAAAAATTGTGAAATTTATTTACCTGTTTACTAGGTAGAGCAGGGGTATATCACAGCCAAAAATTGGTGAATTTCACCCAAAAATTTAAATGACATAAAATAAAATACGTACAAATAAATATTATTATTAATAATTATTAATATTAATAAATTATCTTGATGTATGAGGTGGAGGTCCATATGGAGTAGGAGGTTGAGGAAGCGGTGGACGTAGCGGTGTAGGTGGAAGCGGCGGTGGATGAGGACAAGGTAGCCAACAGTGGTTTTTGTTTTTACATTTTATTTTTATTTTTTAAATTAGGGTACACCCCAAAAGAGTGGAAAATATCAAAAATACAACAATGAGCAATTGCGCTGTAGTATAACAATGGCTGGGTAAGGCCGGTATACATCTCTATTTTGCACAAGGTACGGACAAGTCCTGTGGGATCCATGCCTGGTTCATTTTATGAACGTGAGCTTGTCCACATTGGCTGTGGACAAGCGGCTGCGCTTGTCTGTGATAACGCCCCCCTGCCGTGCTAAACACACGTTCAGACAATACACTGGCTGCAGGGCAGGCCAGCACCTCCAAGGCGTAAAGGGCAAGCGCAGGCCATGTGCCCAATTTGGAGACCCAGAAGTTGAAGGTGGCAGACCCATCATTCAGTACGTGTAGGCGTGTGCACACATACTGCTCCACCATGTTGCTGAAATACTGCCTCCTGCTAAGATGTTCCATATGAGCTGGTGGGGCTGGTTGTTGTGGCATGCTAACAAAGCTTTTCCACATTTCGGCCATGCTAACCCTGCCTTCTGAGGTGCTGGTGGTGCCCCAGCTGCCTGGGCGACCTCTTCCTCCTCCTCTGCCTTCGCCTTCTGCTTCCACTGTGCCACCGCTGTCAGGTGGGAATGCCACCAGCAGCGAGTCCACCAGCGTGCGCTTGTACTCGCGCATCTTACGATCACGCTCCAGTGACAGAATTAAGGCCGGTACGTTGTCCTTGTAACGGCGATCCAGCAGCGTGGCCACCCAGTAATCAACACAAGTTAGAATGTGGGCAACTCGGCTGTCATTGCGGAGACACTGCAGCATGTAATCACCCATGTGTGCCAGGCTGCCCAGAGGCAACGACAAGCTGTCCTCTGTGGGAGGTGTATCATCTGTGTCCTCTGTATCCCCCCAGCCACACACCAGTTATGGCCATGAGCTGGTTTGGGTGCCACCCTGCTGTGAACACGGTTCCTCCTCCTCATCCTCCACCTCGTCATCCTCCAGAACTGTGCCCTGGCTAGACAATTGTGTACCTGGCACTTGTGGGTGCAGGAACCTACCCTCGGAGCCACTTGTGAATGACTGGCCGGAAACCCTATGAAATGATCCCTCTTCCTCCTCCTCCTCCTGTGCCACATCCTCTTCCATCATCGCCTGAAGCGTTTTTTCAAGGAGGCATAGAAGTGGGACAGTAACGCTGAGAACGGCGTTATCGGCACTGGCCATGTTGGTGGAGTACTCGAAACAGCGCAACAAGGAACACAGGTCTCGCATGGAGGCCCAGTCATTGCCTTGTGGGCACGTCGCATATGAGGCGGTGAGCGAGAAGGCCGAAGTTACGCTGCAGAGCTGACAGGCGAGCAGCAACAGGGTGAGAAAGCCGAAAGAGCGCACAGATGGCCCGCACTTTCTGCAGCAGCTCTGACATATCGAGGTAATTTGTCTGCACCACCAAATTCAGCACATGCGCCAGGCAAGGGATGTGCGTCAAACTGACTAGTCCCAGAGCTGCTATGAGATTTTGCCCATTATCGCACACCACCAGGCCGAGCTTGAGGCTCACTGGCACCAACCACTCATCGGTCTGTTGTTCAATGCCCGTCCACAGCTTCTGCGCGGTGTGGGGTTTGTCCCCCAAACAGATACGTTTTTAAACTGCCTACTGTCGTTTACCCCTGGCTGTGCTGAAGTTGGTGGTGAAGGTGTTACGCTGACCGGATGAGGAAGCGGAGTAGGAGGAGGAAGCAACAGGAGGCAAACTAAAGCGCCCTGCAATCCTCGGTGGTGGAAGGACATGCGCCAAACTGCTATCCGCCTCAGGCCCAGCCACCACTGCATTTACCCAGTGTGCTGTTAGGGAGATATAATGTCCCTGACCAAGCTTACTGGTTCACGTATCCGTAGTTAGGTGGACCTTGCCACAGATGGCGTTGCGCAGTGCACACCTGATTTTGTCCCCCACTTGGTTGTGCAGGGAAGGGATGTCTCGCCTGGAAAAGTAGTGGTGGATGGGCACGATGTACTGTGGGAGAGCCACCGCCATAAGGCTTTTACAACTATCCGTCTCCACCAGACAGGATGACAGCATTTCGAGGGCCAGTAATTTTGAAATGCTGGCATTTAGGGCCAGGGAGCGCGGGTTGGTAGGGGGGTACTTCCTCTTTCGCTCCAGTGTTTGGTAGATGGAGAGCTGAACGCTTCTGTGGGACATTGTGGGGATGCTTGGTGACCCAGGTGGTGGGGTTGCTGGCAGATCCTCTGTTTGTGGGGTGGCAGGTGCCACTGTCACTCCAGAGGTGGATGAAGAGGCCGAGACTGCAGAAGAAAAGGAAGCAGGAGGAGCCAGAGACCTTTCTTGGTTTTTGAGGTGTCTACTCCACTGCAGCTGGTCATGCAGGTTGTGCTCAGGTTGAGAACGTTTATGCCTCGCTTCAGGCTCTGATTGCACAGCGTGCAAACCACTCATGTCTTGTCGTCAGCACATTGTCTGAAGAACTGCCACGCCAGGGAACTCCTTGGAGCTGGCTTTGGCGTGCTCGGTCCCTTGTTGCGTTGGGCAGTAGCAGGTGTACTGTGTAGGGGACGGCCGCTCCGCTTTTGCACCCTGCTCCCTCTTTTGCTGTGCTTGTAGCTCTTCATCTGAACTAGACAGGTCAGTCGCATGACCTTGATTCCATTTGGGGTCGAGGACCTCATCGTTCTCCACATCATCTTCCACCCAGTCTTCACCCCTGCCCTCCTTTTCGGCCACAGCAGTTGGCACCTGTGTTTCGTCAACATCCGAGACGTGCTGCGGTGGTCCTCCCATGTACTCATCTTGAAACATAAGTGGTTGGGCATCGGTGCACTCAATCTCTTCCACTTATGGGGCAGGGCTATGTGGATGGCCCTAGGAAACCCTGCTAGCAGAGTCATCAAAAAGCAGAATAGACTGCTGCATTACTTGGGGCTCAGACTGCTTGGCTGATTTGCAAGAGGGTGAGGTGAAAGACTGATGGACATTGGCTGCAGGTGCCAACTCTGATATTTCAGCAGGAGACTGGGTGGGAGACAATGTGAAGGAACCCAATCTACTATCGCCTGTACTTGTTCTGGCCTCACCATTCGTAGAGCTGCATTAGGCCCAAACAAATAACGCTGAAAGTTCTGTCGCCTACTCGCACCTGAGGAAGGTGTTTTACTTGTGCATGTAGCTGGCACAGATCGACCACGTCCTCTCCCTGCAACAGGACGTCCACCAGCAGCACCACGACCGGGCCACGTCCCTTATTTGATGCTCTCCTCCTTCTCTGCAAATTTAGGATCTTGCCCAAAATGGGTGTTTTTTTAATAACAGATTATAACAGCAGTATCTAACCCGTGTATTTCACACTGACAGATGCAGAAAAGGCCGCAAATGTAGTATTATGTAGGGTATTGCCAAGAATGGGTGTTTTTTTAAACCCAGAAAATTATTGCAGTATTTCAAGCTTGTATTTCACATTGACAAATGCTGAAAAGGCCCCTGATGTAGGGTATTGCCAAAAATGGGTGTTCATTTAAACCCAGAAAATTATTGCAGTATTTCAAGCTTGTATTTAACACTGACAGATGCAGCAAATGCAGCAAATTTAGTATTTTGCCCAAAATGGGTGTTTTTTTAATAACAGAATATAACAGCAGTATCTAACGCTTGTATTTCACACTGACAGACGCAGCAAAGGCTGCAAATTTAGTATTTTGTCAAAAATTTGTGTTTTTTTAAAGCGAGAAAATTATTTCAGTATTTCAAGCTTGTATTTTACACTGACAAATGCTGCAAAGGCACCAGATGTAAGATATTGCCAAAAATGAGTGTTTTTGTAAACCCAGAATATTATTGCAGTATCTAACGCTTGTATTTCACACTGACAGATGCAGCAAACGTCGCAAATTTATTATTTTGCCCCAAATAGGTGGGGGGGTTTTTATAACAGAATATAACAGCAGTATCTAACGCTTGTATTTCACACTGACAGATGCAGCAAAGGCCTCAAATTTAGTATTTTGCCCAAAATGGGTGTTTTTTTAAAGCCAGAAAATTATTTCAGTATTTCAAGCTTGTTGTCACGGAGGAGAGAGGTCACCTCCTAAAGCGTCCTTAACTCTGACCCTGACTCCTAACCGTATGAGCCAACCCAGATGGTAGGAGGGCTCATACTCAGGAACCTCGGGTCCCTACTAGCCCTCAGGAAATCCCTGGACTAGGAGCAGGGTAAGACGACCTGTTCCTCCTAGACACGGACGAACAGGAGTCTAAACTGACCAAGCTGCAAAGAAAGGGAAACATATATAACATATGGATATGGCAGGTGAGTGAAACCACTTCCACACCTACCTTCCACAGACACACAGACTGGAACCAGTGCTCAAACGCTGATGTCCACACCAAACACAAAGGGAGACAGCACACAAACATTAAACACACAGGAACCAGATCCATAGCTGCAATAAGGTAAAACACCACACAAACATAAGCTTAACATCAGTACATGTTTTATGACTACAAGGGTGGCCCTCACTAGACAGATGGTATAAGACCAGGAGGATGACTCCAGCATAAGGCATGGCTGGAGTACCCCTCAGCTACAGGGATCCAGCAGAGGCAAAATAGCCCAAGTAGCCACACACACACAAACTAGGAAGGGAGTTAACCCTTCTAACACCAAACAAGGTAAGTGTCACTTAAAGGGGATATGCACACATAACATAAATCCCGTGTACACCAAACATAGAAAGTGAACACATACATACATATGTTGCCAGATGCAACCGCATGCCTTGACAGCGAGCCGCCTAGCAACCAGCTCAGGCTGCTACACTGCCAAACCTAATTATGTTGCCAGCGGCAACCACACGTGAGACAAACATACAAACTGTCCTCACCAGCGGATAGACAACAAGCAGACCGCTGGCAACTGCATGAGACACAATGAGTCACGACCATAGGCCGTGACACTTGTATTTCACACTGACAAATGCTGCAAAGGCACTAGATGTAGGATATTTCCAAAAATGGGCGTTTTTATAAACCCAGAATATTATTTCAGTATTTCAAGCTTGTATTTCACACTGACAGATGCAGCAAACGCCGCAAATTTAGTATTTTGCCCAAAATGGGTGTTTTTTCAATAACAGAATATAACAGCAGTATCTAACGCTTGTATTTCACACTGACAGATGCAGCAAAGGCTTTAAATTTAGTATTTTGGCCAAAATGGGTGTTTTTTTAAACCAAGAATATTATTGCAGTATTTCAAGCTTGTATTACACACTAACAAATGCAGCATAGGCCCCAGATGTAGGGTTTTGCCAAAAAATAGGTGTTTTTTTAAACCCAGAAAATTATTGCACTATTTCAAGCTTGTATTTAACACTGACAGATGCAGCAAACGCCGCAAATTTTGTATTTTGCCCAAAATGGGTGTTTTTTAATAACAGAATATAACAGCAGTATCTAACGCTTGTGTTTCACACTGACAGATGCAGCAAAGGCTGAAAATTTAGTATTTTGCCAGAAAATTATTGCAGTATTTCAAGCTTGTATTTCACACTGACAAATGCTGCAAAGGCACCAGATGTAGGATGGAAATTGCCAAAAATGGGTGTTTTTTTAAACCCAGAATATTATTGCAGTATCTCAAGCTTGTATTTCACACTGACAGATGCAGCAAACTCCGCAAATTTAGTATTTTGCCCAAAATTGGTGTTTTTTTAAACCAAGAATATTATTGCAGTATTTCAAGCGTGTATTTCACACAAACAAATGCAGCATAGGCCCCAGATGTAGGGTTTTGCCAAAAATAGGTGTTTTTTTAAACCCAGAAAATTATTTCAGTATTTCAAGCTTGTATTTAACACTGACAGATGCAGCAAAGGCCTCAAATTTAGTATTTTGCCCATAATGGGTGTTTTTTTAAAGCCAGAAAATTATTTCAGTATTTCAAGCTTGTATTTCACACTGACAAATGCTGCAAAGGCACCAGATGTAAGATATTGCCAAAAATGAGTGTTTTTGTAAACCCAGAATATTATTGCAGTATCTAACGCTTGTATTTCACACTGACAGATGCAGCAAACGTCGCAAATTTATTATTTTGCCCCAAATAGGTGGGGGTTTTTTTTATAACAGAATATAACAGCAGTATCTAACGCTTGTATTTCACACTGACAGATGCAGCAAAGGCCTCAAATTTAGTATTTTGCCCAAAATAGGTGTTTTTTTTAAAGCCAGAAAATTATTTCAGTATTTCAAGCTTGTTGTCACAGAGGAGAGAGGTCACCTCCTAAAGCGTCCTTAACTCTGACCCTGACTCCTAACCGTATGAGCCAACCCAGATGGTAGGAGGGCTCATACTCAGGAACCTCGGGTCCCTACTAGCCCTCAGGAAATCCCTGGACTAGGAGCAGGGTAAGACGACCTGTTCCTCCTAGACACGGACGAACAGGAGTCTAAACTGACCAAGCTGCAAGGAAAGGGAAACATATACAACATATGGATATGGCAGGTGAGTTAAACCACTTCCACACCTACCTTCCACAGACACACAGACTGGAACCAGTGCTCAAACGCTGATGTCCACACCAAATACAAAGGGAGACAGCACACAAACATTAAACACACAGGAACCAGATCCATAGCTGCAATAAGGTAAAACACCACACAAACATAAGCTTAACATCAGTACATGTTTTATGACTACAAGGGTGGCCCTCACTAGACAGATGGTATAAGACCAGGAGGATGACTCCAGCATAAGGCATGGCTGGAGTACCTCTCAGCTACAGGGATCCAGCAGAGGCAAAATAGCCCAAGTAGCCACACCCACACACACAAACTAGGAAGGGAGTTAACCCTTCTAACACCAAACAAGGTAAGTGTCACTTAAAGGGGATATGCACACATAACATAAATCCCGTGTACACCAAACATAGAAAGTGAACACATACATACATATGTTGCCAGATGCAACCGCATGCCTTGACAGCGAGCCGCCTAGCAACCGCCTAGCAACCAACACTGCCAAACCTAATTATGTTGCCAGCGGCAACCACACGTGAGACAAACATACAAACGGTCCTCACCAGCGGATAGACAACAAGCAGACCGCTGGCAACTGCATGAGACACAATGAGTCACGACCATAGGCCGTGACACTTGTATTTCACACTGACAAATGCTGCAAAGGCACCAGATGTAGGATATTTCCAAAAATGGGCGTTTTTATAAACCCAGAATATTATTTCAGTATTTCAAGCTTGTATTTTACACTGACAGATGCAGCAAACGCCGCAAATTTAGTATTTTGCCCAAAATGGGTGTTTTTTCAATAACAGAATATAACAGCAGTATCTAACGCTTGTATTTCACACTGACAGATGCAGCAAAGGCCTCAAATTTAGTATTTTGGCCAAAATGGGTGTTTTTTTAAACCAAGAATATTATTGCAGTATTTCAAGCTTGTATTTCACACTAACAAATGCAGCATAGGCCCCAGATGTAGGGTTTTGCCAAAAAATAGGTGTTTTTTTAAACCCAGAAAATTATTGCACTATTTCAAGCTTGTATTTAACACTGACAGATGCAGCAAACGCCGCAAATTTTGTATTTTGCCCAAAATGGGTGTTTTTTAATATAACAGCAGTATCTAACGCTTGTGTTTCACACTGACAGATGCAGCAAAGGCTGAAAATTTAGTATTTTGCCAAAAATGGGTGTTTCTTTAAAGCCAGAAAATTATTGCAGTATTTCAAGCTTGTATTTCACACTGACAAATGCTGCAAAGGCACCAGATGTAGGATGGAAATTGCCAAAAATTGGTGTTTTTTTAAACCCAGAATATTATTGCAGTATTTCAAGCTTGTATTTCACACTGACAGATGCAGCAAACTCCGCAAATTTTGTATTTTGCCCAAAATTGGTGTTTTTTTAAACCAAGAATATTATTGCAGTATTTCAAGCGTGTATTTCACACTAACAAATGCAGCATAGGCCCCAGATGTAGGGTTTTGCCAAAAATAGGTGTTTTTTTAAACCCAGAAAATTATTTCAGTATTTCAAGCTTGTATTTAACACTGACAGATGCAGCAAAGGCCTCACATTTAGTATTTTGCCCAAAATGGGTGTTTTTTTAAAGCCAGAAAATTATTTCAGTATTTCAAGCTTGTATTTCACACTGACAAATGCTGCAAAGGCACCAGGTGTAGGATATTGTCAAAAATGGGCATTTTTGTAAACCCAGAATATTATTGCAGTATTTCAAGCTTGTATTTCACACTGACAGATGCAGCAAACTCCGCAAATTTAGTATTTTGCCCAAAATGTTTTTTTTTTAAAGCCAGAAAAAGATTTCAGTATTTCAAGCTTGTATTTGACACTGACAAATGCTGCAAAGGCACCAGATGTAGGATATTGCCATAAAATGGGCATTTTTGTAAACTCAGAATATTATTGCAGTATTTCAAGCTTGTACTTCACACTGACAGATGCAGCAAACGCCGCAAATTTAGTATTTTGCCCAAAATGGGTGTTTTTTTAATAACAGAATATAACAGCAGTATCTAACTCTTGTATTTCACACTGACAGATGCAGCAAAGGCCTCAAATTTAGTATTTTGCCCAAAAATGGGTGTTTTTTTAAAACCAAGAATATTATTGCAGTATTTCAAGTTTGTATTTCACACTAACAAATGCAGCATAGGCCTCAGATGTAGGGTTTTGCCAAAAATTATTGCAGTATTTCAAGCTTGTATTTAACACTGACAGATGCAGCAAACGCCTCAAATTTAGTATTTTGCCAAAAATGAGTGGTTTTTTTAAAGCCTGAATATTATTGCGGTATTTCAAGCTTGTATTTCACACTAACAAATGTAGCATAGGCCCCAGATGTAGGGTATTGCCAAAAATGGGTGCTTTCTTAATATAACAGCAGTATCTAACGCTTGTGTTTCACACTGACAGATGCAGCAAAGGCTGAAAATTTAGTATTTTGCCAAAAATGGGTGTTTTTTTAAAGCCAGAAAATTATTGCAGTATTTCAAGCTTGTATTTCACACTGACAAATGCTGCAAAGGCACCAGATGTAGGATGGAAATTGCCAAAAATTGGTGTTTTTTTAAACCCAGAATATTATTGCAGTATTTCAAGCTTGTATTTCACACTGACAGATGCAGCAAACTCCGCAAATTTAGTATTTTGCCCAAAATTGGTGTTTTTTTAAACCAAGAATATTATTGCAGTATTTCAAGCGTGTATTTCACACTAACAAATGCAGCATAGGCCCCAGATGTAGGGTTTTGCCAAAAATAGGTGTTTTTTTAAACCCAGAAAATTATTTCAGTATTTCAAGCTTGTATTTAACACTGACAGATGCAGCAAAGGCCTCACATTTAGTATTTTGCCCAAAATGGGTGTTTTTTTAAAGCCAGAAAATTATTTCAGTATTTCAAGCTTGTATTTCACACTGACAAATGCTGCAAAGGCACCAGGTGTAGGATATTGTCAAAAATGGGCATTTTTGTAAACCCAGAATATTATTGCAGTATTTCAAGCTTGTATTTCACACTGACAGATGCAGCAAACTCCGCAAATTTAGTATTTTGCCCAAAATGTTTTTTTTTTAAAGCCAGAAAAAGATTTCAGTATTTCAAGCTTGTATTTGACACTGACAAATGCTGCAAAGGCACCAGATGTAGGATATTGCCATAAAATGGGCATTTTTGTAAACTCAGAATATTATTGCAGTATTTCAAGCTTGTACTTCACACTGACAGATGCAGCAAACGCCGCAAATTTAGTATTTTGCCCAAAATGGGTGTTTTTTTAATAACAGAATATAACAGCAGTATCTAACTCTTGTATTTCACACTGACAGATGCAGCAAAGGCCTCAAATTTAGTATTTTGCCCAAAAATGGGTGTTTTTTTAAAACCAAGAATATTATTGCAGTATTTCAAGTTTGTATTTCACACTAACAAATGCAGCATAGGCCTCAGATGTAGGGTTTTGCCAAAAATTATTGCAGTATTTCAAGCTTGTATTTAACACTGACAGATGCAGCAAACGCCTCAAATTTAGTATTTTGCCAAAAATGAGTGGTTTTTTTAAAGCCTGAATATTATTGCGGTATTTCAAGCTTGTATTTCACACTAACAAATGTAGCATAGGCCCCAGATGTAGGGTATTGCCAAAAATGGGTGCTTTTTTAATATAACAGCAGTATCTAACGCTTGTGTTTCACACTGACAGATGCAGCAAAGGCTGAAAATTTAGTATTTTGCCAAAAATGGGTGTTTTTTTAAAGCCAGAAAATTATTGCAGTATTTCAAGCTTGTATTTCACACTGACAAATGCTGCAAAGGCACCAGATGTAGGATGGAAATTGCCAAAAATTGGTGTTTTTTTAAACCCAGAATATTATTGCAGTATTTCAAGCTTGTATTTCACACTGACAGATGCAGCAAACTCCGCAAATTTAGTATTTTGCCCAAAATTGGTGTTTTTTTAAACCAAGAATATTATTGCAGTATTTCAAGCGTGTATTTCACACTAACAAATGCAGCATAGGCCCCAGATGTAGGGTTTTGCCAAAAATAGGTGTTTTTTTAAACCCAGAAAATTATTTCAGTATTTCAAGCTTGTATTTAACACTGACAGATGCAGCAAAGGCCTCACATTTAGTATTTTGCCCAAAATGGGTGTTTTTTTAAAGCCAGAAAATTATTTCAGTATTTCAAGCTTGTATTTCACACTGACAAATGCTGCAAAGGCACCAGGTGTAGGATATTGTCAAAAATGGGCATTTTTGTAAACCCAGAATATTATTGCAGTATTTCAAGCTTGTATTTCACACTGACAGATGCAGCAAACTCTGCAAATTTAGTATTTTGCCCAAAATGTTTTTTTTTTAAAGCCAGAAAAAGATTTCAGTATTTCAAGCTTGTATTTGACACTGACAAATGCTGCAAAGGCACCAGATGTAGGATATTGCCATAAAATGGGCATTTTTGTAAACTCAGAATATTATTGCAGTATTTCAAGCTTGTACTTCACACTGACAGATGCAGCAAACGCCGCAAATTTAGTATTTTGCCCAAAATGGGTGTTTTTTTAATAACAGAATATAACAGCAGTATCTAACTCTTGTATTTCACACTGACAGATGCAGCAAAGGCCTCAAATTTAGTATTTTGCCCAAAAATGGGTGTTTTTTTTAAACCAAGAATATTATTGCAGTATTTCAAGTTTGTATTTCACACTAACAAATGCAGCATAGGCCTCAGATGTAGGGTTTTGCCAAAAATTATTGCAGTATTTCAAGCTTGTATTTAACACTGACAGATGCAGCAAACGCCTCAAATTTAGTATTTTTCCCAAAATGGGTGTTTTTTTTAATAACAGAATATAACAGCAGTATCTAACACTTGTATTTCACACTGACAAATGCAGCAAACGCCTCAAATTTAGTATTTTGCCAAAAATGAGTGGTTTTTTTAAAGCCTGAATATTATTGCGGTATTTCAAGCTTGTATTTCACACTAACAAATGTAGCATAGGCCCCAGATGTAGGGTATTGCCAAAAATGGGTGCTTTTTTAAACCCAGAAAATTATTGCAGTATTTCAAACTTGTATTTAACACTGACAAATGCTGCAAAGGCCCCAGATGTAGGGTCTTGCAAAAAATGGGTGATTTTTTCAAACCCAGAATATAATTGCAGTATTTCAAGATTTGACTGTCACAAATGCACATATGCTGTGCTGGTGAACTGAACTTGCATAAAATGGATAAAAGTTATTTTTCTGTGTCACTGGGCTCAGGGCAGGGTAAAAAGATTGTGCACTGCACCCACAAAACAAAATCTATGCTGTGTTAACAAGCACTTCTGATTAAAGATTTTTTCCTATTCTCTCCCTCACATTAGCAGCATCCTATCCCTACACTAATCAGAGCAGAGCTACATGACTTCAGCTTATACTGTATAGAGGCTGGGTCACATGCTGCACTGGCCAATCACAGCCATGCCATTTGTAGGCATGGCTGTTATGGCTTCTAAGGGCACACAAGTTAAACGCTTGTTGATTGGCTGCTTTGCAGCTTTTCAAAAAGCACCATTAACTCGCCAAACACCGAACCCGAACTTTTACTGAAAAATTCGAGTTTGGTTCCGGGGTCAAAAAATCCTAAAGTTCGGTACGAACCCGAACTTTACAGTTCGGGTTCGCCCAACCCTACCGGTAAGTAATCCTGAATTTCCCCTACGCCCATGACAGCACCCTTGAGAGACGACTAGAATAAAACTAGCTTAGGGGGGGACTACCGCCTGCAATACTTTTCTACCGAAGGAAAGATGATCATTAGAGTCTAAATCTAACTTGTAGTGATGAAAAAAGGTACTTGGAGACTTCCATGTGGCAGCCCTACAGATCTGCTCTAAAGATGCATTAGCCCTTTCAGCCCATGAAAATGAAACTGACATTCTCTTAGGATCTGCCGGATCTGCCACTGCAGCATCCTGGAGCGAAACAGGGATCAACCTACTGCCGGAATTGTGGAGGTCATTCTGCCAAGAACTGCTATCCCTTGTCTGATAGTTAGATTTTTTTAAGCCACCAAGACTCGCACGTCTTCTCTTAATTTGTCTACTTTGTGCTGAGGGAGGATGCACCGTAGATTTACTGAATCTAGGATAAAACCTAGAAAGACACATTTTTGGGAAGGGTTTAGGTTGGATTTTTCCCAGTTTATCTGCCATCCAAGATTTATTAAAATGTTTACCACTTCCAGCAGCTGAGAGGATAGAAGTTCCACAGACTCTGCTACTATCAGGAGGTCGTCTAGGTAAGGTATAACGAGAGTGTCTTTTTCCCTTAAGTGGGCCATGACCTCTGCCATTAACTTTGTAAAAAGTCTTGGAGCCTGTGAAATTCCAAAAGGAAGAGCTCTGTACTGTAGATGATGTACCTGACCTTCCAAAGACACAGCTACTCTGAGGTATTTCTGAAAATCGGCATGAATAGGGACATGATAGTAAGCGTCCTTTATGTCTAAGGTGGCCATCACACAGTCCTTGAAAAGATGCTTTATTGCCGACTGCACAGACTCCATTCCGAATTTTTTGTAGATGAGGTATTGATTTAAGTCTTTCAGATTTATGATCATTCTGAAGGAACCGTCCGGCTTGGTTACAAGAAAAGGGAAGAATAAAACTCCCTTCCTTTTTCTGAGTCTTGGACAGGAACTAGGACATTTTTCTTTAAAAGAGAAAACACTTCCTCTTTTAGAGATAGATTTTTTGCTGAATCTCTCCGGAGGGGGAGAGATAAACTCTAGACTGAAACCGTCTTTCACGATACCATTTATCCAGGGGCTTGCAGATAGTCTTCCCCCCACAGGACAGTAACCGTCATTGTTGGCTAGACTTGGGGCCTGAAGAAGACTGGGAATTAAAGAGGAAACCTCTATCCCTTCTACCCTTGTTATCTCTCCACCTGTTTTGCTTTTTATTTGCTTTATCGAAACTTCTCTTATTTTTCAAAAAAAACTGCTGCTTCCTAGGGGGATTAGACACGGGAAACCCCTTCCTATTATCAGAGGCTTTTTCCAAGAGGTCATCCAGAACTGAATCAAACAGAAATTCACCCTGACATGGGATAGAACACAGTTTGTTTTTCGAACTTGTGTCCCCAGACCATCTCTTCAGCCAAATCGCTCTTCTAGCTGAATTGAAAAAAGCGGCGGATCTGGCATTTAATCTTAATGCATCAGCTGATGCATCTGAAATAAAGTCGACCGCCTTAAGTATAGTGGGGAAAAAACTTAGAAGCTAGTCCCTTGAGGTCTTATTCTGGATGTGGGATTCTAAATCCTGAAGCCACAATTTCAAAGATCTGGCAGTGGAGGTAGTGGCTATATTAGGCTTTATTAAGGTACAGCCCTTCTATCCATCGGGTCTTTTAGGGCGCCAAGATCCTCAAAAGGCAAGGCAGATTTTTTTGAGATTTTCGCAATAGGGGCATCTAGTTTAGGAGGCCTGTCCCAACAGGATGACTCGCCTTCATCAAAGGGATACTTTCTTTTTACACTTCTGGGAATAAAAAACTTTTTATCCATTTTTTTCCATTCTTTCTGAATTAAATGTTTTAAATGTTCGTTTAACGGAAAGGCTCTAGATCTTTTGTGACCCAGATCCCCAAACATTATATCTTGAATGGACTTTTGTTCTTTGGATTCATCCACCTTTATCGTGGTTCTAATAGCCTTGAGTAAGGAATCTGTATCCTCATGGGGGAATAAAGGTCTACCCGAGGAAACTTCATCCAAGGAGGAGCTTGAACTATCTAGGATCTCTCCTTGCTCACTCTCCTCGGAAGATTCACTATCAGATATGATATTAGAATCACCTTGCTTGCCTGCGGTTGAGGGAGGTAGGCACTTCTTAAACATTTTGATAGAATCAGAGACCTCAGATTTGACAATCTCTTTGATGTTCTGAAGTAATGATGGGGATTCCTCCTCTACCACTTTATTAGCACAATGCTGACATAACATTTTAGACCAGGAAGAGGCGAGTTTTTTCTTGCAGACGGCACACTCTCTTCCTTTAATTTTAGCAGTGGCTTTCCTGGGGGCCTCTTTAGTATTCTAAAACAAATCAGAGAATAAAAAAAAAATTAGGCATAAAAGGGAGGAATCCAAAATGTGGGTATTGACCCCCTTAGCCCACCAGGAATACCGGTCTGCCATCATGACCATCCTGTACATCAGCGCGCTGACCGCTCTCTTCTTCCATGTCTCCGGATAGAGCGTCCATATGCACCTAGGGATACTAACAGGCTGGCTGGGGATCCTTCTGACCGCATGCTGAGAAGGAGGTTGAACTACCTGTATGAAGTCCAAACAACCCAGGTCAAGTCCCTGCCGGCATATCAGATGCGGCCTTCATGGGGAGGATGCACAATCTTGCTTCCGGAACGCTACCCGGAATCAACATGCATTCCAAATACCAGAAGTCACAACCCGCAACTTCCGGTCTACACACAGAGCATGCCTAGAAAGAAAAAGGACCTCCCCCCGCCGCTGTAAGGCTAGCGGAATCCAGAAGAAGCAGTACCGGCTCCAGATCACCCAAACACTGCCAGGAAGATCCGGCGTGCCGGGGCTACCTCACAGTAAGTCCCGGGACTGCACTGAAAAAGCCAGCTCGACAATTCAACCATAAGTCCGAGACCCAGAAGGACACTGCCCCAGACTTGGCAGGCAGCTCCTAGTAGAGTCTTACTCCGCACCAGGTAACCCACACTAGCAATAATGCACTGGGCTCCTGCAGCCTAATTCTCTAAGCTCTCCACCGCATGTCCTATCCTTAGGACAGGAAACAGGAACTGAGTCTATAGGGGCAGAGCCCCTCCTTATGAGCTCTCCACAAACGTTCCTGTTTCCTGTCCTGATGAAGGAGGCGGTCTCTCAAGGGTGCTGTCATGGGCATAGGGGAAAAATGCAGATAGCACACTGTGTGCTGTACGCATCCATATGTCTGTTTCGCCGCCCCCCCCAAAAAAATAAAAAATAAAAAATAGAAGATGCCTCATTCTTGTCCATTTTGTGGACAAGAGTAGTCCTTTTTAACATAGGGTGGGGTGTGCAGTATGGGAAAATGAGGAACGTACATGGATGGTATATATGTTTTGCGGATCCGAGATTTACGGACCACAAAACAGATACGGTCATGTGCATAGGGCATAAAGGGAATGTCACGTGGACATCATAGAGGGGCGTCCATAGCTCGAGATCCACTATGTTAGCTAGAACACAAAGCCACTCAAAGAGCTGCTCCTCTCTGATGACCTCTGTGTCCATCTGCATCACTCAGATGTTTATCTATAGCCGGGACTCCAGCTGTGGTGAAACTACAACTCCCAGCATGAACACTTGCTTTGCTGTTTTCGGATCTCCCATAGACATTTACTGGGGCATACTGGGATTTGTAGTTTCACAATAGCTGGAGTGCCTGAGGTTGCTGACCACTGATCTCTAGGTTCAGAGATAACCACACACGGATTAATGTTAATTGTCATGCTGCACCTGTCCCCTCATCTGACATGTCTGTTTTAGTAACTACTAGTGTAATACCAACAGTGGCGTCGCCAGGGGGGGGCTAGAGGGGGCCACGTGCCCCCCTACATCACGCTGTGCCCCACCATGTGCCCCCCCAAATAAAATGCCCCCCCCCCAAGTGAGCCGCCGCACTGCCGCAGTCGGGTACAGGGAGATGAGCACTTCCATTGCGCTCATCTCCATAGTAATCTGCCTGTGCTGCGGCGGTGCAGGGGAGGGAGAGGCGTGTCCCTTCCCCTTCCTCTGATAGGCTGCAGGCACTAGTGCCTGCAGCCTATCAGAGGCCGGCGCAGGCGGCGCGATGACGTCATCGCGCCGTCTGAGCCATACAGCGCGGGACACAGGCCGGAAGAGGCCTGCATCGCATCACTGACATGGAGGTAAGTATAAGTGTTTTTTTGGGTTTTTTTGCAATATTTTTACAGGCACAATAAGGGGGGCTCTTGTTACTGGCACATTGGGGGGCTAATTACTGGCACATTGGGGGGGGGGCTTATTACTGGCACATTGGGGGGGCTTATTACTGGCACATTGGGGGGCTTATTACTGGCACATTGGGGGGCTTATTACTGGCACATGGGGGGGCTTATTACTGGCACATTGGGGGGCTTATTACTGGCACATTGGGGGGGCTTATTACTGGCACATTGGGGGGGCTTATTACTGGCACATTGGGGGGCTTATTACTGGCACATTGGGGGGCTTATTACTGGTACATTGGGGGGGCTTATTACTGGCACATTGGGAGGGGCTTATTACTGGCACATTGGGGAGGCTTATTACTGGCACATTGGGGGGGCTTATTACTGGCACATTGGGGGGGCTTATTACTGGCACATTGTGGGGGCTTATTACTGGCACATTGGGGGGGCTTATTACTGGCACATGAGGGGGCTTATTACTGGCACATGATGGGGGGCTTATTACTGGCACATGATGGGTGGCTTATTATAATACTGGCACATGATGGGGGGCTCTTGTTACTGGAACATTGGGGGGGGCTCTTGTTACTGGCACGTGATGGGGGCTCTTGTTACTGGCACGTGATGGGGGCTCTTGTTACTGGCACGTGATGGGGGCACTTATTACTGGCACTTGATGGGGGGCACTTATTACTGGCACGTTATTGGGGGCACTTATTACTGGCATGTTATTGGTGGGCACTATAGGGGCATCTACCGAGGCCACTAAGAAAGGGTATTTTATATAGGGGGCTCTGTACAGTAGCATTTTATACTGGGACACATGGTGGGTACTATGGGGAAGGGGGAGAGAAGTACTATGGAGTCATCTACGAGGGGCACTAAGAAGGGGTATTTTATACTTGCAAATTATGGGGGACACTGAGGGCATCTACTGGGGCACGATATATGGGGCATTTTATACTGGTACATTATGGGGGGCACTAGGAGGAAAGGGGGAGAGGAGCACTATTGGGGCATTTACTAGGGGCACTATATAGGGGTATTTTATACTGGCACATTATGGAGGCACTATGGGGACATTAGCTCAACTGGGGGCATTACAAGGGGTATTTTTTGCATTGTCACATTATAAGGAGAATTATTTCTACTGGGGGGGCATTATGGTGGGCTTTATTACTCCCCCATGGTATGACCCCCTAGTAGCAGCACCAGCCTCTCCCTGCTCTGATATCCCTCTGCCCCTTCTCTACATCCTTATTATGAAATCTTTCTCATTAGGATAAAGCACAACATCAGCTCCGCCGAGCGCCCGGCCAAGTGTTGAAGTGGTGTCCGAGATCGCCAAGGGCCAAGCCAAGTATTTGTAAGTTTTCATGTGAAATATGTTTATGTTATAAACATATAGCCTACACTGTGCCCCACAATGTACAGTATACCTCTACACTGTGCCACACAATGTACAGTATACTTCTACACTGTGCCACACAATATACAGTATACCTCTACGCTGTGTCACACAATATACAGTATACTTCTACACTGTGCCACACAATGTACAGTATACCTCTACACTGTGCCACACAATGTACAGTATACCGCTACACTGTGCCACACAATGTACAGTATACCGCTACACTGTGCCACACAATGTACAGTGTGGCACATAAGTGGTTGTGCGTCAGTGCATTCTATGTCTTCCACCCCTGGGGAAGGGCTAGGTGGATGCCCTTGGGAAACCCTGACAGCAGAGTCTTCAAACAGCATAAGAGACTGCTGCATGACTTGAGGCTCAGACAGGTTCCCCGATATGCACGGGGGTGATGTGACAGACTGATGGGCATGGGTCTCAGGCGCCACCTGTGCGCTTTCTGCAGAAGACTGGATGGGAGATAATGTGAACATGCTGGATCCACTGTCGGCCACCCAATTGACTAGCGCCTGTACTTGCTCAGGCCTTACCATCCTTAGAACGGCATTAGGCCCGACCAAATATCGCTGTAGATTCTGGCGGCTACTGGGACCGGAGGTAGTAGGTTCAGTAGGACGTGTAGCTGTGGCAGAACGGCCACGTCCTCTCCCTGCACGAGAGGCTCCACCAACACCACCACCACGACCATGACCGTGTCCCTTATTAGATGTTTGCCTCATAGTTAGCGTTTACAAAGGAATGTAAAAAGTGGTTAAGTCTGTTAAAAAAAATTAACCGGCAATAAAAACCCTGATGTAGGGTATTGCACTCAAATTTTTTTTTTTTAACTCTATATGACAGCGGTATTTGTGGCCTAAATGTGACACTAGTTAATTCAATGAAGTGGCTCACTGCTGTTAGCGGGTGGTACGGTGCTACAAACTAAAAATTGAGGACACCCCACCTCAATGTGTGAAATATGTAAAAAGAGTAAGGAAGCGAGCACTCACTCTATGGCAATTACTCAGATTTATTAATTAAAATAAGTCAAAATATTACACTTCAATATAAAATACAATAATTAAAATACAATGGTTATAAAATACAATATTATGTATGACTAAATGGTCGACCATATATATGACACTATTCGGAATGTCGCAAATATAGTTGATGGAGGAAATAATAACTGCCTGTAGAAAATAATTCAAGAAAAAGAAAAGGATACCTGTTGGAGCCCTGCACAATCGTGCACGCTAGTATGCTAGTAATCCTTCCTATGGCAAATAGAAACGTCCGGATCAATGTATCAGTACATGCACTGAACCGCATCAAACACTTTAGCCGTTATCTATATTCAGCTGTTAGATGATTAGTTCGTATAGACAGTCTATGATATCGGCTCGACTCTTACCTCTGAATAGAGGATGGTCCTTGCTAAGGAGTAAGTGGTCTTACCTCCTATGATATTATGTTTGAAGATCTCTTCCTTGGTGCGCTGCAAGCAATGTGCTGGAGACGCCGCTCCGTCTTCACAGCTTGCAGGCTCTGACAATCTAGCCCGATCTCGCGATGTTACGAGTGGGACTTCCGTCCAGTCTCTGTACTCACTCAGATGTTTGGGGCGATTCAATTGTCACAGAGTTGCATTCTTTAGTTAAGTATTTTCTCTTTGTAGCATGGCCATGCAAAGGTTCTTTCAATGGAGGTTTCAGCAGAGTGTCTGATATTCCAGACGCGTTTCGGGATAATTCCAATCCCTTCCTCAGTGGTCATATCCGGCACTCCTAACCTCCTCCTTTTTAAACGTTTATCAGGTCCTCTATAAGTCCCGGTTGTATAATCCAGAATTGGAATGTTATTGGCAATTTATCGCCATGATGCGGTTGTGTTGCGTTTTTGTTGCGTTTTTTTTCTTATTGATGCGTTTTTGCTTGTTTTTTATTCTATTAATTGCGATCAATCTCCGTATGACATTAAAACTCGTAAAAAGTAATGCAATGTTACTGATTTAATAAAAAATCAATAAAGTCAGATTATGCAGCATATAATAGTGTAAAAAATATTATAAGGATCCAGTATAATCAATACAGGTGACTGGCAGTATTGCTATGTAGACTTGGAGGAGGTCGGATTAGGTGGGGGTCCCAAACCAGAGGGCGGGTCCCAGCGCCGATAAACGGCCAAGCTTGGGACCCGTCATCGGGGATGGGGCCCGGACCTTATATAAAACCAAACAGCTCCATGTCAGAATTCAATCCGAATGGTAATAAGGATCCGAATTCATATATCTGCCTAGATTCTGCTCTTGACATTTTCTGAATATAGTCAACTCCTCTCCAATGTTGGTTAATCTTCTCTAGTCCCACAAATTTTAGGTTACCTGGATTACTATTATGTATGTCTTTATAATGTTTTGACAATGAGTGCTTATCATACCCTTTTTTGATATTGGAGATATGTTCCCTAATTCTTGTTTTTAAGGGTCGTTTCGTCCGACCTATATATTGGCGATTGCAGGGGCATTGAATTAAATAAATCACCCCTGATGTGTTACAAGAAATACAATCGTCAATTTCCCATATATATTTATTGTGGGTTGAACGAACCTCCAGGGTTTTCTGTGGCAGATTGTTAAATTTGCACCCTATGCATCTTCCACATTTATAGAATCCTTTCATCTTCATAAAGAAAGTTTTATCTTTTTGAATTTTATTTGGGACAGATGGAGCTACCTTTAAACCCAAATTGGGGGCTTTGGTGAAAGTTATTTTCGGTGCATGTGGTAGGAGGTGACCTATTGTCTTGTCACTCAGTAAGTATGGCCAGTGAGACCTGATCATTTTTTGGATCCTCTTATAGTTATTATTAAAGGGGAGTACAAGTCTGATGTCCAAAAATGAGTCATCTGTCTGCAGCTGTTGTTTTTCTTTGAAAAATTCCTGTCTGTCTAGTTGTCTCACAGTGTCTAGGGCTTCATTAATTGCTCCTATGGGATAATGTTTATCCACAAAATAGGATTTCATTTTTGTAGCCTCCTCCTCAAATTTCGCGTCATTAATCAACCACCTTGGGAGGTGACAGCTAGAAAAAGGAATAAAATTATTGGTCGCTGTAGGTTTTTGAAAGGTACTGCACTTATATCTCCCATCTGATACTTCTATCAATAAATCTAGATATTCCGTCTTGCTTTTAATATTTGAGGTGAAGATTAAGCCTTTATTGTTTGTATTCAAGCACTTCAGAAATTCTTCCAATGTTGTCCTGTCTTCTCTCCAAATAAAAATGACATCGTCAATATAGTGCCGCCATAGGACTAGGTCACCCCCCAGTTTGTGGTCTACTGTGACCATCTCCCAGTCAGCCAAAAACAAATTGGCATAACTGGGGGGCGAACCTAGTACCCATGGCGGTGTCCTGTTGCTGCAGATAATAGTCTCCCTCAAAATAAAAATAGTTATGCTGCAAAATATATTTAATAGCCTTCAAAATAAAATCAATCTGAGTATTTTGTAAAGAGGCATCTTTGACCAATTGTCTTTGGATAGCATCCAGTCCTTGTTGGTGATCAATCACCGTATACAAGGACTGGATGTCCAATGTACCCATAATCCAGCCAGGCTCCACCCTCAATTCCTCCAAGATATCTATAATGTGAGTGGTATCCTTCACATATGATCCAGTGGGTTGGTTTTATCCCAACTCGGTGATTGTTCCCTTTGTCTCATCCGGGTTTTGTGGTGTGCAGGGGTATGGTCTAAAAAATGGTGTTCTGATAATAGGTCATATCTATTACTAGTTGGTATAGTATGTTGGATCTCCCTATTGTCCTCCTGTCTATTCATCGCTCTGTCTTCATTGACATACACATGTGTCTTTGGTATGTCAGATTTATAGGCACTCTCTCGATACTTAGTCCCCTGAGTCTCTGTATATTTTTTAGTTTAGTTTAGACAGAGCGATGAATAGACAGGAGGACAATAGGGAGATCCAACATACTATACCAACTAGTAATAGATATGACCTATTATCAGAACATCATTTTTTAGACCATACCCCTGCACACCACAAAACCCGGATGAGACAAAGGGAACAATCACCGAGTTGGGATAAAACCAACCCACTGGATCATATGTGAAGGATACCACTCACATTATAGATATCTTGGAGGAATTGGGGGTGGAGCCTGGCTGGATTATGGGTACATTGGACATCCAGTCCTTGTATACGGTGATTGATCACCAACAAGGACTGGATGCTATCCAAAGACAATTGGTCAAAGATGCCTCTTTACAAAATACTCAGATTGATTTTATTTTGAAGGCTATTAAATATATTTTGCAGCATAACTATTTTTATTTTGAGGGAGACTATTATCTGCAGCAACAGGGCACCGCCATGGGTACTAGGTTCGCCCCCAGTTATGCCAATTTGTTTTTGGCTGACTGGGAGATGGTCACAGTAGACCACAAACTGGGGGGTGACCTAGTCCTATGGCGGCGCTATATTGACAATGTCATTTTTATTTGGAGAGAAGACAGGACAACATTGGAAGAATTTCTGAAGTGCTTGAATACAAACAATAAAGGCTTAATCTTCACCTCAAATATTAAAAGCAAGACGGAATATCTAGATTTATTGATAGAAGTATCAGATGGGAGATATAAGTGCAGTACCTTTTTTAAAACCTACAGCGACCAATAATTTTATTCCTTTTTCTAGCTGTCACCTCCCAAGGTGGTTGATTAATGTCCCCACCGGACAGTTTAGACGTATTAGACGCAACTGCACGGAAGACGCGAAATTTGAGGAGGAGGCTACAAAAATGAAATCCTTCTTTGTGGATAAACATTATCCCATAGGAGCAATTAATGAAGCCCTAGACACTGTGAGACAACTAGACAGACAGGAATTTTTCAAAGAAAAACAACAGCTGCAGACAGATGACTCATTTTTGGACATCAGACTTGTACTCCCCTTTAATAATAATTATAAGAGGATCCAAAAAATGATCAGGTCTCACTGGCCATACTTACTGAGTGACAAGACAATAGGTCACCTCCTACCACATGCACCGAAAATAACTTTCACCAAAGCCCCCAATTTGGGTTTAAAGGTAGCTCCATCTGTCCCAAATAAAATTCAAAAAGATAAAACTTTAGGTTCTTTTATGAAGATGAAAGGATTCTATAAATGTGGAAGATGCATAGGGTACAAATGTAACAATCTGCCACGGAAAACCCTGGAGGTTCGTTCAACCCAGAATAAATATATATGGGAAATTGACGATTGTATTTCTTGCAACACATCAGGGGTGATTTATTTAATTCAATGCCCCTGCAATCGCCAATATATAGGTCGGACGAAACGACCCTTAAAAACAAGAATTAGGGAACATATCGCCAATATCAAAAAAGGGTATGATAAGCACTCATTGTCAAAACATTATAAAGACATACATAATAGTAATCCAGGTAACCTAAAATTTGTGGGACTAGAGAAGATTAACCAACATTGGAGAGGAGGTGACTATATTCAGAAAATGTCAAGAGCAGAATCTAGGCAGATATATGAATTCGGATCCTTATTACCATTCGGATTGAATTCTGACATGGAGCTGTTTGGTTTTATATAAGGTCCGGGCCCCATGCCCGATGACGGGTCCCAAGCTCGCCCTCTGGTTTGGGACCCCCACCTAATCCGACCTCCTCCAAGTCTACATAGCAATACTGCCAGTCACCTGTATTGATTATACTGGATCCTTATAATATTTTTTACACTATTATATGCTGCATAATCTGACTTTATTGATTTTTTAATAAATCAGTAACATTGCATTACTTTTTACGAGTTTTAATGTCATACGGAGATTGATCGCAATTAATAGAATAAAAAACAAGCAAAAACGCATCAAAAAGAAAAAAAACGCAACAAAAACGCAACACAACCGCATCATGGCGATAAATTGCCAATAACATTCCAATTCTGGATTATACAACCAGGACTTATAGAGGACCTGATAAAAGTTTAAAAAGGAGGAGGTTAGGAGTGCCGGATATGACCACTGAGGAAGGGATTGGAATTATCCCGAAACGCGTCTGGGATATAAGACACTCTGCTAAAACCTCCATTGAAAGAACCTTTGCATGGCCATGCTACAAAGAGAAATTACTTAACTAAAGAATGCAACTCTGTGACAATTGAATCGCCCCAAACATCTGAGTGAGTACAGAGACCGGACGGAAGTCCCACTCGTAACATTGCGAGATCGGGCTAGATTGTCAGAGCCTGCAAGCTGTGAAGACGGAGAGGCGTCTCCAGCACATTGCTTGCAGCGCTGTCACGAGGGTATCAAGAGCCACGTCTGACTCCGTTATACCCGGGGTCAGGAGGTCGCAGCGGGTGGCTGCGCGCTCTATAACTAAAGATCACGTTGTTTCTTAGTGATTGTTTTCTGTGTTTGCCTTGATATCCTTTTTGTCTCAATCAGGGATCCGTAGCTTCTCCTCCTCAGCTGTTTCTTGTCTGCCACTCCCAACCTCCTTATATTCTCCCCTCACTCTTCTCTAGTTGCCAGTTATAGAGCTTCCTGCCTGGACATCTATACTGACCCACTGGAGTTGTGAATCCTGGTTGTCGTTCCAGAGTGCTTCCCTCCGGATCCCTGTTGGGCTTCTTGTTGTCTCCTGTTGTCGCCCACCTGGGATTATATGTTATGTTTGTATTGTCTGTCCTTCCCTTGGTGTTTTCCTTTAGAGCTAGTGGTGCGGACTAGTGTTCCCACCGCCCTGTTCACTATCTAGGGCTCAGCTTAGGGAAAGCCAGGGCTTTAGGCACGTGATCGGCGTACGGGTGAGGAACCCGTCTAGGGACGTCAGGGCAGCCAGGTGCCAGCCGCTAGGTGAGTCAGGGGTCACCACCTTCCCTCTCACTTGGGCAGGGCCTTCCTTGTTCCCTCCCTCTGTGTCACGTATGTGATAGTCACGCCGACCGTGATATTATAACTGGCCTTTACTTTTTGAGAAAAATAAAAAATAAAATTTATTTTTGTTGTTTTTTTTTCTCTACTTAGAATCCAATATGGATCCTATTGCTGCCTTGGCAAAACAGCTTCAAGGCCTGTCTTTGGAGGTGGCAGGATTGAAGGCGTCTGTCCTCCAACAACAGCAGCAAATGCAGCAGACCGCACCCCCAGCGGTTGCTATGGGTAACCAGGTTGTTACAGAACCCAAGGTTGTTCTTCCTGACAGATTTTCTGGGGGAAGGGACAAATTTGCGACGTTCCGTGAGGGCTGCAAATTATACTTTAAGTTGCGCCCTTACTCCTCAGGTAATGAAGAACAGCGGGTTGGGATTGTCATTTCCCTGCTTCAGGGGGACCCACAATCCTGGGCGTTCTCGTTACCCCCTGGTTCCCAGGCTCTCCGGTCAGTGGAGGGATTTTTTGGGGCTTTGGGTCTCATATATGATGACCCTGACCGAGTCGCCCTGGCTGAGTCGAAGTTACGGAGACTCCTACAGGGAGATCGGTCAGCAGAGGAATATTGCTCAGAGTTCCGTAGGTGGGCTACGGATACTCAGTGGAACGACCCGGCTCTCAGGAGTCAGTTCTGCTCTGGGTTATCTGAAAGGGTTAAGGATGCACTGGCGCTGTATGAGACCCCCCCTTTCCCTTGATGCTGTTATGTCCCTCTCTATCAGAATAGATAGGCGTCTTAGGGAGAGATCGAAAATTCCTGAGCAATTGGTTACCTCTCCCAAGCAACAATTAGTCTGTACTGACTTAGATGAGCCTATGCAGCTAGGCGGAACTTCTCGTCAGGTCCGTCCTCCTGAGGTTCGCCGTAGGGGGGGGGGCTTGTTTTTTCTGTGGGGGGAAGGGTCATTTCATTAATGTCTGTCCCTCCTTTCTCAAAAACAAAAGACCGTCGGAAAACTACTAACCCCAGGCTGTGCGGAGGATGTCAGCCGGGGGGTATACGTTTCCTCCATACGAACATCTCAATTTGTGTTACCAGCGGTTATTGTTTTTGGTGTTAAGACGGAGTCTATTTCTTTTTTTCTAGACAGTGGAGCAGGGGTAAATTTGATAGATGCCCATTTTGCCCGCACTATGGGTTTGTCTCTCTGTACGCTGCAGAGACCTATTCCCGTATTCGCTATAGATTCGGCTCCTCTGTCTCAGAGAAACCTCACCCACATTGTTCATAATTTACACCTTCGGGTAGGGGACCACCATAATGAGTGTCTTTCATGTTACGTTCTGGAGGGCCTTCCCTCTCCTGTGGTATTGGGTCTTCCCTGGTTGGTAGCGCACAATCCAGTGGTGGATTGGCAGGCCAGGGAGATATTGGAGTGGAGTGAGCATTGCAGAGAGAATTGCTTAAATAACAATTGCTTAATCGCCTCCATAGCTTCCCTACCTACATTTATTTCGGACTTTGAGGATGTTTTTTCTGAAAAGGGTTGTCAGAAGCTACCACCTCATCGTCCTTATGATTGCCCGGTTAACCTGATTCCCGGTGCAAAATTACCCAAGTCCAGGTTGTATAATCTTTCGGGTCCCGAGAGACAAGCCATGAAAGATTATATCTCCGAGAGTCTGGCTAAGGGACACATCAGACCCTCTTCTTCACCCGTGGCTGCAGGGTTTTTCTTTGTTAAAAAGAAAGATGGGGGCCTGCGTCCTTGCCTAGATTTCCGTAAGCTAAACCAGATAACCATCCGAGACCCATACCCTCTTCCTCTCATTCCTGACCTTTTTAATCAGATTGCGGTTGCTAGGTGGTTCTCCAAACTTGATCTTAGGGGGGCCTACAATCTGATTCGTATCAGGGAAGGGGATGAGTGGAAGACAGCTTTTAACACCCCTGAGGGGCATTATGAAAATCTAGTTATGCCTTTCGGTCTGACCAATGCCCCCGCTGTCTTCCAACATTTCGTTAATGATATTTTTAGTCATCTCATCGGCAGGTTTGTAGTCATATACCTAGATGATATCTTAATTTATTCGGCTGATCTGAAAACACATGAGGTGCATGTCAGGCAAGTACTGCAGGTCCTACGGACGAATAAATTATATGTGAAAATTGAAAAATGTGTCTTCGCCGTTCAGGAAATACAGTTCCTGGGATATCTATTATCTGCTTCAGGTTTCCGTATGGATCCTGGGAAGGTCCAGGCAATTTTAGATTGGGATCTTCCTGAGAACCTTAAAGCCCTACAATGGTTTTTAGGTTTCGCAAATTTCTATAGAAAGTTCATTAAAAATTATTCAGTGATCGTTAAACCCCTTACCGACATGACTAGGAAGGGGACTGATTTTTCTAAATGGTCTGACGCCGCTAAAAATGCATTTTCCTCTCTAAAAGAGAGGTTTACCTCGGCACCTGTTCTAATTCAACCTGATGTCTCCCAGCCTTTTATTGTTGAGGTAGATGCGTCAGAGGTGGGAGTGGGGGCTGTATTGTCTCAGGGTCCGTCTCCTGGCAAATGGCGCCCTTGCGCTTTCTTTTCCAAAATATTATCTTCTGCAGAGAAGAACTATGATGTTGGAAATAGGGAACTGTTGGCGATTAAGCTGGCGCTTGAAGAGTGGCGTCACTTCTTAGAGGGAGCAATCCACCCCGTCACGGTGATTACGGATCACAAAAACCTTCTGTACCTAGAATCGGCTAAGCGTCTCACCCCTAGACAAGCTAGGTGGTCGCTATTCTTTACCAGATTTAACTTTGTAATCACCTATCGTCCTGGGGCAAAAAATACCAAGGCAGACGCGTTATCTCGTAGTTTCCCTGGAGGGGGTAATGCTAGTGATCCGGTACCTATTTTACAAAGAGGAGTGGTTGTCTCTGCTGTACACTCTGTTCTAGAGGGAAAGGTGTTAGAGGCCCAGGGGGACGCCCCGGCCTCTTGCCCCTCAGAGAAATTGTTTGTACCGTTAAACCTGCGTCTTGAATTATTAAAAGAACATCATAATTCGGCACTTGCTGGGCACCCGGGTAGTAAAGCAACCTTGGAGCTATTATCTTGTCGTTTTTGGTGGCCAAGGTTGCGTCAGGATGTAATGGATTTCGTGTCTACTTGCTCTACTTGTGCACGCGCGAAAGTCTCTCATACACGTCCAGCAGGGTCTTTATTGCCTCTTTTTATCCCCAATAGGCCATGGACACATCTGTCAATGGATTTAATCACTGACTTACCGTTGTCTGCGGGTAAAACAGTTATTTTGGTAGTAGTAGACAGGTTTAGCAAAATGGTACACTTTATTGCGCTACCCGCACTTCCTAATGCTAAAACTCTTGCTCAGGTGTTTATCAGTGAAATCGTGAAGCTTCACGGGGTCCCTTCCGATGTGGTTTCGGATCGGGGAAGCCAGTTTATTTCTAAGTTTTGGAAAGCTTTTTGTTCCCGTTTGGGGGTACACTTGTCCTTTTCCTCAGCTTTCCATCCTCAGTCGAATGGACAGACTGAGCGTACCAACCAAAACCTAGAAACATATTTAAGGTGTTTTGTGTCTGAAAACCAAGAGTTGTGGTCATCATATTTACCGTTAGCTGAGTTTGCCATAAATAATCATTATCAGGAGTCCACTGGCAAGTCACCATTCCTTGGTGCATACGGTTTTCATCCCCAATTTTGTACTTTCAAAGAGGGGGGGTCTTCTGGGGTTCCCGAAGAGGAAAGGTTTTCTTCATCTCTTTCTTCGGTATGGCAGAAGGTGCAAGTTAACTTGAAAAAGATGAGTGGTAAATATAAATGCATGGCCGATAAGAAACGGTCGCCAGGTCCGGACCTAGGGGTGAATGACTATGTGTGGTTGTCTACTAGGAATATTAAGTTGAAGGTTCCCTCTTGGAAACTGGGCCCTAGGTTCATTGGTCCTTATAAAATAGTAGCCGTCATTAACCCTGTGGCTTTTCGCCTGGAGCTACCTCAGACTTTTAAGATCCATAACGTCTTCCATAAATCGTTACTCAAGAAGTATGTTCCACCTCCAGAACCATCACCGCTGCCACCTCCTCCTGTTATTGTGGATAGTAATCTGGAGTTTCAAATAGCCAGAATTGTTGACTCTCGTCGGGTCCGCCGCTCTCTTCAGTATCTGGTGCATTGGAGGGGTTACGGTCCCGAGGAAAGAATGTGGGTTCCAGCGTCAGAGGTAAACGCCAACAGGTTAATTCAGGCTTTCCATGCCTCTCATCCGGAGAGACCTGGTCCTGAGTGTCCGGAGGCCCCTCGTGAAAGGGGGGGTACTGTCACGAGGGTATCAAGAGCCACGTCTGACTCCGTTATACCCGGGGTCAGGAGGTCGCAGCGGGTGGCTGCGCGCTCTATATCTAAAGATCACGTTGTTTCTTAGTGATTGTTTTCTGTGTTTGCCTTGCTATCCTTTTTGTCTCAATCAGGGATCCGTAGCTTCTCCTCCTCAGCTGTTTCTTGTCTGCCACTCCCAACCTCCTTATATTCTCCCCTCACTCTTCTCTAGTTGCCAGTTATAGAGCTTCCTGCCTGGACATCTATACTGACCCACTGGAGTTGTGAATCCTGGTTGTCGTTCCAGAGTGCTTCCCTCCGGATCCCTGTTGGGCTTCTTGTTGTCTCCTGTTGTCGCCCACCTGGGATTATATGTTGAGTTTGTATTGTCTGTCCTTCCCTTGGTGTTTTCCTTTAGAGCTAGTGGTGCGGACTAGTGTTCCCACCGCCCTGTTCACTATCTAGGGCTCAGCTTAGGGAAAGCCAGGGCTTTAGGCACGTGATCGGCGTACGGGTGAGGAACCCGTCTAGGGACGTCAGGGCAGCCAGGTGCCAGCCGCTAGGTGAGTCAGGGGTCACCACCTTCCCTCTCACTTGGGCAGGGCCTTCCTTGCTCCCTCCCTCTGTGTCACGTATGTGATAGTCACGCCGACCGTGATAAGCGCACCAAGGAAGAGATCTTCAAACATAATATCATAGGAGGTAAGACCACTTACTCCTTAGCAAGGACCATCCTCTATTCAGAGGTAAGAGTCGAGCCGATATCATAGACTGTCTATACGAACTAATCATCTAACAGCTGAATATAGATAACGGCTAAAGTGTTTGATGCGGTTCAGTGCATGTACTGATACATTGATCCGGACGTTTCTATTTGCCATAGGAAGGATTACAAGCATACTAGCGTGCACGATTGTGCAGGGCTCCAACAGGTGTCCTTTTCTTTTTCTTGAATTATTTTCTACAGGCATACACGCCTTGATTCACGTATTTTTCGCACTTTATGGACATTATTATTAGTTTACTATCCTGATCCGAGGAAGAACAATTGTTTTCTATCACTAGGAATTTTGCCGTCACTTAATTGTTTTATCACTTTTTTCCACTAGGATACCATTGGAGAACTATTTATGCTTAGTTATTATTTCCTCCATCAACTATATTTGCGACATTCCGAATAGTGTCATATATATGGTCGACCATTTAGTCATACATAATATTGTATTTTATAACCATTGTATTTTAATTATTGTATTTTATATTGAAGTGTAATATTTTGACTTATTTTAATTATTAAATCTGAGTAATTGCCATAGAGTGAGTGCTCGCTTCCTTACTCTTTTTACATAAATGTGACACTCACTTATGCACGTCTTATTCCAGATGTGCAGTATATCAGAGGCTTTTTTCACCCCAGTAACCAAAAAGGCGTATTTCTGGCCTAAATGTGACACTCACTTATGCACGTGTAATCCCAGATGTGCAATATATTAGAGGCTTTTTTCACCCCAGTAACCAAAAAGGCTGATTTTTGGCCTAAATGTGACAATCACTTATGCACGTGTAATCAGAGCTGTGCAGTATATCAGAGGGTTTTTTCACCCCAGTAAGAAAAAAACTGTATTTCTGTCCCAAATGTGACAGTGACTTATGCACGTGTAATCCCAGATGTGTAGTATATTAGAGGCTTTTTATAGCCCAGTAACCAAAAAGGCGTATTTCTGGCCTAAATGTGACACTCACTTATGCACGTGTAATCCCAGATGTGCAATATATTAGAGGCTTTTTTCACCCGAGTAACCAAAAAGGCTAATTTTTGGCCTAAATGTGACAATCACTTATGCACGTGTAATCAGAGCTGTGCAGTGTATCAGAGGTTTTTTTCACCCCAGTAAGAAAAAAAGCTGTATTTCTGTCCTAAATGTAACAGTGACTTATGCACGTGTAATCACAGATGTGCAGTATATCAGAGGGTTTTTTCACCCTAACCAAAAAGCTGTATTTCTGTCCTAAATGTGACAGTGACTTATGCACGTGTAATCACAGATGTGCAGTATATCAGAGGGTTTTTTCACCCCAGTAAGAAAAAAACTGTATTTCTGGCCTTAATGTGACAATCACTTATGCACGTGTAATCACAGATGTGCAGTATATCAGAGGGTTTTTTCACCCCAATAAGAAAAAAGCTGTATTTCTGGCCTAAATATGACAGTGACTTATGCACGTGAAATCACAGATGTGCAGTATATCAGAGGTTTTTTTCACCCTAACCAAAAAGCTGTATTTCTGTCCTAAATGTGACAGTGACTTATGCACGTGTAATCACAGATGTGCAGTATATTAGAGGGTTTTTTCACCCCAGTAACCAAAAAGCTGTATTTTTGTCCTAAATGTGACAGTGACTTATGCATGTGTAATCACAGATGTGCAGTATGTAACCAAAAAGCTGTATTTCTGTCCTAAATGTGACAGTGACTTATGCATGTGTAATCACAGGTGTGCAGTATATTAGAGGATTTTTTCACCCCAGTAACCAAAAAGCTGTATTTCTGTCCTAAATGGGACAGTCACTTATGCTTGTCTAATCCCAGATGTGCAGTATATTAAAGGGTTTTTTCACCCCAGTATGCCAAAGCTGTATTTCTGGATTTGCAGATAGCCTATGCTGGTGCACTATCGTTGCATAAAATGGCTGCCGATCAGGTATTGATATTGATGAAATGAAGAAAAAAAAGTTTGTTTTCAGCAGTAGTTGGCTCAGGGCAGGCTTAAAAAAATTGTGCACTGCACCCACAAAACACTTTTTCTGTAGATTGCTGAGTACATAAACCAGTTCTTGATAAGATCACTCCCTGATCTCTCCCTCACAGCAGCTGCAGCCTCTCCCTACACTAATCCGAGCAGAGTGACGGGTGGCGCTAAGTGACTCCAGCTTAAATAGAGGCTGGGTCACATGCTGCAGTTGGCCAATCACAGCCATGCCAATAGTAGGCATTGCTGTGATGGCCTTTTGGGGCAAATAGTATGACGCTTGTTGATTGGCTGCTTTGCAGCCTTTCAAAAAGCGCCATAAAAATCGCGAACCCCGAACCCGAATTTTTACGTAAATGTTCGGGTTCGGGTCCGGGTGCCGAAAAACCTAAAGTTCGGTACGAACCCGAACTTTACAGTTCGGGTTCGCTCAACTCTAGCGGTCACACCAAACCACTTCTATTTTTAAATGTACTCTCCTTTTGCAGCACATTTCCCCTAGCTGCTTAGAACTTTTGCACAGTACTGTATATTTTGGAAATATTCAAGACTTACTTTTGGAGAGAGTCCTGGAAAGAGATATTCTCTGCTCTTGCAATGTGCATATTGGCCTTGTGCCCATGTCTGATCACAACTCATATGTTATTTCCTTGTAAGGGATACCCCATGTGTTACCTGTATATACAATGGTAAGCATTTTCAGGGGGAATTATGCTATGGAATTCCTCTTACACCAGAATACTAATCTATATAATTGCAGTCCTGTTGAACATTAATTTCCGGATTTATCCGGCTCAGAGCCTAGAGCTTCACTCTTTTCAAAGACACTATATATAGTACCTCTTAGGTGCGGCTAAGGTGTGTATTTGCTGTAAGTGAAAGCTTGCTATTTTGTCTAGTATATAAGAGAATTACTAGATGAAAGTTCATTTATATGTAAGGATTAAAATGTATAACCAGCCTGCTTTATAATACTTTTGACTCCATTGTCTCCTATTGTAAAAAAAAATATATATATATATTTATATAGGAACGAAGAAAGGACAGCACTCCAAGTAAAAATATACTGGTCTTTAATCACCCATGCAGATGGCAACGTTTCAGCTCCAAACAAGAGCCTTTTTCAAGCGAAAAAGGCTCTTGTTTGGAGCTGAAACGTTGCCATCTGCATGGGTGATTAAAGACCAGTATATTTTTACTTGGAGTGCTGTCCTTTCTTCGTTCCTGTACATCTGGGGTAAGCAGCAATATCCCTGGACATAGCACCCATATTGCTTGTTTCCAGTGCCGCCGCTACTTTCCCTTTTTTTATATATATTTATATATATATATTGTGGCAATGTGTACGGTACAAATGCTGCAAGGTATGTATATCCCACCCAGATACCTCAACTGGGTGAGATAAATAAGATCCAGAAAGCTGCAGGGGTTTCAGCAAAGAGTAGTTTGCTGAGACAGTGTTGTTTACATTTTGTTCTGGGCTGGATTTTATTTGGACTGGTGGATAGGTTTGGTAGTGGGATCTGCCAGTCCACATCCTTCCAGTACGTGTGTTGTCTTTTGTCGGAGGTGATAGCAGGTGAAGCAGGTGAAGGAGGGATAAAACCAACCCACTTGATATGGCCTCTTGCACACGAATGTATTTTTATTCCATGTCCGTTCAGTTTTTTTGCGGATCGTATATGGAACCATTCATTTCAATGTGTCCACACAATAAAAGGAAGGTACTCCGTGTGCATTCCAAATAGAACATGTCCTATTATTGTCCGCATTACGGACAAGGATAGTACTGTTCTATTAGGGGCCAGCTGTTCCGTTCCACAAAATACGGAATGCAAACAGATGTCATCCGTATGTTTTGCGGATCCATTTTTTTGAAAGAGGCCTGTCAGTCAGGGAAGAGAGGACTTGGAAACAGAGGACTACAGAGGCTCTGTGTGGTCTCATCCAGCAGGGCTGAGAGGCCACAAGGCTGTGTGAAGCCGTGTGAAGCCGGATCTCTTCCCTGTGTGGGACTGTGCCTGGTGAGATGTCCTGCTGAGGGTTGGAACCTGACACGGTGTGTGTGTGTGTACTGCGATCTATAGGTGAGGTAGAGATGGTATTTGTATTTGGTAGTGCCTAGACGGGCAGGAGTTTATTTTGTCTTGTTTAAGTTGTGGCGGTGCTGGAACCTCACCTCACCCAGTGACTTATAACTGGAATAACCTGTATGTGCTGTGGTGCCATAAAATAAAGCATCATTTGGACTTTTATTCCGTTGTCTGACGAGAAGTCTGTGATTGCGACCCCCTGAGAGAGAGAGCGCGATCTCTTACTATATATATATATATATATATACACTGTATACGGTATATACCATACCTTGTCTCCTTGTTTTGAAATTTTCACTTTTCACTACAGTTTAAAAAAGGCCATACATGTTCATTCATATGTTGGACAAACATATGGCAAAAACATTCTTTGAACATACATTTGGGAACTGATATCATATGGGCGAGGTCTACCTGTAAATAGGATCCTCTGGGTTGCCATGGATGGAGGTCAGTTTCTCTGGTGTGGATTCCATGGGCAATGGCTGACAAGTGTAGAAAACAGTTTGCAGTACCAAAATCGGGAGACAGAAAATTGAAAATTGTAATCAAGCAAAAGGTGAGGGTTGGCAGAGTTCATACAATACAATAATCCAAGCAGACAAGCTCAAAGGCAAGCAGCAGAAATTCAGAGAGGCAATCCAGGCACTACATGAACTAACAAAATATTGTTGAGGCAAGGAGCGGTAGGGTTGAGAGGTTCTTAAATAGCCAAAGGGTTCAGCTACACAACGATCTTGGTCGCACGACAATGATCGCAGTGGGATCGCAGTGTAGTGGTGCCAGCATTGAAATGAATGAGGTTGCAGTGCGATTAACATGTGTGTCGCAACCGCAACCCCAGAATCACAAAACATCCAACTCTGCCAAATTAAACAAGTGAATTGCACTGTGACCCCATTCATTTCTATGCTAGCACTGCTACACTGCGATCCCACTGCGATCCTGTTGCGCGACCAAGATCGATGTGTAGTCAAACTTATAGGACCCATAGAGTTTAGTACTAAAAGAGTTATGGACTGTTTAGTTGATGTTCTGGGTGTGGTGAGGTAACATAGCAGAGTGAATGAGAACAGATAGCAATGCTGAATATGAAACAACCTGTCACCTGCAACGGCACATAGCTCACATACTTGACATTAAGCACCCTGGATCTCCAAACCAGTATGCTATGAATAATAATTATTTTAATAATAATAGTTATAGTCTTAAAGGGGTTGTCTGGGATCAAAGCTGAACCCGGACATACCCACAATTTCACCCAGGCAGCCCCCTGTTATGAGCATCAGAGCATTTCATGCTCCGATGCCCTCCCTTGTGCTTCGCTGAATCGCACAGGGCAAAGGCATTTTTGGAGATCTTGAGATGTATCGAGCTCTCCATAAGGACTTCTAGACTGAGGCTTCCGCCCAATAGTGATCCCTGTGACCTCACTGGCACTAACGGGCGTGCTTTACCGCTGCCCTAGCCTGTAAAACGGCTAGGGCAGCGCAAAAGCTTGCCCATCAGAGCTGGTGGCGTCGCTCTCTCCAGCTCTGAACCCGGACAACCCCTTTAATAATTTGATTCATATTCAGTATGTTTTTTTACAATGTATTATTAGTTGTCATTTATGCAGGGTACTGGCTGTCCTTAAAGAGACCAGTGCTGTATAGATACTCACTGGAAGTGGTATGGAGACTTATTGCCAATGCTCCATGGGAAAACAATATGCAAAGAGGCATCTCCTAATAAAAGAGAATTATCTCGCTAGTGCCACTTTATGGTAGTGGAGGTAGCATAATATTCGTTTTAGTGCACAGGTCTACACTAACCTGAAATGTTGCCTGTAGGTGTGAATACCCTGCACCACACCCAGTAGTCACACAAAAAAAAAAAAAGAAATATTGCCTTTTTGTGTATTTTATCAATGTCAATGTGTTGACAGCTTCAGTCTTGTTTGAAAGTTAATCTGGCATGGTTTGATCCAGTTTAACAGCCCCTGCAAATACTGTACACACAGAATACAAAGGTCAGGATACAGTATGTACAATTTTAGAAGCAGAGTAAGGGCTCGTTCACACGACCGTTGGTGTCCCGTGCCCGTGCTGTGAACCGCAAATTGCGGTCCGCAATGCACGGGCACCTTCCGCGGGGCAGGCACATCGGGATCGAAGTCCCATTCACTTGAATGGGTCCGCGATCCCTCCGTTCCGCAAAAAGATAGAGCATGTTCTATCTTTTTGCGGTGCAGGGGCACGGAACGCAACCCTAGAAAGCACTCCGTAGTGTTCTGTTCCGTGCTTCCGTTCCGCATCTCCGGATTTGCGGACCCATTGAAATGAATGGGTCCACATCTGTGATGCAGAATCATAACGGAACGGTGCCCGTGTATTGCGTATCCGCAAATGTGGTCTGCAATACGGGAACGGGACACCAATGGTCGTGTGAACGAGCCCTAAAGCGCATTATTCTTTAGCTTTGAAGATGTCCAATGATGGTACATGAAGAGCAAAGATGGGTGTCTCACGTACAGTGCCCTCTGCTAATCCCCCTTCACTTTTCTGATCATTTTTTAAAAGTGAAGTGCAAAACAACAAAAAGTTGTACATTTTGTGCAAATGTGATGCCCCATAATTAGCGACTTTTATACACCAGAAAGCTGCCATTAAAGGATCAGTAAATTTTTTGTGTGGCACCGTCAGGTGTCATAGCATACAACCCCCCACTGATTTTCCAGGGATCCCAATAATCTCTATTTTCCTTAGGAGTTTAGGCTATATGACTGAGCCGAGAACACTTACTATCCTGTGTATGCAGAAGATACACTGCTCTCTGGTGTCCATACTGTTAGCAGTGACATAACCATGGGTGTTTTCTATCACAGGATACGTCCATCCAGGGTGGATAAAAATTAATGATTTTTTTGTAAAAAATCAAAAAAATCAGATTTTTTTTATTTAAATCAGATTTTGTTTATTTAAATCGGATTTTTGTTATATATATATGGATTAGGCAGTGGCTGAGGGACAGACAACAGAGGGTTGTAGTCGATGGAGTATATTCAGACCATGGTCTAGTTACCAGTGGGGTACCTCAAGGATCTGTTCTGGGACCCATATTGTTTAATATCTTTATCAGCGAAATTGCAGAAGGCCTTGATGGTAAGGTGTGTCTTTTTTCTGATGACACAAAGATTTGTAACAGGGTTGATTCTCCTGGAGGAATACACCAAATGGAAAAGGATTTAGGAAAACTAGAGGAATGGTCAAAAATCTGGCAACTAAAATTTTATGTTGATAAGTGCAAGATAATGCACCTGGGGCGTAAAAACCCAAGAGCAGAATATAAAATCAGTGATACAGTCCTAACCTCAGTATCTGAGGAAAGGGATTTAGGGGTCATTATTTCAGAAGACTTAAAGGTAGGCAGACAATGTCACAGAGCTACTAAACTGGTACATGGATTGCAGGATAAAACTTACCAGGAAAGATTAAAGGACCTTAACATGTATAGCTTGGAAGAAAGACGAGACAGAGGGGATATGATAGAAACTTTTAAATACATAAAGGGAATCAACAAGGTAAAAGAGGAGAGAATATTTAAAAGAAGAAAAACTGCTACAAGAGGACATAGTTTTAAATTAGAGGGGCAAAAGTTTAAAAGTAATATCAGGAAGTATTACTTTACTGAGAGAGTAGTGGATGCATGGAATAGCCTTCCTGCAGAAGTGGTAGCTGCAAATACAGTGGAGGAGTTTAAGCATGCATGGGATAGGCATAAGGCCATCCTTTATATAAGATAGGGCCACGGGCTATTCATAGTATTCAGTATATTGGGCAGACTTGATGGGCCAAATGGTTCTTATCTGCCGACACATTCTATGTTTCTATATGTGTAATTTTTTTGGTAAATAAATTCCATTAATCCATTCACAAAGTCATGCTCTTCCAGAGGTTTTTGTAAGATTATTGGGCAGTTTCTCTGCCTACAAGATATTATCACAGATGCTTGGTTTACTTTTGCAGTTCTCAAAACTGAATTTGACTCAGCAGAGATCACATGCCTCTTCTTCACAGCAAAAATGTTATAACATGAACAGAGTTGAGAAAAATACCTTAATCCTAACTTCTACAAACCTATGAATGCAGAATCAACCTAATCAAACTAACATGAAAAGTTGTTATTCTAAAAATCTTCATCTACTTGCATATTATACGTTATACCAGCAAGAATTAGTCTTTATGTAGAAAACTTTATGTACAAGCCTTACTGACTAGTGATTTAAATCGTGATTTAAATCATTTTGATTTAAATCAAATCCACCCTGCGTCCATCCAAACTAATAAAGCTCGTTACTGGATGCTGATTGTTACTCATGTCCTTCACATAACTAAATAATTATTTTCAGTTGTCTTTCAGTCCTAAACATATCTCATCTTCTGCCGCTATATTCATCCATCTCCATCATCCACACAGAGTTTAATACAGCAGCATGCCTATGCTCGGCTAAAATTTATTTTACTATGGTTCTGCAGTGAGGGAGAATGGGGGCTAAGGACTCCTATTTTAGTGATTGGTGGAGGCCCCCAGCAGTCAGTCTTTTATCAGCTATCATGTGGATAGATGACAAGTGTCAGTTGTCAGTTACCCTTTAACCACCTCAGCCCCTATGGCTTAAACACCCTGAAAGACCAGGCCACTTTTTACACTTCTGACCTACACTACTTTCACCGTTTATTGCTCGGTCATGCAACTTACCACCCAAATGAATTTTATCTCCTTTTCTTCTCACTAATAGAGCTTTCATTTGGTGGTATTTCATTGCTGCTGACATTTTTACTTTTTTTGTTATTAATCGAAATTTAACGATTTTTTTGCAAAAAAATGACATTTTTCACTTTCAGTTGTAAAATTTTGCAAAAAAAACGACATCCATATATAAATTTTGCTCTAAATTTATTGTTATACATGTCTTTGATAAAAAAAAAATGTTTGGGTAAAAAAAAAATGGTTTGGGTAAAAGTTATAGCGTTTACAAACTATGGTACAAAAATGTGAATTTCCGCTTTTTGAAGCAGCTCTGACTTTCTGAGCACCTGTCATGTTTCCTGAGGTTCTACAATGGCCAGACAGTACAAACACCCCACAAATGACCCCATTTCGGAAAGTAGACACCCTAAGGTATTCGCTGATGGGCATAGTGAGTTCATAGAACTTTTTATTTTTTGTCACAAGTTAGCGGAAAATGATGATTTTTTTTTTCTTGATTTTTTTTCTTACAAAGTCTCATATTCCACTAACTTGTGACAAAAAATAAAAACTTCCATGAACTCACTATGCCCATCAGCGAATACCTTGGGGTTTCTCCTTTCCAAAATGGGGTCACTTGTGGGGTAGTTATACTGCCCTGGCATTCTAGGGGCCCAAATGTGTGGTAAGGAGTTTGAAATCAAATTCTGTAAAAAATGGCCGGTGAAATCCGAAAGGTGCTCTTTGGAATGTGGGCCCCTTTGTCCACCTAGGCTGCAAAAAAGTGTCACACATGTGGTATCTCCGTATTCAGGAGAAGTTGGGGAATGTGTTTTGGGGTGTAATTTTACATATACCCATGCTGGGTGAGAGAAATATCTTGGTCAAATGCCAACTTTGTATAAAAAAATGGGAAAAGTTGTCTTTTGCCAAGATATTTCTCTCACCCAGCATGGGTATATGTAAAATGACACCCCAAAACACATTCCCCAACTTCTCCTGAGTACGGAGATACCACATGTGTGACACTTTTTTGCAGCCTAGGTGGGCAAAGGGGCCCATATTCCAAAGAGCACCTTTCGGATTTCACCGGTCATTTTTTACACATTTTGATTTCAAACTTCTTACCACACATTTGGGCCCCTAGAATGCCAGGGCAGTATAACTACCCCACAAGTGACCCCATTTTGGAAAGAAGACACCCCAAGGTATTTCGTGATGGGCATAGTGAGTTCATGGAAGTTTTTATTTTTTGTCACAAGTTAGTGGAATATGAGACTTTGTAAGGGAAAAAAAAAAATAAAATCATCATTTTCCGCTAACTTGTGACAAAAAATATAAAATTCTAGGAACTCGCCATTCCCCTCACGGAATACCTTGGGGTGTCTTCTTTCCAAAATGGGGTCACTTGTGGGGTAGTTATACTGCCCTGGCATTTTCCAGGGGCCCTAATGTGTGGTAAGTAGGTAAATGACCTGTGAAATCCTAAAGGTGCTCTTTGGAATGTGGGCCCCTTTGCCCACCTAGGCTGCAAAAAAGTGTCACACATGTGGTATCGCCGTATTCAGGAGAAGTTGGGCAATGTGTTTTGGGGTGTCTTTTTACATATACTCATGCTGGGTGAGAGAAATATCTCGGCAAAAGACAACTTTTCCCATTTTTTTATACAAAGTTGGCATTTGACCAAGATATTTATCTCACCCAGCATGGGTATATGTAAAATGACACCCCAAAACACATTGCCCAACTTCTCCTGAGTATGGCGATACCAGATGTGTGACACTTTTTTGCAGCCTAGATGCGCAAAGGGGCCCACATTCCTTTTATGAGGGCATTTTTAGACATTTGGATCCCAGACTTCTTCTCACGCTTTAGGGCCCCTAGAATGCCAGGGCAGTATAAATACCCCACATGTGACCCCATTTTGGAAAGAAGACACCCCAAGGTATTCAATGAGGGGCATGGCGAGTTCATAGAAATTTATTTTTTTGGGCACAAGTTAGCGGAAATTGATATTTATTTATTTTTTCTCACAAAGTCTCCCTTTCCGCTAACTTGGGACAAAAATTTCAATCTTTCATGGACTCAATATGCCCCTCACGGAATACCTTGGGGTGTCTTCTTTCCGAAATGGGGTCACATGTGGGGTATTTATAGTGCCCTGGCATTCTAGGGGCCCTAAAGCGTGAGAAGAAGTCTGGAATATAAATGTCTAAAAAATTTTACGCATTTGGATTCCGTGAGGGGTATGGTGAGTTCATGTGAGATTTTATTTTTTGACACAAGTTAGTGGAATATGAGACTTTGTAAGAAAAAAAATAATAATTTCCGCTAACTTGGGCCAAAAAAATGTCTGAATGGAGCCTTACAGGGGGGTGATCAATGACAGGGGGGTGATCAATGACAGGGGGGTGATCAGAGAGTCTATATGGGGTGATCACCCCCCTGTCATTGATCACCCCCCTATAAGGCTCCATTCAGACGTCCGTATGCGTTTTGCGGATCCGATCCATCTATCAGTGGATCCGTAAAAATCATGCGGACGTCTGAATGGAGCTTTACAGGGGTGTGATCAATGACAGGGGGGTAATCAATGACAGGGGGGTGATCAGGGAGTCTATATGGGGTGATCACCACAGTCATTGATCACGCCCCTGTAAGGCTCCATTCAGACGTCCGTATGCGTTTTGCGGATCCGATCCATCTATCAGTGGATCCGTAAAAATCATGCGGACGTCTAAATGGAGCTTTACAGGGGGGTGATCAATGACAGGGGGGTAATCAATGACAGGGGGGTGATCAGGGAGTCTATATGGGGTGATCACCACAGTCATTGATCACGCCCCTGTAAGGCTCCATTCAGACGTCCGTATGCGTTTTGCGGATCCGATACATCTATCAGTGGATCCGTAAAAATCATGCGGACGTCTGAATGGAGCTTTACAGGGGGGTGATCATTGACAGGGGGGTAATCAATGACAGGGGGGTGATCAGGGAGTCTATATGGGGTGATCACCACAGTTATTGATCACGCCCCTGTAAGGCTCCATTCAGACGTCCGTATGCGTTTTGCGGATCCGATCCATCTATCAGTGGATCCGTAAAAATCATGCGGACGTCTAAATGGAGCTTTACAGGGGGGTGATCAATGACAGGGGGGTAATCAATGACAGGGGGGTGATCAGGGAGTCTATATGGGGTGATCACCACAGTCATTGATCACGCCCCTGTAAGGCTCCATTCAGACGTCCGTATGCGTTTTGCGGATCCGATCCATCTATCAGTGGATCCGTAAAAATCATGCGGACGTCTGAATGGAGCTTTACAGGGGTGTGATCAATGACAGGGGGGTAATCAATGACAGGGGGGTGATCAGGGAGTCTATATGGGGTGATCACCACAGTCATTGATCACGCCCCTGTAAGGCTCCATTCAGACGTCCGTATGCGTTTTGCGGATCCGATCCATCTATCAGTGGATCCGTAAAAATCATGCGGACGTCTGAATGGAGCTTTACAGGGGGGTGATCAATGACAGGGGGGTAATCAATGACAGGGGGGTGATCAGGGAGTCTATATGGGATGATCAGGGGTGATCAAAGGTGATCAAGGGTGAATAAGGGGTTAATAAGTGACAGGGGGGGGTGTAGTGTAGTGGTGCTTGGTGCAACATATTACTAAGCTATCTGTGTCCTCTGGTGGTCGATCCAAACAAAAGGGACCACCAGAGGACCAGGTAGCAGGTATATTAGACGCTGTTATCAAAACAGCGTCTAATATACCTGTTAGGGGTTAAAAAAATCACATCTCCAGCCTGCCAGCGAACGATCGCCGCTGGCAGGCTGGAGATCCACTCGCTTACCTTCCGATCCTGTGAACGCGCGCACCTGTGTGCACGCGTTCACAGGAAATCTTGCGTCTCGCGAGAGGACGCGCCGGCGCGTCCAGGCGGAATCAATCAACCACCTCCAGGACGCGTCGCTGTGTACGGCGGTCCGGAGGTGGTTAAAGGGGTTTTCCAGGTCTGACACTCCGCACCCCCACCGATCAGCTGTTCCTTGCAGAGAGTGAGGGCCTGATGGTTGTAGTAGTTGTCCTCACAGTCCTGCAGCTCCCTGGGCCTACATGCAGTAATTGTAACGGGCGCCTCCCCCTAGGGCCCTCCTATATATAGAACGAGCGTCCCAGGTGTAAGAATGCCGAGTGGTATAGTGTGGCCGAAAATGTCCCTTTATATGTGTCACGGTGCTTCTACCTGGATACCACTGGACCCTAGGCTTTGGCTCCGAAGCAATAAATAGAGGTAATAATTGAGGGATAAAAGAATAACCTGAGTCCAGACCTTGAGATGAAGTTGAACAGCAGCTTTACTTTGTATAAATGTTCTCCAAAACGGTTTACAGACTTTGTCTTAGTCCCTGCAGGCTTTAGCATTAAAACTGGCAGAAAACTCGACCCTGCTACATCTGTTTCTCTCTGGCTCTGCTGTACTGACAGGCTGACTGTATGACTTTGCTTCTTCTTGTATGCTGCACTTCTCTTTGTATGGTCTGTCTCTAGATTAGGCCAGGGAACATTACTCCTGGCTCCTGAGGCTCTAAGCTTTGGCCTCTATGGCCAGCAGAGCTGAGGGTGCCCCACCCTTCCAACTTCTGCCCCACCCTTCCTGCCGGAAATAGGACTCGCCCACCTCTCTCCAGAAAGGGGGGGGGGGGGGCGTTTATAGCTCTATCGTATTTGCTGCCACCTGCTGGTGAACCAGGTACATTACATTAGAACATAACAGTTGCATAACAAAATAGGAATGCACATTGTGGAGGACCTGGAATAAATACACAAGATGACATACAGGTTAGACCATAAAAGATAGTAGCAACGTGCAGAAGTGGTAACGCCACTCTGGTGTGTTACATAATGTGGAAGGGCACACCTTTGGGGCACACTCCGGTTCTGGATTTCTCCTGCCTGGTGATAGTCGAGGTGCTATTGGTTTTGAAGGTTTAGAGGTGCAAGGCAGGGTCCCGGTTTTCATGATGCCAACACTTTCCAGTGTAGTAGTACTGCAAAAAGCAACGATGAGATCAGGTTAGTTGCAACAACTTCATTGTACTTTACTGCAGCAGTCCTTGGATAAGTCACACAGGCACTGTGTACATCAAATGCAGCTTTCACATTTGGTATGTGCGGTTCCCAAAGCTGTGTATGGGGGGGCTAGTCTCATTCCCGAGTTGTCCGGGTTCAGCTCTATCATGACCCTTCCGGCCCCCCTGACATTGGAGCATTTCATCCTATGATCCTCTTGTTTGCCCTGCGCTGAATCGTGCAGGGCAAAGGCATTTTTAGGAGATCCGGTGACGTTCCGGGCTCTCCATAGGAACTGCTAGGCAAGGCTTCCACCGAGCAGTGGGCCCAGTGATGTCATCAGCTAGGGCATCGCTAATGCCCGCCCATCACAGCCGGTGATGTCACCTGGAACACTGCTGGCTGCTCCACCTTCTGTAAAGTCTCTTTCTTTCCAAGGGCTGGCATGTAAATTGTTCCTTTTTTTTTTTTTGCAATCCATAGATGAAAGGCAGCGTCCCTGTAACTATGCTCCACACTGCTTCCTTACTGGTCTGCAGCTCACACTGGGCTGACTTCTATTTCCTCTTAGGGGGGGTGGTGCTGCGAGCCCTGCCCCGCCAATAGGGACCTGCTCCCTCTCCATACACAACTTATGGGAAAGTTCATACATGAAGTACAGTAACATTAACACTTTCACCACTTTGCAGTGGGGGCACTGCATATACATATATTTTTTAAAATGGGTCAGAAAAAATGAAAAAGCAGCATTACTCATCTCGACCGATCTCCTGCCACTGCAGTTCCAACACTGCTCCCGTTTCCACCACTTCCTGTCCGGACTTTAAGTGTCAGGAAAGGCAGGCTCGGCCAATCACTAGCTGAGACGGGTTACCGCTAATGATTTACTGAGTGGGCCTTTCCTGACATTTCTGATGTGTCAAGCAGGGACAGAAAGTTAAGAGTAGCATGGACAGGGGCAGCAGTGGACAATCAGTAATGCTCATTTTTTTTGTTTTAACCCTTTCTGGCTCATTTAAAAAAAATGGTAGTGGTCATCAATATCTGATTGGTGGGGTTCCAACACCCAACACTACTCCGAACAGCAGTTTATAGAGGCTGTGACGCTTGAATGGGACTATTCTAACTCAGATTGTTGTAATAGCGATTTATCCCCAGTGAGACCTCTATGCCTGGCCTGTATAAGCAGATATAATCACTGCGGACAATCCTTATCAAATAGCTTGAACTCACCAACACCGAGTTTATCCGTGTAAATTGCTTTATTCTGTAAGCCAGATAACAGAGTACAGCAGAACAGATGGATTCTGGTATTGTGCAGTCAAAAGATGATGCTTTTGCAAGCTTGCATGAGAATACATGTGTACCTGTTGAATCCCTGGAGCAGAAACAAGATACAGGAAGTGAGGTACACAGAAGGGATGGAGCAATGAAATGAATGACATATATCACAGATATAACAGAAAAACAAATGCAATACCAAAAAGGGCCACTAGATGGGAGCATATGACCAAATATAGAATATATGAATGGTTCAACGAATTAAACGATATAGATTTAACTGCGTAGCAGCACAGGGACTGAGCCGCGCCTTGGCCACGTGACTTATGAAAGTGACATATCTGGCCTAGGAAGTGGTCACAGCACTCAGATAGCTGATCGGCAGGAAGCCAAGAGTCAGACCCCCACTGATCAGATATTGAAGTCCTACCCTGGGGATAGGCCATGTATATTAAACTTCTGCAAATTTGTAGTCATTTGGTTAATTCCTACCAGAACGCCGCGCTGTAGATCCACTTAGTAAGGCCTCATGCACACTACTGTGGCCGTACTGCGGCCTGCAAAAAGCGGGTCCGCAATATGCGGGAACTGGCTGTGTGCTCACTGCATCACGGATGCAGACCCATTTACTTGAATGGGTCCGTAATTCGGAGCTGCGGTGCGGAACGGAGGCACGGAACCCCACGGAAGCACTACGGGGCGCTTCCGTGGCTTTTCTGTCCGTGCCTCCGCACTGCAAACATGTTCTATTTTTTTACGGTGCGGGCGGATCACGGACCCATTCCAGTTGAATGGGTCTCGATCCGTCCTGGCCGCCGCGCGGATGTTGCCGGTGCATGAGACCTAAAAAATACAGATCTGCACTGTAAGAAAACACAAATCTTGTATACATCCAAAGCAAAAGAGGATTAATTAGGAGCCCATAGTAATGAATGGGGGATTTAGAATCAGTGAAATATTTATGTTTCATGGGACTGAGTCTCTTTGAAAGGGGTTTACTAGTGAAAATGAATCTCTTCTTCAGCATTCATGAACTTTGCTTTGAAAGAAAACTTTAATTGGCCGCTAAGAAGATTCAGCACAGTTAATGCTTGTTGTTTTAACGTCGCAGGACGAGACCCGGGGTCGAGAGCGAAGGTTTAATAGAAAACAGTGCAAGAGAAAAAAAAAATCAACACGCATCACAGGATTATGAACCGGCCCCAAACTCCGTTCTTTCAGCAGCCAAAATATGTTTTATAATTTCCACATGTCATCTGGCACATCCAGTCAGAGAAATGTAGCAGAAAACCAATTCTTCCCGCTTTGCCAGGAAAATATCAAAATTGCTATTAAATGACATGAGACGGAAAACGTCAGCAGAGGAATGCACGCAGCGAGTCCAGGATCTTGTCTTATTTTATATGAACTTTGTGGTGTGTTTAGGGCTGCCACCTTTCCCAACAAAAAATACTGGCCAAGTTTACACAGTAAAAAGGGGGAGTGGCTTAAAGGGCATCTGCCAGCAGTTTTGTACCTATGACACCGGCTGACCTGTTACATGTGCGCTTGGCAGCTGAAGGCATCTGTGTTGGTCCCATGTTCATATGTGCCCGCATTGCTGAGAAAACGGATGTTTTAATATATGCAAATGAGCCTCCAGGAGCAACATGGACGCTGCCATTATACCTAGAGGCTCCGCTTTCTCTGTAACTACCACGCTTTCTGCACTTTGACAGGGACAGGCAGTGAAACTGTGATCATGCCTGGCCCTGACTTTTCTTAAAGTCAATTAAAGTGCAGAGGATGCAGCAGTTGCAGAGAGAGCAGAGCCTCTAGGTGTAACAGCAACTCCCCTGTTGCTCCTAGAGGCTCATTTGCATATATTAAAACTTCAATTTTTCTCAGCAATGCGGGCACATATGAACATGGGACCAACACAGATGCCTTCAGCTGCCGAGCGTACATGTAACAGGTCAGCCAGTGTCATAGGTACAAAACTGCTGACAGATGCCCTTTAGCATAGGGTGTCATTAGAGAAATGGTCGACCAAATATTATGCTAAAGATCGGGTATGGACAGGATAGGCACACTGTAAAATGGAAACTTTATTCATGTTTGTGAGTGTTTCCCACTGCCTCTTTCTCCTCCTCCATGCAAGCTGAGATTACAGCTGGATTAAGGGGGGCCCTGCTTCAACCCGGTCTATCTCTCACTGTATGGCAGCTAAAGACATACCAACAAAGGGACAATTACGACTCATTGTGTGAAAGATCCAATCACTGGCTGAGGCGGGTCATGGCTGCAGCCAGTGATTGGTTGAGCAGCATTCACACCCATTTCCTGCTGTGATGATACAGGAGCTGTGAGAACCGCAATAGCTGGGGATCAGTAAGATGTGAGAACCGCAATAGCTGGGGATCAGTAAGATGTCCATACGTTTTGTTATTGGGGATCAGTAAGATGTCTATACGTTTTGTTATTGGGGATCAGTAAGATGTCTATACGTTTTGTTATTGGGGATCAGTAAGATGTCTATACGTTTTGTTATTGGGGATCAGTAAGATGTCTATACGTTTTGTTATTGGGGATCAGTAAGATGTCTATACGTTTTGTTATTGGGGATCAGTAAGATGTCTATACGTTTTGTTATTGGGGATCAGTAAGATGTCTATACGTTTTGTTATTGGGGATCAGTAAGATGTCTATACGTTTTGTTATTGGGGATCAGTAAGATGTCTATACGTTTTGTTATTGGGGATCAGTAAGATGTCTATACGTTTTGTTATTGGGGATCAGTAAGATGTGAGAACCGCAATAGCTGGGGATCAGTAAGATGTCTATACGTTTTGTTATTGGGGATCAGTAAGATGTCTATACGTTTTGTTATTGGGGATCAGTAAGATGTCTATACGTTTTGTTATTGGGGATCAGTAAGATGTCTATACGTTTTGTTATTGGGGATCAGTAAGATGTGAGAACCGCAATAGCTGGGGATCAGTAAGATGTCTATACGTTTTGTTATTCTTTTACAGCGTGTGCAGCCCCTGGACAACATTTTTCTTGCGCTGGACTACCCCTTTAAATGTTAGCACACAAATTGAGGTCTAATATACATATAGGAAGCAGACAGCAGTTTAGTAAGGACAGAGGGATTTGGGTCAAAAAGGGGGACTGTTCTCCAAAAGAGGGACATGTGGGAAGCATGGCTAAAGATATAAACCATATCTTTTTTAAAGCTGACAAAGATATAACTTTAGAAACTGGGTCGGGGATGAGATTTTCCTGAGTTTCTAAAGGCTCTATCTCCAGCTGTATGGCAGCTAGCACTGTGATACCAGTCTTGGTTTGAAGCCTGGATTGTCAGCTTTATCTGGCCTGAGATACAGTGCTTAGTAGCAGAAGGTATCTCAAGCCTTCTTGGCTACTAATAGGAAAATTATAATTGCTGGTACAAATTAGGCTACTTTCACACTACCGTTCAGAGCGGATCCGTCTGGGGTCTGCCCAGACGGATCCGCTCATATAATGCAGACTTGGGATCCGTTCAGAACGGATCCGTCTGCATTATATTGTAGAAAAAATTCTAAGTGTGAAAGTAGTTCAGACGGATCCGTCCAGACTTTACATTGAAAGTCAATGGGGGACGGATCAGTTTGAAAATTGAGCCATATAGTGTCAAATTCAAACGGATCCGTCCCCATTGACTTACATTGTAAGTCTGGACGGATCCATTTGCCTCCGCACGGCCAGGCGGACACCCGAACGCTGCAAGCAGCGTTCAGGTGTCCGCTTGCTGAGCGGAGCGGAGGCTGAACGCTGCCAGACTGATGCATTCTGAGCGGATACGCGTCCACTCAGAATGCATTAGGGCTGGACGGATGCGTTCGGGACCGCTTGTGAGCCCCTTCAAACGGAGCTCACAAGCGGAGCCCCGAACGCTAGTGTGAAAGTAGCCTTAAACACCAGCATGACCTCCCAGTGGTAATACCAAATAGACAGCTTGTGGTTTATCGTCAAGGTGGCAACCTTAGGTGTGTTTGGAGGAAAACTTGCTGATGACTTCAGGGCATGACCTTATACTGAAGACAAGCATGAGTAGACAGTTAGGTCTCATGCACACAGGCATATAACGGCTCTGTAGGAACTCCACAGGCTCTGTAGGAATCTCCAAATCAGACTGCCTAATAGTAAATTTGTCTTAGTTGTCCATAGCAACCAATCAGAGCTCAGTTTTCATTTTTTCAGAGCCCTGAAGGAACTAAATGGTGAGCTCTGATTGGTTGCCATGGGTAACTAAGACTGATTTATTATTCAGTTTGATAAAAGTGGCCTATTGTGTCAGAAACACGGTGTTCTCCCTGGAACAGCGAATAGTGATTCTGGAAGGCTATGTGCGAAGCTTTGCCGACAAGTAGGGACAAAGCCACCAGCCACACGTTGTATTCAGAGTCTGAATAGTATTATAATAATGTATCGTTCATCTTGTCGTGCTATCGCTGGAGGTGGGCCACCCTGTACTTCTGTAATGGCTTCGCTGTGTTATTCATTTTCCATCAGGATTTTGGTATTTTGTATCTATGTAAACCACAATGGGGGACCCCATTATAACTCACTGGGATATATGCGGATTTGTAGGACTCCATTAGGGCTATAAAAGATCCAGTATGAATTTGTTTCCTCCCACTGGCTTCTAAAATGACCATGAGTTTTTTTTTCTCTTTTTCTTTTTTTTAACGATATGGGGCATTTATCAAAACTAGAGATATTGGAGGAGTTGCCCTTACTGAAATGTCACAGGATTATCATTTTGTTACTATCAATAAAGCTGCTACAAATAACAGCAAAAAATAAATAAATCTGAAACCAAAACGAGGCGCGGAGCGCACCAATGCCGGAAGTAAACAAGTTGAGGTTCTTTTAGAAAGAGTCGCGCGGTTCACGTGGTTTCATGGCTGATGTGCCGGAGGACGCCCCGCAGCGTGAGTGAGGCGGGCACCGGGAGCTCTGCGGTCACTGGTTCAGCGTGGGTTAACGCGTTGTGTTTTTTTTTCCACAGACTGTCCCGGCACGGAGAGCAGTGATGCGGGGAAGAGCTCGGCCTGTCAGGGGTGTCCCAACCAGGCAACATGCGCCTCCGGGGCGGCGGCAGGACCGGACCCAGGTGATGAACTCTTCCCTGTCTGTGTTGTAGCAGTGTGGTCCAACCTACTGCAGAACTACAAGGCCCAGCATGGGGAGTTGTCAGGGCATGCTGGAAGTTGTAGCTCTGCAACGTTTCCGTTTCGTCCTCATGCATTCTGACTGGAAAGAGATCAGGATGCATCAGGATGTCCCGGCAGCATTCTGTTATGTGTCCGGTCATAAAGACGGATCCATCACTAAAAACAATGGCTACTTTCACACTCGCGTCATGGACGGATCCGTTCAGATAATACAACCGTCTGCATCCGTTCAGAACGGATCCGTTTGTATTATCTGTAACATAGCCAAGACGGAACCATCTTGAACAACGTTGAAAGTCAACGGGGGACGGATCCGTTTTCTACTGTGCCAGATTGTGTCATAGAAAACTGATCCGTCCCTTTTGCAGACATCCCAACCTGCAAAAACTCATTTCAGGGAGGTTTTCATTTTTTTTCTTTCACTAACTTTTTATTACATTTTCCAAACATATGCAGTATCTGCACACTTTGCTCTATGGTGTGGAGGACTGGGCTCATTACCCTGCCCCAAATTATCATATTTATGTATATGATTAAAGGGATTCTGTCACCACCTATAAGTCCTGTGAGCTAAACATCTGCTCATGTCCAGGGTAGCATTCTGATTTCTAAGGTGGCCTTATAAAAGCTATTTGTGGCTTTATTCTGCGGAAAAACAGGTTTTACTAACCTGTCAATCATTGAATTAAGGTGCCCAAGCAGGGGAGGTCTGTCCATGCATGGTGCCCGGCCGCATGCATCGCCGTTCGTGCCCAGCGCCGCCTTCTACTTCTCAGTGCCGCCTCTCCCTCCCCCTCCTCCCGCTTTGAGATCCCGTGCGTGCGCACAGGCTCAGCCTGATGCGCCGTTGCGGACTGCTGGCATTCTTCTTGCACTGTGCGCACGTGCCGAGAAGGGGACACTGCTACAGGTTGTCGGAAAGATTTACTGCGAGTAAACTAGAGATGGGAAGTTCGGATCTTTCACATGAATCGGTTCATTCGCTGAGCTGACAAGAAACAAGTGAACCGAAGCTTAGGTTGCACAATGCGCATGCGCGGATGCTTCGATTCACTCGCTGAGTCGGCTCTTGGTCTGAGTCAGGAAGTTTATTCTTTAAAACCCTGTGTGTAATTATCTACCCCAATGTAGGAAAAAAACAAGCATCCAGGGGGTTTGAATTTAACACTGGAGTAAATAATATAATTAAAATGGAGGGTTAAATGTGTAAATGTATTTTCAAAAAAATGCATCTCTCTCAATAGTTATATAGCTACTGAATGAGACAGAAGGGATGCCTTTAACATATAGATCTCCTTGAGAAGCCAATTTGACCCTAAAGGGTTAATTCAACCTGTAATGTAAACTCTCTGTCATCTGTCACTTCTCTTATCTCTCTGCTCTGCTATCAGTAAACCAGGGATATATTGTCTCACATGTGGGTGTCAGGGAGCCACTATCTAATAGCGGGAGACTCCCTGAACCTCCGGGAGACTTGAGATCCCTGCCATTGACTTACATTGTGTGCCAGGACGGATCCGTTTGGCTCAGTTTCGTCAGACAGACACCAAAACGCTGCAAGCAGCGTTTTGGTGTCCGTCTCCAAAGCGGAATGGAGACGGAACGGAGGCAAACTGATGCATTCTGAGCGGATCCTTTTCCATTTAGAATGCATTAAGGCAAAACTGATCCGGTTTGGACCGCTTGTGAGAGCCCTGAACGGATCTCACAAATGGAAAATAGACTAAGGCATCCGTCACCCATTGACTTTCAATGTATTTAATGACAGATCCGTTTTTCTCAGTTTGGATTTCACACAACCACATCTGAACAGAACGGATGCATCCTGATGTGTAAAATCAAAATGGATCCGTTTAATTCCGGTATTGAGGTCATTTGCTGGATCTCAATACCGGAATTAACAACTCAAGTGTGAACGTAGCCTAATGCGGCAGTTTTCACTAGGACATGTAAATGGTGTACTTTCTTCTAACCAGTTACTTGCAGTAGATACATGAAGGTATACAGACAGGTAATATGGCTGACTGCCCATTTTACAGGGCCACCCCTCCTTACTACTGTAACAGATGTCTGGATTTGTCATAGTGACAAGTGCCCCTCTGATCGGGGCAAGAGGTGTGTAGAGATTCAGAGAAAGCTTATCTGCACATCACCCAAACCCCACAGAAGGAAGAGGCTCAGCCAGACGGCCCCTTATTTCAGCATTTGGAACACCACTGATCAAGACCTCTGACGTGATGGGACTGTGACACGTCAGAACTTTATTAACATGATAGGTATTAGGGATGAGCGACTCGATTAAGGATGCCACATCATGCGGCTGTCCTCCATTCATTTCTATGGGAGCGCTGAATATAGCCGAGCAGTGAGAAGTCCTATAGAAATGAATGGGGAGTGCACCAAACAAGCGCGGCCACTACTCCCTTTACATCTATAGGGCAGTCCCCCAGAAATGAATGGAGGGCGGCGACGCATGCCCAGGACTCTGTTCTAGGACATTGGGGGCATTTGCTAGCAATGTGCCACCAATACTTGAGATGACAACAACCCCTTAAAGGGAGTCTGTCATCAACATTTCACCTTTGTAACCCTTCCCATAGGCTTCTAGCATCCTTACAGTTAATAAAAATGTTACCTTTAGAATCAATCCTGGACTTATAAAACCGGCAAAAAACATCTTTGTAGCATATGCAAATGAGGGCTCGCAAGTGCCCAGGGGCGGCGTTACCCTCGTAGGTGCCCTGCTAGCTCAGCCTTTTCTTCGCTTCCCCCCCTGCCCCTTCCTTCCCTCCGCCCGCCCATCCTTTCCCTCTGACCGTTTATCTACTAACTTGTTTTTTCGCTGAGATCCCGCGCCTGCGCACTCAGTCTGTCGGCCGGCGCATGCGCACTGCGATGCCCATTCCTTGTACGGCGTCACAGTAATTAATGCGCATGCAGTGCGCATGCGTCGGCCGACGGACTGAGTGCGCAGGCGCGGGATCTCGGCGAAACAACAAGTTAGTAGATGGGCGGTCGGAGGGAAAGGATGGGCGGGCGGGGGGAAGCGAAGAGAAGGCTGAGCTAGCAGGGCACCTACGAGCGTAACGCCGCCCCTGGACACTTGCGAGCCCTCATTTGCATATGCTACAAAGATGTTTTTTGCCGGTTTTATAAGTCCAGGATTGATGCTAAAGGTAACGTTTTTATTAACTGTAAGCATGCTTGAAAGCTATGGGAAGGGTTACAAACGTGAAATGCTGATGACAGACTCCCTTTAAATGTGTGTATTCACAGATTGTGGGTCCGTGGTGACACCACAGAAGCATGCCCTGTTTTGTCTGTACTTACAGATCCCTCACACACATTATAGTCTATAGATCCGTGGAAACCACAGACATAACGTGGGCGCCCATCCGGGTTTGGTCTGTGGCTTTCACAGACCATTAGTAGCAGCTGCTTTGGAAACTAATATTCAGCCTAGCAGTGTCTGTTGATACATAGACCAAACGCAGGTTCTTCACAGATGGACTGCTGTGTTTGCATGGCCACCGATCGGCTGTTTCAGTGTAGCTATGGTGCTGGGACAACACGGCTACGTCCACTGTGTAGTGAATGGAACTGGTCATTACGGCAGTGCTCCCAATCTCTTCAATGGGGGCAGTGCTGTCGGAACCAGCTTCGTCCAATACACAGTGGATGGAGCTGTGTCGTTTTGCACTGGAAGTCGGCTACATTGAAACATCTGATTGGCGGGGGTGCGGGCGTCAGACCCTTGCCAATCCTGGAGACAGGCCACCACTGGTAAAAACTGGACAACCTTTTTATGTCGTATGGGTACGTTCCTCCATAACCTCTGTTTGCCCCATTGGATCTTTATTTCCATTAAAGGTCTTGTCTGGTTCAGACTACAAGAATTCTGATTTGGTAGAGTTCCTGGTTCAGAACCTCAGGGTGGATGGCATCTGTCTCTAATGGACCCATTAAAGAAGCACTCCCACAAAAATGTTAGTTCTCTGACCTTTTAAGCCGTAGTGAAGGTAATCTTTTTTACCAGTGACTGTACTTGTGAGTTATAACCTCCCTTCTGCCCCTCAGCTGTGTCAGGTGACCAACACTCTGACTCTCCAGATTTTGTGTGGAATGAATGGAGAAGTGACTGACTTCCTGTCCGGTGTCAGCTGGAGATCAGGGGGTTGGTCACATGACACAGCTACAATTAGAAGAGAGGGGATAGCTCTGATGAGAAGATCACATTCACTACAGATGACATCATGCTCCCTTCTAACCGTTCAGTGAATAACGATTTTTGTGGGAGTGCTTCTATAAAAGGGTTTTCAAGGATTTTCTAACTGATGACCTATCCTCAGGTCATCAGTATCTGACCTTACAGCTGACCAAGCACAGCGCTGTACATTGTATAGTGGCTGTACTTGGTATTGCAGCTCAGCCCCATTCACTTCTATGGGACTGAGCTACTCCTAGGCCGTGTGACCGATGAACATGTCATCACTGGCTTAGGAAAAACTGAGAAGAACGTGGCGCTGACAGGAGCACAGGGGCCTTCTCTAACAGCTGATCGTGTGGACCCCCACCAATCAGATACTGACGACCTATCCTGAGGATAGGTCATCAGTAAGAAAATCTCAGAAAACCCCTTTACTTTCAATGGGTGGCATGCAATGCTGTGTTTCCCCTGTGGTGGCGCTGCAGTATTTCCCCCAGATTACAGCTGACCGTTGTATGGAATCAATGGTCAATATCAGACATGTATGGCATCTCCACAGCCTCTGGCTCCCGCATCCAGGCCCTAGGAGGTGCCCGGGTTTACAGAAACAGCCCAGCATGCTTTGCTACACTTTTTCATAATGCCCAGAACTCACAGCCCATTGGGTTTGTCTGTTCTTGTAAACCCAGCCACCTCTCACAGGACAGGGTCGGGAACCTTTTTTTTTTTTTTTAGAGATAGGTGAGCGTCTCAGAAGTAGGACCTGCTCCTGTTAGACATTTACATCCTGTGGATATGCTATAAATGAGATGAGAATACCCCTTTAACTGAATTATGAAGAGGATGGAAACCTCATGCGGCTGATTCCTTTTGTCCCATGGACACTTCTGCTACTGCAAATGGGAGACTATGTACCTCCATTTTGGAATTGATTCATGGTGAATGGGCCCCCACAGACCACGTAGGGTTTTTGCGTGTATCCGGTACCTTCTATAACCAGGCTGGTGGTTTGCCCACGGCCATAGTGGCACGTTCCATTCTGCTCCCTCACTATATATTCCAGCTTGCTACACTGTAGGGAATTGCCATCCCCCGTCCAGAGAGCCTAATATTGTCCCATTTCATATTCCATTTTTAGCAATAGAAGAAATCAAAGAAAAAATGTCATCCGTGAAACACAAGATTCTGGTTCTCTCAGGAAAGGGAGGAGTTGGGAAAAGCACATTTAGTGCACATTTGGCTCATGGCTTGGCGGAAGAGGAAGATAAGCAGGTAAGATCATATGTATGTCTTCTAGCTTCTAGAATGTAAGCAATGGCGTTTCCACTCACAGTGGAAGAGACTGAAATCCAAACTGCACTCAAATACCTTTTGCCTCTTTATTTCATTATCCTGTATACCCCCTTTCTGGCCTCCCCTGCTCTGACAGGATCACACAGCATGATACTGATTTATAATGCCATGTAACCCTTAGGCCCCTTTCACACGAGCGAGTATTCCGCGCGGATGCGATGCGGGAGGTGAACGCATTGCACCCGCACTGAATACTGACCCATTCATTTCTATGGGGCTGTGCACACGAGCGGTGATTTTCACGCATCACTTTTGCGTTGCGTGAAAATCGCAGCATGCTCCTCTTTGTGCGTTTTTCACGTAACGCAGGCCCCATAGAAATGAATGGGGTTGCGTGAAAATCGCAAGCATCCGCAAGCAAGTGCGGATGCGGTGCGATTTTCACGCACGGTTGCTAGGAGACGATCGGGATGGAGACCCGAACCTTATTATTTTCCCTTATAACATGGTTATAAGGGAAAATAATAGCATTCTGAATACAGAATGCTAAGTAAAACAGGGCTGGAGGGGGTTAAAAAAAATAAAAAATCATTTAACTCACCTTAATCCACTTGCTCACGATGCGGGCATCTCCGTCTGACTCTTTTACTGTATAGGACCTGTGGAGAGCATTAACTATAGTTTAAGGACCTGGGATGACGTCACTTCGGTCATCACATGGTACGTCACATGATCTTTTACCATGGTGAATCACCATGGTAAAAGATCATGTGACGTACCATGTGATGACCAGTGCGAGTGCGGATGCAGTGCGATTTTTTTTTTTTTTCACGCATGGTTGCTAGGAGACTATCGGGATGGGGACCCGATCATTATTATTTTCCCTTATAACATGGTTATAAGGGAAAATAATATCATTCTGAATACAGAATGCATAGTACAATAGGGCTGAAGGGGTTAAAAAAATAAATAATTAAACTCACCTTAGTTCTCTTCTGTCTTCTTTGCTGTGTGCAGGAAAAGGACCTGTGGTGACGTCACTCCGGTCATCACATGATCCATCACATGATCTTTTACCATGGTGATGGATCATATGATGACCGGAGTGACGTCACCACAGGTCCTTTTCCTGCAATCAGCAAAGAAGGAGACAGAAGAGAAGCCGGGCTGCGTGATCAAGTGGACTAAGGTGAGTTGAATCTTTTTTTTTTTTTTTTTTTACCCCTCCAGCCCTTTTTTACTATGCATTCTGTATTCAGAATGCTATTATTTTCCCTTATAACCATGTTATAAGGGAAAATAATACAATCTTCAGAACACCGATCCCAAGCCCGAACTTCTGTGAAGAAGTTCGGATTTGGGTACCAAACATGCGCGATTTTTCTCACGCGAGTGCCAAACGCATTACAATGTTTTGCACTCGCGCGGAAAAATCACGCATGTTCCCGCAACGCACCCGCACCTTTTCCTGCAACGCCCGTGTGAAAGAGGCCTAAACGTGGATAGTGACTCTGATTCTGTGTACCCGGATCTGTCCGATCCTGAGGTTAGTTCAAAATCGCTTCATTTGGATAAAGGTAATGAGTATAAAATGTTCTTATTTAATCCGGATGATATTGAGGAACTTATTAAAGCAATCAGAGCAACTATCCAAATGGAAACTCCTAGGAAACCTAAATCCGTACAGGAAGAAACTTTTGGAGGACTTGGGGGAGAGACCTGGATCAGTATTTCCAGTGCCTGATAATGTGCAAAAATTAATTAAAGCAGAATGGCAGAAACCAGAAAAGGGTTCCTTTATTCCCCGTGGGATTAAAATGCGCTACCCTTTTGAGGAGGAGGATTGCACTAATTGGGAAACTATCCCTAGGGTTGACGCACCTATGGCGAAAGTTGCTAAGTGCACAGTGCTTCCCGTGGAAGATGCGGCCCAGCGAAAAGACCCCATAGACAGCAAAGCGGAGAGCCTTCTAAAGAGAACCTGGGAGGCCATGGCAGCATTATTGAAGCTGGGGGTAGCTGCGACTTCTGTGCCCACACTCTAAATGTCTGTCTAGAACAGTTGGAGCTTCATCTAGTAAATAAGACCCCGGGGGATCAGATATTAGGTAGCCTCCCACTACTAAAGATGGCAACCAGTTTTTTAGCAGATGCCTCAGCGGAGTCTGTTCGCCTTTCTTCCCGCACGGCAGTACTATCCAATACCATTCGGAGAGTACTTTGGTTAAAGGCCTGGTCGGGGACATGGCATCTAAAAATAAGCCAATTTCCTTACCCTTCCACAGTCAATATGTGTTAGGTCCAGACCTTTACAAGATCTTGGAGAATGCCACTGGTTTCCGGAGGACAGGTATCGCTCCAAGACCCAATTTTTTCGTGATCAAAAAACAAGGGAAAGGAAAGGCAGGGAGGTGGAGCTCTGCAAAGGGGGGGGGGGGGGGAAGGGTGAAGTTTCCTCTTTAATCCCAATAATCCGGGGGGGGGGGGACACACTCGGCTCCTTTGTAGACATCTAGGAGCAGACCATGTCAAATCCTTGGATAATCAACATAATAAGAGAAGGGTACCAAATAGAACTTCACTCCCCCCCCCACTTAAAAGTTTGTGGAAACTCTTCTCCCTCCTGGTCAACAATCCTGCCTAACTTCAAGCATAGCAGAGATTGTGCGATAGAACCTGTCCCTCAGGTAGAACAGGGCAGGGGTCATTATTTCAGACTCTTCATTATAAAAAGCCAAATGGGAAATTCATGACTATAATAAATCTAAAATCTCTAAACAAATTTGTGGTCTACCTAAAGTTCAAGATGGAGACAGTAAAGTCAGCGGTAAAGTTAATTCGGAAAGGGCCGGTAATGGCCCCACTAGACCTAAAGGATGCGTATTAACACATTCCAATCTATCCCAGATCCAGGTACCTTCTTCGGTTTGCAGTCCCACCAAAGGGTCACACTCATCATTTCCAGTTTACCTGTCTCCTTTTTGAAATCTTGTCAGCCCCCAGAATATTAAGCAAAGCCATAGCGGAAGTGGTGATAAGCCTCAGACAGCAGGGCATTCTAATATTCCCATACCTAGACGACCTGTTAATAGTAGCAGACAACAAAGAGCTTCTCCAGGTTCATCTACAGACCGTCATGTCACATTTTCAGACCTTGGGATGGATGATAAATTGGGAACACTCCAGTCTGGTACCAGAAAGTCGCAAAAAATATTTCTGGGGACTTTGCTAGATTCCCATCTTCAGAGATAGTTTCTCCCTGCTCAAAGAATTTAGGCTTTACAGTGCCTTGACTTTTTCCGTATTTTGTTACATTACAGCCTTATGTTCAATGTTTTGTTAATCTGAATTTTATGTGATGGATCAGAACACAATAGTCTAAGTTGGTGAAGTGAAATGAGAAAAATATATAAATAAAACCATTGTTCTGAAATAGAAAACAGAAAATTGGCACGTGCGTATGTATTCACCCCCTTTGTTAGGATGCCCATAAAAAGCTCTGGTGCAACCAATTACCTTCAGAAGTCACATAATTCGTGAAATGATGTCCACCTGTGTGCAATCTAAGTGCCACATGATCTGTCATTACATATACACACCTTTTTTTTTTTTTTTTCAACACCTAAGCAAGAGGCATCACTAACCAAACACTGCCATGAAGACCAAGAAACTCTCCAAACAAGTAAGGGACAATGTTGTTGAGAAGTACAAGTCAGGGTTAGGTTATAAAAAAAATATCCAAATCTTTGATGATCCCCAGGAGCACCATCAAATCTGTCATAACCAAATGGAAAGAACATGGCACAACAGCAAACCTGCCAAGAGACGCCCCCCCCCCCCAAAAAAACTCACGGACCGGGCAAGGAGGGCATTAATCAGAGAGGCAGCACAGAGACCTAAGGTAACCCTGGAGGATCTGCAGATTTCCACAGCAGAGACTGGAGTATCTGTACATAGGACAACAATAAGCCGTACGCTCCATAGAGTTGGGCTTTATGGCAGAGTGGCCAGAAGAAAGCCATTACTTACAGATAAAAACAAAAAGGCATGTTGTGCAATGGCGAAAAGGCAAGTGGGAGGAAGGTGCTCTGGTCTGAGGAGACTAAAATTTAACTTTTCGGCCATCAAAGAGAACGCTATGTCTAGCGCAAACCCAATACATCACATCACCCAAAGAACACCATCCCCACAGTGAGACATGGTGGTGGCAGCATCATGCTGTGGGGATGGGACTGGGAAACTGGTCAGAGTTGAAGGAAAGATGGATGGTGCTAAATACAGGGATATTCTTGAGCAAAACCTGTACCTCTCTGTGCGTGATTTGAGGCTAGGACGGAGGTTCACCTTCCAGTAGGACAATGACCCCAAACACACTGCTAAAGCAACACTTGACTGGTTTAAGGGGAAACATGTAAATGTGTTGGAATGGCCTAGTCAAATCCCAGATCTCAGTCCAATAGAAAATCTGTGGTCAGACCTAAAGGGGTCTTCAGTTTGTTTAAACTGGTGATCTATCATCTGGATAGATCATCAGCATCTGATCGGCGGGGGTCCGACACCCGGGACCCCCGCGATCAGCTCTTTTAGAGTGCAGCGGCACTCCACGAGCGCCGCGGCATTCTCACGGTTTACCGCAGGCCCAGTGATGTCACGACTAGTATCAACTGGCCTGGGCGGGGCTAAGCTCTGTTCACTTAAATGGAAACAGTGAGAAGGCCGCGGCACTACTGCCAGCGCCGCTGCCTTCTCAATGTCACGGATGGTGTACAGGAAACAAGACAATGCAATACAATAATGACTCACTGGATTCACAACTAAGGAACAAAAGGGAGACCCCTACATGAGACCTGCCACTCTCCCTAATTGCTCAGCCTATGCGAACACCCCAAAGGTGGATGGGCGCATATCCACGTACCTCGGCTATCTAATACCTGAAGACCCTACAATAGTGAGGGGACACGACCACCGGCTCCCTACACTAGACACGGAGGGAGTCAGGGTCACCTGAAAATCCAGCAGACAGAAAATCACAAATAAAGGAACAGCACTTATCTTGCAGAGGACTGAGAAATAGAAACAGCAAGCGCACACACACTCCAGGAAGTTGTATAAGCCGCAACCTAATGCATCATGGGAAGCATCAAAGGGAAGCAATCAGTCCAACTGCATGACAGCTGAGATAGACTAACGAGATGAGGAACTTAACCAAAACAAAGAAACTCAAGGAGGAGGATCTGGAAAGCTCCTGTCAGAGCTTCTCAACTGTCTGGTTGTGACACTCAAACAGCTGATCGGCATGGATCCGGGGTGTCGGACCTCCGCCAATCAGATGCTGATGATCTATCCAGAGGACAGATCATCAGTTTAAATAAACTGCAGAACCCCTTTAAAGATTGCTGTTCACAAACCATCCAACTTGAAGGAGCAGAATCAGTTTTTCAAGGAGGAATGGGCAAAAATCCCAGTGGTAAGATGTGGCAAGCTCATATAGATTTATCCAAAGCGACTTGGAGCTGTGATTGCCGCAGAAGGTGGCTCTACAAAGTATTGACTTTAGGGGGTGAATAGTTATGCACATTGATTTTTTTTTTCTGTTATTTTGTCCTATTTGTTGTTTGCTTCACAATAAAAATAAAATAAAAAAAAACATCTTCAAAGTTGTGGGCATGTTCTGTAAATTTTAAATTATGCAAATCCTCAAACAATCCATGTTAATTCCAGGTTGTGAGGCACCAAAACACAAAAAAAGTCAATGGGGGTGAATACTTTTGCAAGGCACTTTAAAAGACAAAATACACCAATTCCAGAAAAGGCCAGTATGCTCAATCAGGGAAGGCATAAAGATTTTAGGAACCCTGTCCTCATGTATACCCGCAGTAGCTTGGGCCCAGGGAAGAAAAATAATTTTTTGCAGAAAGATCAAACAGGAAGACCAGGAGAGGCTGGTTTGGACCAGGAGAGGCTGGTTTGGGTTTAAGATCCCTAAGCCAGGAGGATCCTTTTCTTCTGCCCCAGAGCCACAACCTGCTGACTCGGGGTCTAATTTGCCTTCCACATCTCAGGATCCTAAAATTGTCGGCGTGGATTCTGAGGAATCCATCCTACTCAGATTAGGCTTATCTGAGAAGGTAGTGAAGACCCTACTAAACAGGAAAACTAATACATCAAACGCCTACTTAAAAGTATGGAAAAAATTTGCTTCTTGGAGCGGAGAGAGATTCTGTCAGTCATCACCTAATATCCTTCTCATCCTGAAATTCCTGCACGAGGGTCTAGACTTGGGTCTAGCACCAAATACTCTTAAAGTTCAGGTCTCGGCTCTAGGTGCCCTGTACAACACCTGTCTCACTGACGTGCCTTGGGTAGTCAGGTTTTTTTTAACTGCAGCCGATAGGATTAGGCCTACAATAAAGAATCTGGTAGCTCCTTGGAATCTAAACACAGTTTTATTAGCAGTTTCGTCTTCTCCTTTCATGCCTTTAGAATCTCTATCCTTTAAATGGCTCACACTTAAAGGGGTTGTCCTGGTTCAGAGTTGAACCCGGACATACCCAGAATTTCACCCAGGCAGCCCCCCTGACGAGCATCGGAGCAGTTAATGCTTCGATGCTCTACTTTGACCTGCACTGAATCGCGCAGGGCAAAGGCATTTTGTGGAGTTCCGGTAACGTACCAGGCTCTCCTTCGGGCTGCCAGGCTAGAGGCTTCCTCCCAGCAGTGAGCCTGGTGACATCATCAGAGTCTGTGACGTCACCGAACACACTGCTGGGCGGAAGCCTCTGTCCGGCAGTGTGTTATAGTAAATAAGATCCTGCGCAGGACAAGGGAGAGCATCGGAGCATGAACTGCTCCGATGCTCATGTCAGGGGAAGGGGGGGGGGGGGCTGCCTGGGTGAAATTATGGGTATGTCCGGGTTCAGCTCTGAACCCGGACAATCCCTTTAAGACCATTTTGCTAGTAGCCATATCTTCAGCTAGACGGGTCTGTGAGCTCCCAGCCCTTTCCGTCCAACAACCTTTTCTAAGAGTTTTTGAAGATAAATTGGTCTTCAAACTAGATCCCAGTTTTTTACCGAAAGTGGTTACCTCCTTTCATAGATCCCAAGACATTGTGATACCGTCATTTTGTGCCAATTCTACAAATGACCAGGAAATGGCAATCATAATTTAGACGTCAGACGTTCAGTCCTATGGTATCTTGAGGTCACAAAAAATTGGAGAATAGATAACAATCTTTTTGTTCAGTTTTGCGGGCCAAATAAGGGAAAAAGAGCAGCAAAAAGTTAAATTTCCCGCTGGATAAGAACAGCTCTTACTGAAGCATATAAGGCAGTAGGAAGGGAGGCCCCTACTTCTCTTAGAGCTCATTCTACCAAGGCTGTGGCAACCTTCTGGGCGCAAAGATCTTCGGCATCCTAAAAAAGAATTTGTAGGGCTGCTACCTGAAAGAGGGCCCATACTTCCACAAAGCACTACAAGTTTGATGTGTTTGCAAGTGAGGATATGGCCTTTGGACGCAAAGTCCTATATACTGTAGTCCCTTCCTAGAAAATATTTTCGTTGTTACTTCTCAGGATGTGCTGTCATGGAGACAACTGGGGAAATGAGCATTACACTCACCGGTAATTCGGTTTCCTGGAAGTCTCCATGACAGCACATATGTCCCACCCTTTTTTTTTTTTTTTCATTTATCTATTTATTTTTTTCTACGTCAGTTAACCTCTTTATCCTTGTGTCCGTTGAAAATACACTGGTGGTGGAGGGAATTTAAGTTTTTCCTGTCTTATCAGAGGAAAGTCAGACTCAGGATGTGCTGTCATGGAGACTTCCAGGAAACCGGATTACCGATGAGTGTAATACTTATTTAATCCACAGGGAGATAAGTAACAGTAGAAATGTGACTGCATTCTGACGTTTCGCTCCTCTTGTGGACTTTGGTCACAGAGTTACTATAAGTTACTATAAGAAGGAAAAAAATAAATGACAATCTTGTATAATTAAATGCACAAGGTCAGCAACTTAAATGACAGATCTAAATGAAATACAAGGTATAGAAAGAAAAACAGGTATTAATAATGTATTACAATATTACAGTATGAATCCATATATGCGGGTTACACAGTGGATGTAAGTCAGCAGCATGTTATATACATATATTTGTATACAGAACATGGCGAGCAATAACGAGAATCTACAGCTATATCGCATGATCAGTGGCTGCAGATGATTAGCCATGTGTGCCAAACAGCAATAATATATGACAATATATAACACATGGTAAAATGGAGCCAAATAACTGGTAGATCACAGGGAGGTGAGCAGTCCTAAATCGTGAAGGTACTTGTACAAAAGGTGAGCATAATGTGAAGGGGGGGGGGGGCGCAACCCCAGGAGCCGGCTGTGGAAGCTTACCAGAGGGAGTCAGAAGTCCCCGTGGGACAGCAGTGAGTGCTGCAGGGAAATGGCGCAGGTAGCGCTGAGGTAGGAGGAAAATACCGGCGCTCAGCGTTTAAGACCGGTCAGAGCACCTGCACAGTAGTGTGTAGCTGCACTGTAAGAGCTGGGCAAGGGCGCATGCATGGCTACGTTGCAGTGCTCGGGCTGGGGCACATCTGCTTTCTGCAGGGGGACAATGATGGGCACAAATGTAGGAATGAGTCTCATAATGAGAATGTACGAGACAGAAAAAAACGGAAATGAGAGAGTAAAAAGAGAAAAGAAGCAGCAATATGATAGAAAGATAGTCAGGGGGAATGAGAGTGAGTGAGTAAGAGAGCAAAAGAGGATGAGAGAGAATACATTAATATAGAGAAGAGATAGGGGGGGAAAGGGAAGAGAGTGAATACAGGAATATAGAGAAAGACAATGCACATTTGGTGTCTACAGCTCTGGAGGAGGCTCAGACATATGCTGGGAAACTAAATCCTGTTGCAGACATCTGCTCGTGGCATTGTACACCAGGAGATATTGTAAACTTAGAGGGCTCGTTCTACAAAAAATATCCCACCTGCTGTTTGTCTGCCTTTTTTCCTTCCACCTCAGTAACATTGCTGAGGTGGTCGCACATGCTCAGTTCCATAATTAAACTGCACACCAGATGGATCTACTTGTAGAAGCTGTGGTTTTTAGAGGGAGAAAACTGCAGCAGGAAGGGCATGCCCCCCTGAGCTGTCAGCTTAAAGAAAAGCTAACAGAGCAATTGGAACAATGAATTGGGAGATCTTCCTTTTTTTTTTTTTTTCTGGAATCTTCCTTGGGCCTGATGAACAGTGAATTTCCTGGTAACAGACTCCATTTAAAGGGGTTGTCCACGTTCGCAAACCTTTTAGCCTGACCCCCCTCAAATCATCGGACCTGCAGAGGGAATCATACCTACATGCTCCCCACTGATGAGTTCTGGCTCTTTCAATGCCCCACTGACACCTTCTGGCCCCCTGTGCCAACATCTGGTTTGATGGGAGAGGTCACATGCGCCCTTACGACCAACGGCTGGCTGCAGCAGTGATGTATCCCCTTTGCGTCACATCATTGTGTCACATGACTCCCATTCAAACAGGATGTTGACACGCGGGACCGAATACAGCAGAACCCAGGGGCAGGTAAGAATGCTTTCCTCCCCAGGTCCAGCGTCATGGAGGCTAAAAAAGCCCAAAGCATGGACAACCCCTTTAATTTACATTTCATTCTAAATTGAAAACTATAAGGGTGGAATTAGTCTTAAATGTTAAAATTTTCATTTGAATCGGAACGAAACATTGAAATGTGATAATATTTAGGTGCGAGCTTTGGACTGTTCACTTCCCTCTGTTTTGTGGCCTGCATCCAATTAGTGATTTATTATATTTTTTTCTTTCTATGATTTTGCTAAATTATTTTTTCGGTGACAGAGGAAACCCAAGTTTTAGATCCCATCTGTTTCCTGGGATTATTAACATCTCGCTGCTGTATTGTCTGCCTTTCTCGTCAGTAAATATCCTCGATTTATATAATAGTGTGTAACATTTGCATGGGCTCTGCGTCACACGTACAGACTTCATCCTTCCACCCTTCTGGAAAGTCAAAATGGCTGCCAATATCTAGACTTATGGGATTAAACTGTTAATAGTTGCATCTTCCTGTTTGTCATGGACATTTACATTCGTCGGGAAGTGTCCAGATACCTTCATTCTTTAGGGAGCACTTGCGCTGAGCATTGCATACACAGGAAGGTTCACTCTTCTGGACATGTGCTCCACCTTGGCCAGGGTATTTACATGGATGCACGGATTTCAGTCTAACCTTTAATTATTTCAGTAAGCAAAACCAGCTATTATGGGGGCCTAATGGCAAATATCGAAGGAAGTAAGGACCGGACTGTTGGATTTTGGCATGTCCAATCCTTTTGTTCTCAGAGAGACACTTAAACTGGTGCCTTCCCACGCTACATTTATTCTTTCAGAAATTTTGGCAACGGCGAACCCGTTCCATTCACTTGACTGGGGCTTGCAGAAATCCATTTGCTTGCTGCCCCATTCAAATAAATGGAACTGATTCTCCGTTGCGTAAATTTCTGTAACAGAATCCTCCCTATGCCACTAAGCTGCCACCAGAGGAGTCTAGCAGCTGCTTATTTCCCTCTGCCCATTCAGGACACCTGTATGTAGAGGTTTAGAGAGATAGGCAGAGTATGCCTGACAGGTATTGCAAGTGCAAGCCCACCCCCCACTTTACTGGACCTGTAAAGGGAAGATTACTTACCTGCGTCCTGGCACCGGCTTCCGGCCTGCAATGCTCCGTTGGGCTCCCTCGATATAAATATCCGGTTTGAAGCCGATGACCGGCTTCCCTTACGTCATGACAGATGGTCACATGACGCATGGGGATCCAGTCTCTGCCACGGCCATTGATTGGCTGCGGTGATGTCAAACCAGGTGTTTACATCAGGGGAGCCCAGCGGAGCATTGCAAGCCGGAAGAAGAGGCTGGGAGCCAGTGCCAGAAAGCAGGTAAGTAATCTTCCCCTTACAGGTCCAGTAGGGAGTTTTGCAAAAAAAAACATTCTTGCACAACCCCTTTTAAAAGGGTTTTCCAGCAATTTTCCCAAGTTGGGTACCGCTAGGACCCTCATTGATCACATGGATGGGATCCCCGAAATTAATGGAAAAGCAGTTTGAGCACGCTTACTGATGCTCTTTTTTTTTTATACAGTACAGACAAAAGTTTGGACACACATTCTCATTCAAAGAGTTTTCTTTATTTTCATGACTATGAAAATTGTAGATTCACACTGAAGGCATCAAAACTATGAATTAACACATGTGGAATTATATACATAACAAAAAAGTGTGAAACATCTGAAAATATGTCATATTCTAGGTTCTTCAAAGTATCCACCTTTTGCTTTGATTACTGCTTTGCACACTCTTGGAATTCTCTTGATGAGCTTTAAGAGGTAGTCCCCTGAAATGGTTTACACTTCACAGGTGTGCCCTGTCAGGTTTAATAAGTGGGATTTCTTGCCTTATAAATGGGGTTGGGACCATCAGTTGCGTTGAGGAGAAGTCAGGTGGATACACAGCTGATAGTCCTACTGAATAGACTGTTAGAATTGGTATTATGGCAAGAAAAAAAGCAGCTAAGTAAAGAAAAATGAGTGGCCATCATTACTTTAAGAAATGAAGGTCAGTCAGTCAGCCGAAAAATTGGGAAAACTTTGAAAGTAAGGGCTATTTGACCATGAAGGAGAGTGATGGGGTGCTGTGCCAGATGACCTGGCCTCCACAGTCACCGGACCTGAACCCAATCGAGATGGTTTGGGGTGAGCTGGACCACAGAGTGAAGGCAAAAGGGCCAACAAGTGTTAAGCATCTCCGGGAACTCCTTCAAGACTGTTGGAAGATCATTTCAGGGGACTACCTCTTGAAGCTCATCAAGAGAATGCCAAGAGTGTGCAAAGCAGTAATCAAAGCAAAAGGTGGCTACTTTGAAGAACCTAGAAAATGACATATTTTCAGTTGTTTCACACTTGTTTGTTATGTATATAATTCCACATGTGTTAATTCATAGTTTTGATGCCTTCATAGTCATGAAAATAAAGAAAACTCTTTGAATGAGAAGGTGTGTCCAAACTTTTGGTCTGTACTGTATTTCTACCTGACCTGCAAGAAATGGCCATTAGCTGTATTCTGCCATTTACAGTAGTACCATAGAGATGAATGGTGTGGCAGTGCGCCGCTCCGTTCATTTCAGAGGACCTTGCAGAGTACGGGACCCCAGCTTTTGTGATTAGTGGAGGTCCCAGAGTAAGGATCGTCACTGATCTAATAGTTATTGAATAGCTTGAAATTGCTGGGATACCCCTTTAATGTAATCTTTCCCTGGGTGAAGGAAAGCCCAGCTATTTCTCTGCCCGACATGTAAATAAAGTGGATGACTATTTTACAGAAAAAGTGCTAAGTATTAAACACATTTCTGGCATGTTTCTGATATATTTTCATTAAAGCAAAATCCACCTTGCTGGCCATACTAGCTCGAATTTCAGCAGTTGCCATGCACGTGCAGTGTAAAATATATGCTAAAAAACGCATATGCTTTAACCACAAATTAATTTATTTTTAATATACAGTTTTTAACAGTGTGGCTTTTTACAGGCAGAACCTATGAAGCTTTTGGCTGCATGCCCCACTACCACACTGTATGTGGATACACCCTTAAAGAGAACTTATCGGGAGATTCATGCTCCCGAACAGGTTCCCTCATTACAAAATGCTGTGTTTTACTATTAAAATGCTGTGGTGTTTCAGAGAAAACATTGTATAATGATTAGCCAGGGATGGGAATGTTTTACAGTGCATTCTAGGGTACGGGAATAAATGGGCTTAAACAATGGCTAGGTAAATAAAAGGTTTACTAAGCAGTGATTAAAAAAAAAAAATACATTTACAGATAAGGAACATACAGTAAAGAGACAATTACTTAAGCTAGATTTACATGGGCCAACTGAGCGGCCGATTATTGGGAAGGGAATGTTCCTTCCCAACAGTTGGCTGCTCGTTCAGTGAAGGAGAACGTTTACGTGCAGCGATCTCCTTCACTGTATGAGGACAAGGGATCGCTATTGCTGTCCCTCGTCCTCCTACAGAATCATGTTTTCTGAGCAGAAGATCGCTGTTTAGACAGCACAAACTGCTGCCCAGAAGCCATAATCGGTGGTGCCTGCATGAACGATAGGATCACTCGATGAACGAGCGTTTTGCTCGTTCATCGGGTGATCGGCGGCACATTAACATGGCCAGATTGTCAGGAACTACTTCGTTCGCGATAGTCTGCCCGATTCTCGGGCCTGGTAAATGCACCTTTAACCTGCAATCAGTGGGCAAGCTCCTGCTGTCGGCTAATACCCAAAGATGGTGAATACAGACATCTTCATTGGCTTCTATCAACTAGGCTACATCAACACGACCAAATGTACTTTATGGTCTGAAAAATACAGAAGATGTCCATGTTTTTTTTTTTTCAACCCATGGACTTCAATGCTTACGTGGTCTGCATTTTCAGCCTAAGAATAGGACATGTTCTCTTTTGTGGAATGGACATAAGGATGCGGAAAACACACAAATGATCCGTGTGCTTTCTGCATCCATATGTCCGTTCCGCAAAAAGATAAATGCAGACCACAGACCCATTGAAGTAAGTGGGTCCACAAAAAATGAATGCACCACGCATGTCATCTGTATTTTGCAGATCTGCGTTTTCCGGACCGCCTATTACATATGGCCATGTGAACGTACACTTACATGTAGAGAACTTTTGTACCCTAGCGCCCCCTGGTGCTTCCAGTGTATCGTGGAGCACACGTGTGCAGTGAACTAAGCCCTGGGGAACGCGGCCTGCTCACACATCTGTTAACTACATTACAAAGAAATAATTAAAGAGAGAGAACTACTAAAATATACCTACAACACAGAGAAGAAAAGTCATCTGGGCATCGCCGATCAAACTTCTCCGTGCCTGGCTTGACTAGATTGACAGGTTTCTCCCTGTTTAGGGAGTGACCTGTCAGTCTAGGTGAGCTGGGCAGGGAGCTACCCAGATGACTCTTTCACTTTCCTGCTCCTTTCTAAATTGTGGGGGTCACTTACTATCCAGAAATACGCCTATTTTAGGCATATTTCTGGCACAGATTGCAGCACAAAATCTGTGACTTTTCCCTGCTCATGTCTAAAAAAAAGAAAAGTGGCCCGGAAGGCCCGTCTAATTCATCATTTTCTACACCTGTTTTAGGTGTAGAAAATGGTCTGGTGCCTCTTCATAACGATTCTTTTTATAGGTCTCCATTAACCTCTACCCGCAAGTAGATGAACCCTTAGGATACCGGAGGTTTTTTCATTTTTGCGTTTTTCTTTTTCTTTTCTATTTTCCTTGAGCCTTTTTAATATTTATGTTCACATAGCTGTATCAGGGCTTAGTTTTCGCAGGACAAGTTGTACTTTCTAATTCCAAATGGGGTGGAATTGGGGGGAAAAAAACGCAATTCCTCCGCTGTTTGATGTTTTTTTTTTTTTCCACGGCTTTCAGTTTGCGGCAGAAGTGACCCATGCCCATCATTCTCTAGGTCAGTACGATTACAACGATACCACATATGTATAGGTTTTTTATGTCTAAATAGTGAAAAAAAATATTTAACTTTAGCTGTGTGGGGGCTCCTTTTCTATCTAGTTTTTGATACCATTTTGGAGTGTGTGTGACTTTTTGATCACATTTTATTACATTTTTTGGGTAAGAGAAGCAATGAAAAATTGCCATTTTGACTCTTATTTTTCACCATATTGGAAAAATATTTTTACATTTTAGTATTACAGGCGTTTTTGGTTGCGGTGATACCCATGATATATATATTTTTTGTTTATGTATTTATTTTTGTATTATACAGAAAGGGGGGGGATTTAAAAAAAAAATTATATACCGTATATACTCTAGTATAAGACGAGTTTTTTTGGCACATATTTTTGTGCTCAAAAAGCCCCCTCGTCTTATACTAGAGTCTAGGTCTGTATTATGGCAACTTACATTGCCATAATACAGACCATGACATGTTGTTGGGGGCCGGAGAAGCTGTTACTTACCTTTTTACAGCTGCTCCGGTCAGCTCCCAGCACGTCCGCGCGGCACCTCTGTTAAGCTCCCAGTAGGAGCGATTTGGCCGACCCGAAAATGCCGTGATTATATATGAAGGGGCCCTGCTCACATAACTGGCTTTGTGTGTAAAGTATTTTACTAGTGTGTGAAACAATCTCTCTCCTATTGATAACAGGTCCAGCCTCTGTACTCACTTTCACGATGAATGCACTGCAGCGAGCGGCCCGGCCGGCGCGTGACTGACGTCACTTAGTAACGCTCCTGCTTCCTGAAGTGGGAGGAGCGTTACTAAGTGACGTCAGTCACGCGCCGGCCGCTCCGCTAGCTCCCGCTTGCTGCAGTGCATTCATAGTGACAGTGAGTACAGAGGCTGGCCATGTTATCAATAGGAGAGAGCTTGTTTTACACACTAGTAAAATACTTTACACACAAAGCCAGTTATGTGCGCAGTTTAGGACACATGAGGGGACACATAGGGCCATGAGGGGGACCAGCATAAGATGCTATATGTACCCTAGTCTTATACTCGAGTCAATAATTTTTCGCATTTTTTTGGGCTAAAATTAGGGGCCTTGGCTTATATTCGGGTCGGCTTATACTCGAGTATATACGGTATGTATTTTTATTTTATTTTTTTACTTTTTGTAATGATTTTCAAGCTCCTATTTAAGCGTACAAAATCCTATTTTTTATAAATTTTGAACAATCTTTTTTTTTAATGCATTTATTACTGACTATTGCTCATTTCTTATGTTTGCCTGGTGGGCAAAATAGGAATTGCAGCTTCATTGCCCTCAGCCTCTTCAGCGAGGCTGAGCGCGTTGATACCAATTACCGGCATCCTCATTGGCCTCAGAGGCCAGAAGCTTCCAGGTTTTTGACCCTTTAGATACTGTAATCTCACTTGATCACGGCATCTAAAGGCTTTAATTACTGCAATCAGCATTATTGCCGGTCGCGGTAATTAGCCGCGGGTCTCTGCTGTTTGAAACAGCGGAGACCTGCCGGACATGACGCCAGCTGCACGTGCGAGTGGGCGCCGTGTTTGCCTATCTCTCCAGCACTGTACATGTACGGCGCTAGTAGCGAAAGGGTTAACAGACTAATTGTGAGCACTATGTACTCTTCACTGCTTTCTGTTGAGAGATGAGCAGGAGTAATTGCAGCTTCTCCGCCCCATTCTCTTTGGTGGGAATGAGCAGTTACACTCCGTTGGCTCCTTTCCTGAGGCTAGGTCATCACCATAGGAAACCGTGGCTGTGATAGCCTGGTGGAGGGGGGCTCAGTGTGGGAGCGCTGACAGGCTGCAAGACGAGAGGAAAAAAGATTCTCTCCCTGTTTTACCAGTACATGTCCCCAGGTGGATGTTATCGGGGACTTCTGTGCATTTTATCAATTCCCCCATCATCAATCAACATATACAATAAAATAGGTGACATTTTCAGGAGGGTGTTCCTAATTTTGATGTGACTGTTGGGGGGGGTTATGTGCTGCCCTTGCTGGATCTACCAACTCTTACTGGTGGTGCCATTGACGAGATGGATTGTCACACTTATAGCCCAGTACCATCCTGTGGCGGGAGACTGAAATAATCGGTTCCTGTTCCTCTGGGCCACTTCTGAACCCGATTGGTGGCTAGTGAAACCCTGTTACATCATCATCACAGGCAACAGAAAAAAAACGCAATGAAGAAAAAAAATACTATTAAAATTTTAAAAAGTGACGGAAACTTTTATGGTCATCGTATAAGGCACCCAGCATGACCTAAATGAGTTTTGCATTATGTCAGCTCCCATTTTAAGTATCACAAAAAATCATGGTACATTAAGAAAAAAAATTGTCTTCAGCAGCATTCCAACGGTGACTTTTATGCCAGAAAAGTGGCACACATTGCTTAAAGGGAGTCTTTCACCTATACTGACCATTATAGAACACGAACACCATTATCAGCATTGTAGTCCCCGTACTGGAATGCTACTTACTGTTTAGCTGTTCGTTGCTTATTTTCTTCAAAAAACACTTTTATTCAATATGCAAATTAGGTCTGAAGGTGCCCAGGGGCGGCGTTCAAGCGGTCGGTGCCCAGGCCCCTCGTCGCTATTCATATGAAACCCCTCCCCTTTCACCCCTCTGGCCCGCCCTAGGTTCTTCAGAAATCCAGTTCTGTTCACAAGATTCGCCGCGCCTGCGCAATTCATTCCCCATTCCGGCACATGCGCATTCAACGCTCTTGTGCCTCTGCCCATAATGGGGAATGAATTGCGCAGGCGCGGCGAATCTTGTGAACAGCGCTAGATTTCTGAAGAACCTAGGGCGTGCCAGAGGGGTGAAAGGGGAGGGGTTTCATATGAATAGCGACGAGGGGCCTGGGCACCGACCGCTTGAACGCCGCCCCTGGGCACCTTCAGACCTAATTTGCATATGGAATAAAAGTGTTTTTTGACGAAAATAAGCAACGGACCGCTTAACAGTAAGTAGCATTCCAGTACGGGGACTATAATGCTGATAATGGTGTTTGTGTTCTATAATGGTCAGTATAGGTGAAAGACTCCCTTTAATACATTTCCCTCTTAATTTTTAGTTATACGCACATCATTATTCACAGCCGTCGACTTCTGCACACTAGGATTTATCAAAAATGGTGTAAAGGCAAACTGGCTTAGTTGCCCATAGCAACCATTCAGATTTCACCTTTCATTTTTCAGATCTCCTTTGAAATATGAAAGATGGAATCGGATTAGTTGCAATGGGCATCTCAGCCAGTTTTCCTTTATACTAGACTTAAGAAATGCTGTCTGAGACCACTCGCATGCAGCGATGTGGTATACCTAAAAAGGCCGTCACTGCGGTGTAGACCTCTGCAGGGGTCCTCTGCTCACGCAGTCCATGGCCTACGTATTTCAGGCTGTGATTCAGTGCTGGCTGTTTACACTGAACGTCCTCTGTCTGCAGATTTGTTCTCGGAGTGGGAAGGTGGGGTTCCTTCCTGTAGAAGAATTGGCAGTAATAGACTAGGAAGTGCAGGGGAGCTTTGCCAGATTAATGGAAAGGTTGAGCTAAGAGGATTTCTCCTTGAGCTGCCTGTAACAATAGATTGGAAATGCATAAGTTCCCTTCATGGTAACATAAGCACGTTTGCTCAACCATGAACCGACCAGCGTGTCGCCACCTTAAGAATAGTAACCTATTGAATTAAGCTGTGGAGCTCCACAAAACGACAAAAACTTACTGAAGCCACAAGTGTTTTCATATTTGGACTCTTATGAGTGAAGGTAAAAGGACTGCGCTGTGAACTGTGGCTGCCTCAAAAATTTGGCCAAGTGTTTGCAGTGGTAGGCTTACAATTTTTTTTCCTCCTAGTGAAACACTGAGTTGTGTTTGAACCATGAGATTTCTACGACTTTAGCACCATGTCGCTCTAGCCTATCTTTTGAATGGATTACATTTTTGCATAGCTTCGTGTAGTTTGGTACTTGCGTCTTTTCAGCTACTTTCAACAAGTAAACCTAAAAAGCAGCTAAGATTGACTTTTCAAAATCTACTTGACTTTGGCCGGCAACTGTCTTGCTCCCTTGCGTTGCAAAAAAATGGCAACTGTCAATGGAGAAATCAGACTTTCCAGCCTTCTCTATCTATATGTAGTATAAGGTCAGCTTTAAATGATCTTCCATTTTCTCTGTGATTTGTAGCGTTTGAAGAGCATCGGAAAGAGATGTGACCGATCATGCCATTGTATGGAATAGAAAGGTTTCATTTTTTGAAGATTAAAAACTATGAAGAAACTAGGAAACTATTGTATTCTATAAAAATATCTGTGTAGTCAATGGCCAGATTTTGGAATTGCTACAACCGGTCAGACGAGGTGGCCAGTCGCATGGTGGATATCTTATTTTTCTGGTTTACAGTGATTTTTAAAAAGTGTAGTCACGGCTCGCCGATTGTGGCAGATAAGGAACTCCATTATATTATTCACATACCACTCACATTGGATGGACCATGGAATGAGTTTAAAATGCTCATATCTCTGTGGCTCTTACAATCTGATTGACCTTGTTGTAGTCAGGTGGGTGAGGCCTGGTCACTGTCTTTAAAAAGATGACCTTACATCCACCACATGCAGCAGTTCTTGGTTGCCAGAGTACTATAAAGACTGTGGTGCAACTTATTCTAGTCTCCTGATGTACCATTTTTTTTAAACTGTAGGTGAAGACACGTCAAGTTTCATGATGTAGGGCAAATACATTAACATATCTGTCTACTGTATCAGCCTTTCATCTCTACTCTCGATCACTGGTAAAAAGAATGGTTACCAATTTAGTTTCTTAGCCTTAGGTGCTGTGGTATATACAGGTGGAATACCTTAAACAGTAGTGTTGAGCAGTGTAACTGTGAATCCAGCATTGGGACCTGCAGCAGCACACTCCTCTCCCTACCCTCTCTACAGACTTCTATAAGCAACATGTAACATGATTCCTCAGTCAGCTGATAGTTCATCTTATCTCTCAAGACACATTTTGAATTGAGGGTAAATCATCAGTTCAGGGGTAGGGAGAGAATTAATTAGACATTTGTCTTGTCTAATAAGATATAATACACAGCTTTTTAGATTCACTTGTACTGTACTATTGATTAATGCAAAGGTTGAAACGGCAATGATTTTCTTAAAGCTATTCCATACTCCTATGAAAAGTGTAACCGTGTGCAGAGGCCTTAAAGGCTATGTACACCAGAAGCAAAATATTTTTATGATTGCCTGTTACTCATTTTGGGCAAAAAAATATTTTTTTCAATTTGGTCTTTATTAAAAATATTGAGCCGTTCTGTCACAAAGGGTTAACAGCTGTGTGAATTGTACTTTTTACTTTCACTTTGGGCCAGTCATCTAATAACCCTTATCTCCAAACTAATAAAAGGTCTTATTTTTTCGCCATCTTTTCAGTTAACCATTAAAAGGTATCAACCACTGAGGAATATCAATCTTTTTTTCATCTTAACCCCTTCAGGACAGACATTTTTCACCTTCAGGACACAGCCTAATTTTGCAAATCTGACATGTCACTTTATGTGGTAATAACTTTAAAACACTTTTACTTATTCAGGCCATTCTGAGATTGTTTTCTCGTCACATATTGTACTTCATGACAGTGGTAAAATTGAGTCAAAATATTTCATTTTTATTTATAAAAGAAAATAGCAAATTTGCAAAAATTTTGAAAAATTTGCAAATTTCTCTGCTTTTTATAATCGATAGAAATACCTCAAAAAATAGTTATTACTTTACATTCCCCATATGTCTACTTCATGTTTGGATCATTTTGAAAATGACATTTTATTTTTTTGGGACGTTAGAAGGCTTAGAAGTTAAGAAGCAAATCTTAAAATTTTTAAGAAAATTTCCAAAACCCTGTGGAAGGCATCGGGGCTGCCATGGAAACCATCGGCCCCCTGTCAGCGCAGCAACCCTGCTGGTGCTGCAGTCAGCGCTGACCGCGGCATGTGAAAGGGTTAATCCGCCGGAATCACTGCATACAGCGATGCCGGCAGATGCAGCAAGGGCCCGGCTATCAGTAACAGCCGGGCCCGTGCTGCGGATTGGGCGGGTGCAGCTCCTGCACCTGCCCGATCACATCACGTACGTGGGAATGCGTTAAGGCACCACATTCCCCCACTTACATGTACGTGAAAATGCGTGTAGGGGTTAAAAGGTCATAAACACTTATTTAAGCCACATTTTTATCAATAAGATAGAACTGAGCTATTATGTCAGAGAGCAGAGATAGTCGGATTAGCTGGATGACTGAGCAGAGAGAAAATTCAGATCCCTCTGTTAGAGCATCTGAGCCCAGTACAGAAAAAAGGGTTCCATACTTGTGATAAAGACCTATTTAAAAAATGATTTTAGCTCCAAATGAGTACAATGCAATAATTTAAAAAAAAAATCCCCCGAAGGTGTACATAGCCTTTAAGGACATATAAAAAAAATTGTTTGGTAGCATTTTATATACACATACTGTATACACTGAATTTAGGGCTGACTTACATGGGCTGATAAAAAGGGCAATGATTGGGAGCAAACAGTTGTTCCTGATCATTGCCCACTCGTTCAAGTGCGTTTACTGCAGCAATCATCTCCTCTTTATGAGGATGAACAATAGTAACTGTGATCGTTCATCCTCATACAGGTTCACTGTTTGTCTTCAGCTGATCTCTGATAACACAGGTCAATGTGCTGCCGACAAACAAAGATTTATGTGCCACATAAACGACGGATGATCCGAAACACCAGTGTTTGGTTGGGTGATTGTCGGCACATGGACCAATTACCAGAAACGAGCATTCATACAACCCTTCATTCCCAACAATTGTCTCAATAATTTGCCCTTGTTAATTGGGCCCTTAGACTTAGATGCAGCCCGTTCAGTAATGTTGGGCCCTATAGTCTGGGTAAAATGAAGCTGACAGTCTCTGCCCCTTGATATGTGCCTCTATGGTGAGGTTACAAAAAAATAGAAAATCCACAGCACTCCTCAGTTCTAGTGAAAAAGCCGGTTCCGGTTACTTTATTGGTAACAGCAGCATACAGAAAGCAACGTCTCAAGCTATCATAGCTGAGAAAGACCAGAGATGGTTGAAACGTTGCTTTCTGTTTGCTGCTGTTACCAATAAAGTAACCGGCTTTTTCACTAGAACTGAGGAGTGCTGTGGATTTTCTATTTGTAACCTTATGGGACCCCCAGCCAGGATCCCCATCCGCGGGCACCGACTTATCTATTTTTCTACTGGCAACTGTCCCCAGATTGGGACCTGGAGTGCTGCTTAACCCAATTTTTTGTCTATCTATGGTGAGGTTGTCGTCGGAGATGACCCAATAGGTCAACCAAGTTTTTGACCTGCAAGTATTTTGTAGTGACATGACATCAGTCTGACTAACAGGACGTTCATAAATGCTCATAGTAACAGATTATAGAAGTCATGTTGGAAAGTTTGGTTTAGAGTCAACGACCGGATTAAGTCAAATGACTTCTGAGCCGCGCAGCAGTATCTAAAAAATAAGTTATTAGCAGTAATTGGGAGCAGATGGATGTTTCCGTGCGTTCTGGGGTGTAGTATGCCAGGGCAGCCACGGCATTAATCAGTAAATTTCACATTTGGCCTTCGGATTGGGGGCATTTACTGGCAGCGCCTTCCGTTGAACGTCAGTGTTAACCATTCCCGTACAGACCTTCCCCTGGGTGATTATTACAGTCACTGAAAATGATGTGTACATTTGTATATGAAGTAAGTAGAGCTGAGGTAATGCTGGGGGCTACCCCTGACATTTTCGATATATTTACTGTATATATTTTTATTTTTTGTTTTGTTTGATCCTTTTTTAGGATGGTATTAGGGGCTTTAACCCATGTGAACAGCATATGGCACAGATGAAGTCATACCTTTTAATTAACACGATTTAAGTACTTGTTAAAGGCCCATTATTTCATTTGAACTTTCTGAGCGTCACTTAATCTGTCCTTTCTGCTAAACCTTATATGGATCTCTAAGAGCCGTCCTCTTTAAAAATGAATTAGTCTCCAGCAATTACATCTATTTATAGGCCATTTATTTTCTTCCATCTTGTGCCCTGCAGCAGATTTATTCCACCTGCCCCCCCCCCCCCCAATATAATCATCTTCCTATATTTATATAGCGCCAACATATTCTGCAGCCCTGCTCGCAAGAGCTTACAATCTATGACAAAATAGGGGTGTTTGGTACAGTGGTTCAAAGGGGTACTACACATAAACCAGCCAATATCTGTGTATATGCAGACATTAAAGGGAATCTATCATTTCCCCCCTCCCCAGTTTTCTTGCATTAAGTGTCAAAATCTGGTTTGCACTTTTTTAACTGCCATTGTGATTTTTATTTTTTTTGTCACCACTGGCATTTTTACTTTGCCCTCGCCAGGCTTCCAAAAAGGTGGCATGGCAAGAGCAGAGCCATCGGTGCCAGAAAGTGTCGTAATTAATGATTGCAATTTACTGCAGTGGATTTCAGTCTGGCACACAGACTGCCGGAGGAGCCATTTACATTATGACTGGGGCTGCGCCAGCTTGCACTTACCTGGTAATTACTGCTGTATAAGATGTAGTGGAAGCTGGAACATTCCCAATGGGTTGGAATTAGTATTGGGCAATGTACCAGTATTCCCAATACACTGCGATATTAATAGGGGAGGTCACACAGTGACTGCGCACTTACATGGATTTAGTGCTCCCCAACCATAGAGCGGCGGGAGTAGAGAGAATGGTGAGCCTGGAAGCGGACCGTATACGGACCATGTACACAGTGCTGTACACCATCTGTGTACACTGACCCTGCACCCTGTATACACTGTGCTGTGGATGCTGATGTATGAAAGCACTCTTCACTACTCCCCAGCCTGGGCCTCATTACATGGTGTGGGACAGTGGGGCCACAAGGCGGCATTACTATAATGTATGGGGGAAACTTGGAGACATTATACTGTGAAAGCCCCATACAGTATAATGTCTCCTTTTATAGGATAGCAAGCCTGGACTGCCTAAGGACAGGGCAGTGAAAGTGGACGGAGTCTGTCAAATTTCCTTCATGTTTTGAGTGTTTTTTTTTTTCTTGTATATCGCAATAAATACCTAATTTAGATCATTAGCACAATTTATAAATTTCTTAATATCGTTATCGCGGAAATATTTCTGATATTGTCCAACACTAGGTGGAATATATATGTAGCTCTTGCTTTTAATACTTTACAAAAGTTTAATAGGGATTGGAAACCATTGGTGCTTTTCTTGAACAACACTGAGCACTCATTAGTGACATCCATATCTTCCTGATGCTCAGAGAAGAAGATGGGGGTGTTGGAGGGAATTTGGGAAAATGGGAGGAAAACTGTTATTTTATGTTTGTAAACAATGGTATAAAACCTTCAAAATTTGGTAATAGGCTGGGACTTTATTTTATTTGTGTTTATTAATGTTAGTATTTATTGTTAAGCCGTGCGCCCCTAAAGGGCTCATTTTGTATAATTATGAAAATTTAATAAAGAATAAAAAAAAATATATAAAGAATTTTAATTATTGCCTTTATTTTTACAGTGTTCCCTGTGCGGTAAAACTGACCTATGGTTTCATAGCTGTCCATATTCTGACTATTCTAACACCATAACTTTTTTATAGATATGTCTACAGAGCTGTTTGCGGGTTCATTTTTTTTTTGCAGAATGATCTGTAGTTTTTATTGATACCATTTAGGAGTGTGTGTGACTTTTTCATCACTTTTTATTCAAATTTCTTTTAAATTACCGTATTTTTCGCCCCATAAGACGCACTTTTTCTCCCCCCAAAATGGGGGAGAAATGCCCCTGCGTCTTATGGGGCGAATGTTTGCAGTTTTACATCGCAAGCTGCGATGTCTGAGCGAGCGGGGACTCTGGGAGGGACTGGGAGGAGGAGCTGGGGGCCGGCAATAGCGGCGGTGCAGTCAGTGTAGTTATAGCCCCGCCGGTATACTAATATAAGATGTCTTATTCAATGAATAGTTATTACACATGCCCACTCACTCCTAATAGTACCTTACATCCTAACCGCTTCTGTAGAATGCAGGCCGGGCGGGCGGCAGCGTAACTCCCTGGTGTCATGTGCCTGCGCCGCCTACTTTATGAATGAAGCAGGTGGCGCAGGCAAGTGACGTCAGTGAGGGACGCGCCGGCCGCCCTGCCTGCCTGCATTGTACTGAAGCGGTTAGGATGTAAGGTACTATTAGGAGTGAGGGGGCATGTTTAATAACTATTAATTGAATATGACATCTTATATTTGTATACTGGAGCGGCGGCGGGGGGCGGCTGATCTGTGGATGACATTTTTATGGGGGACATCTGTGGATGGCACAGTTATGGGCTGGGGGGGTCTGTGGATGGCACAGTTATGGGCTGGGGGGGTCTGTGGATGGCACAGTTATGGGCTGGGGGGGTCTGTGGATGGCACAGTTATGGGCTGGGGGGGGGTCTGTGGATGGCACAGTTATGGGCTGGGGGGGGGTCTGTGGATGGCACATATATAACAGTGCCACCCAGAGATCCCCCCTGTAACAGTGCCACCCACAGATCCCCCCTGTAACAGTGCCACCCACAGATCCCCCCTGCAACAGTGCCACCCACAGATCCCCCCTGCAACAGTGCCACCCACAGATCCCCCCCTGCAACAGTGCCACCCACAGATCCCCCCTGCAACAGTGCCACCCACAGATCCCCCCTGCAACAGTGCCACCCACAGATCCCCCCTGCAACAGTGCCACCCACAGATCCCCCCTGCAACAGTGCCACCCACAGATCCCAGCCAACAGTGCCACCCACAGATCCCCCCTGCAACAGTGCCACCCACAGATCCCCCCCTGCAACAGTGCCACCCACAGATCCCCCCTGCAACAGTGCCACCCACAGATCCCCCCTGCAACAGTGCCACCCACAGATCCCCCCTGCAACAGTGCCACCCACAGATCCCCCCCTGCAACAGTGCCACCCACAGATCCCCCCCTGCAACAGTGCCACCCACAGATCCCCCCCTGCAACAGTGCCACCCACAGATCCCCCCTGCAACAGTGCCACCCACAGATCCCCCCTGCAACAGTGCCACCCACAGATCCCCCTGCAACAGTGCCACCCACAGATCCCCCCTGCAACAGTGCCACCCACAGATCCCCCCTGCAACAGTGCCACCCACAGATCCCCCCTGCAACAGTGCCACCCACAGATCCCCCCTGCAACAGTGCCACCCACAGATCCCCCCTGCAACAGTGCCACCCACAGATCCCCCCCTGCAACAGTGCCACCCACAGATCCCCCCTGCAACAGTGTCCGTCATCCACAGATCCCCCCGCCTGCAACAGTGTCCGTCATCCACAGATCCCCCCGCAACAGTGCCACCCACAGATCCCCCCCTGCAACAGTGCCACCCACAGATCCCCCCCTGCAACAGTGCCACCCACAGATCCCCCCCCCTGCAACAGTGTCAGTCATCCACAGATCCCCCCGCCTGCAACAGTGTCAGTCATCCACAGATCCCCCCGCCTGCAACAGTGTCCGTCATCCACAGATCCCCCCGCAACAGTGTCCGTCATCCACAGATCCCCCCATAACAGTGTCCGTCATCCACAGATCCCCCCATAACAGTGTCCGTCATCCACAGATCCCCCCCATAACAGTGTCCGTCATCCACAGATCCCCCCATAACAGTGTCCGTCATCCACAGATCCCCCCCATAACAGTGTCCGTCATCCACAGATCCCCCCCATAACAGTGTCCGTCATCCACAGATCCCCCCCATAACAGTGTCCGTCATCCACAGATCCCCCCCATAACAGTGTCCGTCATCCACAGATCCCCCCCATAACAGTGTCCGTCATCCACAGATCTCCAGTAATAGTGCCATCCACAGACCACCATTAGTTCAAAACCCAGCAAACACACAGCACACTTTTTTGTTAAAAATTTTTTTTTCTTATTTTCCTCCCCAAAAGCCTAGGTGCGTCTTATAGGGCGAAAAATACGGTAATTGACAAAAAAGTGGCGAATTGGCCATTTTTATTTTTTCTTCTGCTATGCCATATGAGATGAACATTTTAATAGTACTGGCGTTTTTGGAAGCGGCGATGCCTATAATGATTTTTTTTGTTTATTTTTATTTTGGGGAAAGAGAGTAATTAGAATTTTTTTTTTTATTTCTACTTTAAAAAACTTTTTTACTTTTTTTATTTTTTTATTTTTTAATATCTTTTAGATCCCCGGGGCCTAACATCATATATGCAATCAATAGACTGCCACTTCTGTTTATCAATGGAAATAAATCCATTGACAAATACAGATGTAGCAGCGCTAGCGATCATAGTGGAATCGCGTAAGCGCACAGCGATATCCTGTTTCATTAGCTTCCAAGTCCATAAAAAGAATAGTAAAATAATTCAGTATGCAATTTGGGTTTGTAACCAGCAGATGGCGCATGGACCTAATGAAGTAATGAATGACACCCTGCAAGTTTGTTATTTAAAACTACAGGTATTGCGATCCTGAAAGAAAACGCCAATACTCTCAACTTTTTATTTTTTATAGTTAACATTCTATCTATCATTAATCACATTAATGCATCTTGTCATGAGGAAGGACCGATATTTGTTTCTGGTCTGAAACACGTAACCGAACAATTGCTGTTTTTGTCGAAGATTTTATGCCGCAATAAAGCTACGAATTTTTCCACCAATCTTGAGCTGGATTTTTCTATATTTTCGTATCTATCAATAATATACTTTTAGTTATATAGTTATTATTTTATCAATTATTAATGAACATTTTTTATAGTTATTATTTTGCCTATCATTTATATATTTTTTTATAGATGCTATATTATTTTTAAAATAAATCATTATCTATGACATACAATAGACCAGTGGTCCCCAACCTTTTTTGCACCAAGGACCAGTTTCATGCAAGACCATTTTCCCAGGGACCGGGTGGTGTTCTGGGCGGGGCTTAGGGGGTGCTAGTCGGCGCTGACTGACTCGCGCGCATAACAAAACACAAGGTGCATATTAAAATCTATAACGACTATATAAACTGACTAGGGTCTCTGATGCACCTGGTCTCTGCTGAACCTGGTCTCTGCTGCACTTTACCGTATTTTTCGCCCTATAAGATGCACCTAGGTTTTAGAGTAGAACAATAAGAAAAAAAAATTTTTTATTACCTCAATGTTAATCAGACCTCAGATTAGACCCCCAATGCCTCAAATCAACCCCCAACCTTTAGCCATCTATCAGCCCCCTTATGTCAGCCATCACCCCCTTATGTTAGCCATATGTTAGCCCCCAGCCCCCCGTGTCAGCCAGCCATATGTTAGCCCCTAGCCCCTTATGTCAGCCCCTAGCCCCTTATGTCAGCCCCTAGCCCCTTATGTCAGCCCCTAGCCCCTTATGTCAGCCCCTAGCCCCTTATGTCAGACATCAGCCATATGTTAGCCCCCTTATGCCCCCCATTTCAGCCCCCAGCCCTTATGTCAGCCATGAGCCCCCCATATCAGCCATATGTCAGCCCCCAGGTCAGCCACCAGCCCTTATGTCAGCGCAAATAAAAAAACAAAACACTTACCTCTCCTGGTCACCATCGCGATCCTCTTCTTCCTGCTGTGTATCGCGGCGCACAGTGTGAGGTCACAGAGTGGCCTCACGCTGTGCGCAGCCTTGCACAGCCGAGCCGAGGACCAGGAAGCGGTGAGTACAGATCCTTCACCGCTTCCTTGTCCTCCTGTACTAATGAAGCAAGACGGTCCTGATCGCCACGGCCCGGCTAACAATTTTCTGCGGCCCGGCGGTTGGGGACCGTTGTAATAGACAACATAGAACAGATAATCACACAAAGGCTGTATACCAAAAGCCGGGTATGTGAAAGCCAACAACCTATCCTGGAGACAGGTACTGTCAGCATACCTTACAATGGCAGCCTTGTGTGCAATGAGACATTCAAGCCCATCTCTCATCTGACTGAGAGCTGGTAAGCCTCAAAGTTGCTTGAATCCTGTTGGATGGCTTGGGGGACCTGCGCACCTAGATCATTATCATTAGGGTGTTTTTTGGATGCCAGCTAACTCTTCTCTTACTGCTTAGGAGGGCTGCATAAAAATTTTCAGTTTTTTTTTAATTGTCCTAACATTAATTTAATAACCTTTTGTATACTGTTTTGTCATGTAAACTTATTTGCATAAACATGGGCATATGGGAAAGACATGCAAATAGGGTTTTAACTGAAAAACAAGGCAGATTCTGCTAATTGTAATTCTTCCCCCATACGTCCATGTTTATGCAAATGAGTTTACATGACAAAACAGTATAGAAAGGTTATTAAATTAGTGTTAGGACAATTAAAAAATGGAAATTTTTTAGGCAGCCCTCCTAAGCAGTGAGAGAAGAGTTAGGCTACTTTCACACTGGCGTTTTGGCTTTTCGTTTGTGAGATCCGTTCAGGGCTCTCACAAGCGGTCAAAAACAGATCAGTTTCGCCCTAATGCATTCTGAATGGAAAAGGATCCGCTCATAATGCATCAGTTTGCCTCCGTTCAGCCTCCATTCTGCTTTGGAGGCGGACACCAAAATGCTGCTTGCAGCGTTTGTGCCCGTCTGACGAAACTGAGACAAATGGATCCATTCTGACACACAATGTAAGTCAATGGGGACGGATCAGTTTTCTATGACACAATAGAAAACGGATCCGACCTCTATTGACTTTAAATGGTGTTCAAGATGGATCAGTCTTGGCTTGTTAAAGATTATACAAACTGATCCATTCTGAACGGATACAGACATTTGTATTATCTGAACTGATCCGTCTGTGCAGATCTATGACGGATCCGCACCAAACGCGAGTGTGAAAGTAGCTTTAGCTGGCATCCAAAAAAGAAAATTTAAATTTTCACCCGCTTAGTCACCCACTTTTTATAATGAAAATGTATTAATGATAGATAAATTAATGATTATAAAAAGAAAATTATGGATGGAAGATTGCATAGTAAGGTTAAAAAAACATTATGAATGATAGGTAGTACAGTAATGATAAAAAGAGAAGTTTTAAATGTTCCAGATATTTTATTTATTGCTACAGAATAAAGTTATATTTTTTAATTTTTATTTGTGTATACTAGTCATGGAGCAAAGGAGCATCGAGTGTAGTGTCATTAGGTACTTTAGGTTAACACTGCCATCTACTGGCCTTGTTGTGTATTGCTGTTACAGTTCAGCGTGAAGGAGGCAAAGTCGCGATTGGTTAGTAACGCTATGCGAAAACTGTGTTCGCTAGCGATACTACATCTGTAGAAGATTGAGTATATTGAAATGTATTGCTGCCACTTGCATTGGAACATACCTGTGAAAGGCCGGAGCCTCAGCAGACTCAAGTCTTTCACAGCCAATGAATGGCTCCACTGGGTGCCGCTTGGGGGAGCTGTTCCAGGCTCGTAAGTGCAGGGCTTCCGGGTTTTGCATCTCATATGCCATGGTCACATTTGTCCACGGCATTTGAAAGGCTAAATGCCTGCGATTGGCGATAACAGCAGGAACAGCATAAAACAGACACCTATCGGCTATGGTGCTCACTGCACTTGCAATTGGGCATCATTTTTAAAGACCGGACTTCTGTTGTACAGGTCTGGAAACGGTTTATTTTCCATGTCACTATCTATATTTTCCCAAATCCTGCACTGGCCACTAAGCCTAGTAATAGGTGCCACTTCTTGGTCTGTACAGATCACTTTTTAGCATGCAGGGTTACAATTATGGATATAATCTCTGTATTAAAAACACAGGATCCACCATTTACAGTAGGTGATGGTCACAGCTTATCTATTCCTTCTCCCTGTACAATGACCTCTGCACAGGTCACAGAGCATGTCTAGAAAACTCTTCGGCTGCGTTCACATGGGCGAGATTTCCGCGCGGGTGCAATGCGTTAGGTGAACGCATTGCACCCGCACTGAATCCGGACCCATTCATTTCAATGGGGCTGTTCAGATGAGCGATGATTTTCACGCATCTCTTATGCGTTGCGTGAAAATCGCAGCATGCTCTATATTCTGCGTTTTTCACGCAACGCAGGCCCCATAGAAGTGAATGGGGTTGCGTGAAAATCGCAAGCAAGTGCGGATGCGGTGCGATTTTCACGCATGGTTGCTAGGTGACAGTCTATTCACTGTATTATTTTCCCTTATAACATGGTTATAAGGGAAAATAATAGCATTCTGAATACAGAATGCTTAGTAAAATAGCGCTGGAGGGGTTAAAAAAAAATAAACAAATTAACTCACCTTCTCCTCTTGATCGCGTAGTTCCCAGTCTCTTCTGATGAGCTGTCGGCTAAAGGACCTTTGGTGACGTCAGATCACATGGTCCATCACCGTGGTGATGGACCATGTGATTGGAGCATGTGATCTGACGTCACCAAAGGTCCTTTAGCCGACAGCTCATCATTAAAGAAGTAAAGAAGAGACCGGGAACTACGCGGAGGAGGTGAGTTAATTATTTTTTTTATATTTTTTTTTTTTAACCCTCAATTGATCACCTACTAAGCATTCTGTATTCAGAATGCTATTATTTTCCCTTATAACCATGTTATAAGGGAAAATAATACAATCTACAGAACACCGATCCCAAGCCCGAACTTCTGTGAAGAAGTTCGGGTCTGGGTACCGCAGTCGGTTTTTTATCACGCGCGTGCAAAAAACATTGCACCCGCGCGATAAAAACTGAACATCGAAACGCAATCGCAGTCAAAACTGACTGCAATTGCATTCCTACTCGCGCGGGTTTGCCGCAACACACCGGGACGCATCCGGACACGCTCGTGTGAACCCAGCCTTCCATAGAGAGGTCATCTTCTATCCAATGTATCTATGGCCTATGGTGGCTGCTGAAAAGCACATCTCTAAAGGCTGATAACAGTGTGGGCAAGATGGTGGCCCCCATAATAATGTAAAAAAGGAAATAGAATTAAAAAAAATCAATAAAATTAATTGACAATCTGAAAATTAAAAAACGGATTAGAAAAAAAGGTATATGTCACTATCTGGTTTAACTGGCAGAAATAATTCTGGGTGGCACATTACCCTTAAAGCCTTTAAGGGTCCTTGTTGAACCAAGAATGTATATATTATATGGTCATGCTAAAGTTCTTAGATTTACTTCTTCACTCAGAAATGATGTGCAGTCTGCAATATGTTGGTGACATATACAGTAAATCACAATTAAAGGGCTTGTCCCGATCTAGCAACATGCTTGTCTTACAGGTTGTCACTGGTCTTGCAGCTCATCTCCATTAATGTATTGAAGCGGAGTAGCAGTACCAGACACAACCAAAGGGCAGGTGTGCTGCTGCTGAATGTTGTTGTTTTTTTGCATATTTTTTTAATTTATTTTCAAGTCCTGTCTCTGAAGCAATTGCTTATGGAGCTGCATGCTTTGAGCTCAGTGGTTGCATCAGATGCATCAACTTCATGCCCTGGTGCCAAGGTGCCCATAGCCTTTACACCAGGTGCTGTGTAAAGACTTGCCTTTCATAAGGGCGTTATTGCTATACAACTGTTTAAAGGGAACCTGTCACCATACAATGCAGTGCAATCTACAGGCAGCATGTTCTAGAGCAGAAGGAGCTGAGCAGATTGATATGTAATTTTATGGGAAAAATATATAATATTTTTCATAATTTATCCATTGAAATTGTTGCTTTTCCTGTGCCAAGGAATCCAGTGGATAATCAGTGACTGGCATCCTTCCATGCCTGTCCATACAAAGATACATCAGTCACTGGTTAGGACCACCCACTGGACTCCTAAGCACAGAAAGAGTAGGGATTTTCAGTGAATAAATTGTAAGTTAGGCTTCATGCAAAATATGTACATTTTCTGTGTTCGCTGCATTTTTCTCATATTCATCAATAGAAAGGGCTCTTCTTGTCGCCATATGGACCAGAAGAGACATGTAATTTTCAGAATGCCCATACGGGCAGATAACACGCGGATAAAAAAAATGTGGTTGTGTATGTGACGCCTTATACTGAATCTTTTGCCAAAAACCTATGGGGGCATTTCTAGCCATTTTCTGCCTTTGTGGAGAAGGGAGTCAAGAGTAGAGACCACCAGGGACCCGAGCAGGGTTGGAAATGCAGCAGTAGGGGCGAGTATCACTTTTGTAAGCCACTCACCCCTCTGTAGAGTATTTTTTTATTTTACTGGCAATCCCCTTTTAGAGCGCTGCCACGCCAGAAATGTGGTGGAAGGAAATGAGAAATATAAAGGAAGGACTCCTTCCTGCTGGATCCACTAATATCTGTGACTCAAAAAACTGCCACTAAAAGCTGTGCGACACCGCCCTAAGATGTTCACTTTAAGGCCTCCTGCACACGACCGTAGGTGTCCCGTTGCCGTATTGCGGACCGCATTTGCAGATCTGCAATACACGGGCACCGTTTTGTGTGCATTCTGCATCACAGATGCGGACCCATTCACTTCAATGTGTCCGCAAATCCAGAGATGCGGAATGGTGCGGAGCGGAACCCTACGGAGTGCTTCTGTGGGGTTTCGTCCTGTACTTCTGTTCCATAAAAAGATAGAACATTTCCTATCTTTTTGCGGAACAGCCAGATCGCGGACCCATTAAAATTAATGGGTCCGCGATCTGCTGCGGCTGCCTCACGGATGGTATTCGTGCATTGCTGCCTGCATTATTATTTTTTTTTTCCATTTACTTCTAGTTTTTGCGTTCCGTATACATACCGTATACGGAACCATTCATTTCAATGGATCCACAAAAAAAACGGAAGGTACTTCGTATGCCCTCTGTTATCGTTTCAGTTCCGTTCAAAGCTAGAACATGTCCTATAATTGTCCGCATAACGGACAAGGATAGTACTGTTCTATTAGGGGCCACATGTTCCGTTTTGCAAAAAACGGAATGCACACGGATGTCATCCACATTTTTTGCGGATCCGTTTTTTTTTTTTGGGCCGCAAAATACTGAAAAAGACATACAATCGTGTGCAAGAGGCCTAAGGCTACATGCACACGAACACATTTTATTTCAGTGTCTGTTCCGTTTTTTGTTTTTTTTTGCGGATAGGATGCGAACCCATTTATTTCGATGGGTCCGCAAAAATTGCTGACAGCACACAGTGTACTATCCGCATCCGTATGTCTGTTCCGTAGCCCCGCAAAAAAAATAGAGCATGTCCTATTCTTGTCTGTTTTGCGGACAAGGATAGTCATTATTACAATGCATCTGGAAAAAAAATTGATCCGCAAAAAAAAAATGATGCCATATGGACATAATCAGTTTGTTTTTTTTGCGAACTGCATAACACATACGTTCGTGTGCATGTAGCCTAACACTGTATTGAGGAGTGATGGATTTGGTTATTGCTTCTACTTTATATATGTTTTTAACCCTTTCTGACCCTTTTTTTTATTATTATTTTTTTTATGTATCTCCTCTTTAAGCCGTTCCCTAATTTTTCTATAAAAGGGCTCATATAATTACTTGTATCACTCACGGATTGTATTGTACAGCAATAATATCCTTTTGAATGGCAATGCTCTATACAACACCAGGTGGTCACTACAGGAACTGCAGATCCTGATTTTCAACTACTTGTTGGCTTTTTTAGTTTTTTTTAATGGTGGTAATTGGTACAAATATGTCCAGATCATGAAGTACGTCAGCTATTATACATGATATAATTGAAAACACATTTCCTCAATATCCTACCGCTCCCAATTTCCTTAAGTTTATTCATTTTCTAGTGAGCACAGGGTAAACTGAGGACAGAGTAATGATTGGGAGTTCCTCGGAAATGGATGAAGTATGACAACAGGTGCTTAGAGGTGTTACAATAATCCCCATTATGTAACCGATTACTTTTTAAGAAGGGCTGCGTTTTGGCAGATGGACCTTTTTTAGCTTGGATCAAAGTTGCCTAATGACATTTCAGGCTGGGAAGCGCTTGCGTTTGCTTCCGTTTCTCCCTTGCTTGCAGTTATGAGTGCAGCTACTGGGGTCACAGTGATCATTCAGTGACATGGGCCGGAGTTGGATCCTGCTTGCTGTTACATGCTGTACATGTTATGCCAACGTGGGGAACGTCCTTACTGTTACACGGAAATACAACGTTGTTTTCTTGCCAGTTACAAATTGTGCCATTTCCCAAGACGATGAATTTTCCTCTTAGAAATTCATCATATTTGCCATAGTGTAATTCACTTGGAAGAAACTGCTCGATGATTGTGTTACACACAGCTGCATTGTATGGGACATATAGCCAGGAGCGGGCTGACCCGACCATAGAGACCTGTGGGAGTGATTTACCATTGTGCAGCAGTTCTTTACTACATGTGTTATCCAAATTGGTCAGTTTATGAACTGGAGTGGTTCTGGTAATACAGCAGGGGAGCAGAAGGTGATTAAAGGGAATAGGTCACCCCGATTTTGGACTCTAGTCTACAGTGATTTAGTATTGACAGTGAGGGAATGGGAGACAGTAGGAAAAAAAAAATTGTGATCTGGGCTCCATGAGCCTGATTTATCATACCTTCACTCCAAAATTATGGCGTCGCAAAATAGGGCTTTTGTGACTTTTTTTTGCACTGGATTGCACAAAATGTAAGCGCTTGCGCACAAATTTGCAACTTTTTACACTCGTGAAAAATGTTGTGGACTTTTTGCATTTTTACACCACTCACTCCAGTTTTGAAAAGTGGGTGTGGTTTCACTCCAGATTTATCATTGAGACATTTTTAAAATGTCGCAACAAAAGTTGCAGTCTCACTCCAGGAAAAGGGTGGAGTAGGAAAACTGGAGAAGCTTCTTCAGACAGAAGTGCTAAGGGCTCTTTCACACTTGCGTTCTTGTCTTCCGGCATAGAGTTCCGTCGTCGGGGCTCTATGCCGGAAGAATCCTGATCAGGATTATCCTAATGCATTCTGAATGGAGAGAAATCCGTTCAGGATGCATCAGGATGTCTTCAGTTCCGGAACGGAACGTTTTTTGGCCGGAGAAAATACCGCAGCATGCTGCGCTTTTTGCTCCGGCCAAAAATCCGGAACACTTGCCGCAAGGCCGGATCCGGAATTAATGCCCATTGAAAGGCATTGATCCGGATCCGGCCTTAAGCTAAACGTCGTTTCGGCGCATTGCCGGAGCCGACATTTAGCTTTTTCAGAGTGGTTACCATGGCTGCCGGGACGCTAAAGTCCTGGCAGCCATGGTAAAGTGTAGTGGGGAGCAGGGGAGCAGTATACTTACCGTCTGTGCGGCTCCCGGGGCGCTCCAGAGTGACGTCAGGGCGCCCCAAGCGCATGGATCATGTGATCACATGGATCACGTCATCCATGCGCATGGGGCGCTCTGACGTCATTCTGGAGCGCCCCGGGAGCCGCACGGACTGTAAGTATACTGCTCCCCCGCTCCCCACTCCTACTATGGCAACCAGGACTTTAATAGCGTCCTGGGTGCCATAGTAACACTGAAAGCATTTGGAAGACGGTTCCGTCTTCAAATGCTTTCAGTACACTTGCGTTTTTCCGGATCCGGCGTGTAATTCCGGCAAGTGGAGTACACGCCGGATCCGGACAACGCAAGTGTGAAAGAGGCCTAAGTTGAAGGACAAGCCAAATTTATAAGTAATATGAGACATTTGATAAATGTGGCATAAAGTACTCCAACACAGACTTGAGCAAAACTGACTTCAGATATTCCCCTCAGGATAAATTCCCCCCTATATCTGCAGTACTACTTCATGTATTACTGTAGATAATTGTCCAAAATCATAGTGACAGATTCCCTTTAAAGCTGCAGGCAGCAGGTTATATAACAGGAGGAGCTGAGCAGATTGATATATAGTTTTATGGGGAAAGATTCAGTATAACATGTATTTCATTCATTTAAATTCCTGCTCATTCTAGGCTTTGAAGCCCAGGAGGCGGTCATATCAGTGATTGACAGCTACCTCTGTATACACAGTCATAGAGGGAAGGCTGTCAATCACTGATAGGACCGCCTCCTGGACTTCAAAGCCCAGAATGAGCAGGAATTTAAAGTGTAACTGCCATTTCACTACCAAAATTGAAATTCCTAACATATGTGATGCTGATGGGAATATATTCAGGAAGCTTTATATTTTAGTTAATTTTACCTTTCTGATGTCTGTATTCAGCCTTTAGCAACCCTATTTCTCTGTGCCTATATTTCAGCATCTTCCTAAGATGGCGTCTGCTGCACTTCCTATGGCGATCATTGCCCAGTCCTTGAAGCCATCCAGTATTTCCCTCACCTCCCATAAGCCCTTGCTCTCCTCACATGAACTAGCAGGGCCAATCAGAATTTAGATAACTTCCCCCACTACCCAGAGCAGTGTGTATCCTCTCACATACAGCTAACCAGAGACAGACAAGACCAATCAGAATGCAGATAACTTCCCCCACTACCCCAGAGCAGTGTGTATCCTCTCACATAGAGGTAACCAGAGACAAGCCCTGCAATTACATTAAATCATTAAGCATTTGTTTTAGCCTCTTAATAGTCGCCTGTCAGCTCTGCAGCTGCTCCCTCATTTCCTCCACACTGACTGGGGGCTGCTTTTGCTACTCAGATCTCTGGTTTGGTATGAAAGCAATATGCTCAGTACAGGGGAAGATATCACTGATAGAAATCGGGATACTGTGAATGCAGCTAAAAGTGAAATTACCGTATTTTTCGCCCTATAAGACGCACTGGCCCATAAGACGCACCTAGGTTTTTGGGGAGGAAAATAAGAAAAAAAAATTTTTTAACCAAAAGGTGTGCTTTTGGTGGGTTTGGAACTAATGGTGGTCTGTGGATGACGGACACTGTTATGGGGGGGATCTGTGGATGACGGACACTGTTATGGGGGGGATCTGTGGATGACGGACACTGTTATGGGAGGATCTGTGGCTGACGGACACTTATGGGGGCATCTGTGGATGACTGACACTGTTACAGGGGGGGGGGGGGGTATCTGTGGATGGCATATACAGGGGGGGATCTGTGGATGGCACTGTTATATATGTGCCATCCACAGACCCCCACCCCTTAACTGTGCCATCCACAGATTCCATGTGCCGCCTCCCCAGTATACAAATATAAAATGTATTATTGAATTAAAAGTTATTAAAAATGCCCCCTCACTCCTAATAGTACCGTATATCCTAATTGCTTCTGTATAATGCCGGCGCGTCACTCACTGACGTCACTTGCCTGCGCCGCCTGCTTCATTCATAAAGGAGGCGGCGCAGGCACGTGACATCAGTGAGTTATGCTGCCGCCTGCCCGGCCTGCCTGCCGGCATTGTACAGAAACAATTAGGATATACGGTACTATTAGGAGTGAGGGGGGCATGTTTAATAACTTTTAATTCAATAATACATTTTATATTAGAATACCGGAGCGGTGGGGCGGGGCTATAGTACAGTGACCCCACCGCTATTGCCGGCCCCCAGCTCCTCCTCCCAGTCCCTCCCCCGGCCCCCGCTCCGTACATCGCATCCAGCGATGTTAAAACTGTCAGCATTCGCCCCATAAGACGCAGGGGCATTTTCCTCCCATTTTTGGGGAGGAAAAAGTGCATCTTATGGGGCGAAAAATACGGTAAAAGCCGATTTTACCCGCGCTTATTCCCTACTCCATTTCTAACAGTGATTTCTCCTCTGTTGCTTGGTCTTTAGCTCTCATTATGGTCTTGTACGAAAGAATGGAATGTCTTTCAAACAAGACCAGTTGCATGTTTCTAGCTGCTACCATTCAAGAGAAAGCAGCATGTAAAGCAGCCCTCCCCTCTCCACTTTCTGCCCGAGCCCAGGCACTTAGGGCTGTGCTTCTCCTCCCAGTGCTCTCCCATCTCTTGTTTATAATACAGAGGAGACGGCTGCACATGACAACGCTGTGAGAAGAGGATGCAGAATAGGAAAGTAGCACACATTTCTGGGAGTTATTATCAGGTAAAACTGCAAATGATTAAATTTTAACCACCTCCCGACCGCCTAACGCACGGATGCGTCCGGAAGGTGGTTGATTCATTCCTCCTGGACGCATCCGTGCGTCATCTCGCGAGACGCGAGATTTCCTGTGAACGCGCGCACACAGGCGCGCGCGCTCACAGGAACGGAAGGTAAGAGAGTTGATCTCCAGCCTGCCAGCGGCGATCGTTCGCTGGCAGGCTGGAGATGTGATTTTTTTAACCCCTAACAGGTATATTAGACGCTGTTTTGATAACAGCGTCTAATATACCTGCTACCTGGTCCTCTGGTGGTCCCCTTTGTTTGGATCGACCACCAGAGGACACAGGTAGCTCAGTAAAGTAGCACCAAGCACCACTACACTACACTACACCCCCCCCCGTCACTTATTAACCCCTTATTAGCACCTGATCACCCCATATAGACTCCCTGATCACCCCCCTGTCATTGATTACCCCCCTGTCATTGATCAACCCCCTGTAAAGCTCCATTCAGACGTCCGCATGATTTTTACGGATCCACTGATAGATGGATCGGATCCGCAAAACGCATCCGGACGTCTGAATGAAGCCTTACAGGGGCGTGATCAATGACTGTGGTTATCACCCCATATAGACTCCCTGATCACCCCCCTGTCATTGATTACACCCCTGTCATTGATTTCCCCCCTGTAAAGCTCCATTCAGACGTCCGCATGATTTTTACGGATCCACTGATAGATGGATCGGATCCGCAAAACGCATCCGGACGTCTGAATGAAGCCTTACAGGGGCGTGATCAATGACTGTGGTTATCACCCCATATAGACTCCCTGATCACCCCCCTGTCATTGATCACACCCCTGTCATTGATCACCCCCCTGTAAAGCTCCATTCAGACGTCCGCATGATTTTTACGGATGCACTGATAGATGGATCGGATCCGCAAAACGCATCCGGACGTCTGAATGAAGCCTTACAGGGGCATGATCAATGACTGTGGTGATCACCCCATATAGACTCCCTGATCACCCCCCTGTAAAGCTCCATTCAGATGTCCGCATGATTTTTACGGATGCACTGATAGATGGATCCGATCCGCAAAACGCATCCGGACGTCTGAATGAAGCCTTACAGGGGCATGATCAATGACTGTGGTGATCACCCCATATAGACTCCCTGATCACCCCCCTGTAAAGCTCCATTCAGATGTCCGCATGATTTTTACGGATGCACTAATAGATGGATCCGATCCGCAAAACGCATCCGGACGTCTGAATGAAGCCTTACAGGGGCGTGATCAATGACTGTGGTGATCACCCCATATAGACTCCCTGATCACCCCCCTGTCATTGATTACACCCCTGTAAAGCTCCATTCAGACGTCCGCATGATTTTTACGGATCCACTGATAGATGGATCGGATCCGCAAAACGCATCCGGACGTCTGAATGAAGCCTTACAGGGGCATGATCAATGACTGTGGTGATCACCCCATATAGACTCCCTGATCACCCCCCTGTCATTGATCACCCCCCCTGTCATTGATCACCCCCCCTGTCATTGATCACCCCCCCTGTCATTGATCACCCCCCCTGTCATTGATCACCCCCCCTGTCATTGATCACCCCCCCTGTCATTGATCACCCCCCCTGTCATTGATCACCCCCCCTGTCATTGATCACCCCCCCTGTCATTGATCACCCCCCCTGTCATTGATCACCCCCCCTGTCATTGATCACCCCCCTGTCATTGATCACCCCTCTGTAAGGCTCCATTCAGACATTTTTTTGGCCCAAGTTAGCGGAATTATTTTTTTTTTTTCTTACAAAGTCTCATATTCCACTAACTTGTGTCAAAAAATAAAATCTCACATGAACTCATCATACCCCTCACGGAATCCAAATGCGTAAAATTTTTTAGACATTTATATTCCAGACTTCTTCTCACGCTTTAGGGCCCCTAGAATGCCAGGGCAGTATAAATACCCCACATGTGACCCCATTTCGGAAAGAAGACACCCCCAGGTATTCCGTGAGGGGCATATTGAGTCCATGAAAGATTGAAATTTTTGTCCCAAGTTAGCGGAACGGGAGACTTTGTGAGAAAAAAATTAAAAATATCAATTTCCGCTAACTTGTGCCAAAAATTTTTTTTTTCTATGAACTCGCCATGCCCCTCATTGAATACCTTGGGGTGTCTTCTTTCCAAAATGGGGTCACATGTGGGGTATTTATACTGCCCTGGCATTCTAGGGGCCCCAAAGCGTGAGAAGAAGTCTGGTATCCAAATGTCTAAAAATGCCCTCCTAAAAGGAATTTGGGCACCTTTGCGCATCTAGGCTGCAAAAAAGTGTCACACATCTGGTATCGCCGTACTCAGGAGAAGTTGGGGAATGTGTTTTGGGGTGTCATTTTACATATACCCATGCTGGGTGAGAGAAATATCTTGGTCAAATGCCAACTTTGTATAAAAAAATGGGAAAAGTTGTCTTTTGCCAAGATATTTCTCTCACCCAGCAAGGGTATATGTAAAATGACACCCCAAAACACATTCCCCAACTTCTCCTGAATACGGCGATACCACATGTGTGACACTTTTTTGCAGCCTAGGTGGGCAAAGGGGCCCATATTCCAAAGAGCACCTTTAGGATTTCACAGGTCATTTACCTACTTACCACACATTAGGGCCCCTGGAAAATGCCAGGGCAGTATAACTACCCCACAAGTGACCCCATTTTGGAAAGAAGACACCCCAAGGTATTCCGTGAGGGGCATGGCGAGTTCTAGAATTTTTTATTTTTTGTCACAAGTTAGTGGAAAATGCTGATTTTTTTTTTTTTTTTTTTTTTTTATACAAAGTCTCATATTCCACTAACTTGTGACAAAAAATAAAAACTTCCATGAACTCACTATGTCCATCAGCGAATACCTTGGGGTGTCTTCTTTCCAAAATGGGGTCACTTGTGGGGTAGTTATACTGCCCTGGCATTCTAGTGGCCCAAATGTGTGGTAAGGAGTTTGAAATCAAATTCTGTAATAAATGACCTGTGAAATCCGAAAGGTGCTCTTTGGAATATGGGCCCCTTTGCCCACCTAGGCTGCAAAAAAGTGTCACACATCTGGTATCTCCGTACTCAGGAGAAGGTGGGGAATGTGTTTTGGGGTGTCATTTTACATATACCCCTGCTGGGTGAGAGAAATATCTTGGCAAAAGACAACTTTTCCCATTTTTTTATACAAAGTTGGCATTTGACCAAGATATTTCTCTCACCCAGCATGGGTATATGTAAAAAGACACCCCAAAACACATTCCCCAACTTCTACTGAATACGGAGATACCAGATGTGTGACACTTTTTTGCAGCCTAGGTGGGCAAAGGGGCCCATATTCCAAAGAGCACCTTTCGGATTTCACAGGTCAATTTTTACAGAATTTGATTTCAAACTCCTTACCACACATTTGGGCCCCTAGAATGCCAGGGCAGTATAACTACCCCACAAGTGACCCCATTTTGGAAAGAAGAGACCCCAAGGTATTCGCTGATGGGCATAGTGAGTTCATGGAAGTTTTTATTTTTTGTCACAAGTTAGTGGAATATGAGACTTTGTATGAAAAAAAAAAAAAAAAAAAAAAATCATCATTTTCCACTAACTTGTGACAAAAAATAAAAAATTCTAGGAACTCGCCATGCCCCTTACGGAATACCTTGGGGTGTCTTCTTTCCAAAATGGGGTCACTTGTGGGGTAGTTATACTGCCCTGGCATTCTAGGGGCCCAAATGTGTGGTAAGGAGTTTGAAATCAAATTCAGTAAAAAATGACGAGTGAAATCCGAAAGGTGCTCTTTGGAATATGGGCCCCTTTGCCCACCTAGGCTGCAAAAAAGTGTCACACATCTGGTATCTCCGTACTCAGGAGAAGGTGGGGAATGTGTTTTGGGGTGTCATTTTATATATACCCATGCTGGGTGAGAGAAATATCTTGGCAAAAGACAACTTTTCCCATTTTTTTATACAAAGTTGTCATTTGACCAAGATGTTTATCTCACCCAGCATGGGTATATGTAAAAAGACACCCCAAAACACATTCCTCAACTTCTCCTGAGTACGGCAATACCAGATGTGTGACACTTTTTTGCAGCCTAGGTGGGCAAAGGGGCCCATATTCCAAAGAGCACCTTTCGGATTTCACAGGTCATTTTTTACTGAATTTGATTTCAAACTCCTTACCACACATTTGGGCCCCTAGAATGCCAGGGCAGTATAACTACCCCACAAGTGACCCCATTTTGGAAAGAAGAGACCCCAAGGTATTTCGTGATGGGCATAGTGAGTTCATAGAACTTTTTATTTTTTGTCACAAGTTAGTGGAATATGAGACTTTGTAAGAAAAAAAAAAAAAAAAAAAAAAATCATCATTTTCCGCTAACTTGTGACAAAAAATAAAAAGTTCTATGAACTCACTATGCCCATCAGCGAATACCTTAGGGTGTGTACTTTCAGAAATGGGGTCATTTGTGGGGTGTTTGTACTGTCTGGGCATTGTAGAACCTCAGGAAACATGACAGGTGCTCAGAAAGTCAGAGCTGCTTCAAAAAGCGGAAATTCACATTTTTGTACCATAGTTTGTAAACGCTATAACTTTTACCCAAACCATTTTTTTTCTACCCAAACATTTTTTTTTTATCAAAGACATGTAGAACTATAAATTTAGAGCAAAATTTCTATATGGATGTCGTTTTTTTTTGCAAAATTTTACAACTGAAAGTGAAAAATGTCATTTTTTTGCAAAAAAATCGTTAAATTTCGATTAATAACAAAAAAAGTAAAAATGTCAGCAGCAATGAAATACCACCAAATGAAAGCTCTATTAGTGAGAAGAAAAGGAGGTAAAATTCATTTGGGTGGTAAGTTGCATGACCGAGCAATAAACGGTGAAAGTAGTGTAGGTCAGAAGTGTAAAAAGTGGCCTGGTCTTTCAGGGTGTTTAAGCACTGGGGGCTGAGGTGGTTAAAGCACAAAAGCATTTATACAGCAGGATGTACTATACCATTAGGGTATAAAAAAAATAAAAAATTAAACAGCAGTTACACTTTAAATGAACGAAATACAATTACTGAATGATTTCCCATAAAACTATACATCAATCTGCTCAGCTCCTCCTGCTCTATAACATGCTGCCTGCAGCTCAGATACTGTGTTCAATGTGACAGGTTCCTTTGAAAACCCCTGCACTATGCTGAAGATGGCAGCCAGTACCCTGCCTATGGCACAGCAGGACAGGCTGTCACCATACACCCTGCATTTGCATAAAAGGATTCTGAAAATATTAAGCTAATCTACCATATGCAAAGAGGTATCTCCCAAGGAAGAAAACCATCTCGGTAGTGCGACCTTGTGGAAGTTGCTCCCTATGAATCAAAATTCGACTTTTTAATAAGCCTTGGGATTTGACAAGGGAATATAGCCAATCCAAATATCCATCTGTAGACAGCTGTTTCAGGGTGCTTGCCCCTCAACCAGACGGAGTAGGATTCTAAATCCCAAGGCTTGTTAAAAAGTTGGATTTTGACTCCTATTGAGCCTCTTCCACAAGGTGGCGCTCATGAGATGATTCCCTTCCTTAGGAGATACTTCCTTACATATTTTTTTCCCATGGAGCGTTGCCAGTAAGTCTCCATACAGAACTGGTCTCTTTAACCTGTTCAGGACACAAGGCGTACTGGTACGTCCTGAGAATTTCCGATCACCGCAGCGCCGCCTTCGGTGATCGGAGCAGAGTGCCTGCCGAAATCATTCGGCAGGCACTCTGTACCAATGCCCAGACCTGCGGTTTTCTGCGTTTCCGGGTTATTCGGGTCTTTGATGACCCGATAACCCGGAAAGGACGGTGATCGGTGGTTTGATTATACACCACCAATCACCGTCCTGCGATCCTGTGAGGTGGCGATCACGCAACCTCTCAGGATCGCCTGCGATTGGTCCCCATGCGGCATGTGGGCGGAGCGCAGCAAGTTTGAATCTCCGTCGCTGCTCTCCCCGCTCATTCCGGTCCGTGGAGCGGGGAGAGCAGCAGGAGATTGCGCTGCCCACCGACATTGTGAGTTTTTGGTGCCATCAGGCACCTTAGGAGGCAGGGGCAGGCAGGTAGTGGGAGGTGTAGGCAGGGGTAGTTAGGACAAGTTTAGGGTTAGAATGGGTAAAAAAAAAACAAAAAAAAAGTTTTTTTGGGTCTGTGAGCCCTCTGATCGGGTGTCTGGGGTCCACAGCAGTTAGCTGTGTGACCCTAGACCCCACCCCACACACACTTTTTGGGTGTGCAAATTTTTTTTTAATTTTTTTATTTGCATGTTCTAACTGTGGCCAGCACTCTTTGCGTCCAGCCACTGTTAGCGCATCACCCACCCCGCCCCACAGTGCATTTGTATATTTATTATTATTATTATTATTATTATTATTATTATTTTATTATTATTTTATTATTATTATTATTAATAATTATTATTTATATATATATATATATATATATATATATATATATATATATTTTTTATAACTATAGTGTAAGTGCGTGAACACCCGTGCCCCACACACACGCACACCTAATAAAGTTTTCCACGCGCACACACACAAGCAGACACACACTCCCCGATGGCCCTCCGGACGTTCTCGGCCGAAGAGGCATACGCCCTCCTTGCCTAAGAGTCCGAGAGCCCCAGTGAGGATGACCCCACATTCCTGTTGTCATCCGCATCCTCCTCATCATCAAGCGATGATGAGCCCCCAAGGCGGCGGAGACGCCGCCAGGCAGATCGAGGGGACCCCCATGCTAGGGACCCTGTGGCCCAGCCTAGTAGGAGCAGCTCTGGGGCTCGTACTAGTTTTCCGGCGCACCAGGTCAGTCCACCTGAGCCCCCTGCAGGTGGACTTGTCTGGTGTACCCCAGAGAACTTTGAGCCCGCGATTCCTGATTTTGTTGGTGAATCGGGAATCCAGATTTACACAGTGGGCTTAACTGAATATGACTTTTTCAGTCTTTTTTTCAGTGAGGAACTGGTAAATCTGATGGTGGAGCAGACGAACCTGTACGCCCAACAGTTCGTCGCTCAACACCCGGGCTCGTTTTTGGCTAGGGCCGGTGGCTGGACTCCGGTCAGTGCAGCCGAGATGAGGACGTTTTGGGGCCTCGTGCTGCATATGGGCCTAGTCAAAAAGCCCATTGTCAGGCTGTACTGGAGTGGGGACGTCCTCCACCAGACCCCACTCTACAGTATGGCCATGGCACGTTCCCGATTTGAGGCCATCCAGAAATGCCTGCATTATGCAGATAATGCAGCATGTCCCCCCAAAGGTGATCCTGCCTATGACCGCCTGTACAAAATCAGGCCGGTCATCGATCACTTCGGTGACAAATTCATGGAGGCCTACGTACCTGGAAGGGAGGTCACGGTTGATGAGTCTCTCATTGCTTTCAAGGGCAGACTCCTTTTCCGCCAGTATGTTCTCTCTAAGCGAGCAGTATGGCGTGAAGCTGTACAAACTTTAGGAGAGTACCTCAGGGTACACTTACAAGTTTCGTGTGTACGAGGAGCGAGATTCCCCTGTATTCAACCCCCAGAATGTCCCCCCACTCTGGGTGTTTGCGGGAAACTTGTGTTGGACCTTATGCACCCACTGCTAGATAAGGGTTACAACCTATACGTGGATAACTTTTATACTAGTATCCCCTTGTTCCAGTCCCTCGCCGCCAGATCCACGTTCACTTGTGGGACCGTGCAGAAAAATCAGCGCGGCCTCCCTACCCCCTCCAGGTACCTATCCCCAGAGGTGAGACCCGTGCCCTTACCAGTGGAAACCTGCTGCTGGTCAGATATAAGTACAAGAGGGATGTCCTTGTACTGTCCACAATTCACGGTAACTGCATCAACCCTGTCCCTGTGTGAGGTACCTTGGCAACGGTCCTCAAGCCCGATTGTATCGTCGACTACAACCAGTATATGGGAGGAGTTAATCTCTCTGATAAAGTCCTCAAGCCATATAACGCCATGCGCAAAACCAAGGCATGGTACAAAAAAGTTGCGGTCTACTTGGTGCAGGTTGCCATGTACAACTCTTTTGTACTGTTCCAGTGCGCTGGCAACACAGGGACATTCCTCCAGTTCTATGAGGCACTCCTCAAGACGCAGATTTTTTTCTGACCGGGAAAGAGCAGGTGGAAGTACCTCGGGAATTGGAGGCGGCCGGATCGTCCCTGGTCAACACTTTCCAGGGGTGGTCCCCCATACTGGAAAGAAGGGACGAACCCCCAAAAAAATGCAGTGTGTGTCACAAGAGGGGGATACGGAAGGACACCACCACTCAGTGTGACACGTGCCCCGATCATCCGGGCCTCTGTGTTATTGGTTGCTTCAGGGAGTATCACATTTCCATGGAGTTCTAAATTTATAATCCCCTTCACCAACTTAGCCGCTGACTATTCAAAAAAACTATGGTTCTCAGACTTGAGACACCAAAAAATAATGGTGTATGGTACCGCGTCGGTAATAATCTCCTCTGTAAATATACCCCTAACCCCCCAGATTAACACGGTCAAAAAAAACTGTGCAAAAAAATTCTTTTTTTATCACCTTACATAACAAAAAGTGTAATAGCAAGCGATCAAAAAGTCATATAGCCCCCAAAATAGTGCCAATAAAACAGTCCCCTCAGCCCGCAAAAAATGAGCCCCTACCTAATACAATCGGCTAAAAAAATGACTTGACTATAGAGATGCAAAAAATTTCTTTTTTTGTATCCAAAAAGATAATATAGTTTAAAACCTAAATAATTGTAAAAAATTTGACTTATTAGGTATCGCCGCGTCCGTAATAATCTCCTCTGTAAAAATACCCCATGACCCAACCCTCCAGATTAACACGGTCCCAAATTTTTTTTTTAACCACTTGCCGCTAAGCTAACGCCGAAAGGCAGGCTGGAGATGTGATTTTTTTTAACCCCTAACAGGTATATTAGACGCTGTTTTGATAACAGCGTCTAATATACCTGCTACCTGGTCCTCTGGTGGTCCCCTTTGTTTGGATCGACTACCAGAGGACACAGGTAGCTCAGTAATATGTTGCACAAAGCACCACTACACTACACCCCCCCCCCCCCCCCCTGTCACTTATTAACCCCTTATTCACCCTTGATCACCACTGATCACCCCATATAGACTCCCTGATCACCCCCCTGTCATTGATTACCCCCCTGTCATTGATCACCCCCCTGTAAAGCTCCATTCAGACGTCCGCATGATTTTTACGGATCCACTGATAGATGGATCGGATCCGCAAAACGCATACGAACGTCTGAATGGAGCCTTACAGGGGCGTGATCAATGACTGTGGTGATCACCCCATATAGACTCCCTGATCACCCCCCTGTCATTGATCACCCCCCTGTAAAGCTCCATTCAGACGTCCGCATGATTTTTACGGATCCACTGATAGATGGATCGGATCCGCAAAACACATACAGGCGTCTCCCTGGAGCCTTCCAGGGGGGGTGATCACCCCATATAGACTCCCTGATCACCCCCCTGTCATTGATCACCCCTCTGTAAGGCTCCATTCAGAAAAAAATTTGGCCCTGGTTAGCGGAAATTATTATTTTTTTCTTACAAAGTCTCATATTCCACTAACTTGTGTCAAAAAATTAAATCTCACATGAACTCGCCATACCCCCAGTGCTCCAGACTAAAAAAAATACCTAGTAGCCATTGGCTCCTGAACTGAAAAATTTAGGAGCCAAATCAAATTTTTAGTCGCCAAATCGAAACTGAATCAAAATTTTGCTATCGTGACAACGGTACGCTGATCAGATCGGCGTAGGGTTGTTTTGAAACCAAAATTTTGATTCGCTATCGTCACCATAAAAAAGTATTTTGATACTCAATACCGCGCCAAAAAAAAAAAAAAAACACCAAAAAAAGCTGCGTGCATTTAGCATTTTATGAAACGTTCGGCCCATAATAGAACAGTCCTATGCTATTTTTTGGGGTGACAAGGTGACTAAAAAATGGCGAATGCTCACCGCATAGGAGATATTTTTTAATAATTTAATAGTTTGGACTTTTCGGACGCAGCGCTATGTAATATGTTTATTTATTTATTGTTTATATATTTTATATGTAAAATTGGGAAAGGGGGGATTTAAACTTAATATTTTAGGGTACTTTCACACTAGCGGTTTTCTTTTCTGGCACTGAGTTCCGTCACAGGGGCTCTATACCGGAAAAGAACTGATCGGGCATATCCCTATGCATTCTGAATGGAGAGTAATCCGTTCAGGATGCATCAGGACGTCTTCAGTTCAGTCATTTTGACTGATCAGGCAAAAAGATAAAACCACAGCATGCTACGGTTTTATCTCCGGCGAAAAAAACTGAAGACTTGCCTGAAAGCCGGATCCAGCATTTTTCCCCATAGGAATGTATTAGTGCCGGATCCGGCATTCAGAATACCGGAATGCACCCGCACTAAATCCGGACCCATTCACTTCTATGGGGCTGTGCACATGAGCGGTGATTTTCACACATCACTTGTGCGTTGCGTGAGAATCGCAGCATGCTCTATATTCTGCGTTTTTCACGCAACGCAGGCCCCATAGAAGTTAATGGGGCTGCGTGAAAATCACAAGCAAGTGCGGATGCGGTGCGATTTTCACGCACTGTTGCTAGGTGACAATCGGGATGGAGACCCGATGATTATTATTTTCCCTTATAACATGGTTATAAGGGGAAATAATAGCATTCTGAATACAGACTGCATAGTAGAAGGTCAATATAATAAACATTGGTGGCGCAGTGCGCCCCCCCATCACCCCAATATAATAAACATTGGCGCAGTGCGCCCTCCCATATAATAAACATTGGTGGCGCAGTGTGCCCCCCCATCACCCCAATATAATAAACATTGGTGGCGCAGTGCGCCCCCCCCCATATAATAAACATTGGTGGCGCAGTGTGCCCCCCAACACTCCAGTATAATAAACATTGGTGGCGCAGTGCGCCCCCCCATCACCCCAATATAATAAACATTGGCGCAGTGCGCCCCCCCTCAATATAATAAACATTGGTGGCGCAGTGCGCCCCCCCCATATAATAAACATTGGTGGCGCAGTGTGCCCCCCCATCACCCCAATATAATAAACATTGGTGGCGCAGTGTGCCCCCCCATCACCCCAATATAATAAACATTGGTGGCGCAGTGTGCCCCCCCATCACCCCAATATAATAAACATTGGTGGCGCAGTGTCCCCCCCAATATAATAAACATTGGTGGCTTAGTGGGAAGTGCCAATGAGGGTTAAAAATAATAAAAGAAAATTTACTCACCTCCTCCAGTTGATCCGTAGCTGCCGGTCTCCTGTACTTACTTCTTTCTTCAGGACCTGTGGTGACATCACTGTGCTCATCACATGATCCATCACCATGGTAATGGGCCATGTGATGAGCTCAGTGACGTCACCACAGGTCCTGAAGAAAGAAGTAAGTACAGGAGACCGGCAGCTACGGATCAACTGGAGGAGGTGAGTAAATTTTCTTTTATTATTTTTAACCCTCATTGGCACTTCCCACTGAGCCACCAATGTTTATTATATTGGGGGGGGGGGGGGGGGCACTGTGCCACCAACGTTTCTTATACTGGGGAAGGGGGGGGGGGGGGCGCACTGTGCCACCAACGTTTCTTATACAAATACAGGAGGCGGGTGCCGGTATCAAATAGCCGGCACCCGACCTTTGTGACAGGGAGTTGCGATCAGCTACAATTAACCCCTCAGGTACCGCACCTGAAGGGTTAACTCAACTGCAGCTGATCGCAGCTCCCTGTCACAGAGGTCGGGTGTCGGCTATTTGATACCGGCACCCGCCTCCTGCATTTGTATTACAGGTCAGTTTTCTTCATTGGTGGCGCAGTGGCCACAGCCCCTCCCCTCCTCCTTCCGTCTCTTCTTATTGGTGGAGGCGGCGGCAGCAGCAGCACAGGGGGGAGGGAGAGACTCCTCCTGCGCTGCTGAGAACGATTATCAGCTCCTGTGCCCGCCGCTGTATTGAGCAGAGCTGCGGCGGCGGGTCTAGTCGCAAATGGCGACAAGACTAAAAAGTCTTGTCGCCATTTGTAAATTCTAAGTCGCATTGGCGACCATTTTGGTCGCCATATGGAGCCCTGACCCCTCACGGAATCCAAATGCGTAAAATTTTTTAGACATTTATATTCCAGACTTCTTCTCACGCTTTAGGGCCCCTAGAATGCCAGGGCAGTATAAATACCCCACATGTGACCCCATTTCGGAAAGAAGACACCCCCAGGTATTCCGTGAGGGGCATATTGAGTCCATGAAAGATTGAAATTTTTGTCCCAAGTTAGCGGAAAGGGAGACTTTGTGAGAAAAAAATAAATAAAATCAATTTCCGCTAACTTGTGCCAAAAAAAAATAATTTCTATGAACTCGCCATGCCCCTCATTGAATATCTTGGGGTGTCTTCTTTCCAAAATGGGGTCACATGTGGGGTATTTATACTGCCCTGGCATTTTAGGGGCCCTAAAGCGTGAGAAGAAGTCTGGGATCCAAATGTCTAAAAATGCCCTCATAAAAGGAATGTGGGCCCCTTTGCGCATCTAGGCTGCAAAAAAGTGTCACACATCTGGTATCGCCGTACTCAGGAGAAGTTGGGCAATGTGTTTTGGGGTGTCATTTTACATATACCCATGCTGGGTGAGATAAATATCTTGGCAAAAGACAACTTTTCCCATTTTTTTTATACAAAGTTGGCATTTGACCAAGATATTTCTCTCACCCAACATGGGTATATGTAAAATGACACCCCAAAACACATTCCCCAACTTCTCCTGAGTACGGCGATACCACATGTGTGGCACTTTTTTGCAGCCTAGGTGGGCAAAGGGGCCCACATTCCAAAGAGCACCTTTCGGATTTCACCGGTCATTTTTTACACATTTTGATTTCAAACTACTTACCCCTAGAATGCCAGGGCAGTATAACTACCCCACAAGTGACCCCATTTTGGAAAGAAGACACCCCAAGGTATTCGCTGATGGGCATAGTGAGTTCATAGAAGTTTTTTTTTTTTTGTCACAAGTTAGTGGAATATGAGACTTTGTAAGAAAAAAAAATAAAAGAAAAAAATCATCATTTTCCACTAACTTGTGACAAAAAATAAAAAGTTCTATGAACTCACTATGCCCATCAGCGAATACCTTAGGGTGTCTACTTTCCGAAATGGGGTCATTTGTGGGGTGTTTGTACTGTCTGGGCATTGTAGAACCTCAGGAAACATGACAGGTGCTCAGAAAGTCAGAGCTGCTTCAAAAAGCGGAAATTCACATTTTTGTACCATAGTTTGTAAACGCTATAACTTTTACCCAAACATTTTTTTTTTATCAAAGACATGTAGAACAATAAATTTAGAGCAAAATTTATATATGGATGTCGTTTTTTTTGCAAAATTTTACAACTGAAAGTGAAAAATGTCATTTTTTTGCAAAAAAATCGTTAAATTTCGATTAATAACAAAAAAAGTAAAAATGTCAGCAGCAATGAAATACCACCAAATGAAAGCTCTATTAGTGAGGTAAAATTCATTTGGGTGGTAAGTTGCATGACCGAGCAATAAACCGCTAAAGTTGTGGAGTGCCGATTTGTAAAAAAGGGCCTGGTCTTTAGGGGGGTATAAACCTGTGGTCCTTAAGTGGTTAAAATGGTGCCAAAACAGCCATTTTTGGCACTTTTCCATTTCAATCCGTTGTTTCCGGTAAAAACTACGGGTTAACAGCCAAACAAAACTTAATATTTATTACACTGATACTGTAGTTTACAGAAACGCCACATTTGTGGTCGTAAACTGCTGTATCAGTAAAAGGGAGGCGCAAAAGGAAAGGACCGATATGGTTTCTGGAAGGCAGATTTTGATTGCCTTTTTTTATTGACACCATGTCCCTTTAGATGCCCCCCTAGAGTAGAAACTCCCTAAGGCCTCATGCACACGACAGTATTTTTTCGCGGTCCGCAAAACGGGGTCCGTTGTTTCGTGATCCATTTTTGTTTCCGTGTGTCTTCCTTGATTTTTGGAGGATCACCAGAGATGAAGGAAAGTGAAATAAAATCTAAGTCAAGTTTGCCATGCAAATGATAGGAAAAAAACGGACGCGGATGACAATCTTGTGTGCCTCCGTGTTTTTTCACGGACCCATTGACTTGAATGGGTCCGCAAACCGTTGTCCGTGAAAAAAATAGGACGGGTCCTATTTTTTGGACTGACTGGAAACACGGATCACGGACGCGAATGACAAACAGTGCATTATCCGAGTTTCAACGGACCCATTGAAAGTCAACGGGTCCGCAGAAAATCACGGAAAACGGAACAACGGACACGGAACACAACAACGGTCGTGTGCATGAGGCCTGAAAGTGACCCCATCTAAGAAACTACACCCCTTAAGGTATTCAAAACTGATTTTACAAACTTTATTAACCCTTTAGGTGTTCCTCAACAGTTTATGGCAAATGGAGATGAAATTTCAGAATTTAAATTTTTGGTAACCTTACCTCACAAAAATGTAATATAGAGCAACCATAAAACATATTACCCTAAAAATAGTCCCCAAGAAACCGCCACCTTATCCCGTAGTTTCCATAATGGGGTCACTTTTAGGGAGTTTCTACTGTAGGGGTGCATCAGGGGGTCTTGAAATAGGACACGGTGTAAAAAAAACGGTCCATAAAAATCAGCCCCCCAAAACCCACACGGCGCTCCTTTCCCTCTACACCCCGCCGTGTGGCCGTACAGTAGTGTACGACCACATATGGGGTGTTTCTGTAAATGGCAGAGTCAGGGCAATAAAGATAGTCTTGTTTGACTGTTAACCCTTGATTTGTTAGTGGAAAAACTGGGTTAAAATGGAAAAATTGGCAAAAAAATGAAATTCTGAAATGTCATCTCAATTTGCCAATAACTCTTGTGGAGCACCTAAAGGGTTAACAATGTTTGTAAAATCTGTTTTGAATACCTTGAGGGGTGTAGTTTCTAAAATGGGGTCATTTTGGGTGGTTTATATTATGTAAGGGCTCTTTCACACCTGCGTTATTGTCTTCCGGCATAGAGTTCCGTCGTCGGGGCTCTATGCCGGAAGAATCCTGATCAGGATTATCCTAATGCATTCTGAATGGAGAGTAATCCGTTCAGGATGCATCAGGATGTCTTCAGTTCCGGTACGGAACGTTTGTTGGCCGGAGAAAATACCGCAGCATGCTGCGCTTTTTGCTCCGGCCAAAAATCCGGAACACTTGCCGCAAGGCCGGATCCGGAATTAATGCCCATTGAAAGGCATTGATCCGGATCCGGCCTTAAGCTAAACGTCGTTTCGGCGCATTGCCGGAGCCGACATTTAGCTTTTTCAGAGTGGTTACCATGGCTGCCGGGACGCTAAAGTCCTGACAGCCATGGTAAGTGTAGCGGGGAGCGGGGGAGCAGTGTACTTACCGTCCGTGCGGCTCCCCGGGCGCTCCAGAGTGACGTCAGGGCGCCCCAAGCGCATGGATCACGTGATCGCATGGATCACGTCATCCATGCGCATGGGGCGCTCTGACGTCATTCTGGAGCGCCCCGGGAGCCGCACGGACTGTAAGTATACCGCTCCCCCGCTCCCCGCTCCTACTATGGCAACCAGGACTTTAATAGCGTCCTGGGTGCCATAGTAACACTGAAAGCATTTGGAAGACGGTTCCGTCTTCAAATGCTTTCAGTACACTTGCGTTTTTCCGGATCCGGAGTGTAATTCCGGCAAGTGGAGTACACGCCGGATCCGGACAACGCAAGTGTGAAAGAGGCCTAAGCCTCACAGTGACTTCAAACCTAAACTGGTCCTTAAAAAAATGGGTTTTTGAAAATTTCCAAGATTTGCTTCTAAACTTCTAAGCCTTGTAACGTCCCTAAAAAATAAAATAGCATTCCCCAAATGATCCAAACATGAAGTAGACATGTAGGGTATGTAAATTGCAAATTTTTCCAAAATTTTGGTAAATTTTGTATTTTTTTTTTATAAATAAAAATGAATTTTTTTGACTCAATTTTACCAGTGTCATGAAGTACAACATGTGACGAAAAAACAATCTCAGAATGGCCTGGATAAGTAAAAGCATTTTAAAGTTATCACCACATAAAGTGACACTGGTCAGATTTGCAAAAAATGGCCTGTTCCTTAAGGGGAAATAAGGCTGTGTCCTGAAGGGGTTAAGGAGATCCAGCACCTTGCATAAGCAAGATAATCTACCAAAACTGTTGGCCCCATTAGCAGATTATTTATTATATTATCACTTTGGGGTCACAAGTAGTGGTCTTACCTAGATATTCATGGCATATCCACAGGATATAGCATAAACGTCCTATAGGTGCAGGTCCCATCTTAAGAACAGGACCCTATCTCGCACTGCTGTAAATGGAGAAGAGCTGCACATGTACGGCTCTCCAGTCACTGCTACAGACCTCCAAAAATAGCAGTGAATGGACAAAGCCACACACAACCTTCTCTCCATTCATGGTGGTGCTGGCTGGACAGTGGTAGAACATAGTTGGTGACAGATAGCAGAGATCTTGAAAGGGTTAAAGAATTGAAAGGCTGTATGGACATGTAGCCAACTGAGGCCTCTTGATGAGCTTTAGCCTGAGGGGTGAAGGTATCTAAAGTAAAGAAACCCTTTTCTGTACAATTCATCTTTATAGGAAATGTACAAACACACACTTAAAAGGTGACTTTTCTTTTCCCTTTAGATCGCTTTGCTTGATGTGGACATCTGTGGTCCATCAATTCCAAAAATAATGGGTCTAGAAGGCGAACCGGTAAGACCCTTCAATTAGCACTTTTTTTTTTATTGCTTCTTCTGTATTTTTCTCTTTATAAGATGCACTGGATGATAAGACGCACATAGGTTTTAGAGGACGAACATATCAGAACAGGCCTCCAATCTTCATCAGACATCAGATCAGACCCCCACGTCAGACATCAGATCAGACCCCCACGTCAGACATCAGATCAGACCCCCACGTCAGACATCAGATCAGACCCCCACGTCAGACATCAGATCAGACCCCCACGTCAGACATCGGATCAGACCCCCACGTCAGACATCGGATCAGACCCCCACGTCAGACATCGGATCAGACCCCCACGTCAGACATCGGATCAGACCCCCACGTCAGACATCGGATCAGACCCCCACGTCAGACATCGGATCAGACCCCCATGTCAGATCTCAGATCAGACCCCCATCAGAGAGAAAATAAACAAATCAATTTACCTCTCATGCTCCGCCGCCACTCTGCAGAAAGCAGCCTCTCCTGCACTCACCGCTCCCTGGTCTTCTCTGGACCTGCGCTGCACTGTCACCTGACGTCGCAATATGTCAGGTCATAATGCGCACACTACATCTTGACGCTGTATGCAGTCAGGACAGCACAGTGGGTGTCTGGAGGAAGACCAGGGAGTGGTGAGTACAGCCAGCACCAGGAGTGCTATAGTCTCACCTGTTTCTTTCCTTTATCCAGTCTATTTTCGGCAGACAGCTCATCCACCATTATAACATAGATGAAAATCAATTTTTTACTTCTAGGTTCACCAAAGCGGCTCTGGATGGTCACCCGTTGTAAGTATCTTTCACTCCGGGCTGCCGAATGGTCAAATCTTGATTGTTGGTATTATTGGAGGTTTAAAGGGACACTGTCACCTGGATTTCACTTACTGAGCTATTAACATCACCACATCAGTCTCCACGATTTTCAAATTGCGGATCCGCAGAACACTGATACCGACCGTGTGCGTTCCGCAATTTGCGGACCACACATTGCCAGCGCTATATAGAGAATGCCTAAGTTTGTCCATGGTTGCGGACAAGAATAGGACATGCTCTATCTTTTTTGAGGGGCCACGGAACGGAACAACGGATGCGGACAGCACACGGTTTGCTGTCCGCATCTTTTGCGGCCCCATTGAAATGAATGGGTCCGCACCCGTTCCGCAAATTTGTGGAACGGATGCGGATCCATTTATATGGTTGTGTGAATGCACCCTTAATCATATGTTAATTACCTCGATAAGGAGCCCAAGTGGCTGTCCCTCAGGCCGTTGGAGCCCAGCCGCGCCCGTTATCTCGGAGCCCAGCACCGCCCCACTGCTAATTTATTCACTGCTCATCACTGGCGTAATGTGTTTGTTGCGCCTGAAATCTCACGCATGCGCCGTGGATACACATGTCAGCGCCTGCGCGGTGTTCTGGCATCGGCCTCACAGAACGAAGTGCGCATGCGCCAGCTTTGCTCAACCTGAAAATGTGCGAGATTTCTGGCGCAACAAACACATTACATTGGCGATAAGCAGTGAATAAATTAGCAGTGGGGCGGTGCTGGGCTCAAACGGCTGGAGGGACAGCCCCTTGGGCTCCTCATCGAGGTAATTAACATATGATTAAAAGCTATTTTCTAGACAAATGAAAAGACAAAGGGCAGTCATACTAGTATATATTAATATAAATCGTGGAGACTGACGTGGTGATGTTAACAGTTCAGTAAGTGAAATCCAGGTGACAGTGTCCCTTTAACGTGTGTATGAGTATGCACAATGTCATGTCTGCGATCCTACAGTGACACCTAGTGGCCACACTCATGTTTGTACATAGATGTTGCTGTGCAGATAATGGTGTATGTACAAAGTTACCGTCTTTCACATTCTACACAATGTTAACTGTATTATCCCTTTTATTACGTAAGATTCACCTTGTCAGTTAGGCCTCATGCACACGACCGTTCAGTTTTTTGGGTTCCGCAAACCGCGGATCCGCAAAAAAACGGAAGCCGCCCGTGTGCCTTCCGCAATTTACGTAACGGGCAGCCCATTGTAGAAATGCCTATTCTTGTACGCAAAACAATTTCTACCGTTCTATTTTTTTGCGGATCCGCAAATGCGGATGAGGACAGCACATTCCGACCCCATTGAAAATGAATTTGCTGAACGGATGCGGACCCATTTTGCTGACGTGTGAATGGACCCTTATTCTAATTATTGACTTGTCTGTTGCCATGTTATTTATGACTGTTTGTACATGAACCCCTGAATTGTAAAGCGCTGCGGAACATGTTGGCGCTATATAAATAAGGATTATTATTACCATTTGTCTCATAGAATATCTTGGTGTGCAGATGACGTCGCCTCTCTCCAGATATAAATGACATCATGTTCAGTGTGAATTTGTAGGATCAGGATGCCGGCTGTCTGGTCACTATGTTTTGTATTTCAGTATGTAGAGGACAACCTGGCGGTGATGTCTGTCGGCTTCTTGCTTGGTAGTCCAGATGATGCAGTTATATGGAGGGGCCCCAAGAAAAATGGTTTGTATGACAATATTTGAGAATGTACGACTGAATCATTGTTGTAACCAAACCGAAATTAATCTGTCAAAAGGGTATTTGTTATTAACTTCAGCCAACGCCCAACCTTCTTAACTCACATTGGGTATTAGGCCAGCCATACACATAAGATGAATGTCCGCCAAGAAATTGTACAACTGCCAAAAAACGTGATCTGTCTATCTGCATGAAAATGCATGTGTTTGGTATGAGCGACCAAATGCAGCCAATAATTTGATGTCGCATAAGCCTACTCTGCTGTCTTACGTTTTCTTTTTTTAATAGTCCCTCTCTGATCTCCCTCTTTAGTCTGGCATGATGATGGCGGGATTGTCCGCACAGTCATTATAATCTGTCATGATGATGGCGGGATTGTCCGCACAGTCATTATAATCTGGCATGATGATGGCGGGATTGGCCACACAGTCATTATAATCTGGCATGATGATGGCGGGATTGGCCACACAGTCTTTTCAGCCAATGCTTGTCTTATTTGCGTGGCTGGCTTTACATAGCGGATACCACCATTAAGTCAGTCGAGTGATCCACTGATTAGTGCTCGTCCAGTTTCTAAAACTGCCAGCAATCACCAAGGAAAATTGGGGTCAAAATGCATTTATAATGCTGCAGCTGCTGTAGTTTTACATGATGGCTGATGGAGTGGAGGGGCACCTTCTATAACATTTATATGCCCTAACAGGTCATATTGAAAAGAGGTTATCCCCTTTTAGCAATGCGGAACAACAGATTCTCAGCTAACAGTCATCTCTGAAGTGCCCGTTCAGACAGTAATGCAACACTTTGGGAGACTCCGCAACTGGAGGCAGTCTAGCCATACACACTAGATGTGTTAGGTATTGTATGCGGGGGTCAGGAGTCATAGCTAATGTCCAAACAAGCGTGCAGCAGAAGCTATCTTATGTGTATGGCCAGCTTAAGGATCCTTTTACACAGACAGACTAGTATTCATAAAGAGTGCCAGACAACAGTCTAGCAAGTCGATCGGCGTTCGTTAAAGGACCTTTTACATGGGCTGATAATTGCTTAAAGGGGTTCTCTAGGAATTAAAAAAATGAAAATAGCTAAAATATTATTTTATAATAAATATATTCACAAATACCTTTCATTACTTAGAATGGCTTGTTTTGTATAGGGTGCAATCATCAGATTTCACGGGGTCCGTCCGTCCACCAAGCGCTAATCCCCGCCTCTCCCATAGAAGTGAATGGGAGGCCCATGCTCCCATTCATTTCTATGGGGCAGACGGCAACAGCTGAGCCAGCGCTCCGCTATTTTCGGCAGCCCCATAGAAATGAATGGAAGGCGGTTGCATATGCTCAGTGCGCCCTCTTTCACTTTCGGGGCTCCGTTCTCGATATAGGTACGTGTCCCAGCGGTGGGACCCGCACCTGTAAGACAATGGGGGCATATCCTAGCGATATGCCCCCATTGTCTGAGATGAGAAAACCTTTAAAGAGGACCTTTCACTAGAATAAAAAAATGTAAACTAAGTATACAGACATGGAGAGCGGCGCCCAGGGATCTCCCTGCACTTACTATTATCCCTGGGCGCCGCTCCGTTCTCCCGGTATAGGCTCCGGTATCTTCATATGTTCGGCTCAACTGGGTGGAGCCTGCCGGCGTCTCCTTCTCCCAGGCTGTAGCGCTGGCCAATCGCAGCACTCAGCTCATAGCCCGAGAGGAAAAAAAAAACTCTCAGGCTATGAGCCGAGCGCTGCGATTGGCCAGCGCTACAGCCTGGGAGAAGGAGACGCCGGCAGGCTCCACCCAGTTGAGCCGAACATATGAAGATACCGGAGGCTATACCGGGAGAACGGAGCGGCGCCCAGGTATAACAGTAAGTGCAGGGAGATCCCTGGGTGCCGCTCTCCATGTCTGTATACTTAGTTTAGATTTTTTTTATTCTAGTGAAAGGTCCTCTTTAAGTATTTTCATTTCCTTAATTCCTGTAGAACCCCTTTAATGTGGCTAATCATTTACATTAGTGTTGGCAGCCTACCCCCTGTTTACATGGGACCATGAGTTACTGATAAATGAGAATAGTTATGTGCGCATAAAAAATGTGGTCGGGAACGAGCTTTTAAAATGCCAATTGTTCGCTCAATCATCTGCCCATGTAAAAGGTCATCAAGTCAGCTGAATATATCGTCAGCACCAAGTGCAGTTTTATAGATGAACTCGCCAAGCATTTCCCATTTCTGAGCAGTACGTGAGCGCTGCCCACTACGTGGCATTAGGCACTAGACATTTGCTGGAGCTGTTGTTCCAGCCATGACTGTCTCTAGTACTGCATCTCTGCCCCATTCTCATGATCACACTGTGATGGTCTAGGCCAGTGATGGCTAAACTCCAGCTGTTGAAAACTACAACTCCCACCATGCCCTGCAGTAGGCTGATAGCTGTAGGAAATCTTTGCATGCTGGGAGTTGTAGTTTTGCAACAGCTGGAGAGCCGCAGTTTGGCCATCCCTGGTCTAGGTCATCAATTGATATTCCTTGAAAACACCTTGCTACTTTTTAAAGAAAATGCATTTTATTTTATTTGGCCAAAATAGTTTATAGGTCATACACTACAAAAATACTTCCACTTCAAATGGAATAAAATGTACCGTATGTGATAGAACTCACTGGTGGGGAGTGTTTGATGTGTGCTTATGGTTTTCTTCCTTTTCAATGGTCTAGGAATGATTAAGCAGTTTTTGAGAGATGTAGACTGGGGAGAAGTGGATTACCTGATAGTAGATACTCCTCCTGGTACCTCTGATGAGCATCTGTCAGTAGTGCAGTACCTTAGTGCGGCTCACATTGATGGCGCGGTCATCATCACTACTCCTCAGGTAAGAGTTTACATTCTACTCGTACTTTGCTCTGGTCGTAATTACTAAGTATGCTTTTAAACAATTTCAGGGGTACATACTGTGGACAGCAGTGCCGCCTGTGTTAGGTCTACACAGGAATGTTTGGTACAGTCATAGCATTGCCACAGACTTTGTGTTTCTCTGCGGGGAACAAGGTTGTGGAAGACCTTGTGACCATTGCTGAAAGTCTTAGGATCATATAATTGCGATGGGTAGAAGGTCACCAACGACCTTAATTTCCCAAAGGAAACATTGAAGTTGCAGAAATACTGGACTAGTGTCACCATGTGATTGTAACCGAATTGTGAATCTTCACTTAGAGGCATGGACCTTATAGTATTTGCAGTTCAGCTACTTTAAAATATTTCTTGTGTTTCTTCTTCCATTTTACTAGGAGGTATCGCTCCAAGATGTACGAAAGGAAATAAATTTTTGTCGCAAAGTGAAATTGCCGATTATTGGAGTAGTAGAAAACATGAGTGGTTTTATCTGCCCAAAATGCAAGGTGCGTGTTCACAATTCTTATCGATACCAATATATTGTAAGTCGCATTGTATTAGGAACCCTGTAACTACAGGGAGTGCAGACATCTGTGGAACCCCTGCCGAAGCTCTCCCCCAGATAAAATAGGAGTTATAGAACCCGGCTTCCTAATATACATACACTTGGGGCCCATCAACACAGATTTTTTTTTTTTTTTTTGCAGGCTGGATTTGAAGCAGATTTTGCACACAAAAAAGGCCGGGCGGCTACACATTATCCGCCTCTTTTATAGTTTTCAAGTGGTCACAGTTTATTGGCACAACCATGCCAAGAAAGGATATGTTATAAATAGGGATGAGCGAACCCGAACTGTATAGTTCGGGTTCGTACCGAATTTTGGGGTGTCCGTGACACGGACCCGAACCCGAACATTTTCGTAAAAGTTCGGTGTTCGGCGCTTTCTTGGCGCTTTTTGAAAGGCTGCAAAGCAGCCAATCAACAAGCGTCATACTACTTGCCCCAAGAGGCCATCACAGCCTTGCCTACTATTGGCATGGCTGTGATTGGCCAGTGCAGCATGTGACCCAGCCTCTATATAAGCTTGGGTCACGTAGCGCTGCACGTCACTCTGCTGATTCAAGCATAGGGAGAGGTTGCAGCTGCGACGTTAGGGCGAGATTAGGCAGATTAACTCCTCCAAAAGACTTCATTCTGTGATCGATCTGCAGCTGTGGATCATTGAAGTGCTAATATCGACTTGCTCACTTTTTTGAGGCTGCCCAGAGCGTTTTTAGATCACTTTTTCTGGGGTGATCGGCGGCCATTTTGTGACTTGTGGTGCGCCAGCACAAGCTATCACCAAGTTTATTTAACCATTAATAGTGTGGTTATTTTGTGCTATATCCTACATCAGCTGCAGGCTGAGCCTGTGTCACCAAAGTGCATTTAACCATCAACAGTCTGGTTATTTTTTGGTCATATACTACATCTGGTGCAGGCTGAGCCTGTGTCACCCAAGTGCATTTAACCATCAATAGTGTGGTTATTTTTTGGCCATATACTACATCAGGGGCAAGTTGAGCCTGTCACCCAGCGCCTAAAAAATAGACCTGACATTTCTATTCAACCAAATCTGTACTGTTTTAGCTGGTCAAGTTATTTGTAGTGACCGTAAAAGCAGACTTTTTGTTCTGGGTTGAAAAACTATTCCCAAATTTGCCATTCTCAAAATAACTAGTTTCTGGTATATGAGGCCTACTTGAAATCTATCCCAAAAAGAATATCTTACATTGAAGGTGCTGATAGTGTCATTCAGAAAAACCTAAGACACACGCTACCGTGGAGATAGAAGTCTGATTCTGTGATTGAACCTATACCTGTCACATAGCGCAAAAAAAAAAAACAGGCCTGACATTTCTATTCAACCAAATCTGTACTGTTTTAGCTGGTCAAGTTATTTGTAGTGACCGTAAAAGCACATTTTTTGTTCTGGGTTGAAAAACTATTCCCAAATTTGCCATTCTCAAAATTGTGGTGAACGGGAACAATGAGGAAAACATCTAATAAGGGACGCGGACGCGGATGTGGACATGGTCGTGGTGGTGTTAGTGGACCCTCTGGTGCTGGGAGAGGACGTGGCCGTTCTGCCACAGCCACACGTCCTAGTGAACCAACTACCTCAGGTACCAGTAGCCAGCAGAATTTACAGCGATATTTGGTGGGGCCCAATGCCGTTCTAAGGATGGTAAGGCCTGAGCAGGTACAGGCATTAGTCAATTGGGTGGCCGACAGTGGATCCAGCACGTTCACATTATCTCCCACCCAGTCTTCTGCAGAAAGCGCACAGATGGCGCATGAAAACCAAGCCTATCGGTCTTTCACATCACCCCCATGCATATAAGGGAAACTGTCTGAGCCTCAAGTTATGCAGCAGTCTCTTATGCTGTTTGAAGACTCTGCTGCCAGGGTTTCCCAAGGGCATCCACCTAGCCCTTCCCCAGGGGTGGAAGAGATGGAATGCACTAACGCACAACCACTTATTTTTCCTGATGATGACATGGGAATACCACCTCAGCACGTCTCTGATGATGACGAAACACAGGTGCCAACTGCTGCGTCTTTCTGCAGTGTGCAGACTGAACAGGAGGTCAGGGATCAAGACTGGGTGGAAGACGATGCAGGGGACGATGAGGTCCTAGACCCCACATGGAATGAAGGTCGTGCCACTGACTTTCACAGTTCGGAGGAAGAGGCAGTGGTGAGACCGAGCCAACAGCGTAGCAAAAGAGGGAGCAGTGGGCAAAATCAGAACACCGCCCCCGCCAAGAGACTCCGCCTGCTACTGACCCGCCGCCATCTGGGACCGAGCACCCCAAAGGCAGCTTCAAGGAGTTCCCTGGCATGGCACTTCTTCAAACAATGTGCTGACGACAAGACCCGAGTGGTTTGCACGCTGTGCCATCAGAGCCTGAAGCGAGGCATTAACGTTCTGAACCTTAGCACAACCTGCATGACCAGGCACCTGCATGCAAAGCATGAACTGCAGTGGAGTAAACACCTTAAAAACAAGGAAGTCACTCAGGCTCCCCCTGCTACCTCTTCTGCTGCTGCCGCCTCGGCCTCTTCTGCTGCTGCCTCGGCCTCTTCTGCTGCTGCCGCCGCCTCGGCCTCTTCTGCTGCTGCCGCCGCCTCGGCCTCTTCCTCTGCCTCTGGAGGAATGTTGGCACCTGCCGCCCAGCAAACATGGGATGTACCACCAACACCACGACCTGCGTCACCAAGCATCTCAACCATGTTACACGGCAGCGTTCAGCTCTCCATCTCACAAACATTTGAGAGAAAGCGTAAATTCCCACCTAGCCACCCTCGATCCCTGGCCCTGAATGCCAGCATTTCTAAACTACTGGCCTATGAAATGCTGTCATTTAGGCTGGTGGACACACACAGCTTCAAACAGCTCATGTCACTTGCTGTCCCACAGTATGTTGTTCCCAGCCGGCACTACTTCTCCAAGAGAGCCGTGCCTTCGCTGCACAAACAAGTGTCCGATAAAATCAAGTGTGCACTGCGCAACGCCATCTGTGGCAAGGTCCACCTAACCACAGATACGTGGACCAGTAAGCACGGCCAGGGACGCTATATCTCCCTAACTGCACATGGGTAAATGTAGTGGCGGCTGGGCCCCAGGCGGAGAGCTGTTTGGGCGCACGTCCTTTCCGCCGCCAAGGATCGCAGGGCAACATTCTTTGCCTCCTGTCTCCTCCTCCTCCTACTCAGCTTCCTCCTCCTCTTCTTCCACCTGCTCATCCAGTCAGCCACACACCTTCACCACCAACTTCAGCACAGCCCGGGGTAAACGTCAGCAGGCCATTCTGAAACTCATATGTTTTGGGGGACAGGCCCCACACCGCACAGGAGTTGTGGCGGGGTATAGAACAACAGACCGACGAGTGGTTGCTGCCGGTGAGCCTCAAGCCCGGCCTGGTGGTGTGCGGTAATGGGCGAAATCTCGTGCAGCTCTGGGACTAGCCGGTTTGACGCACATCCCTTGCCTGGCGCATGGCTGAATTTGGTGGTGCAGAAGTTCATTCGCAACTACCCCGACATGTCAGAGCTGCTGCATAAAGTGCGGGCCGTCTGTTCGCGCTTCCGGCGTTCACACTCCTGGCCGCTGCTCGCCTGTCTGCGCTACAGCGTAACTTCGGCCTTCCCGCTCACACGCCTCATATGCGACTTACCTACCAGGTGGAACTCCACCTTGCATATGCTGGACAGACTGTGCGAGCAGCAGCAGGCCATAGTGGATTTCAGCTGCAGCACGCACGGGTCAGTCGCACTGGCGGATCAGACACACTTCACCATCCAATGACTGGGCCTCCATGCGAGACCTGTGTGCCCTGTTGCGTTGTTTCGAGTACACCACCAACATGGCCAGTGGCGATGACGCCGTTATCACGTTACAATACCACTTCTATGTCTCCTTGAGAAAACACTTAGGGCGATGATGAAGAGAGGTGGCCCAGGAGGAAGAGGGGTCATTTTAGCACTTTCAGGCCAGTCTCTTCGAAAGTGACTCAGAGGGAGGTTTTTTTGCAACAACCAGAGGCCAGGGTACAAATGTTGGCCAGACAGGGCCCACTACTGGAGGAGGAGGTGAGGAGGATGAGGATGAAGCATGTTCACAGCGGGGTGGCACCCAAAGCAGCTCGGGCCCATCACTGGTGCGTGCTGGGGGAAACTAAGGACGATGACGATACGCCTCCCACAGAGGACAGCTTGTCCTTACCTCTGGCAGCCTGGCACACAAGAGCGACTACATGCTGCAGTGCCTGCGCAACGACAGCAGAGTTGCCCCACATTTAACGTGTGCGGACTACTGGGTTGCCATTCTGCTGGATCCCCGGTACAAAGACAATGTGCCCACCTTACTTCCTACACTGAGCGTGATAGGAAGATGCGCGAGTACAAGCGCGCGTTGGGTAGACGCGCTACTGAGAGCATTCCCAAATGTCACAGGGGGAACCAGTGGAAGCCCAAGGCGAAGGCAGAGGAGGAGCAAGAGGGTCGCCAACGCAGCTGTGTCACAGCCAGCTCCTCTGAGGGCAGGGTTAGCATGGCAGAGATGTGGAAAAGTTTTGTCAACACGCCACAGCTAACTGCACCACCACCTGATACGGAACGTGTTAGCAGGAGGCAACTTTCACTAACATGGTGGAACAGTACCTGTGCACACCCCTCCACGTACTGACTGATGGTTCGGCCCCATTCAACTTCTGGGTCTCCAAATTGTCCACGTGGCCAGAGCTAGCCTTTTATGCCTTGGAGGTGCTGGGGCCTGCCGGCGGCCAGCGTTTTGTCTGAACGTGTATTCAGCACGGCAGGGGGGCGTCATTACAGACAACCGCAGCCGCCTGTCTACAGCCAATGTGGACAAGCTGACGTTCATAAAAATGAACCAGGCATGGATCCCACAGGACCTGTCCATCCCATTTGCAGATTAGATATTAACTACCTCCCCTTAACAATATATTATTCTACTCTCCAGGGCACTTCCTCATTCAATACTATTTTTAATTTCATTTACCATTATATTGCGGGGCAACCCCAAACTTGAGTGAAACTCTCCTCTGTCTGGGTGGCCTGGGGCCTAAATATGTGACAGTGGCCTGTTTCCAGTGTGGGTGACGTGAAGCCAGGATTCTTTGCTATGGCATGAAGAACTGATTCTCTCTGCTGACGTGAAGCCAGATTCTCTGCTATGGGACCTCTGTCCAATTGATATTGGGTCATTTTTTAATTTTAAATTCATTTCCTATCCACATTTGTTTGCAGGGGATTTACCTACATGTTGCTGCCTTTTGCAGCCCTCTAGCTCTTTCCTGGGCTGTTTTACAGCCTTTTTAGTGCCCAAAAGTTCGGGTCCCCATTGACTTAAATGGGGTTCGGGTTCGGGACGAAGTTCGTTCGGGTTCGAGTCCGAACCCGAACATTTCCGGGAAGTTCGGCCGAACTTCTCGAACCCGAACATCCAGGTGTTCGCTCAACTCTAGTTATAAACCATGGGTGCCCACTGAAAGACAATGGAAGGCGCTGTCCATGCAGCTTTTTTTTTTTTGTGTGCAATTCATGCCAAATTCAGCCTGCTAAAAACTCTCTAAAAAAAAATTATTGTACAGGCTGTTATGCAACTTTTGCCCAGTTTTTAAGATCTCTTGTTACCGTTCAACCTGGTCTTGCAACGGCTGCAGGACTCATTAAAGAAGGACAAGTTTTCATCTTTGAACCGTTAACCATTCATCAACAGCAAGCAGACATAGAAAGATGGTAAGGAATTGAATCACAAAGTACAAGCGTCTTCAAAACGACTTTCTGCACTTTTTCAAATCTTAAGAATTTTTCAAAAGCAAATTACTTTTCTAACAGTCACCTTCCTTCGCAATGCATTTTTCCCATCAATGTACCAACTTTTAATTTCCATCAGCAAAAAATATTTTTGGTAGAGCGCGTAGCCACTGATGCAGCACTGCTTTCTCATCACATGAAAATCTTCTTCCCCTTAAAGGGGTTGTCCCACAAATAATATTCTACAGTTTTGAAACCAGCACCTGGATCTGAATACTTTTGTAATTGCATGTAATTAAAAAGATGGCATAGCTAGTGAGTCATTCAATAAAATATACCTGTATAGCGCCACCTGCTGTTTTTTTTTTCTTATTTCTTTGACCTGCTCACTGACGAGGCCGCACATGCTCAGTTTCATCCTACAACTGCCTACTGAGTTGTGATAGGGAGACAACGGTGGCAGAATGGACACGCCTCCTGAGCTGTGATAGGCAGAGAATGGACACGCCCCCTTGGCTACAGCAGAAAGGACACTCCCCTTGAGCTGTCAGCTTGATATTAATCTAGCAGAGCAATGATTGTGGAGATCTCTGGATCCATGTGAGGCACAGGGCTGGTTCTAGCTTTGTTAGAAAGAGTCTGTCTTGTACTATATGATGATTGATTTTCCTTTTTGGTGCAGTTTATACGTTTCACAGCCATCTTCTCCACAGTAGAGAGCTCATACTAAACTGCATGTTGAACCGGGTTGCCAGACTGGACTAGACTAATCACATGACACTCTCGTTTCCAACAAAAATGTAAATGTGCGGAAACTTTTTGAAGACCCCTTGTTTGTTAGAAACTTGCAGAACTCAATCAAGGGTGTTATTGTTTCAGCAATTAAAGCTCATGCATTGTGTAATGAAAAGTTATACAGTTTTACAATATATGTCCTGTACCATCTCTGCTTGCTTTCATTCGGTGGAAACCTGATGTACTAGACACAGCTGCTCAGATTGTACTTCTACTGTAATCAGTGCAGTACCTGTGTGTCCATCACATGAACAGGATAGAATTCATCAGGGTTCCTATTAAATGACTGCAAGCAGAGATCTGGAAAGCCAAGAGTAATTGATACAGAAATTATATTGGGATGTTTCCATTATACAACGAGTTACATTTATAACACCGTAATACCCTATAACAAAAATAAAAAAATAAATCACCCTTCAAAGAATATATAAACCTTTTTTCCGTAATAGAAATAATTTGGTAATAAAAATGCTGCAGCAGTGTAAACAATGGCGGCTTTCCCTCTGGTTGCCATGGTTACTTCCAGGGTCAAGTTATATGAATAAACACATTTTAGTGTATGCTTGATATACAGATCTACTTTATTTATTACCTTTGTGCTGTTTGGGAAGCGTGTAGATGTTGATGATGTCCCTGGATGTTACCATGGCAACCAGGATGAAAGCTCCCATTGTTTACACTGCAGGCTGCAGCCGGAGAACGACTGACGATTGTTACAAATCCTAGTTAACCTCTTTAAGGCTATGTTCACATCTGCATTGTGGTTTCCATTTGTAATGAAAGCCAAGGTGCCATGCCAGATCCTTTATACAATGGACACCGACGGCCCCCGACAGACCACTTGCTTAGATGGGGAAAAATAGCGTGCTGCAATGTGGAATCTAACAGAACCTCAGGTGCTGGTCCAGTCCCCACTCCTTCGCTCTGGTGTGAAGAGCAAGGGGGACCAGACCACCGTAACAGCGGCAAGTCGATTTATTTATTTTAATCAGATATTTCTTTATTATCAGTTTTCAGACTTTTTTGACATCATTATGACATACTTTGTTGACAAAAGATATGTTCATTGTCAGACATATACAGTAGACACAGTACAAACCATATGGCTACAAAGACCAGTCATACATCTATGCATAGTCATACAGTATGGACATCTTTAAGGTAATCAATAAAACCACCCAATAACAAGTGACCCCTTTTAGCCCCTGCCTCCACCCCAGACCCTACAAAAGCAGGACACATTTATACCAACCTCCCTTCAACACCACCCCTGAGGTGTCGGCACCGCGATCCTTATTAGTAAACTATCACCCAGCTCCATTTTCCCATCACCTATATACCCAAAGCGTATCTCCACCAAGCATCCGTATCCACATTCAGCCATATCCCAACTCCATTTAAATCAATCAGCAACCAGTTTTGGTATACACATACCTCACATACCACGCACTATGGACTGTCCCCTCCCTTCCCCCTTCTCATATATACTTCAGAATCATACAAACCTCCACACTCGATGCACTCACCTAGCACACAGAAAGCTTCTTGTTAGCGCCAACCAAGTTATCAATCCAACTTCCCCAAATCGCCTCAAACTTCGACAGATTCTTCCTTTTTTGGTACACTCCCCTTTCTAGGCGAATCACCATATTTAGTCTAGCGACGTATTCTGAGATATCTGGAGGTACTGATTGGATCCATTTTGCCGCTAACGTTTTTCTAGCCTGATAGAACATTCTCCCTATTCCAGTGGCTATAACAGATTAACCTCTGGTATTATGCCCAATAGGCACAGCTTAGGGTCTAGCGTGAGATTAGCCCTATATACCCTATTTACAAGGTGTATTACAGCCTTCCAATAAGACTTCAGTGAGGGGCATGCCCACAACATATGCAGTAGATCAGCCTCCGCACTTCCACACTTTGGACAGGTCGGACTATCTCTGTAACCTTTTTTATGCAAAAACACCGGGGTCTTATATACCCTATGTATTAAGTACAGATGGGATAAACGCGCTGCTTCACTAAGAGATAAATTAGGGGTGAGTTCTACCACCTCCACCCACTTCTCGTCCGTGAGTTCACCCACATCTCTTTCCCAATGTTGTCTGCTTTTAAGGGGGTACCCTTTAAGAAAGTCCTCTAACAAGGCTTGACATACCATGGAGATTGCTCCCTTTACTGGTCCTGCATTAACCGCCGTACTTAATGTCTGATTGGATACAAACGTCACCGGGGCTATTGTGGATTGAGCTTCCAATGCATGCCTAAGCTGCAGGTACTTATAGAACTGTGAAGAGGGCAGCCCAAATTCAGAACACAGCTGCTGGTATTGCTTTAAAATCCCATTAGAATAAATATGGCCTCAGTTCTATATTCCCTTATTATTCCACTGGGAGAATCCAAGTCGATTGATTTATTTATTTTATATTTATTTTTTTAATCCCCCGAAAATGTGGACATAACTGGATATACTGTGTGATTATTGGGCTTGTGACCCACAACAGTGCCACTCATTTCCTGACGCTTTGGAGGAATCTCAAGACAATCCCATTTACTTGTGTGAGCATAGTCAGCCATACCTTGACCGACATAGGTATACCAGCCAGACGCAAGCAATAAGGACACCATTTTGGCCCCTGTCAGGTGAATGGAGGCCTATGGACACATTTGCTGTATATACACCAGGACCTTTCAGAACAGACGCTCCCTGATCGGTGTATCTGCCGCTCTCCGGGTAAATACCCAACTTGCTGTCCTCATCGGTTTCCTGAGAGAAGTGAGATATTGCAGAGCCTGTTACTCTCGGGCATGTGTTTGGATGCTTCACATACTCGGATGATGAATCGTGTGCTGAGCACTACATAGTGATGATTTTATTTTTCATTTTTTTCCCCTTTCAGAATGAATCTCAGATTTTCCCTCCAACTACTGGGGGAGCGGAGAAAATGTGCAGTGATTTCGGCATTCCCCTGCTGGGCAGGGTTCCCCTGGACCCAAATATAGGTAGATTACAGGAAAATAATGCAGTTCTGACAACATTTTACTATCTGTAGTAGGCATTTCTCAGCACAGTGAGGTTAATGGAGGAGATTTATCAAATTGCCTAAGAGACACTGGCCCAGGTTTACCAACTAAGATGCAACATTTTGTACCAAAATTGGTTTACAATTCTGGCGTAAAAATCTGTCTCAAAGTAAGCCAACTAATAGTAGGTACAGAGTCTGCCCCGACACCAGATTTATATCCAGTCTGAGCCCCTGTGATAAATCTAGTGCAGGTCTAGGGGTTGTCTCACTTCAGCAAGTGGCATTTATCATGTAGAGAAAGTTAATACGAGGCACTTACTAATGTATTCTGATTGTCCATATTGCCTCCTTTGCTGGCTAAACTCATTTTTCCATCACATAATACACTGCTAGTTTCCATGGTTACGACCACCCTGCAATCCAGCAGTTGTGGTCGTGCTTGTGGGAGTGCACATAGGCTGGCGCTTTTTCCAATAGTGTGCAAGGACGGCCACCGATGCTGGATTGCAGAGTGGTCGTAACCATGGAAACGAAGGAGTGTATAATGTGATGGAAAAATGGGTCTAGCCAGCAAAGGAAGCAATGTGGACAGTCGCAGTACATCAGTAAGTGAATTGTATTCACTTTCTCTACATGATAAATGCCATTTACTGAAGGGAGTCTGTCATCAGCATTTCACGTTTGTAACCCTTCCCATAGCTTTCAAGCATGCTTACAGTTAATAAAAACGTTACCTTTAGCATCAATCCTGGACTTATAAAACCAGCAAAACACATCTTTGTAGCATATGCAAAAGAGGGCTCGCAAGTGCCCAGGGGCGGCGTTACGCTCGTAGGTGCCCTGCTAGCTCAGCCTTCTCTTCGCTTTCCCCCCCCCCCCCCCCGCGCCTTCCTTCCCTCCACCCACCCATCCTTTCCCTCTGACCGCCTATCTACTAACTTGTTGTTTCGCCGAGATCCCGCACCTGTGCACTCAGGCCGGCGCATGCGCACTGCGATGCCCGTTCCTTGTACGGCATCACAGTAATTAATGGGCATGCGCCGATAGACCTCTTCCTTTGTTGTGTTTTCGTGTCGTTAGCTGGCGCATGCGCAATAGTTACTGTGATGCCGTACAAGGAATGGGCATCGCAGTGCGCATGCGCCGGTGCGGGATCTCGGCGAAACAACAAGTTAGTAGATAGGCGGTCAGAGGGAAAGGATGGGCGGGTGGAGGGAAGGAAGGCGTGGGGGGGGAAGCGAAGAAAAGGCTGAGCTAGCAGGGCACCTACGAGGGTAACGCCGCCCCTGGGCACTTGCGAGCCCTCATTTGCATATGCTACAAAGATGTTTTTTGACGGTTTTATAAGTCCAGGATTGATGCTAAAGGTAACGTTTTTATTAACTGTAAGCATGCTTGAAAGCTATGGGAAGGGTTACAAAGGTGAAATGCTGATGACAGACTCCCTTTAAGCTTACACCATCTATAGGATTAGTAAATCTCCACCACTGACTTTGTTGCTCATATCAACCAGTCACAGCACAGCTTTCATTTCGTACAGGGCTCTTAAAAAGTAAAAGCTGTGCTGTGATTAGTTGTTACGACCAGCAACAAGTTTTTCTTTTAGATGGTTTTAGACTGTAAGTCTTGCTCATGCACACACTGATATTCCTACCCAAGACACTGATGGAATATTGCTAGGACAGTGATGGGTAACCTTTTACAGACTGAGTGCCCAAACTGTAACCACTTATTTATCACAAAGTGCCAACACGGCAATTTACCCTGAATACTACAGTCCAATATACAGTAGTAAATCTTCCATGTTAGTTTATCATTTAGCTATAATACCCTGCCTACATTCAGTGCGCTGCCTGTGCTGTTCATAGTGCGCCCTGCGCTGATGAATGGCAGGAAAAGTCTAAGGCATATTGGTACACCATAGACTTTTCCTAAGGTGTGGGTGCCCACAGAAAGGGCTCTGAGTGCCGCCTCTGGCACCCGTGCCATAGGTTCGCTGCCACTGTTCTAGGAGATGCCATCAGTGTTAGAAAGGTATAGGTCCTACCTCTGGGACCCTCTCTTTTCTACAGAACAGGGGCCCCCGATGTGAAGAGAGCACTCGGCGCATGCACAGCTTACACTCCATTCACTGCTGTAGGACTTCCAGAAATAGCGAGCGAGTCAAATTGGCTATTTTTGGAATTCCCATAGCAATGACTGGAGCGCAAGCTGTGCACATTTAGCCACCTCTTCATTCACTGATATAGTGCTACCGCAAATAGTCCCATAGCGATGAACGGAGGCTCTCCCTTCATTTCAGGGGCCCTGTTCTGGAGATACATGTGTGTCTCGCATATGCGGCCCGTACCTATCTGACAATGATGGCATATGGCCCGGATATGCCCTAGATGGGAATTTCCCTTTAAAACTATAATATATTCAAATCATCAAAACTACCATACAGTCCAGAATCGCTGCCAGCAATTCCAGATTAGCACGAAATCTCAGTGTTAACCCTTAGTCGTGGGTGGGATAGTGTTTTGTTTTTTCTTTGGTTTTCAAGAGCTTGTTCTTTAGGTTGGGGCCCCACTTCAATAAAATCCCAGTTTACCATAGCCTTAGTGAAAGGTTAAAGTTGAAATTCTTGTGCTAATTGTACAACATTTTAGGATGTGGGGCGGTCACTCAGCTGCTATTTTTATTGCTATTGCTGAAAAACTTTAAAGTAGATAATTTGTGGTCATTTTATTTTGCTTCTTTTTGTTTAAAGGAAGGAGCTGTGACGCTGGCAAATCCTTTTTTACTGAAATTCCAGATTCTCCAGCAACCTTGTCCTACAGAGCAATAATACAAAGTATGTACCCATTCATTGTGGCCTTTTCTTTTTTATATTGGATGGTATGTGTTAGCATTGGCCCGCAGGAGATGTTTGTAGTGACTGTTATCAGGAGTCAGGGTGCTGTCACACATAGTGACCACTGAACAGCCACGACTGGCAGGCACACGTGTGAAAGAAACTGCCATAAACGCCAAGGAGTTTACACTCGTGCCTTGGTTGGCAGTGGCTGATGTGTCTGACAGTGTCCTAAAAGTGGCGCAGATCGCTCTTCATTAGGACTTGATGAAGTGCGAAACGTGGCCCCCGAGGACACCATGGAGTTTATTTATTCAAGTAAATAAAAGTTAAGTTTTATTTTAAATTCTAAGGCGCTGGACCTATTGAAAATTTGTTACTGAAGTCACTCATGACCCCAGATCCGTGGGATTCATCCATGCTGCCTTTTTCTTCATATTACGGGAGTGTCTGGATTATGCAAATTTAGGGTGAGCTGTGGAAAAAAAAATAATGTTTTTTGTTTTTTCTTGCGAACATTTACTGGCATTGTCAGAAATGTTATTGATTCTGTCAAGAGGTGCGTCTCGGTCAGGCTTTTAACCACCAACATGATTTTTCCTGCATTTTTTACAAAACGTTTCCAGGTGATGCAGAACTGCATGAAGGGAAGTGCAGGGCGACATTCTCAGAATGTGCCCCAAGTCTGCTTTTTCAGAAAATAAATGGGTTAAGTTTTGATTTTATAAATCAGGTTATATTTGTGAAATGTTGTGATGCTTCTTGCAAGAAACGGGGGAAGTAGTTGCAAGAAAGAATATGGGATCCATATAGCTAATCGCTTCTCTTTTTGGTTCTCCTACAGAAATTCAAGACTTTTGTTCTCTGAGACCCTGACCGTGAGTTTCTTTGAGCAGGAACGGTACAGAGTAACTCCCCAAGTGATTGTTTAATATTCCAGTTTCGGAAATCTCTACAAGGACAACGTTAAATCATATCATTCGCTTTTTACTATGTGACGGCTTCGTTTGAGTTTTCTCTTAATTGGAAAATGGCCACTAAGTAGATGTCTGCTTCTAGACATTGCTATATTGCTTAGAACAGACTGCCACTATTTGATGGAGAATCTCCTGCAGTGAAAATAAGATCTGTTTTCTCACTGGACAAACAAGATAAGAAGTCAATCTGCTCACTTAATAACAGGCATAGATGACAAGAATCCTTTTAAAAAGTAAAAGCGTAAGAATTGCAAGCCTACCAGACCCAAGAAAAAGAAAAGTTGAGTTTCACTGTGGTCAATCATTGTATCCAGAATAAAAATATTTAATAAACCAAAAAAAATCTGTAATATCTTTATCTCTCTCTGCTATGTTATCCAGTAAGTGCAGATAGGGCTCAGTTTAGACTTGTGATCCATGGTACAGTTCTGGTATCCTCCACTAGGGGGTGATAACTGAAGACAATACCATATATGAACTCAAAAAATAAAAATTTCCTGGACGGAACGCAGCTCAGCCGACCGAAACTGATCTGTTATGATGTCGGCCCAACCACAGGTATAATGTCCTGTACTCAAATGATGCAGTGAGTACTGGAATGTAGGCTCAGAAGTCACAGCATTGTAAATCACTATGATGCATTGAGCTTGGGTCAGTCGTACAGTGTTCAGGTATCAGGGTGAGTATTTTGCCTCACGCTGACATTATTCTGATACATGATTATGATATCGGACCATGTCCTAAAATGAACACTGTACAGTCGAGCCATGTTCAGAGACTGTTTGTTTTTCCTGGACCGCACACGGCCATCTGAAAAGGCTCATGCACACAAACATAGATTTTGTCCATGTGCGTTCTGTGTTTTTTTGCGGCCGGTATGCAGAACCATTCACTTCAACAGGGCCGCAAAAACAACAGAAATGATGTGTGTGGGTTCCGCGTCTGCATGGCTGCAAAAAAAAATAAAACGTCTTATTATTGTCCGTATTACGGACAAGTATAGGGCTGTTCTATTATGGGCCGACCATTCCACAAAAAGTGGAATAAACGTGCCACTATCTGTGTTTTGCGGATCCACAACTTGCGGACAGAAAAACGCCAGTCGTGTACATGAGCCCTAAAGGTAGGCAAAGGGTTCAAGAGAGACCCTGACCAGTGAAATGAAACATTATGAAATTGAAAGCATCTTCACACAATGGCTTTTGCAGAATTTAGTGCAGATTCAGTATATTCTTGGCACAATTATTCATGATCTTCTTTTGAAAACAGTGGGACTCTGGGTGCCGGTGACTTTTTAGCATGGAGTGGCGCTGTCAAAACTGCTGAGTGAACAGCCCCTAGGCACTAGAATTTATACAGGTTCCGGTCATTCCTTTCATGTCCTATTGATGGTAGAGAGATTATTTGGAAAGCTGGCTTCTCTTTTCATAGAGTCTGGAAGAGAAACAGAAGGAAAAAGGTCAAACTAAAGTATTACTATATAGGAGGCAGGTGCCGTTAAGTTCAGGGCTATGGACAGTCTAGCTGTGGTAAACCTATGACTCGGAAGATGCACACTTTTCTCAGAACTCCATAGAAATGAATGGAGCATGCTGGGAGTTGTAGTTTCATCACAGCTGGAGTGCCAGAGGTTAGCCATCACTGGTCTAGAGTGTGGCACTGCGCTACCAGCTATAGACCTCCATCTACCACCTCTGTTCTGTCTGTTCAACAAGGAAAAGGAGTTTTCCACTTAAGGGTCTCAGACAAGGACCCAAATGGTCCCATAAAAATGTTGTTATATGTAGCTCTTTTTCCAGAGCTGTTCTCGTGCCACTGCTTGTTTATAGACTGCAGCAGGGATGTGCTGGTGTACGGCAGGTGACCGCTGCAGCCAGTCACTATCCTCAGCACATCACCTCTGCAGTTAGTAAACAAGCAATAGCAGGAGGACTGGATCGGCACTGGGGAAAGACGTATTTAAAAATCTTATTTTAAACCTTTTGGGGGCTTGTGTGAGATTTTTAATTATTTCAGACAACCCCTTTAAAGATACCTGCACACGGCAGGATATTTTGGCTGCAGATTTGCAGCAATTCCATAGCAAAATCCACATGTATTACATGCAGATTTCACCCCTCACTTTGAAAGCTACTGTGAAAAAGTGTAGAATAAGGGCTCATGCCCACGAACGTAAGGGCTCTGTGCCCGTACTGCGGACCGCAAATTGCGGTCTGACCGTGGGGCATCCGCATGCGGATCGTGGACCCATTCACTTGAATGGGGTCTGCGATCCGCATCCGACGGTCCGCACCGCAAAAAAGTAGTGCATGAACCCTAAAGGTAGGCAAAGCACTTCGTAGTGCTTCCGTGGGGTTCCAATCCGTGCTTCAGCACAGCATCTCCGGGTTTGCGGACCCAATTAAGTGAATGCAGGCCGCAATATGGCCTTGGCGGTGCAACAGCCATGTGCATGAGCCCTAAGGGTGCATTCACACGATCGTATTTTCGGTCCACGTCCAATCCGCATTTTTTGAGGATTACATGCAGACCCGTTAATTTTCTATGGGTCCACAAAAAATGTGAACAGCACAGGTAAGCTGCAAATTCTAGAGCATGCCCTGTTCTTGTCCGTCTTGCAGACAAGAATAGTTTTTTGTTTTTTTAAATGGGGTCTGCAAAAAGTGTGGGATGCACATGGACCGGGTGTGTGAATGCCCCCTAAATTCATATGCTGTGGATTTTAAAATCTGTACGATATTCTTACACCTAGTATAGACTGTTCAGAGTCCTCTCCTTATTGGACACTACAGTAGTCACTTACAGCAAAGGGTAGGTGTCAAGCTACTTATGCAATGCAGCCTGAGGGCCGTCTCTGGCGAATTTGTAGGAGGGACGGGACACCCATGGCAACCAAAGTAAATTTTTACATTGTTCCTAGGATTAAAAGCAGTGTCACAGGTAGGTATTACATCATGTCCCTAACTATTATCTATCAGCAGTTTTGCACCCACAACTGACACAGACTCCCTTTTTGTGGCATTTTTTAAAAGTCGGAGTGGATCCAGCAGGTAGGAGAAGTTTAAGTCCTTCCTTTATATTTCTCATTTCCATAAAAAAAAAAAAAAAAACTGAGTCAAAAAGCTGCGTGTGACAACACCCTTAGGGGATGTTCACAAGGTGGAATTTTGGCATGGACAGCCACGCCAAAATGTTGCTGAGGACCCGCCAATGGCCGTGTCCTCTCTACCTCCCTTACATCTCTGAGGCAGGATCGAGGATCAAGAAAAGACAGCTTTAAGCCACGCCGAGAAGGGACATGTCCTTTCTTGCTGGAGCTTTAAGATGCCGCTCGTCGATCCTCAGCGCTGCCTCCCATTGAGATGTATAGGAGGCAGACAGGATGCAGCCATCGTTGGGTTTTCGGCGAAATTCTGGTGCAGCAGTACTTGACAATATTTTGCTTAAAAAGCTGCCGTGTGAATGTCCCCCGATCAGGGCTGGTGCAAGGATTTTTGCCACCCTAGGCAAAAGCTAATTTTGCCGCCCCCTTGAATCGTCCCATTGACCACGCCCTTTAACCCGCACCTTTTTTACGGGACAGAAATGTGCCCCCCCCCCCCCCCCCCCCCCCCCCCCAGTGTACAGGGACTGAGCTGGCAATGTAATTCTGGTGAAGCCAGGCGTAGGGCACCATACTAATTAGCTGCACATAGAAGAACTCTCCATGGCACATGTGGAGGCACACTACACCCACAGTAGTAGGGGTCCTCTCCTATTCCCCCTGTCACAGGAGCCTGCTGCCTTACTTACCGTGTCTGAGCCAGAGCTCACATGCTGAAAGGCGAGGACGCCAAACACGAACCCTGACATGAGCGCTCTGGTGCTCTCCCTTGCCATGGTGCCCGCCGCTCACCCTCTGCAACCTGTGGCATCCCCGTCGCTATGGGGTACTGACTGCTGGCTGCGCTGCAGAAGTATCTCCGACTCCTCACACACAGCAGAGAGAGCGGGCTGCGGGCAGATATGCATGTATAGTGCGACACGAGAAGAGACCGTGACCTCTACTGGACAAAGCCCATACTGCGCCCAGCAGTCTGTACTCCATAGAGACGGGGATGCCACAGGTTGCAGGGGGTGAGCTGCGGGCGGGGCCGGCGCCACCCATAAGCAGAGTAGGCCACCCAGGGCGCCCCCAGCAAGAGTGCGCTCTACGCGGTGGCCTACTTTGCTTATGGGTGGCTTCTAGTCACAGATCAAAAGATCTGCTGGAAACACTGGGGGAGATTATCAAACTGGTGTAAAGGAAAACTGGCTTAGTTGCCCAGAGCAACCAATCAGATTTCACCTTTTCATTTTTCACAGCTCCTTTGGAAAATGAAAGGTGGAATGTGATTGGCTGCTAGGGGCAATTTTGATAAATCTCCCCCAGTGTCTCCTACCACATGGTTGTCCATTCCATAGAAATGGTTCTGTGTAATAAGCTTCCCCTAATGCTGAGTGACAGGGTTACATAACTTACCCGTTGAAAAAGCTGCTGGGACAAAAATCGTGAGGCCGTCCTCCCCACATTTTGATGGCTGCCAGTTTTACAGTGAATGTAACCATAAAGATTTGCTGACTGGAGGGAGATGCCAGCAATCACCAAGGCCTGTATGGATGAAAGGAAAGAAGTGACCACTACAAAGGCTGGCTAGCTCATAAACATCTGCATTTGTCCATATATTTGCCATGTCTGGTCCATATACACCTTCTACAACTGATAAAGGCCTCATGTACACGACCATAGCTTCTGTCAGAAGATCCATTAATTTCAATGTGGCCACAAAAGATGTGGACTTCACATCGTGTGCTGTCCGCATCTGAACCTCCACATCTGTTCTGTGGACAAGGATAGGACATTTCTACGGGAGTTTAAAACAAAATTATGAATGGTGGCATGCACTCAGCCGGGACCCATGTTATGCGGATCCGCGATTTGCAGGCCACAAAACACGGTCTTTTGCTTGAGCCCTAAACAAAATCTGATGTGGCTGATTCTTCCAGGAAGGAAGGTGTTTTTGGAGAGTCCGAGGGCTGCTTGTTCGCACAGTCGGGCTGCTGCTTGTTATTAAAAACTTTATTGCACAACTACTTCCATAATCTGTAAAGCCGGCCATACATTATACATAAATGTTGGGTGAACATGCTAATTTTAGTGGGACTGATCAACCATCAGGCCGCATGACTCCCCCCAACACATGATGTTGGGGGGGTGGGAGTCAGTTGGATTTTAACACACCCAATCCTTTTGTTCTGAAGGGGGACATGACAGTCAGAACACATGCAATGACTGCCCATTACAAATGCACAAAAAAATTATCTTGATCTTTTAGCAAAATTGATTGCGCCTCAATAAAAAAGCATCATCGGCGAAAGCTTTAGATCTTGTACAACATTTACATTACACACTCTAGGACACTACAATATGAACAGTAATTGATTATATGTCACTGGCCGTTCACCAGTTGGAAATACTTTCCATTTAAATGCAACTTTATGCCTCATTAAATGGAACCTGTCACCTGGATTTTTGGGTATAGAGCTGAGGACATGCGCTGCTAGATCGCCGCTAGAACATCCGGAATATCCAGTCCCCATAGCTCTGTGTGCTTTTATTGTGTAAAAAAAACGATTTTTATAGATATGTAAATTAACCTCAGATGAGTCCTGTCTCCTCCATGCTTGAGAGAGGAGTCCAGCGTTCTCCGACTCTGATCCCAGCCACACCCACGGTGAAGGAGCCCAGCACCGCCCACTGTGAAGGAGCCCAGCACCGCCCACTGTGAAGGAGCCTAGCACCCCCCCGCATCCTCCGAATCTCCTTCTTGCTCCCCGACGTCACAAAGCTAGAGCGCCATAATCTCGCGATGTGCGAGCTAGCGCATGCGCAGTTCATTCCCCGAGGCTGATGCCATCACAGGGAAGGAACACTATGCCAACACTGCGCATGCGCTAGCTCGCGCATCGGGAGCTTACGGCACTCTAGCTTAGTGACGTTGGGGAGCAAGGAGGATATTCGGAGTATGCGGGGCGGTGCTGGGCTCTTTCACAGTGGGCATGGCTGGGCTCCGGAAACGTAAGTAGCCTCATTTACATATATATAAAATCATTTTTATGACGCAATAAAAGCACACAGAGCTATGGGGACTGGATATTGCGGATGTGCTAGCGGCCATCTAGCAACCCATGTCCTCAGCTCTATACCCAAAATCCAGGTGACAGGTTCCCTTTAACACATCAATGTTTGGTCAGTGATTTTGAGCCAAAACCAGGTGCAGATCTTTCCCTTAGGCTGGGTTCACACTTGAGCGTTTTACAGCGCGTTCAAACGCGCTGTAAAACGCTCAACACATGAAAACCAATGCTTCCCTATGGCCCTGGTTCTCACTTGAGCGTTTTACAGCGCGTTTGAACGCGCTGAAAAATGCCCTACGCTCAAACAAGTTCTTGAGCTTCTTTGGGGCGTTTTGACGCGCGTTTGTGGCCATAGGACACTGCAGTCAATCACACAAACGCGCGTCAAACGCGCGTTTACTATTGCAGAAAACGCGCATAAAAACGCGCATATAAAATACGCTCAGGTCTGAACCCAGCCTTAGACCTGATCTAAGGACAAATATACCTTTCGTGGAGCTTTTTCAGGAGCATTGTGAATATGAACTTTTAGGCTGCATTCACACGTCCGTGGAACACGGTCCGTGTGATATCGGCCTGGATTTCTTCTGAGTGCAGGAGCGCAAGCGTCATTGGTTGCTATGACACCGTGCGCTTCCTGCTGCTGCCGCCGCTGTACAGTGATACACTGGTATAGATCATACCAGTGTATTACTGTACTGTGACGGCAGCAGGAAGCGCACAGCGTCATAGCAACCAATGACGCTTGCGCTCCTGCACTCAGAAGAAATCCAGGCCGGTATCACGCGAACCGTGTTCCACGGACGTGTGAATGAGCCTTAGGCCTCATGCACACGACAGTTGTTTTTTTGCGTCCGCTAAAAAAAAAAATGGATGCGTCATCCGTTTTTTTTGGAGGATCCGTTTTTTTTCCCACAGATCCCTTGTAATAAATGCCTATCCTTGTCCGCAAATGTGAAAAAAGTAGTAGATGCACTATTTTTTTTTTGCTGAAGGGAAACACGGACGCGGAACACAAACGGATGAACTATCAGCATTTTTTTGCTGACCCACTGAAATGAATGGGTCCCCATCCTATTCGCAAAAAAAAATGGAACGGAGGCCGAGAAAAACAACTGTCGTGTGCATGAGGCCTTATACTGCCAGATTCTACTCCTGCAAGTGCCCACGAGGTGGAGCTTTACTCTGCTCTCTGTCTTGAGCGTCTTCACAGCCCCTCTGCCCTGAGTGACACCTGTAATGATCTTCTGGTTGGATGCTACAGCTTTCAGAGCGGAGAGTTTGGGAAGCAGCTCACCACAGAGAACACTTGTTACTGACGTCCAGCCTTCTAGGCACTTGCAGGATCAGAATCTGGGAGAATAAATGTTTATATTCACACTACCCCTGATAATAAAAGCTCCATGTTTGTCCTGTTCTACCTGGCTCCTATCTAGTGTCAGCAGTTTAGCATGGTCAAAGTCCGTAGGTGGCCCGGGTCTAATATTAACACTTTAACAACACACAGGAACACATACCAGCCATTTTAACTTCAAAGAAAATAACGTGCTGAAGAAGAACACCGTCCAGATCATGGGGCAGATAATCAAACCCAGCCAGAAGATTCGAGCCTCAACTTCTGTTGATGTAGAATTATTAGGTGAAACCTGAAAATGAGGAGTTGAATAATGCATTAACCCCTTCAACTGCACTCCCAAAAGCTATAATCAATCTGAATGAAATTGCTCAGCTGGCATTACATGACACTGTGCTGTGTGCACTGGGTACTAATGCTTTTGCCTTTCATGATAAGTCCATTTCTTGTTGCGTCACATGGGCGAACTATATACAGGTTGCCCAAAGGGCAAAAAAAATGAAAAATCCTATTCGCTACCCACTGATTTCACAATCTTAACCCTTTGAGGACACAGCCTATTTTTATCTTTTCATTTTTCCCTCCCCACCTTCCAAGAGCAATGTCCTTTTACCATTCACATAGCCATATGAGGGCTTGTTTTTTTTGCAGGACAAGTTATATTTTTAATGGAAACATTTAATTTACCATACCTTATGCTGAAAAACAAGAAAAAAAATTCTTTGTGATGTGAAATTAGAAAAAAAAAACACAATTCCACCATTGTTTTTTAGGTTTTGTTTGGAATTTAGGATTTTAACTGTTCATTGAATTTATTGAATGGACATGAAAAATAGTCCAAATTGTTACAGTACTGCTTTGTTTTAATCCATCCAATTAAAGGGGTTTTTCACTTTTGCCATATTGATGACCTATCCTCAGGATAGGTCAATCAATATCAGATCAATGGGGACTGCTGGCACCCCTGCTGACCAGAATGCACTGTGTTCTCTTTTCTCACATAGAAGAAGGTTCTCTGGTCAGATGAGACTAAAATTTAACATTTTTGTCATCATGGGAGACTTTATGTGTGGTGCAGATCCAAAACTTCCTATAACCCCAATATTGGGGGCACTCTAGGGGAATTTTTAATACTGGAGACAGTGGTATCGGAGGGGCACTATGGGGGACATTACTACTGGTGGGCCACTGTGAGGGACATTACTACAGAAGGCCCATTGTGGGGAAAATTACTATTGGAGGGGCATTGTGGGAGACATTACTATCCGCAGGACACTGTGGGGGACATTAGTACTGGTGGAGCACTGTGGGGGGAAATTACTATTGGAGGGGTACTGTGAAGGACTTTGGGGGTCATTACTACTGGGGGGGGCACTCTGGGGGACATAACTGGGAGAGCTCTAGGGGAATTTTTAATACTAAGGCACTATAAGTGGCATTACGGGGTCATTTTCTTAATATGAGGGCACTATATGGGGCATTACTGAACGCACTGGGGATATTTTAATACTGGGACACTAAAGCCAGATTTTTGGTATAGAGGCATTATTACTGGGGGCACTATAATGGCATTTTTACTGGGGGTAAAACAAGGTATATTAATTCTGGAGGCACTGTAGGGGCTTTTCAATTACAAGGGCATATTAGGGGACATTATTTTTGGAGACACTATACAGGCATTATTACTAGGAGAAAAATGTAGGGTTTTATTATTATTATTACCAGGGGGCACTGTAGGGGGCATTATAATTTCTGGAGGCGCTATAGAGACATTATTTCTACTGGGGTCGCTATTTTTTCAGCACTGTAGTATGTGGGGGCATTGGGGTTCACAGTATTGGGAGTGGCAGCAGGATGACACTGTTGGCACACCAGGATGGGGAGGTTGATGGAAAAATTGAGAAATCTAACATGTCTGTGTAACAAACTCTGCAGAGATGAGACGCAGGGAAAGAGAGAACGTTTACATCACAGGAGATGTCACTGGATGTAAGAAGTATGTGGTGCTGTATTCTCCTATATGTTTTGTAGTGCTGGCAGGCAGTATGTTGTATGTAGAGCTGGCTCACTACTGGGACCTGCATCTCACCTCCTCCTCCAAGTCTTTTATTTTATTTTTTAATAATTTTATGTATTTTAAGTTTGGTGACTAAAAATTACATTTGGCTCCTAAATTTTTTAGTTTAGGAACCAATGGCTCCTAGGTATTTTTTTTTAGTCTGGAAAGCTGTCAGTCACTGATAGTTGTACACAGGGGAGTTGATATCGGTGATTCCTAGCATTCTCTGTGTAAGTGTGTATACAGAGATAGTGGTCAGTCCTTGATAGTTGTACACAGGGGAGGTGTTATCAGTGATTGCTAGCATTCTCTGTGTAGGTGTGTTGTAGGAGGGTTCAAGGGATGATCGTGGATGATAGATATGTGTCACCGAGTTTCCTGGCCTCGGTGAAAAAAGAGCCGGTTTCATGTGTTAGCAGCAGTTGCTGTTTGACACGTTGCTATTTAGTATGGCTGTAATAGCTGATCCGGGACGGCTCTTACTGGGGGGGTAGTCAAAGTGCTGGGTGGGTGACTACTCCTCATGTTCCAGGCCGGGTCTTGGTTTTGGGCTATAAAACACAGGCAGCACTGTCAGGTGGTGTGGATTACTCCTCTCTGACAGTGAAGCTCTGTCAGTCTCTGTGTTGGGACCTGGGAGTTTGGGCCTGGATTAAGGCCTGCTACCTTGTTGGTGTGAAAGCAGGTTGATTCTGCTTTGTCCAAGGACTTCTTCTTTGCTGCATGGTGGGAACGAGCACCAGAATCACAAGGTGACTGTTTTCCTTGAAACAGACTTTTTGTTTTGTCATTTTTCTTAATGTGTGAATAAACACTGAACTGGTTAATTCAAATACTTTGTTGTTGCCTGCGTCCGCTAACCTGCCTATCAGAGCGAATCCCTACAGTGTATATAGAGATAGTGGTCAGTCACTGATGGTTGTACACAGGTGTTATCAGTAATTGCTAGCATTCTCTGTGTAAGTGTGTATACAAAGATAGCTGTTATTCACTGATAACTGTACACAGGGAGGTGTTATCAGTGGCTGCTAGCATTCTCTGAGTAAGTGTGTATACATAGATAGCTTTCAGTCACTGATAGCCATACATAGGGGAGGTGTTATCAGTGATTGCTAGCATTCTCTGAGTAAGTGTGTATACAAAGATAGCTTTCAGTCACTGATAGCCATACATAGGGGAGGTGTTATCAGTGATTGCTAGCATTCTCTGTGTAAGTGTGTATATAGAGATAGCTGTCAGTCACTGATAAGTTGTACACAGGGAGGTGTTATCAGTGATTGCTAGCATTCTCTGTGTAAGTGTGTAGATAGAGCTGTCAGTCTCTGAAATCACCTTCCCCATGAACAATGAAATCAGAAATAGCAGAGATTTAAATGTATAAATTACACATTTTACTGAATCTTTTCCCATAAAACTGTATATCAATCTGTTAAGCTCCTCCTTCTCTATAAAATGCTGCCCTGCATCTTTAAGGGGAAACATTTAAACGTCTTAGAATGGCCTAATCAAAACCCAGACCTCACTCCAATTGAAATAAGGGCAGTTTTGCCTGGAAAAATGGACAAAAATCCAGTGCCTAGATATACTAAGCTAACAGGTGGCTCCACAAAGTATTGACTTTCAGGGGCTGACTACTTATGCACATAAAAGTTCTCAGTGTTTTATGTCTTAATTATTGTTTGTGTTGCAGTAAAACCAAAACCAAAACTGTACAAACTTCTCCCCAACAAATCTATTTTAATTCTATGTGTAATGCAAACTGGGTGGGTAAATACTTTTGCAAGGTACTATACATATAGGAAATACCTTTTGGCTTCAAATATCCAATGACCTTTTTCCATCTTCATCAATCTGATTCCACCAGCGTAAGCCAACTAGTAGTCGACCAGTAACATTCTGATGGGAAGAACAGAACTGGTTAATACTACAATTATACTTTATCATGAATTGGGTTTAGAACAAATTCTATACAATATCACCACTGGCTGGCCACACATACACACATATAGGATTGAGACCTCATGACACAGTATTGTTAAAGGGGTTGTCTCATCTCACCATTACTAAGACGTCCCGGCGGGAAACAGCAGTGCGCTCCAGCGCTCTGCTGTTTCAGTAGCTCTCATTGCCATGCATGACAGCTACTGAAACAGCGTAGCACCAGCAAGCTATACGGTTTCTGATGGATGGCGAGATGAGACAACCCCTTTTAATAATCCAAAAGCAAAAAATCTAGCACTTCTTAAAATCCTGAATATTTATTTCATATCCGTAAAACAGGAGATACAGTCCAAGTCTATGCATTTCAAACCTAAACCAATTCTTGATCATGACATATTATAGAACTGTCTCACATTATGGACCCATCACCTGTCACACTTGAAGCAATTATAGTATAATATTTGATGCCTTCAGAAAACAACTGTGAAGTTACTATTTTCAGAAGTACCACTAAAGTGAATGGAGAGCAAGCCATGCATGTGTGGTGCTCTCCTGTTCACTTTGGGGGCTTTGTTCAGGAGATGGGAACTGCTATTTGACACTGATACCCCAGATGGGAATATCCCTTTAAGATGGAGTTGGTTTCCCGTTTGCAGCCTCCACTCTTCTAGGAAAGCTTTCTAATAAAAATTCCTACAAAGTTGAAAGCATAAAATTGTTCAAAATGTCTTGGTATGCTGAAGCATTAAGATTTCCCTTTCCTGGAACTACGGGGCCTGGGCCAACCCCTGAAAAACAGCCCTAAAGGATTATATCCCTTCTCCACCCAGCTTTACAGTTGGCACAATGCAGTCAGACAGGTAACGTTCTCCTGGCATTTGCCAAACCCCAACTAGTCCATCAGATTGTCAGATAGAGAAGCATGATTCATCACTCCACAGAACACCTTTCCACTACTCGTGTCTACGTGCTTTCCACCACTCCATCGGACACTTGACATTGTGCTTGATAAGGCTTTCATGCAGCTGCTTGGCCATGGAAATCCATGCCTTAAAGCTCCTGGCACAGCACAGTTTTTGTGCCGATGTTAGGCTACTTTCACACTACCGTTCAGAGCGGGTCCGTCTGATGTCTGCCCAGACGGATCCGCTCATATAATGCAGACTTGGGATCCGTTCAGAACGGATCCGTCTGCATTATATTGTAGAAAAAATTCTAAGTGTGAAAGTAGCTTCAGACGGATCCGTCCAGACTTTACATTGAAAGTCAATGGGGGACGGATCCGTTTGAAAATTGAGCCATATTGTGTCAACTTCAAACAGATCTGTCCCCATTGACTTACATTGTAAGTCTGGACGGATCCGCTTGCCTCCGCACGGCCAGGCGGACACCCGAACGCTGCAAGCAGCGTTCAGGTGTCCGCTCACTGAGCGGAGCGGAGGCTGAACGCTGGCAGACTGATGCATTCTCAGCGGATCCGCCTCCACTCAGAATGCATTAGGGCAGTACGGATGCGTTCGGGGCCGCTTGTGAGAGCCTTCAAACGGAGCTCACAAGCGGACACTCGAACGCTAGTGTGAAAGTAGCCTTAATGGCAGAGGAGGAGAGAAGGTTTGGACTTTGAAGTTATTGAGTCAATGAAGAGTTGGTGACTTTTATGCACTATGGGGTTCATTTAAGACAGGTGTTTAAGACACTGGTCTTTATCCACCACCAGTCTAAATGTAAGCCAGCTTCCTTGCTTTAGGCCATTTTCTATGACTAAAACAGGCGTAGAAAATGATGAATGAGACGGAGCTACTGGCCCATCCTCTTGCCTGCCCACTTTTTTAGACCTGTCGTGAGCAGGGAAGTCGCAGATTGTGGCACAAATAACCGTTGCGCCACAATCTGCGCCAGAAATCACCCAATATAGGCGTATTTCTGATAGTAAATGACTCCCTATGTGCTTCAGAACTCAGCAACCCTGCTCTGTAACCTTATGTGCTCACCACTCTGTAGCTGAGTTGCTGCAGTTCCTAAATGCTTCCATCTGCATTGATGGTGGAATATCTAGGAGGGAAGAAATTTTTACAAACTGACCTGTTGCAACAGTGGCATCCTGAAAACCTGCAAATAATGCACAAGATTTACAATTAAATGGGGCTGAGCTGCACCTAGGTGGTGTGATGTCACTGACCTAGGGTAAGCAGCGAGCACCGGTCCTTCTCAAACAACTGTTCGGCAGGAGTCCCAGGTGTTGAACGCTCACCGATCAGGTAATGATCTATCCAGAGGATAGGTCATAAATTAAAAATAGTCGGACAACCCCTTTAACCCTTAACTCTTAGGTTCAGTATATCAATCCAAATTAGGTTTCAGAAGTATGTTCATCTCCAAGAATATACAAATAGACACATTAAATATGTTGGAAAGGCAAAGAACGCTCAGGCAGTGCTGAAGGTAACTTGGTGTACGCAAAGTTAAGTGGAACTGTACAACAGGTTCCACACCTCAAAAAACTTGTCTGGGCACTGTCTATTCTTATAAACTATTCTCTCATGAAATAATATCCATGTATGATAATGCCAGTGTTCCTTATCCAAAAGACCCAGTAGACCAGGGGTGGCCAACCTGCGGCTCTCCAGCTGCTGTAAAACAACTCCCACCATGTCCTGCTGTAGGCTGATAGCTGTAGGCAGTGCGGGCATGCTGGAAGTTGTAGTTTTGCAACAACTGGTGAGCCTCAGGTTAGCCATCCCTGCAGTAGGCAAACCTTAGAGGTGACCGGGACCAATTGTCCCACCATTGCACTTAACAGGTCCATTACAACAGTCCAGAATAACTGCAGCTCAGGACAAAATCCTATATAAGATATAATAAATGGGTATCTGGGGAGAGGGACATCTGTGGCATTGTGCGGTGGGGGGTCTGCCCATCCTGAGGAGAGTTAAATAACACTGGTGTATTATACATAGCTGAATACATGTATCATTGGCAGCAGGTGATACAGTCAGTGGAGATGCTACCACGTCAACCCATTCCTTATTAGTAAGATACTCCGCTATTTCCCCTCAGCTCGCAGAGGTGACATGGTCAGTTTCGAATGGGCCAAATGAGTATATAATCTTATTCTGGTACAGGTGAGTTAAGGAAGAGATGCCCAGAATTACCCAAAACCTGGAATCTGTGAGGTTCTGGACGTATACGGGTTCTCTGTTACCCCACAAAGGTGTTTCAGTAGGAATATCTGTATAACTCCAATTCCACACATGGATAAGGAGGAGCTGTCTTGGGTAGACACTTGGGTGTTCCAAAACTGTCCAAAGTGAAGTATATGAATAGAAATGCATAAGGTGATGTTCACTATTTGGTAATAGTGAATCTAAGTAACCGATAACGAATATGCCTCAGTTGTCCAGTAATATAGTACAGTTGAAAGTCAAGTACTGCGGCTCCACCTGAGCCATTGGGTCTCTGTAAGGTGTCAACACGGTGACTCAATTTAGCTCTGTTTTTTCCCCCATACAAAAGAAGATAGGGAGCAAACATCAGTGAAGAACCGTTGCGGCACAATAACATCCACATGTTCAAGAGTGAATAAAAGCTAGGGGAGGTTGATTCACCCGGCTACAGATAGCCAGCCATCTCTCTTCAAAGGCAGAAAAAAGGATTTCTGCCAACTTACAAGGAGGCCAGAGAAAAGCCTCAAAGTGTTGACTAGAGATATGGCATATGGAAGTGATTTATAGTCATACAATGAAATACAACCCAATACGATCCTCCCTGAGGACTATCGATATGCCCCGGTATACAGTACCTTGTCTTATGGCTACAGCTAGGGGTTCAATTGCTAGGGGAAATGAGGTGGAGGGAAAACAATTCACCATCATTCTAGCAGACGGCCTATTATATATAATAGAGATCCATTCAATAAACTTATTCCCAATGCCGATGCACTTAAGTACTTCCATGACATATGGCCACGCAACTGAATGAAATGTCTTGGCAGCGTCTAGTGATGCCAGAGCCCAGTCATCTTGTTGTTTCCAGTCTGAGAGACAACTTGTACTTTCCTAACATTCTCATGTCTGATCAGTATGAATAATATCTGTTATAGCTAAGTTAAGTCTGTTACTTTATAATGTATACTAAGGCATGATATGGGCCTGTATTATCCACATTCTTCTGGGGTTTTATCCAGCTTAAGGAGAACCACTACTGTGGCATCATTTATAGAATCAGGGAAGCATCCAGTGTCAAATACTTTGTGGTAGAGTGAAAGAATTAGCGACGCTGTAATATTTTTATATTTCACGTAAAGCTTTATCAGGAGGCCATCGGAGCCTGGTGTTTTTCCTTTAGCTATGGAGGATATAGCTTCAACTATTTCATCCTGTGAAATCAGGGAGTCTAGAACAGCAACATGTTCATGTTGTAAGAGTAGGGAATTAGACAGGGTCAAAACATGTCTGGAGGTCCTCTATAGTGTAGGCTACTTGGGATTGCTATAAATCACTGTAAAATTAGCACAATCAGGCCAATATATCAGAGAAGTCTGTTATTAGGGTCTGAAGATCGGATTTTGATTATCAGCAGGGAAGAGAATTGCTGGTGGACTATATGGGCAAGTAGCCTGCTACACGATTGAGTCACATTATTATGACTACTTCCTACTTTCGATGTCAGCAGCATGTAGCTCATGAAGAAAGTCGTGTGTTGTGAGCTGGCGTGGTGGGTATATAAGGTGTGCAATAGGCTGTCTGCACACATATCCCTTGTTTCTTTCATAGCTAAAAGGAGTGATATATCAGAGTGATTATTGGGATTATAATTGGCTTTCGAGCCAAGGGTTGCAGTATTTATGAAACTGTGCAGTTTGTGCTGCTGAGATGAGAGTGTATTGTGAGTGGACAAAAGGCATCATTGCGAATAAGCAACGTGGAAACTGTGGAGCACCACGTGCCATTGATGTGAGAGGTGAACGTCAGCTTAGAAGGTGCAGGAGGGCGGACTGACACACTACAGTGGAGCAGCTTACCAGCAAAATGAACCAGGGGGCTACCAGACGTGTATCTAAAACAACAGTACAGTGAACTCTTCTGTGTATGGGCTCCGACGTAGACGGATGGTCACTGCACCTCTGCTAATAAAACACCAGAGAACAAACACCCAGCAAACATTGCTGGATGAACACAAACTGGCGGTGGCAGCGATATGGCCTAGGGCAGTGATGGTGAACCTTTTAGAGACCGAGTGCCCAAATTGCAACCAAATACACACTTATTTATCGCAAAGTGCCAACATGGCAATTTAACCTGAATACCAATATAGTATATCTTCCATGTACTTTATCATTTAGCTATAATAGCTTAATAGCCTACATTCAGTGTGCTGCCTGTGCTGTTCATAGTGCGTCCTGTGCTGATGAATGGCAGGAAAAGTCTAAAGTATATTGGTACGCCATAGACTTTTTCCAAGGCGCGGGTGCCCACAGAGAGGGCTCTGAGTGCCGCCTCTGGCACCCGTGCCATAGGTTCGCCATCACTGGCCTAGGGAATGCTGTAGTGGCATTCCCTGGCCATGTGGAAGGCACTCTCAACCCATCTGTGTATGAATCCATCCTTCCAGATCACGTACACCTATACATGGGGTCTTCCAGCAAGACAATGCAACATGTCACATGGCTAGAAATATTCGGCATTGGTTGGAAGAGCATGATCAAGGCTTTCAAATACTTCCCTGGCCTCCTAATTCCCCAGACTTGGACCAAATTGAGCATCTGTGGGACCACCTAGATCATCGTGTTTACCCTATGAATGTTCCCCATGGACCATCCAGGAGCTGTGGGGTGTACTGCTGTCAGCATGGCTCCAGATACTTGTGACAACCTAACAAGAACTTACTGAGTCATTTCCAGGTCGTATAGCTGCTGTCCGTGCTCTACATTACGGTTATCCTGGATATTACCTGGTGGTCATAATAATGTCACTCCATTGTGTTGAATGATTGCCCAATTCAAAATGAGACTGCTTAAAAAAGAAAAGGCAATGCTGTGCCTTTTCCCTAAGAAGCTGTATTTCTGGCCTGACAATAGCTAGTTAACACTGTTCTCATTAGTAAGATTTACATGTTTCCCATAATGTTAAAAGTATCAGGATAGGAGATACACTGTTAAAAAATAATTGATGTTCATCAGGAATACGATCACTATCCCCAAATTGGGACCACGAAAATGGAAGTAGTCATCAACTTGTAAGACTACTATTTGAGGCTTCTTAGAGTGAATCAATAAAAAGAGCATGGACCTTTTGTGAGGAAACCCGAGCCCTAACATTCCACGATAGACATGTAATGTTAGCCATCATTGCTGCCATGTGGTGAGAAAATCAGGGCGTAGCTCAAGGGTCTCAGAAATCGTGATACCCACCACTGTACTAGCATATGTGAGGACACTGACATAGCATAGTATGTACAGAAGTAGTGGAAGAAACACAGTAATAAAACAGCAAATGGACCAATAGTGGTCAACTAAAGGTAGCAACAGCGGTGCCAAACCTGTATGTGGCAGAAACATAGGGGAAGTGTGTGTAGCTATGATATCAATCAGGCCACACAGACAGCAGATGGAACATAAAAGTGACCAGTGTCACCAACTAGCCTCTTTGGAATTCCCACCCATTAAATAAATAAGAACACATATTAGGGAGACATGTCATGAACCTGTGAAGACAGAGGGCAACATAGACCAACAAACAGTCATGTATAGTGGTAGCCCTCACCCACCCATGGCTATCCAAGCAAACCTCAAAGAAGGTCAGGACAGGGGGACTTAGGATAAAGTCTGGAGAATAGACGAAATAAACTATCACAGAAGTCCCTTTTGTCCAGAAGAAACATTACAGAAGTCTCAGGACCTCAGTTTATGCTGCTGGATGGAGATCCATTCTTCTGCTTCAGTTGAAGAACTTCACCTTTTCTCCATCAACAATACACAGACAGACAGATATGCCATAAAGTATGAAATCTGAAGCTCTCTCTGCCAAACACTTACAAAGGATGAACTCTGCTTTGGTAAATCCACTGATAAATCCAAAAAAATTTACACATGCGTATTGTAGGGCAATGTCTCGGTCTCTGCAATTCAGGAGGCGAGCTAGAAGTGGACAAGATGGTGTGCCAGGTAGAGGAGGTTTTGCAGGGACATGGTGAGCGCACTCTACTATGAAGGGTCTAAAAAAAGTGTGCATAGACCCTCCATTCTCCCAAGCATGCCAAAAACGCGCAAGTTATTCCATCTGGAACTATTCTCTAGGTAGTCTGCTTTTTGGCACCAAAGTTTAGCTTTACATGCTAGGTCCTTCAACGGTGTAGGTAGTGGGCTGTACAGTCGTCAATTTTAGAAATTCTGTCCTCAGCATGTGCAACACGGCATCTCAACTTATGAATATCCTGCCATAGCAGGCCAACATCCATTTTAGTTCATCTGTTTTGCCAGTTAGAGGCAGTAGAGGATTTAATAACCATCAATAGTTGGTCAGAAACCTGTTTCAAAGTTAACTCTTTCTTCTCCGGGTCAGTGTGAGTACAATTAGCAGAGGTCTTGCTAGAGGATGGAGTCTGATTAATGGTGCCATTTTGCAGGTCCTCTCTTACAAGATCCTTCAGGTGTTCCATAGCTGTGGTTTGCCTTGTGGGACTCATTGGTCCAAACTGTTTGTGTCCTCTTAGGTGTCTGGAACGGGAGGTAATGTTTTTTAGTGTAATTAGTATATATTACACAGTGGTATGAAGTACAGGTGAAACTCGAAAAATTTGAATATTGTGCAAAAGTCAATTTATTTCAGTAATGCAAATTAAAAGGAATTGCATCAATGCAGCTTAAAATTAGAATTTTGTGAAAAGGTTGAATATTCTAGGCTCAAAGTGTCACACTCTAGTCAGCTAATTAATCCATACCCCCTGAGCAAAGGGTACCTGAGATTGTGACTTTGGGGTTTCATAAGGTGTAAGCCATAATCATCCAGGCTTGAAATATCTCGCTTGGCATGTAATGAGTCTATCTCATATATTAGTTTCACCTTTTAAGTTGCATTACTGAAATAAATTAACTTTGCACGATATTCTAATTTTTCAAGTTTCACTTGTATATTGCAGCAGTTCAACAACCAGGCCCACACCGTCTTCTCCACATGGCTCCCCGTAGAGATGAGCAGGATCAATATTGTGGAAGGGCGCACCAATAAAGCAGGTGCCAAAGAGGAAGTCTATCAAGTAGGCTGACTCAGACAAAATGTCCATTGGAGGAAAAGAGAGCTGCTGGGAACACTTACATAGAGAGCACAATACAGAGCTGCGAGCCTAAATCAAGATGGAGGAATGTCGTTCTCATGCGCTGTTCCTGTATGAAGAACCTGGAGGCAGACCAGAGAACTGTGCTGTGCCGGAGGGTGCGGTGAGCAGAGAGATGCATGGATGTCTTATAAAGCTGCAGGATGAGGCAAGAATGTCGGTAGAAGCCGTGGTAGACCTGAGGCGCTCAAGACATACGACCAGCCATGCTGAGCACAACCCATGCCCCTCCAGACAAGTTGTTTTATGAAAGCCTATAAGATGTGGCCACTGGGAGTACAGAAAAAGTACTTGGTTTTGGCTTCTTCCCTCAACCTTTTCTAGTATCATTTCTGTTCATCTTGGAAAAAATAAGTGATGGAGTGTCAGTGATGGACTGTCTTCATCATTTGCTGGGTCATATAACATACCGTATTTTTCGCCCTATAAGACGCACCGGCCCATAAGACGCACCTAGGTTTTTGGGGAGGAAAATAAGAAAAAAAAATTTTTTAACCAAAAGGTGTGCTTTTGGTGGGTTTGGAACTAATGGTGGTCTGTGGATGGCACTATTACTGGGGATCTGTGAAGGACACTGTTATGGGGGGATCTGTGGATGAAGGACACTGTTATGGGGGGATCTGTGGATGACGGACACTGTTATGGGGGGGATCTGTGGATGACGGACACTGTTATGGGGGGATCTTTGGATGACGGACACTGTTATGGGGGGATCTGTGGATGACGGACACTGTTACGGGGGGGATCTGTGGATGATGGACACTGTTACAGGGGGGATCTGTGGATGACGGACACTGTTACAGGGGGGGATCTGTGGATGGCACTGTTACAGGGGAGATCTGTGGATGGCACTGTTACAGGGGGGATCTGTGGATGGCACTGTTACAGGGGGGATCTGTGGATGGCACTGTTACAGGGGGAATCTGTGGATGGCACTGTTATATATGTGCCATCCACAGACCCCCCCACCCCATAACAGTGCCATCCACAGACCCCCCAGCCCATAACAGTGCCATTCACAGACCCCCCCAGCCCATAACAGTGCCATCCACAGACCCCCCAGCCCATAACAGTGCCATCCATAGACCCCCCACACCCCCACCCCTTAACTGTGCCATCCACGGATCAGCCCCATCCGCCCCCGCCGCCGCCCCCGCTCCCCCCCCAGTATACAAATATAAGATGTCTTATTTAATTAAAATGTATTACATATGCCCCCTCACTCCTAAATTCCTAATAGTACCTTACATCCTATTCCTAATAGGTTCTGTACAATGCCGGCAGGCAGGCCGGGCGGGCGGCGCGTCACTCACTGACGTCACTTGCCTGCGCCGCCTGCTTCATTCATAAAGTAGGCGGAGTAGGCACGTGACATCAGGGAGTTACGGTGCCGCCCGCCCGGCCTGCCTGCCGGCTGCCGGCATTATACAGAACCGATTAGGAATAGGATGTAAGGTACTATTAGGAATTTAGGAGTGAGGGGGCATATGTAATACATTTTAATTTAATAAGACATTTAATATTACTATACCGGAGCTGCGGGGCGGGGCTATAGTACACTGACTGCACCGCCCCGCCGCTATTCCGGCCCCCGCTCGCTCGTACATCGCATCCAGCGATGTTAAAGTGTCAGCATTCGCCCCATAAGACGCAGGGGCATTTCCCCCCCCCCCCCCATTTTTTTGGGGGGGGAAAGTGCGTCTTATGGGGCGATAAATACGGTACTCCACATATAATATGGCAGCTGGCTACTATGTGGTAACATAGGATCACATGACAACTCTTCCGCTCTAGGAATGCAGAATGATGTGGATAAAGTTTTAAAGTGGTTGTTCACCTTTTTGAGCTTTTTTCAGCCCCTCCTCAGCATGGCCAGACCTGCAATGGTGAGCATACTTGCCTGATCCCCACTGCTTGGTTCCAGCTCCATCGCTCCCCTTTCCCCAGGTCTACATGCGTCAACATCCTCGTTGACGCGGGTCACATGATCACTGTAGTCATTGGCTGCAGTGGTCACATGACCTGCATAAACAGGATGTTGAAACGGATATTATTATTATTTATTTGAAAGCACCATTAATTCCATGGTACTGTACATCAAGAGGGAGTTACACATACATAATATAAAAAAATACAAATACAATAAACATGAAACTATTAACAGACTGGTACAAAGGGGGAGAGGACCCTAACCGCAAGAGCTTACAATCGACAAGGGAAGGACAGTAGGTGAGGGTCAAAGCTGCTCATCTGGCTGTGTGGTGGCAGCATGCTCATTGCAGGTAGTAGGCTTTCCTGAAGAAGGATGTCCTGTGAGGATCGGAGATTACATGTGGGGATGTATCTGGAAAGCAGGTCAGAGATGTAAGGAAGGGACAGATTGTGGACGGCCTGATATGTTGTTGTTAGTATTTTCACTGAGCATTGGAAAGCCAGTGAAGGGACTGTCAAAGGTGAGCGGCAGAGGAGAAACAACGGGAGAGGTGGTTTAAATGGGAAGCAGAGTTGAGGATAGTTTGGAGGGGTGTGAGAGTGCTAGACGGGAGGCCACAAAATAGTATGTTGCAGAAGTCCAGATAGGTGATGAGGATGGCATGCACTAGCATTTTAGTCGACTCAGGGATGAGGAAGGACCAAATACGAGAGATGTTCTTCAGTTGAATGCAGCAGGTGGAGGTGAGGGTTTGGATGTGTGGTTTGAAGGACAGGCAGAATAAAACGTTATTCCCAGGCAGCAGACCTGTGATACTGCAGAAAAAGTGCTAGATGGGAGGCCACAAAATAGTAATGTATAGGTCAGGTAGGGGGGCTGAGTGATATGGGGGAAAGATCATGAATTCAGTTTTCTTTTTCTGAGTTTTAAGACGCAGAAGGAGAAGAACAAAGACATAGCTGACAGACACGCTGGAATTCTGGATAACAGGGAAGTGACATCTGGGCCACAGAGGTATTAGGATTTGAGTGTCATCAGCATAGAGGTGGTATTGGAAGCCATGGGACTCTATGAGCTGTCCCAGGCCGAACGTATAAATGGAGAAAAGTAGTGGGCCCAGGACAGAGCTTTGAGGGACACCAACAGGGAAGGGTCTTGATGAGGAGGTGATATATGAATGGGAAACGCCAAAGGTTCTGTTCATGAGGTAAGAGGAGATCCAGGAGAGGGCTAGGTCTCTGATGCTGAAGAATGAGAGGATTTTAACAGGAGAGAGTCGTTGACTGTGTCAAAAGCGGAGCAGAGGTCAAGAAGGAGGAGCACAGAGTAATGATGTTTAGCTTTGGCAGTGTGAGGGGTAGCTCTCTTTCACTGGGGTCACACTCACATATATCTTCACAGACAACGGATTTTCATGTTCAAACTGTGCTTGATTGTGGCAAAAGCACAAACATAAACAGTACAAAATAAAAGCCTGCCCGTCTGGGCACTAACTAAAACATAAGACGTGTCTCTCTGACTCACCTACAGTATACATCACAGTTCACACATTGTTTCAGGTGCGGCTTTCTCAGCCCAATAGTCCACCAATCCCCAGGCTGCAGCACGGTCAGAATATCTCCCAGCCTCGTGGTCTCTCAGCCTTGCCAAGCTGAGACCACACTCACAGAGCCTCACCAGGCCTCTGTTTGCACACTCCCCCCTTACTGACACCCTGGGAGGTGCTTTATGCCTGCCTGAGTACCTCCAGCTGGTCTCACCTGTGGTGGAATAGGGACTGAAGCCGGACTGTAGCATATGAGATAGTGAATTGGATGAAAGGTGGGAAGACAACTCAAGATGGACATGTTGTTCTAGGAGCTTTGATGCAAATGGAAGTAGTGAGATGGGGAGATAGCTGGATAAAGAGGATGGGTCCAGGGAGGGCGTTTTGCATATGTGCATGATTGTTGCATGCTTAAAAGAGGAAGAGATGCCAGTTGTTAGTGATAGGTTGAAGAGGTAGGTTAGGGATGAGGTGGGATGGGATTGGGTCAAGGGCACAAGTTTAGAGGTATGATTCGGAGATTAAGGTGGAGAGCTTTTCTTCAGTGATGGTGGTAAACTGGGTTATGTAGGAAGATTACTGAGCGGTTGTGTAGAGGGGTACTGGGGGTTGTTGCTTGAAGCTTTCTCTGATTTTGTCAATTTTATTTTTGAAATATGAGGCAAAGTCTTCGGTGGAGATAAGGAGTGTGGGAGAGGGTATGGGGGGGTTGCGGAGTAGAGAGTTGAAGGTATTAAACATTTGTTTGGAGTTTTTTGGAAAGAGATAATATGAGAGTAGTGAAGTAGTCCTGTTTAGAAGAGGTGAGTGCAGACTTGAAATTGTATGAGGTGAAGTCTTCTTTAGAGTGGGTTTTCTTCTAGTGTCATTCTAATACTGTGGAAGCTTGTCTAAGTCTATTTGTCTTGTGAGTGTGACAGGGATTGTCAATTGATTTGACGGGTTCTGGTGTCTGTGAGAGGGGGCGACTGAGTCAAGGGCTGAAATAATTGTGTTGACAGTGTTGTGATGGGAAGATATGGTGGATAGTGGTGAGAAAGAGTCAGAGTGTTTGACTGGAGAGATGTTTAAGGTCTTTATAAGGGTGTGCTGTTTATGGACTGCATGGGCAATTGAAGAGAGAGTGGTTGAGAATGTATGGAGACTGTTGTCAGAGAGGAGAGTTTGAGAGACTAGATAGGGAGCAAGAGAAAGTGAAAGCCAGGTCTAGTATGTGTCCGTCTCTGCGGGTGGCTATGGAGGACCATTGTGTTAGGCCAAAGGAGGAAGTAAGAGATTGGCATTTGGAGGCAGTTGAGTTGTGTGTGTCAATAGGGATGTTGAAATCCCCCATGATGATGGTGTGGATGTCAGTGGAGAGGAAATGTAAAAGCCAGGTATTGAAGTGGTCAAAAATTGAAGTAGCAGGGAAGACCATGGACCTGCAGCGGAAATGGGGGAGCGATGGAGCCAGAAACCAGCAACTGGGATCAGATAAATATGCACAGCACCAAGTCCAGCCACGCTGGAGGAGTTTGAAAAAAATTCTCACAAAGTCCATATAACAACAATAAACCACCAGGACATACGGGCAGAAGAGGCCACTGCAGTGGCTTTTATACCGTATTAGCAACATAACAGTCTGTTACAGGACAAATACAGCAGTAATTAACATGTTGATATGGTTAGTACATGGCAGAAATGTTAAGGGAATAAAGACAACTGTTAAAAATGACAGAGGCTTACCTTAACAGACCAAAAGTCAAAGGACAGAAGAAGCAGGATAGTGACAAAACACGTGACAAAGCTTTTGCTGAACCAGTCACAGAACAAATAAGCAACAATAGCTCCAATACGAAAAAATAGATGAAAAAACGTGGCCAGGGGATGCCTATGGAAACAACCCAGAACACTTAGAGGCAAGTACAGTGCAATGTATACAATATCTGTCACAACGTCCCCAGTCATGAGTATATAGCATACATCACAACAACCAAAGCTATAAGTATACAATTTACATCACAAAATCCCCAGTCATGAAAATGAACAGATATTTGTACAGTATATACAGTGAATACTACATATATATACTTAGGACACATTTATACCAGTCCTATCCACACTGAGGATCATGGTCCCATCTCAGACACACACACACACACATACACACACACACTAGAGGTAGTTTTTTTTACATGCAGCCTATGTGGCAGGAAACCCATGTAAACACCAGAAGAACATCAAAATACCATTCTAAAGAGCTTTTTGTCTCTCTGTCAAACTTTACTTTTAAATAATACTTGAGTTTTCAAAGAAAGTTTGCATAATGGCTGTGCTTCATTGTAGAATCATAACTGTGAAGGAATAGGTCTTTTCTGGGCTTCTCTAATATCTTCCGCATCCATATTAGTCCCAGTTTCAGCTGCACAGCTAGATGCATTTCTCGCAGATGCAGGAGGCATCTCCCTTTTGTGGAATCTGCCAGTACTGTATGCAGTGACCTCACTTCTCACTATGTTTGTTTTCTTCTAGGGAGCTCAAAGAACAGATTAGGAGGAAGACATCACACTTCCAGAACAGCAGGGCGCTCCTGTGATGTTCAGAAAGAGTGTAGAAGCAGTTCTTTTATCAGGCTTTAAGGTACGATGAGTTGCACCATATTTCTTGAACCCTTTCTATATAGGTCTTGGGAGATAGTTTAGGTAAGCATGTACTAAATATCATGCTACTATACAGAGATATATAATTTGATCCAGAGTTAATATAGTTTAAAAAAAAGACACAAGTCCATCAAGTTCAACCAAGGGATAGGTGGAGATGTGAATTTTAGAAAAGGGGAGTAAGACTCAGATTTCTACACATTTTCATAAGCATTAGGGCTCATTCAGACGGCCGTATGCTGTCTGCAAAAATACTGAATGCTATCCGTTTTTTTGCGGATCCGCAAAAAAACGGATCTGCAAAAAAACGGATAGCATTCAGTATTTTTGCGGACCCATAGACTTTAATGGGGCCATGTCCTGATTTTCACGGACAAGTATAGGACATGTTTCATTTTTTTTGCGGATCCGCAAAAAAACGGATAGCATTCAGTATTTTTGCGGACAGCATACGGCCGTCTGAATGAGCCCTTAATGTAATTTACTTGCAAGAATTCATCTAAACCCTTTATAAAACCGTCCACTGTTCCTGCTGTGACCACGTCCTGAGGAAGACTATTCCACAGATTTACAGTTCTTACAGTAAAGAAGCTTTGACACTTCTGGAGACTGAACTTTTTTTTCTCCAGTCGGAGGCAGTGCCCCCTTGTCATTTGAGGGGATTTTACATGAAACACCTTTTAACCATATATTTTGTACGCCCCATTTATATAGATTAATCATGTCCCCTCTTAGACATCTCTTCTCAAGGCTAAATAAATTTAGTTATTTTACTCTTTCCTCATAACTAAGACTCTCCAGGCCCCTTATAAGTTTAGTTGCTCTCCTTTGTACTTTTTCCAGTTCCAAAGCATCAATTCTATGGACTGGTGCCCAGAACTAAACTGCATATTCCAGATGAGGCCGCACCAACGCTTTGTAAAGTGGTAATATTACATCCCTGTCCCACGAGTCCATGCCTCGTTTAATGCATGACAATATCCTGGTGGCCTTAGAAGCAGCTGATTGACATTGTGCGCTCTTATTTAATTTATGATCTACAAGGACACTCCAATCCTTCTCTACAAGTGACTCCCCCAGTGTTACTCGCCCTAGGATATTTGATGCACAGGGATTATTACTACCCGGATGCATAACTTTACATTTATCCACATTGAACCTCATTTGCCAAGTTGATGCCAATCACACAGAGTGTTGAAGTCAGCTTGTAGTTTATGGACATCTTCCATAGACTGTACAGTACTACACAGCTTAGTTTCATCTGCAAAGATTGAAACGGCGCTACTATAATCGCGCGACTCAAAGTTGCCCAAAAAAGTCACTTAACATAAAAATATGTGCAACCTGTCTGAGACTTCATCTTGCGTGACAATTTTAGAACTGTCGTAGAGTCACGACTTTCATTAAAGTTAACAGTTGGGAAGTCGGGCTCGACATGCGACACAAAGTCCAGCATGTCTGGGTTTTTTGCTACTGTTACGCTGCGTTATGTTGCACTGAGAAATCAATCATAATCAATACATGAAGTGTCGCATGACACATGTCCCTGTGCAGCCATACCCATAAAAGTAGCAAAAAAGAACTAAATAATATACGTTTTATATATGTTGTGAAAATAGTTCGGCTAGAAACCATGTCGTTGTGTGACATATAAAGCCTGCTCTTGTGGTTTCTACATGTAGTTACATAGGACACATTTTTACCCCCATGGAACACAATTTGGAAATCATGACAAGGCTGCACACCGCAAATGGAGGCCGCTGGCTGATCCTTGTGTGTAAGGTGTCTTTCCATTCACTATAATGTAACCTCTGGGCACCACAGTAAATTTACCACAGTAAAACTGCAAAAAGACATGGGACCATACACTAAATCCCGTACCCACACAGCCGTCACACTGCAGCTTCTACCGCACCTGATTTTCGCTTTCCGTAGAGCAAGTTCTTCTTCATTTCCTATATCCAGGGAAACGTCCTCAGTGTCATCTACAGGAACCTGAAAAATAATAGCACCCAAGCATTACAACATGCACTATATGTGTGCTGCAGCATTCCCATAGGGTTAGAAACGTAGGCCAAGAGTGTATAGGTCTAAACACACAGAACTTGAACAGGAGTGTGCAGTCATATATATCATTCCAATCGTATGACTTTTGGTGGGCTCCACATAAAAAACGACACTACTCACAAAAAGTTAGGGATATTTGGCTTTTTAGTGAAATTTATGGAAAACTTAAAAAGTTCACGCCACAGTGATATTATATCATAAAAGTAAGGCATTTAAGTAGAAGCAGCAATGGTGATTTCCTCATCTCAAACAAGTTATTGAAACAAAAGCCAACACTAGTGGTGGGTAAACCCCCGCAAAAATGTCAATGTCTCAATAACTTGACATGTGGCCTTGAGCATCAATTACAGCTTGACAACGACATCTCATGCTGTTCACAAGTCGACTTAATGTCTGCTGAGGCATGACATCCTACTCTTCTTGAAGGAAGGCCCTCAGGTCATTGAGGTTTTGGGGTACAGAGTTACGAGCCTCTACATGGCGACTCAGTTGATCCCATAGGTTTTCAATGGGATGCAGGTCTGGAGAAAGTGCAGGTCACTCCATTTGTGGTACCCCAGTCTCCAGCAGCCGTTCCATAATGATGCGACCTCTTTGAGCTGGAGCATTGTCGTCCATGAAGATGAAATTAGGCCTGCAGAGGCACAATGGCTGGATTAATGATGTTATTCAAGTAGTGTGGGCTTGTCACTGTACCATTCACAAAGTGTAGGGTAGTTCTGTATTGACTAGACATACCTGCCCACACTGTAACACCACCACCACCAAAGGCAAACAATGGTTGATGAATAGCACTGTCCTTGACGTCTCCAATATCATTGGTGGCCATCATTTCTGCTCAGCGTGAATTGACTTTCATCAGTGAACAGCACTAAGGCCCACTGGTCCCTAGTCCAGCATCAGACGATGACGCCTGTGGTCAGGTACCCTTGCAGGTTTTATAGCACGCAGACTACGCTGATGTAAACAGTTTTGAATGGTCTGACATGACACTTGGGTGCCTCTCACCTCCCTTAAATGTGCCTGGAGTTGTGTGGCATTCATCATCAGGTTCCGCAGGGCAATAAAGCAGTCATCAGCGTGGGATGTGCCAAAGGACGTCCACTTCTATGCCTTTCTGTGACTCTTCCAGTCTCTCTCTATCTCTGTAGCAACCTGCTGATGACACTGCGACCTGCTGATGACACTGCAACCTGCTGATGACACTGCAACCTGCTGATGACACTGCGACCTGCTGATGACACTGCAACCTGCTGATGACACTGCAACCTGCTGATGACACTGCAACCTGCTGATGACACTGCAACCTGCTGATGACACTCTGTGGCAGTCTGAGCTCAATGGCCACTTAGGTCGGAGAACATCCTGCTTGAAGCCTCACAATGGCGAGGTACTGTTGATCAATTGTTAGGTGTCATCCTGGTCTAATGATGTCAAAATGTGAACAGCATGAATAGGAAGACTGTTTATATACCAATTCTAATTGAACCAGGAAATGTATTGAGTGATTCATGGATCAAACACCTGTTGTGAATTTTGCCGTTAAGCAACTTGTTAGAGAACAGCAAGTTGTGCAAAGAGTATTGAAACAATGAACAGTTGGACATGTGCATTCGAAAGTTTACAGGTCATATTAAGTTCACCGGTAAAGGTTAGAGTGCATTGTAGGTTCATCCTGAAATTTCACCCACAAGCCAAATATCCCTAACTTTCTGTGAGTTGTGTGTGTATATTGCCATATGAAAATACACAGGATAGCATTACTACTGCAGACCCTGAATACAGGAAGGACAATCCTGAATCCAAAATTCTCATGCACACCGCCATACTACAAAAGTCGTACTAAACCGTAATATGGCATTATAGGACTCTATGGGCCTTGGTTCATAATCTCTTATCTCTCATATATATAAAAAATTGTCTGTCTGTCTGAACATCTGTCTGTCTGCTCTTTATGCGAGACCAAACGACTGGACTGATCTTCACCAAATTTGGCACACAGGTACATCAGCTGTCCAGGAAGGTTTTAGGCCCCTTTCACACGGGCGAGTTTTCCGCGCGGATGCAATGCGTGAGTTGAACGCATTGCACCCGCACTGAATCCTGACCCATTCATTTTCTATGGGGCTGTGCACATGAGCTGTGATTTTCACGCAAAAATCGCAGCATGCTCTATATTCTGCATTTTTCACGCAACGCAGGCTCCATAAAAGTGAATGGGGCCGCGTGAAAATCGCAAGCATCCGCAATCAAGTACGGATGCGGTGCGATTTTCACGCATGGTTGTTAGGTGACGATCGGGCTGGGGGCCCGATCTGTATTATTTTCCCTTATAACGCGGTTATAAGGGAAAATAATAGCATTCTGAATACAGAATGCAAAGTAAAATAGTGATGGAGGGGTTAAAAATAAAAATAAATTACCTCACCGAGTTGATCGCGTAGTTGCGGATCTCTGTCTTCTTCTGTAATGTTGAGCTGCCGGCTAAGGACCTGTGGTGACGTCACATCACATGATCCAATCACATGGTCCCTCACCATGGTGATGAACCATGTGATTGGACCATGTGATAAGCACAGTGACGTCATCAAAGGTCCTATTCCTGTGCACAGCAAAGAAAAAGACAGAAGAGATGCCGGCTGCGCGATCAAGTGGATTAAGGTGAGTTAAATAATTGTATTTATTTTTTTAACCCCTCCAGCCTTATTGTACTATGCATTCTGTATTAAGAATGCTATTATTTTCCCTTATAACCATGTTATAAGGGAAAATAATACAATCTCTAGAACACCTAACCCAAACCTGGGTACCAAACATGCAGATTTTTCTCAATCGCGTGCAAAACGCATTACAATGTTTTGCACTCGCGCGGAAAAATTGTGCATGTTCCCGCAACGCACCCGAACCTTTTCCCGCAACGCATGTGTGAAACCAGCCTTAGAGTCTCAGCTCTCTAGGACATACCGTTCCTGAGATATTCCCCTGCATTAGCCAATACAAGCCAATACAAGCTTGCAAGTCTTTCTCTTCATATCCCAACTGCCATACACACGGTCACATGACCCTTATCAGCCAATAGAAGCTCGCAGGCCCTTAGTCTCCATATACACACAGTTTTACTCCAGGTTTCCATAACAACCCAGCCATTTTTCTTCACTGCTGTAGGAGAGCTTTATGCTAGGGCTACACAAAGACAATAAGTCGCACAATACATAGGGACCAAACTACACTGCTACATGTGTCTGTCGCGCAACAATTTATATAATGATAGTCTATGGTGTTGCCATAATAAAGGGAAATTTTTTAAAAAAAATAGGGGAAAAAAGAAAAGTACACATTAGGGATCGACCGATTATCGGTTTGGCCGATATTATCGGCCGATATTGAGGATTTTGAACGTTATCGGTATCGGCATCTATTTTGCCGATATACCGATAACGTATTGGGAACACAGAATGCGCTGCTCTCAGCGCGTTCTGTGTTCCCTCCGCAGCACAGGGGAGAAGGAAGCAGTGTCTCCTCCCCCTGTGATGCTGCTGCCGCTGCCTCCAATGACAGGACGGAAGACAAGAGGAGGGGAGGGGCTGTGGCCGCTGCGCCACCAATGAAGATGAGTCTTTCATTCATATACAGGAGGCGGGAGCTGGCTGCAGAATCACATAGCCGGCTCCCGACCTCTATGAACGGCAGCTGCGGTCCGCTGTAGTTAACCCCTTAGGTGCCGCGGATCGCAGCTACCGTTCATAGGGGTCGAGAGCCGGCTATGTGATTCTGCAGCCAGCTCCCGCCTCCTGTATATGAATGAGAGACTTATGTTCATTGGTGGCGCAGTGCGCCCCCCCAAGCCCCCTAGTATTAATCATTGGTGGCGCAGTGCGCCCCCCACCCCCATCCCAATAGTAAAAACATTGGTGGCGCAGTGCGCCCCCCCCCCAGTAGTAATCATTGGTGGCAGTGGCCACAGGATCCCCTCTCCCCTCCTCCTCTGATCGGAGCCCCAGCTGTGTAAGCCTTGAAGCCCTGGCTGCCATGTTCAGCTCCCTGCTGCTGTGTGCACAGAGCACAGAGCAGCAGGGACAGTGTGATCTCCTATTCACCCTGATATAGCTCTATCAGGGTGAATAGGACAAGGGTTCTAGTCCCTAAGGGGGCTAAAAGTTAGTAAAAAAAAAAAAAAAAACACAAAAATATTAAGTATAAATGAAAAAGATTTTCAAAAAAAATAAAATAATAATACACGTTAACAATAAACATTAATTTTCAGCAGATTTGTGTAGGAAAAAAAATTTTTTCCACAAAAATAAAAATACCCAGAATATCGGTATAAATTATCGGCTATCGGCCTGAAAGTTGACAAATTATCGGTATCGGCCCTAAAAAATCAATATCGGTCGATCCCTAGTACACATATTAGGTATCACCGCGTTCGTATCAACCAGCTCTATAAAACTAACACATGGCCTAACCCCTCAGATGAACACCGTCAAAAAAATTAAATAAAAACTGTGCTAAATAAACCATTTTTTGGTCACCTTACATCACTAAAAGTGCAACACCAAGCGATCAAAAAGGCGTATACCCCCCAAAATAGTACCAATCTAACTGTCACCTCATCCCGCAAAAAATTAGCCTCTACCTAAGACAATCGCCCAAACACAAAGAAAACTATGGCTCAGAATATGGAGACGCTAAAACATCATTTTTTTTGTTTAAAAAATGCTGTTATTGTGTAAAACTTAAGTAAATAGAAAAAGGATACGTATTAGGTATTGCCGCATCCGTAACAACATGCTCTATAAAAATACCACATGACCTAACCCCTCAGAGGTGACCACCGTAAAAAAAATCCAAATAAAAACGGTGTAAAAAAAAAACATTTTTTTGTCACCTTACATCCCAAAAAGTGTAATAGCAAGCGATCCAAAAGTCATATGCACCCCAAAATAGTGCCAATCAAACCGTCATCTCATCCCGCAAAAATCATACCATACCTAAGACAATCGCCCAAAAACTGAAAAAAATATGGCTCTCAGAAAATGCAGACACTAAAACATGATTTATTTTTTGTTACAAAAATGATATTATTGTGTAAAACTTAAATAAATAAAAAAATGTAGACATATTATGTATCGCCGCGTCCGTAATAACCTGTTCTATAAAAATATCACATAACCTAACCCCTTAGGTGAATACCGTAAAAAAAAAAAAACGGTGTAAAAAAGCAATTTTTTGTCACCTTACATCACAAAAAGTGTAATAGCAAGCGATCAATAAGTCATACGCACCCCAAAATAGTGCCAACCAAACCTTCATCTCATCCCACAAAATGATACCCTACCTAAGACAATCGCCCAAAAAATCTAAAAACTATGGCTCTCAGACTATGGAGACACTAAAACATGATTTTTTTTTGGGGAAAAATTATATTGTTGTGAAAAACTTAAATAAATTTACAAAATTAGACATATTAGGTATTGCGACGTCCGTAACGACATGCTCTATAAAAGAATCACATGACCTAACCCCTCAGGTGAACACGGTAAAAAAAAACGGTGTAAAAAAAGCAATTTTATGTCACCTTACATCACAAAAAGTGTAATAGCAAGCGATCAAAATGTCATATGCACCCCGAAATAGTGCCAATCAAACCATCATCTCATCCCGCAAAAATCATACCCTACCCAAGATAATTGCCCAAAAACTGAAAAAACTTTGGCTCTCAGACTATGGAAACACTAAAACATGATTTATTTATTTTTTAAAGGGTTTCTGTCACCCCACAAAACTCTTTTTTTTTTTTTTTGGACAGTTATATTCCTTATAGCGCGTTATAGGAGAATATAATGCTCTTACTTACTTTCATGCGGCCGATTCTTTAGAAAACGAAGTTTTATAATATGTAAATCAGGGCTCTACCAGCAAGTAGGGCGTCTACTTGCTGGTAGCCGCAGCAGAAATCCGCCCCCTCCTCTTGTTGATTGACAGGGCCAGCCGTGATCTCCTCCTCTGGCCGGCCCTGTCAGTATTTCAAAAATCGCGCGCCTCTGTTCATTCGGCGCAGGCGCTCTGAGATGAGGAGGCTCGTCTCCTCAGCACTCCCTCAGTGCACCTGCGCCGATGACGTCTTCTCTTTCGGTGATGTCATCGGCGCAGGCGCACTGAGGGAGTTCTGAGGAGACGAGCCTCCTCATCTCAGAGCGCCTGCGCCGAATGAACAGAGGCGCGCGATTTTTGAAATACTGACAGGGCCGGCCGGAGGAGGAGATCCCGGCTGGCCCTGTCAATCAACACGGCGAGGGGGCGGATTTCTGCTGCGGCTACCAGCAAGTAGACGCCCTACTTGCTGGTAGAGCCCTGATTTACATATTATAAAACTTCGTTTTCTAAAGAATCGGCCGCATGAAAGTAAGTAAGACTATTATATTCTCCTATATCGCGCTATGAGGAATCTAACTATCCAAAAAAAAAATATGAGTTTTGTGGGGTGACAGAAACCCTTTAAATGAAATCATTGTGTAAAACTTACATAAATAAAAAAATTGTATACGATTTAGGTATCGCCGCGTCCGTGACAACCTGCTCTATAAAAATACCACATGATCTAACCTGTCAGATGAATGTTGTAAATAACAAAAAAAAAAAAACGGTGCCAAAACAGCTATTTCTTGTTACCTTGCCTCACAAAAAGTGTAATATAGAGCAACCAAAAATCATAAGTACCCTAAACTAGTACCAACAAAACTGCAACCCTATCCCGTAGTTTCTAAAATGGGGTCACTTTTTTGGAATTTCTACTCTAGGGGGGCATCAGGGGGGCTTCAAATGGGACATGGTGTCAAAAAACCAGTCCAGCAAAATCTGCCTTCCAAAAACCGTATGGCATTCCTTTCCTTCTGTGCCCTGCCGTGTGCCCGTACAGCAGGTTACGACCACATATGGGGTGTTTTTGTAAACTGCAGAATCAGAGCAATAAATATTGAATTTTGTTTGGCTGTTAACTCTTGCTTTGTAACTGGAAAAAATGGATTCAAATGGAATATCGGCCAAAAAAGTGAAATTGTATCTCTATTTTCCATTAATTCTTGTGGAACACCTAAAGGGTTAACAACGTTTGTAAAATCAGTTTTGAATACCTTGAGGGGTGTAGTTTCTAAAATTGGGTCATTTTTGGGTGGTTTATATTATGTAAGTCTCACAAAGTGACTTCAGACCTGAACTGGTCCTTAAAAAGTGGGTTTTGGAAATTTTCAGAAACATTTCAAGATTTGCTTCTAAACTTCTAAGTCTTGTAACGTCCCCAAAAAATAAAATGTCATTCACAAAATGATCCAAACATGAAGTAGACATATGGGAAATGTAAGGTAATAACTATTTTTGGAGGTATTACTATCTGTTATAAAAGTAGAGAAATTGAAATTTGGAATTTTCCAAAATTTGGCATTTTTTATAAATAAAAATAAAAATGTTTGACTTAATTTTACTACTGTCATGAAGTACAATATGTGACAAGAAAAGAATCTCAGAATGGCCTGGATAAGTAAAAGCATTTTAAAGTTATCACCACATAAAGACACGTCAGATTTGCAAAAAAATAGCCTAGTCCTTAAGGTGAAAAATGGCAGGGTCCTGAAGGGGTTAAAGGGGCACGGCGCTGTGGAGGTCACTGTTAAGGGGCAGGGGCCACTATTAAAGGGGCAGCTGCTGTGGAGGTCACTGTTAAAGGGGTGGGCACTGTGGAGGTCACTGTTAAAGGGGCGTTCACTGTGGATGTTACTGTTAAGGGGGCAGGAGCCACAATTAAATGGGGTGCTATGGAGGTCACTGTTAAGGCAGCAGGGTACTGTGAGGTCACTGGTAAGGGAGCGGGGTACTGTGGTGTCACTGTTAAAGGGACGGGTGCTGTGGAGGTCTCTTTTAAGGGGGCAGGAAACAGTGGAGGTCACAGATAAGGGAACAGTCCCCTATGGAGGTCAGAGTTAAGGGGTGGGGTGCTGTAGAGGTCACTGTTAAGAGAGCAGGCTCCTGAGGAGGTCACAGTGGGGTGCTGTGAAACTCACTGTTAAAGGGACGGGCTGCTGTGAAGGTCAAAGTTAAGGGGATGGGCTGCTGTGGAGGTCCCATTCCATTTCAAGGAGGCGGGGCACTGTGGGGGGGATCAGTGTTAAGGGGTGGGGGACTGTGGAGTTCACTGTTAAGGGGGCGGGGTGCTGTAGAGTTCACTGTTATGGGGGTCACTGTTGATATATTTTAATGACATACACAAACATTAAATGAAATAGATGAAAATATACCCGAGCAAAGCCGGGTCCTTCTGCTAGTGTTAGGCCTCTTTCACACTTGCGTTGTCCGGATCCGGCGTGTACTCCACTTGCCGGAATTACACGCCGGATCCGGAAAAACGCAACTGTACTGAAAGCATTTGAAGACGGAACCGTCTTCCAAATGCGTTCAGTGTTACTATGGCACCCAGGACGCTATTAAAGTCCTGGTTGCCATAGTAGTAGTGGGGAGCGGGGGAGCAGTATACTTACAGTCCGTGCGGCTCCCGGGGCGCTCCAGAATGACGTCAGAGCGCCCCATGCGCATGGATGACGTGTCCAATGCGATCACATGATCCATGCGCTTGGGGCGCCCTGACGTCACTCTGGAGCGCCCGGGGAGCAGCATGGACGGTAAGTATACTGCTCCCCGCTCCCCACTACACTTTACCATGGCTGCCAGGACTTTAGCGTCCCGGCAGCCATGGTAACCACTCTGAAAAAGCTAAATGTCGGCTCCGGCAATGCGCCGAAACGACGTTTAGCTTAAGGCCGGATCCGGATCAATGCCTTTCAATGGGCATTAATTCCGGATCCGGCCTTGCGGCAAGTGTTACGGATTTTTGGCCGGAGCAAAAAGCGCAGCATGCTGCGGTATTTTCTCCGGCCAAAAAACGTTCCGTTCCGGAACTGAAGACATCCTGATGCATCCTGAACGGATTTCTCTCCATTCAGAATGCATTAGGATAATCCTGATCAGGATTCTTCCGGCATAGAGCCCCGACGACGGAACTCTATGCCGGAAGAAAAGAATGCAGGTGTGAAAGAGCCCTTAAATAAAAATTGTTCCACGTTGAAAGCCATCATGGAGGTAGTCCACCCTACACTTCTTCTCCTATATAGAGGCACTGTATGGCGTCAGAAGGTTTACAGTTCAACTGCTGTCACCATCCATTACTATTAGGGGCCACATAACAAGGACAGTATATGAGGCGCATCTATGGGCTGAGCTGTGACAGGAACATAACGGGCGTATCAGGGCTGGACTGGGATTACAAAGCAGCCCTGGCACACAGACCCCACCAGCCCGCATAAGGCATTGTGTAAAAATATTTGTGTGCAATGAACACTGCGGCAAATTTAGCTTTACATGGTCAGGGACATACGTTACCTCCCCAGCAGTGACTGATACCACCATGCAGCACAAAATAATTCCCAGCACCTCTGCCCGTAGACCACTCTTCCCCCACTGGCAGCAGCACTGTCCCCAGTTAACCCCTTTCTGACGCAGCAATTTTTCCTGACATTTCATTTACTTTGCTGGTACCGTAAGGCCCCTTTCACACGGGCGAGTATTCCGCACGGATGCGATGCGTGAGTTGAACGCATTGCACCCGCACTGAATCCTGACCCATTCATTTCCATGGGGCTGTGCACACGAGCGGTGATTTTCACGCATCACTTGTGCGTTGCGTGAAAATCGCAGCATGCTCCTCTTTGTGCGTTTTTCACGTAACGCAGGCCCCATAGAAATGAATGGGGTTGCGTGAAAATCGCAAGCATCCGCAAGCAAGTGCGGATGCGGTGCGATTTTCACGCACGGTTGCTAGGTGACGATCGGGATGGGGACCCGATCATTATTATTTCCCCTTATAACATGGTTATAAGGGAAAATAATAGCATTCTGAATACAGAATGCATAGTACAATAGGGCTGGAGGGGTTAAAAAAAATAAATAAAAAAAAAGCTCACCTTAATCCACTTGTTCGCGCAGCCGGAATCTCTTCTGTCTTCATCTGTGAGCAATAGGACCTTTGATGACGTCACTACGCTCATCACATGTTCCATCACCATGGTGATGGATCATGTGATGGACCATGTGATGAACGCAGTGACGTCATCAAAGGTCCTATTGCTCACAGATGAAGACAGAAGAGATGCCGGCTGCGCGAACAAGTGGATTAAGGTGAGTTAAAAAAAAAATTAACCCCTCCAGCCCTATTGTACTATGCATTCTGTATTCAGAAAGCTATTATTTTCCCTTATAACCATAATACAACTAACCTAAACCTGAACTTCTGTGAAGAAGTTCGGGTCTGGGTACCACAGTCGGTTTTTTATCACGCGCGTGCAAAACACATTGCACCCGCGCGATAAAAACTGAACATCGGAACGCAATCGCAGTCAAAACTGACTGCAATTGCGTTCCTACTCGCGCGGGTTTGCCGCAATTCACCGGGACGCATCCGGACCTAATCCGGACACGCTCGTGTGAAAGAGGCCTAAATGCTGCAGATTTTCCACACTTAATTCTGGTAAGTGTGAATGTACCCATCTATCAGCAGGATCAACTCCATTAAACCACACATACTGCCTGCGACTGGTAGGATTGATCCTTCTGATTGAAACGATGCCTTATTAATTCTCGACAATTTTATGTTTTTATGAATATGCCAATGAGGTCATTGGAGCACAGAAGGGCTGGCCTGAGCCGTCAGAGCACCATATCATCACCACCCATTAGCTTCAGTCACCTTCCCCTTGATTGATAGTGCCAGACCTGTATTCTTGCGTCTGTTGTTCCAGGATGCCACATTCAGCGCGCGGAAAAAACTGAACATCAGAACGCAATCGCAGTCAAAACTGACTGCAATTGCGTGCCTACTCACGCGGTTCTCCCGCAATGCACGCGCAAATTGAATTAGCAGGATCAGCCTGGTGTTCCGTTAGATTTCCCTACCCTCGTCACTTCTTGCTGTGACGCAGCCGCACCGGACATGACGTGAGGAGGTGTGCCGCGCAGGCGCACAACGACGGGGTAGGAAAATTTCACAGCAGAGTTAGCTGTACACCGGCCGACACGGCGCATGCGCCGGGAGCCTCACCAGCGGTTAGGGTGGGGGAAAATTACGGGCTAGTGCGCAGGCGCGGTGATCGGATGGATGTTCTCAGCTGGACACCGGCCGACACTGCGCATGCACTGGGAGCCTCACCAGCGGTTAGGGTGGGGGAAAAGCACTGGCCCATAATTTTTCCCTACCCTACCCTAACCGCTGGTGAGGCTCCCAGCGCATGCGCAGTGTCGGCCGGTGTCCAGCTAACTCTGCTGTGAAATTTCCCTACCCCGTCGCTGTGCGCCTTCGCGGCGTGGCACACCTCCTTCACGTCATGTCCACAGCAGGGAGTGACGAGGGTAGGGAAATCTAACGGAACAGCGGCATGCCTGGTTTAATAGGGCTGATCCTGCTGACAGATGCTCTTTAATAACCGTAGATGTAATAAATGTATCTGCTCCTTCTGGAAGTCCCAAGGCAGTATCGTGAGGGCTGTTGTATGAGGAGGTTTGTACACTGAGGGATTTTTTTGGTGGTAACCGTTGTGGCTTGTCTATAATAAATCTGACAATGTCTAATAATATAATGAATAAACCAGCTTGTCACCCGCACAATCCCATTCACTGCTATGCAAACTCTCTCTGCGTTTCTCCAGCCTGGTAAATCCACAGAAAACTCAACGTGTGAACAGACGCAAGAGCTAGACCTAGAACGGGATAAACCATTGCTGGGGGCAAGGAGGGGGGTACAGGGATTATCCCGGGATCACTTCATGCTGTACGGGCCGTGCTACACACATCGTTGTGACACCCTGCGTTATTATGGTCCCAGGCCCCGCACTACGTGTCCTCTTTATGCCTCTGCCCTTTTCCGAGTGTGCTGTCGCCCAGATTCGGGTGTGTACCCCGGCCTTCACCTTTACCTGCTTCATCCTCTCTGCTGTGGTGATGAGCCGTCACACGTCCTCTCCTCTGTTGCTATGTGGGCGTGGGCGGGTACTGTTGCTAGGGAATATCTGTCCTCTGATTGGAAGAGGTAATGGGTCATTCTGATATGATTGGTGGATTCTCTGTGTTGTGCTGACGCTAGCAGCGGCCATATTAGTAGTGGGCAATGCGACCATATGGAAGAAGACTCCGCAGATTACCATTGCCAGCTGTTGTATATGACCTATAGGCGCCCTGGAGAATACAGAGCCGAGTCACGAGCCATGAGATACCAGTAACATAGTGGAAAGTCTGCAAAGAAAGGTGGAGGAGTTGCCCAGACCAACCTTAAAGGGGTTATCCACTTTGACCAAGTCCCTTCTTTAACCCTTATGATACCGGAGGTTTTTTAGTTTTTATTTGAGTAATAACTCTTTGTATTTTTCCGTTCACATAGCTGTATGAGGGCTTATTTTTTGCAAAACTGACCCATGACCTTGATTCTCTGGGTCAGTACAATTACAACGATACCCCATCTGTGTAGTTTTTTTTTTATGTCTAAATAGTGTAAAAATAAATTTTAACTTTGAAAAAAAAAAATCTTTTCTATCATCATATTCTGACCCCATAACTTTTTTTTTTATAGTTATATCTACTGAGCTCTGTGGGGGCTCATTTTGTGCAGGGCAATCTGTAGTTTTTATCGATACAATTTTGGAGTGTGTGTGACTTTTTGGTCACATTTTATAACATTTTTTTGGGTAAGAGAAGCAATGAAAAAATGGCAAATTGGCCATTTTGACCCTTTTTTCCATTACGCCATTCGCCGAATTGCAAAAATATTTTTATATTTACATAGTACGGGCGTTTTTGGTCGTGGTGATTCCCATGATGTTTATATATTTTTTTATTTATGTAATTTTTTTTATTATACGTTAAACATTTAAACTTATGTTTTAGAATTTTTATATTATTGTAACATTTTTTTTTGCTTTTTTTGTAATGATTTTGAAGTTCATATTTGAGCTTACAAAATCCAATAAAATAAATAAATTCTGAACAATCATGGATTTAATCCATTTATTACTGACAATTGCTCATTTCTTATGTTTGCCTGCCACCTAGTGACCAAAATAAGAATTGCAGGCTTCATACCCTCAGCCTCTACAGCGAGGCTGAGTGTATTGAAATCTATTACCGGCATCCTCACTGGTCGTAGAGGATGCTAGTAAGGTTTTTCACCCTATAGATGCCGTGATCTCACTTGATTACGTCATCTAAGGCTACTTTCACACTTGCGGCAGAATGATCCGGCAATTACCGGACATTTTTCATGCAACGGATCCGTCATTCCGTCGACAGAAATTCAAGCCGGATCTGTTAATCCGTTGCATACCGTAGACACTTTTTGACGGATCCGTCTGCCAGGTCCATTGTAATAGCGGATCCGTCTGTTCCGTTTTCTTCCATTTTTAAACGGAAAGACGGATCCGGTATTCAAATTTTTGAGATAAAAAGATGCAATCTGTTAAGCAAATACTACAAGTGGCTATAAAAGACAACCGAAGGTCACTTACCACTCAGAGGTTCCTTCAGCAGATTGCAAAGATGATGCCGGACCATATTTGCTTTGGATTTCAGGCTCTAATTCTGGTTTCGCGCTAAAGAAGACGTCTTCGAGCCAGACGGCGTCGTAAGCGTCGCTATTGGGTGCATCCAATAACCTCTGCAAGAATAAGAAGGGGAGTTTTTGAAACTCTGTTTCCTGAATTGAGAGATTATCCTGAAAAATTCTTTACTTACAGATGACCGTAGAAAGTTTTGATGATCTTTTACAACGTGTGTCACCTCACATTCAAAGACAAGACACCACTTTCCGCCGCTGTGTTTCCCCAGCAGAACGCCTATTGCTGACCATAAGGTAAAGTACATACTTATTATACACTGCTCAAAAAAATAAAGGGAACACAAAAATAACACATCCTAGATCTGAGTTAATTAAATATTCTTCTGAAATACTTTGTTCTTTACATAGTTGAATGTGCTGACAACAAAATCACACAAAAATAAAAAAAATGGAAATCAAATTTTTCGACCCATGGAGGTCTGTATTTGGAGTCACACTCAAAATTAAAGTGGAAAAACACACTACAGGCTGATCCAACTTTGATGTAATGTCCTTAAAACAAGTCAAAATGAGGCTCAGTAGTGTGTGTGACCTCCACGTGCCTGTATGACCTCCCTACAACGCCTGTGCATGCTCCTGATGAGGTGGCAGACGGTCTCCTGAGGGATCTCCTCCCAGACCTGGACTAAAGCATCTGCCAACTCCTGGACAGTCTGTGGTGCAATGTGACGTTGGTGGATAGAGCGAGACATGATGTCCCAGATGTGCTCAATTGGATTCAGGTCTGGGGAACGGGCGGGCCAGTCCATAGCATCAATGCCTTTTTTCTTGCAGGAACTGCTGACACACTCCAGCCACATGGGGTCTAGCATTGTCTTGCATTAGGAGGAACCCAGGGCCAACCGCACCAGCATATGGTCTCACAAGAGGTCTGAGGATCTCATCTCGGTACTTAATGGCAGTCAGGCTACCTCTGGCGAGCACATGGAGTGCTGTGCGGCCCTCCAAAGAAATGCCACCCCACACCATTACTGACCCAATGCCAAACCGGTCATGCTGGAGGATGTTGCAGGCAGCAGAACGTTCTCCACGGCGTCTCAAGACTCTGTCACGTCTGTCACATGTGCTCAGTGTGAACCTGCTTTCATCTGTGAAGAGCACAGGGCGCCAGTGGCGAATTTGCCAATCTTGGTGTTCTCTGGCAAATGCCAAACGTCCTGCACGGTGTTGGGCTGTAAGCCCAACCCCCACCTGTGGACGTCGGACCCTCATATCACCCTCATGGAGTCTGTTTCTGACCGTTTGAGCAGACACATGCACATTTGTGGCCTGCTGGAGGTCATTTTGCAGGACTCTGGCAGTGCTCCTCCTGTTCCTCCTTGCACAAAGGCGGAGGTAGCGGTCCTGCTGCTGGGTTGTTGCCCTCCTACGGCCTCCTCCACATCTCCTGATGTACTGGCCTGTCTCCTGGTAGCGCCTCCATGCTCTGAACACTACGCTGACAGACACAGCAAACCTTCTTGCCACAGCTCGCATTGATGTGCCATCCTGGATAAGCTGCACTACCTGAGCCACTTGTGTGGGTTGTAGACTCCGTCTCATGCTACCACTAGAGTGAAAGCACCGTCAGCATTCAAAAGTGACCAAAACATCAGTCAGGAAGCATAGGAACTGAGAAGTGGTCAGTGGTGACCACCTGCAGAACCACTCCTTTATTGGGGGTGTCTTGCTAATTGCCTATAATTTCCACCTGTTGTCTATCCCATTTGCACAACAGCATGTGAAATTGATTGTCACTCAGTGTTGCTTCGTAAGTGGACAGTTTGATTTCACAGAAGTGTGATTGACTTGGAGTTACATTATGTTGTTTAAGTGTTCCCTTTATTTTTTTGAGCAGTGTATATAGTACCAATTAATTTCTGTCTACATTTTTTAAAGATGATCTCTTATGTAGTGTGAAACCATAAATGTTTTTGAACCCAAATTTGCTCTGTTTTTCTGGGATCATTGTACAAAGTGCATAATTTTGGCCACAATTGATGCTCAGCATTATTATTTTTACTTCTACATCTTGTATGTCAAAGTTTTAATCCATATAATGGTCATTAACGATGTAGAATGAACTGTGATCAATATCGGTCACCATGGAGAAGAAACCTTTATCGTTGTTTTTTCAAAAAAATTATATTGGCCACATAAAAAATCTTGTCCAAACAAAAATATTGAAATAAGGTCCCATAGAATTGCAGCCGATTGATATACCTTGTATAGTATGTTATTTGAAAATCTAATACCCTAATATTTTTTATTTTTTAGGTTTCTGTCAAGTGGAGAAAGTTTCAGCTCACTCCATTTTTAATTTCGCCTTGACATATCAACTGTCTCCATAATTGTGAAGGAGACATGCCGTGTTTTGTGGGATCAACTGCATGATGACTTTATTCCACATCCAGCTAGACAGCATTGGACAAAAATAGCTGAACATTTTTGGGACGTTTGTCAGTTTCCCAACTGCATAGGTGCGGTAGACGGGAAACATATTTGAATTATCAAACCCCAAGGAACCGGATGAGAGTTTTTCAACTACAAGAAATATTTTTCGATAATACTAATGGCCATCGCAGATGCCCAATAACGTTTTGTTGCCGTCGACGTAGGGCACCAACGATTCAATAGTATTTAAAAATTCTTATATGGGCCTTAGTCTATATAACAGACAATTTGATTTTCCTCGGCCTCAACCACTGCCAGGTACTGATGCCCCACCCATGCCGTTTGTATTGGTTGGTGATGAGGCCTTCCAAATGTGTGGAAATCTTCTGAAACCGTATTCAGGCCGCGGATTAGATTTAAAAAAAATGCCCATACAACTACTGCTTGACCAGGGCTCAAAGAATGGTTGAATGCACATTTGGAATTTTGGTCGCAAAATGGAGGATTTTCACAAAACCAACTCATATGAAGGTTGAATCGGTCGACGAGGTTGTAAAGTCTGCTGCTGTGTTACACAACTACCTCCTTAAAAAAGAACCACTCAATTTGGAACAGATACCGGAGGACAGCAAGATGGCCAGCATTCAAAGTTTCGGACCTCGGTCAAGTGTAGCGGTTTCACGTATGAGAGACTGTTTTGCGGATTATTTCTGCTCTGATGCAGGAAGGGTGGACTGGCAGGACCGATTTGTATAAACATTTTGTGACATACTTGTGTCGCTCCACTGGCGCTGGTAACATAGTAACATAGTACATAAGGCCGAAAAAAGACATTTGTCCATCCAGTTCAGCCTGTTATCCTGCAAGTTGATCCAGAGGAAGGCAAAAAATAAACCCTGTGAGGTAGAAGTCAATTTTCCCCACTTTAGGAGAATAAAAAATTCTTTCCCGACTCCAATCAGGCAATCAGAATAACTCCCTGGATCAACGACCCCTCTCTAGTAGCTATAGCCTGTAATATTATTACACTCCAGAAATACATCCAGGCCCCTCTGGGGATAAATAGATGATGGGAGAGATCTCTGTACTGACCCCTGATATATTTATACATAGTAATTAGATCTCCCCTCAGTCGTCTTTTTTCTAAAGTGAATAATCCAAATTTTGATAATCTTTATCAGGCCTGTTATGTAGAGTGAGGTTTAATCTGCACACGCTAGAGGAGCGACACATACTTGTGTCGCTCCACTGGCGCTGGTAGATTTTATCAGGCCTGTTATGTACAGTGAGGATCCAGGAAAACCAGTGAGGATCCAGGATTTAGGAAAACTAGAGGAATGGTCAAAAATCTGGTAACTAAAATTTAATGTTGATAAGTGCAAGATAATGCACCTGGGGCGTAAAAACCCAAGAGCAGAATATAAAATCAGTGATACAGTCCTAACCTCAGTATCTGAGGAAAGGGATTTAGGGATCATTATTTCAGAAGACTTAAAGGTAGGCAGACAATGTCATAGAGCAGCAGGAAATGCCAGCAGAATGCTTGGGTGTATAGGGAGAGGCATTACCAGTAGAAAGAGGGAGGTGCTCATGCCGCTCTACAGAGCACTAGTGAGACCTCATCTGGAGTATTGTGCGCAGTACTGGAGACCATATCTCCAGAAGGATATTGATACTTTGGAGAGAGTTCAGAGAAGAGCTACTAAACTGGTACATGGATTGCAGGATAAAACTTACCAGGAAAGATTAAAGGACCTTAACATGTATAGCTTGGAAGAAAGACGAGACAGAGGGGATATGATAGAAACTTTTAAATACATAAAGGGAATCAACAAGGTAAAAGAGGAGAGAATATTTAAAAGAAGAAAAACTGCTACAAGAGGACATAGTTTTAAATTAGAGGGGCAAAGGTTTAAAAGTAATATCAGGAAGTATTACTTTACTGAGAGAGTAGTGGATGCATGGAATAGCCTTCCTGCAGAAGTGGTAGCTGCAAATACAGTGAAGGAGTTTAAGCATGCATGGGATAGGCATAAGACCATCCTTCATATAAGATAGGGCCAGGGACTATCCATAGTATTCAGTATATTGGGCAGACTAGATGGGCCAAATGGTTCTTATCTGCCGACACATTCTATGTGAGGTTTAATCTGCGCACGCTAGAGGAGCGACACATACTTGTGTCGCTCCACTGGCGATTGGACATTTTTAAAGACCTGTTCTACATACACTAAAGTTATCTCCCATCGTTGGTGGAGCGAACAGAGTATAGGTCGCTTCAAAAGCGATGTGAGATTTTAAATTTTATTAAACACTTTTTAAAAAAAATACAAAACAAATTTTCCAACAAAAAATATTTTATTTGACACAAATATTTTTAAATAATATAAATAAATAAAATAAAAAAAAGTTTACAAATGCCTATAGGTCGGACCGGTGGGAGTAGAAGGTTGGGTGGTGAAGGGGCGAACACTGGTTGGTCCCCCTCGTTCCTATTCCTGTGCCCCTGTGGACATATAAGTGTGTGTTGGGGCAAGCACAACAGAGGGAGTATGCAATCTGGATGGGGGAGCAGGAGAAGGAGTTGACCGAGCATGAGTAGAAGGAGTGTTGAAACTGGTAGCAGGAAAGTAATGAGGATGAGAAGGAGAAAAGTGTTGAGTAAAGTGCTCGGTGGAATGGGGATGGGGAGGCTGGGATGGGGGCTGAGGAGGTTGGAAAGGGGGGGTAGGTAGTTTGGGAAGGGGGTTGTTAAGGTTGTGATGGGGGATATGGCATGGATGGGGGATAGGGCATGGACGGGGATAGGGCATGGACGGGGGATAAGGCATGGACGGGGGATAGGGCATGGACGGGGGATAGGGCATGGACGGGGGATAGGATGTGGGGCGGTGCTGTACTTGCCACAAGACACTGTCCACCTGTCTTCGGGCCTCAAACAGCTGGTCGGGCGTAAATCGTTCCATCACGAGGAGCAACGATAACCAATAGTGATGCACAGGACCCAACTGCGACGTATGCAACGCCCCCTCCTGCAGACGTCGCACTGTGTCCTCCAAAGCGGCAACTCTATTGGTGAATCCCATCAAGGACTCGTAAACGAGCCTTGTGATATCCTCGTAGTCCGCCTGACAGCTCCTACCGGTCCTCTGGCGACGCATCAATGCCTCAAAAAGTGGTGCCATTGTGGCCATTGTTGAGTCGCCAGAGGGCACAGGTAGGGGAACATTGAGGTCCCGACCAGCTGTTGGAGTGGGACGATAGGGACCCGCGGTGGGCGGCTCTTCGGGGACCGCCTTTGGTGCCCAAGCCTCTGGAAGGACTTCACGAGGAGTTTTGTGCGCCTGAGTACTGCTTGATGTGCTGTAAAGGAAACAAAAATAATAATTAATGAAAAAATAGAGAACTATATGTGGACAGAGTGTCAAATGAGAGTCTGCCTGGGCCACACACATAGATTGGAGATTAACATTCATAATTATTCTAAGCATTAGAGCTTACCTTCGCAGCTGTAGGGTTCGACGGAGTAAACCTAATGCGGCCGCATACCGCTTTTGGCTCGCTCTTGAACCACTCGGGCACTTGACCTCCTCGTTATAGTCCTTCTTATAGCGGTCCCTCATTGACCGCCACTGCACCAGGATCGTCTTCCCTGTCCACAAGAAAAAATATGTAAAAAATGTAAATTAATTTTTTTCATCCATCAAAAATGGTTTAGTATTTAAATGAACCTGCCACAACAACAATAAAAAAAATATTGATGTTCACTATAGGTAGCAGTGACCACCTTCAACCAGACACAATCGTATGGCTTTTATAATTTTTTGCGGTCCTTTTTTCACGGATCCGTTGTTTCGTTTTTGAGTTCCGTTGTGTTTCCGTTTCCTTTCCGTTTTTCCGTTCCGTTTTTCTGTATGCGATGTACAGTATACAGTAATTACATAGAAAAAATTGGGCTGGGCATAACATTTTTAATAGATGGTTCAGCAAAAAACGGAATGGATACGGAAGACATACGGATGCATTTCCGTATGTGTTCCATTTTTTTTGCGGACCCATTGACTTGAATGGAGCCACGGAACGTGACTTACGGCCAAATATAGGACAAGCTCTATATTTGTACAGAATGGAAAAACGGAAATACGGAAACGGAATGCTTACGGAACACATTCCATTTTTAATGCGGAACCATTGAAATGAATGGTTCCGTATACGGACCATATACGGAACACAAAAAAAGTCCCGTACACTCGCAAAAAAAACGATCATGTGAACTAGGCCTTAGGCCTCATGCACACGACCGTTGTGCACCCGTGGCCGTTGTGCCGTTTTCCGTTTTTTTTCGCGGACCCATTGACTTTCAATGGGTCCGTGGAAAAATCGGAAAATGCACCGTTTTGCAGCCGCATCCGTGATCCGTGTTTCCTGGCCATGAAAAAAATAGGACCTGTCCTATTTTTTTCACGGCCAACAAGATTGGCATCCATGTCCGTGATCCGTGGCCGTAGGTTAGTTTTTATACAGACGGATCCGAAGATCCGTCTGCATAAAAGCTTTTTCATAGCTGAGTTTTCACTTCGTGAAAACTCAGAACCGACAGTATATTCTAACACAGAGGCATTTCCATGGTGATGGGGACGCTTCAGGTTAGAATATACTAACAGAACTGTGTACATGACTGCCCCCTGCTGCCTGGAAGGTGCTGCCAGGCAGCAGGGGGCAGCCCCCCCCCCCCTGTAGTTAACACATTGGTGGCCAGTGTGGCCGGCCCCCCCCCCTCCCTCCCATGTAGTTAACTCATTGGTGGCCAGTGCGGCCGGCCCCCCCCCCCTCCCCTGTAGTTAACTCATTGGTGGCCAGTGGGCCCCCCCCTCCCCTGTAGTTAACTCATTGGTGGCCAGTGGGCCCCCCCCTCCCCTGTAGTTAACTCATTGGTGGCCAGTGCGGCCGGCCCCCCTCCCTCCCCTGTAGTTAACTCGTCGGTGGCCAGTGGGCCCCCCCTCCCTCCCCTGTAGTTAACTCGTTGGTGGCCAGTGGGCCCCCCCTCCCTCCCCTGTAGTTAACTCGTTGGTGGCCAGTGGGCCTTCTCCCCTCCCTCCCCCTCCTAATTAAAATCTCCCCGCTATCATTGGTGGCAGCGGAGTGTACCGATCGGAGTCCCAGTTTAATCGCTGGGGCTCCGATCGGTAACCATGGCAACCAGGATGCTACTGCAGTCCCGGTTGCCATGGTTACTTAGCAATTTGTAGAACCATTATACTTACCTGCAAGCTGCGATGTCTGCGTTCGGTCGGGAGCTCCTCCTACTGGTAAGTGACAGGTCCGGCCGGGAGCTCCTCCTACTGGTAAGTGACAGGTCATGTCACTTACCAGTAGGAGGAGCTCCAATGTGTTAACTACAGGGGGGAAAGGCTGCCCCCTGCTGCCTGGCAGCACCTGCCAGGCAGCAGGGGGCAGTCATGTACACAGTTCTTTTAGTATATTCTAACCTGAAGCGTCCCCATCACCATGGGAACGCCTCTGTGTTAAAATATACTGTCGGATTTGAGTTTCACGATGTAACTCAAATCCGACAGTATATTCTAACATAGAGGCGTTCCCATGGTGATGGGGACGCTTCAAGTTAAAATATACCATCGGATTGGAGAAAACTCAGATCCGATGGTATATTAACTCCTGACTTTACATTGAAAGTCAATGGGGGACGGATCCGTTTGAAATTGCACCATATTGTGTCAACGTCAAACGGATCCGTCCCCATTGACTTGCATTGTAATTCAGGACGGATCCGTTTGGCTCCGCACGGCCAGGCAGACACCAAAATGACTTTTTTTTCATGTCCGTGGATCCTCCAAAAATCAAGGAAGACCCACGGACGAGAAAACGGTCACGGATCACGGAACACGGAACAACGGAACCCCGTTTTGCGGACCGCAAAAAAATACAGTCGTGTGCATGGGGCCTTATACAAAGTTATACTGTATACTTACGGCACTCCTCCCGTTGACTTTCATTGAGGTCGTCCCAATTTGGCACTATGACTTCACATATCTCAAGCCAGAGGAACCGGGTAGCATGATGGTCTGCGTGGCGGCGGTCGGTGTGGTCCCACAGTGGTGGTCTGTCCTCCACCATCTGGATGAGGAGTTCATTGTCGATAATCAAACCGCCAAATTCCTCCTCATCCGTACTTGTGGAGCCTCTGGAACCGTAAAAATAGAAAATAAATAAATAAATTAGAACCTCATGTTTGACAGATTTTCAATTAAAAATCATTGAGAAAATACTCACACGAACACGACTTTTGTTTTTGCTTGATGACCTCTATTGGAGTCAACGGGACGAGCTGCCTGTTATAGAAATAACAATAATAAAATAAAATCAAATATACAAATCATAATATTGAGGCATAAAAAATAAATAAAAATAAAAAATATATATAAAAAAATTACCGCTTGCTGTCCTCCACCACCGACTTCCTCCTCTCCTGCAGTCTCTGGGCCGGGAGGCCTCTCCTCCGCAGATGATGACTGTGAAATAAAAATAAAAAATATTTAAAATGCGTTCATACTATTATAATGCTGAATGCTTCCAAAATTTTCTTACCATATCATGTCTACGATGACGTCTTGGAGGAGAGCTCCTGGCCTCAGTAGAAGATGACGAGCCTGTAGAAAAAATTATAATATAATTAGATTTGAACTGTTATTAATACAAAAAACCCACACAAATAATACTTACTTGACATTCTTGTCAAAAATGTGTAAAATTTCAAAAAGATGTCTGGCTGGCTTCTCTATCTGCATTTCTCTTTTTGCTTGCGAGCAGGTCACAACCGGATATTTTTTTACTACATGATAAAATTATTAAAAAAAAGGAGAGTTACCATGTTGTAGGAGTACTACCCCTAGCATCCCCTATGTACTTGCACCAAATGTAGTACCTATGTAGTTTTGCATAGGCACTGCATGTGGTGCAAGTACATAATGAATGCTAGGGGTAGTAGTCATCAGGACTACCACCCCTAGCATCCACTATGTACTTGCACCACATGCATTGCTTATGCAAAACTACATAGGCACTGCATTTGGAGCAAGTACATAGTGAATGCTAGGGGTAGTAGTCATCAGGACTACCACCCCTAGCATCCCATCCACTATGTAATTGCACCACATGCAGTCCCTATGCAAAAGTACATAGAGCCCCACAGGTGGTACAAGTACACAGTGGATGACTACTACTCCTAGCAGGATCTATTTACTACAGCTCCTATGTATAAATACATAGGAGCTGCTTATATTTCTTTTTTATGCAAAAACAAACTTTATACTCACCTCTAATGGCGTCCACCCTTCTCCCTCGCAGGCAGGATCGAAGAGAGAACAGGAAGTTGACGGCGCCCACAGCTCCTCCTATTCGATTGCGCAGTCGCAGAAAGAAGAGCCGGATCCGTCGATCAGGCAAACGACGGAAATCTTTTTCGACGGATCCGGCTCTAATGCATTCCTATGGAGAAAAACGCCGGATCCGTCATTCCGGCAAGTGAACTGAAGACATCCTGATGCATCCTGAACGGATTACTCTCCATTCAGAATGCATGGGGATATGACGGATCACTTGTTTTCTGGCACAGAGCCCTTTTGACGGAACTCTATGCTGGAAAAGTAAAACGCAAGTGTGAAAGTACCCTAAAGGCTTTAATTTCCGCGATCGGCTTTATTGCCGGTCTCGGTAATTCGCTGCGGGTCCCTGCGGTTTGAAACAGCAGAGACCCGCAAGCCATGACGCCCGCTGCACGTGTGAGCGGGCGCCATGTTTGCCTATTGCTCCAGCACCGTACATGTAGGATGCTGGTAGCGAAAGGGTTAATAAAATCAAGGAGCCACACATATAACGCACATACACACCGCCAGAAGGAGAGCTGCGTTTCATAGTGACTGCCCTCACAGATCCATCAATAATATGGAGAAGGGATGTCAAAACGACCCTTTCAGGGTCCATCCACCCACGACTGAAATGCTGTGGATTTGTTGTCACAGATTTTCCTGCGACAAATCGGCAGCAGTTTACAGTACCAGGGAGGGGCACGTAATTATGGCGCACGGAATATTTGTGCCATACTTCATGACTTTTTCACCTTCTCGACACTTTTTATAAAAGGTGCGGAGCTTAGTTGGAGGGGATGGCCCCGATCACAGCCTGATGGAGTTACTATAACGTACGCCATAAACTGATGTATGTAATAGTGTATGGACAGGACTAATGCAAATCACGCCCATACGTGGGTGTTTCTGGCCGGGGCATCCCCGCTGGCATGGCTTATATGTAAGAGGTATCTGCCCCTCAATAAACTAGGCACACCTTACTCCAGCGCACAGGGGATCATGACTGGTGTATGGGAATGCCAGTCTTGATAAACCTCACCCACTGAGTTTTAAGCAATTCTCATCCACATGCTGCAGAAAAAAATCCACAGTGGAAACTGACCTATGGTGAAGATTTTTAAGGGGGTCGGTCCCTTTGTCCCTTTTGCTCTCCAGTACAGTAGTGATGCACCCTTAGTGCCCCCACATAGTAATAACGCCCCCATTTATGCCCCTTCACAATAGTTATGTCCCCATAGGGCTCCCTTTACAGTAAGATTGCTGTCTTAGTGCCCCCTAACAGTAAGAATGCCCCTTTTGTGCCCCAGCACTGTAGTTATGCCTCCTTGGTGCTTCCCCTATAGTAAGAATGCCCCCTCTGTGCCCCAGCACAGTAGTTATGGACCCTTAGTGCCCCCTCACAGTAATAATGCCCCCTTAGCACCCATTTACTAGCAAATGCCCCCTTTGTCTCCCAGCACAGTAGTTGATCCTTCTATGTTCAATTAGCAGGACCGGCGCTGACGTCACCACGTGGTGAGCGCAATTACGTCAAATATCCTTTTGCAGGTCCTGAAAAATGAAGAAAGAAGACGATGCCGGCTGCGCGAACAAAAGGATGAGGTGAGTTAGTTTTTTAGGGTTTTTTTTAACCCCTCAAGCAACATTTTAGTTAGCATTCTGTATTAAGAATGCTATTATTTTCCCTTATAAACATGTTAGAAGGGAAAATAATACAGTAAAATGACTTTTATCAATTTACTAACATCATCTCTTAGAAACCATGCGTGAAAATCGCATTGCATCCGCACTTGCTTGCGGATGCTTGCGATTTTCATGCATCCCCATTCACTTCTATGGGGCCTGCGTTGCATGAAAAAACGCAGAATATAGAACATGCTGCGATTTTCACGCAACGCACAAGTGATGCATGAAAATCACCGCTCATCTGCACAGCCCCATTGAAGTGAATGGGTCCGGATTTAGTACGGGTGCAATGTGTTCAACTCACGCATTGCACCCGAACGCAATTCTCGCCCGTGTGAAAGGGGCATTAGGGCTGTTGTGACAGATTTCTAACCAATCACTGGTCAGATGGCCTATTACGCACACAGATATTTTGTTATACACACCAACTATTGGTCTGATTGGACAGATAGGTGGTTGAAGGGAATTTATTGCAAGATCATCTACAGCAGAGGTGCCCAACCTTTTTTGGTCTGAGGATCAGCAGGATGGGGGCCACAAACTTTGGCTCAAAATTGGTGTGAAGGAAACCTGGCTTATTTGCCCATAGCCACCAATCAGATTCCACCTTTCATTTCCCAAGGGAGCTCAGAAAAATGAAAGGTGGAATCTGATTGGTTGCTATGGGTAACTGAGCCAGTTCTACTTTACACCAGTTTTGACAAATCTCCCCCTTTATGTTTGAATAAAAGTTCTACAAATAGCCACTAGATGTCAGTGTAAGCAAGCAATGCTTCATGGCCTGAAAATCAGTTCCATTCATCTGATCAAGGTTGTTTTGTACATGGGTTTCAGATGAATGGGACAGTCACAAAAATCTGCGGTATAAATTCAATGTGAGGGCTCATGCACACGTTCACAGTTTCTTCAGTATGCTATCCATTTTCTTTCAGGTATAGCATGCTGACCCATTCATTTCTATGAAGCCTGCACACACTGATCCATGTGCCCTATCCACTTGGGGATAAGAACATCCCTTTCATGGGGGTGAGAAAAAATGGGAATGCACATGGAATATGTCCATTTTACACTGATCCATGTTTTGCAGACCGAAGACTGGATACAGCCATGTGCATAAGGCTTCGTTCACATCACCGTTCAGCCTTTCCGTTCTCCTGCCCCGTTTAGAGGCAGGAAAACGGAAAGGACGCATTCGGCACATAACTGAGCAGAATGGAGTCCACGGGCCCCATAGACTATAATGGGGTCCGTTAGGTTTCCGCTCAGAAGAAGGTTTTTTCCTGCATGCACAACTTTTGTCTCCACTCAAAAATCTTCTTCTGAGCAGAAACCTAACGGACCCCATTATAGTCTATGGGGCCCGGGGGCTCCGTTCGGCTCAGTTATGTGCCGAATGCGTCCTTTCCGTTTTCCTGCACCTAAACGGGGCAGGAGAACGGAAAGGCTGAACGGTGATGTGAACGAAGCCTAAGGGCTCATGCACACGAGCATATTTTCTTTCCGTGTCCATTTAGTTTTTTTTGCGGACCGTATGCGGAACCATTCATTTCAATGGGTCCCCCCAAAAAAAGGGTTACTCCGCGTGCATTCCGTTTCCGTATGTCCGATCTGCAAAAAAATAGAACATGTCCTATTATTGTCCGCATTACGGACAAGGATAGTACTGTTCTATTAGGGGCCAGCTGTTCCGTTCCGCAAAATACGGAATGCACACAGATCTCATCCGTATTTTTTGCGGATCCGTTTTTTTGCAGACCGCAAAATACTTACGATGGTATGCATGAGCCCTAAGGCCTTTTAATTGCTGATAAGCAAAACACGGATACCAGCCGCATGTGTTCCGCATTTTGCGGAACGGAAGGTCTGGCCCTCAATAAACCAGTCCTATCCTTGTCCTGGACAAGGGGCCGCGGGACAAAGGTACGGATGCGGACAGCACACAGAGTGCTGTCTGCATCTTTTGTGGCCCCATTGAAGTGAAAAGATCTGCATCCAAGCCGCAAAAAATGCGGTTTGGATGCGGACCCAAACAATGTTCGTGTGCATGGGGCCTTTAACAGTTAAAAACACCAGTGCAAATCTTTATGTTAAGGGACCATTGAGTAAGGCCTCTTGCACACGACCGTGTGCTGGCCGTGCCCTTGCTGCAGGCTGCATACGGCGGTTCCGCAATACATGGGTCACCAGCCGTGTGCATTCCGCATCACGGATGCGGACCCATTCACTTGAATGGGTCCATAAATCCGAAGATGCGGTGCAGAACGGAACCCCACGGAAGCACGAAGGAGTGCTTCCGTGGGGTTCCATTCCGTGCTTCCGTTGTACAAAAAATTTGAACTTGTTCTATCTTTTTGCAGAACGGACGGATCGCAGACCCCATTCAAGTGGTCCGCAGCATGGGCATGGCCAGCACATGGTCGTGTGCAAGAGGCCTAAGGCCTCCTGCACACGACCGTATGGCTTTTTCAGTGTTTTGCGGTCCGTTTTTCACGGATCCGTTGTTCCATTTTTTTGTTTCCGTTGTGTTTCCGTTTCTGTTCCGTTTTTTACGTTCCGTTTTTTCATATGGCATATACAGTATACAGTAATTACATAGATAAAATTGGGCTGGGCATAACATTTTCAATAGATGGTTCCGCAAAAAACGGAACGGAAACGGAAGACATACGGATGCATTTCCGTATGTGTTCCGTTTTTTTGCGGACCCATTGACTTGAATGGAGCCACGGAACATGATTTGCGGGCAATAATAGGACATGTTCTATCTTTAAACGGAAATACGGAAACGGAATGCATACGGAGTACATTCAGGTTTTTTTGGCGGAACCATTGAAATGAATGGTTCCGTATACGGACCGTATACGGAACGCAAAAAATGGCCAGTAAACGGGGGGAAAAAAATGGTCGTGTGCAGGAGGCCTAAGATTGTGCAGCCTCTGGAGAGGAGCTGTTTGGGCAATGTGAAGAGCTTGGCTGTAATGTCCAGAGTCTCTGCTGGATGACCCCATCTACTGTAAACCCCTTCTCCCCAGAGATTCTACAGGAAATGCTTACGTAAATGAAGATTGTAAAAATGTTCTTTCGAATTGACCCTAACCCCATGTCGATACTTTCCCTTTGTATTTGGTACTGCTTGTCCAAAGATCCTGTAAGGATTAATGAACTGTGTAGAGTACATTCAGTTTAAGCTTCACCAATGTAGGTCTATCATTTCATGATATTTCATACTAAGTATTTTCTATTTGTGATGTGCACATTTTGAAAGACGCCTAAATTAGTGATTTTTTTTTTTAGTTTATTAAAACAAAACACATTAGTTAAATTCATTCTGACAATAAACAATGCAGGGGGATTTAGATCTCTGCAATGAAAAAAATAAGATAAAATAAGACATTACCAGTAAATTATTCTGGATCTACTTAAAAGTGTCTTTCACCTTGATTTACGCCTATTAACTGCAGTACTATATGAGTCCTGCAGATAGGGGGCAAGGATCAATATATATTTTTCTCATATAACCTTTATTCGTCTGTATATTTAAAGCTGCATTGGATTACAAAGTTTGGACTGCAGAGCTCATACAGATACTGGACAGGACCTCCTGACAGGACCTCCTGAGCTCAGCAGTCCAGACTATGTCCTCCTGCGCAGCTCTGAGAGTGCACAGTAGGGGAAGGGGCGGTATGAGAATAAAAAAATAGAGATCTGGAAACCCTAACTGCAGTACAACTCAGGATAGATCATCAGTATTAGATCAGTGGGGGTCCGACACCCGGTACCTCCACCAATCAGCTGTTTGAGAAGGCACCGGAGCTCCTGTGAGTGCTGCGGCCTTCTCTCAGCTCCCCAAGCCCAGCTCCGTACATTGTATAGGGGCTGGTATTGGTATCGCACTCAGCCCCATTCACTTCTATGGGGCTGAATGGCACCCAGGCCACGTGACCGATGAACGTGTCATCACTGGCCTAGGAAAAGCTAAGAGAAGGCTGTGGCATTATTGCGAACACTGGTGCCTTCTCAAACAGCTAATTGGCTGGGGTCCTGGGTGTCAGACCCCCACTTATCAGATACTAATGCCCTATCCAAAACATCACTACAAAAGAATGTTTGTTTATCTTGCTTTCTATATTCCCCATAGACTTCCAGGCAACATCTGGACATAGCAAGGAAAACGCACCAAAAACTGCAAAACTACACAACAACAACAAAGAAAACCTATAGGTGACACAAGATGTCAGGGGTGCACCTAGCCTTTCTGCTGCCTTTCTGGGCAAAAACTGAAAGGACGCCCACCCCCCAATCCCAATTTCTTAACCTAACCCCTTTCCTCCAGTCCTACTGTTAAAGACATACTTGGAAAACATTACATACAGCGCTATAAAACATACAGGGAAATACAGCGCCATATGCCTCTAACATCCAGTGACGTCTCCTCTGATGTAGATATTCTCTTTCTTTATCTTCTCCATTCAGACCAGATCACCATGATAATTTATTTCAGCCACCTCTTGTCTCTGCAGAGTTTGACAAACAGACATCTTAGTTTCCTTATTTTCCATCCTCCTCCCCACCTTCTGAACACCCCATCCTGCCACCTCTAATACTGTGCCCACTGTGCTTCCAAATACTATACTGCAGATAATCCCCCTGAAAATACTATTACAACACAGATAGTTCCCCTTCAATAATTACTGGCACACTCTGCCAAAAGTGTCCCAGTACAAAAAAAAACATTTTAGTGCCCCCAGTAGAATGGATGTCCCCATAGTGGCCCCTTAATAATGTGTGCCAGTACAAAAATGCTACTTTTTACAGCTGCAATGTCCCCATAGTGCTGTCTACTGTTACAAAATAATGACCCCCACCCCATTTTGGCCAAACAGTGTGCTGACAAATAAAAATAATGAACTCAAATACTTACCTCCATTCTGCTGTCAGCGATGCAGTGCAAGACACGGATCTCTTCTAGTCTGTGCCCTGAGCTCTGTGCAGCCCGGCTCATGCAGCGCGATAAGGATGACACCGGCCTCTGAGAGGCTACAGGAACTAGGACTAAAGCCTATTAGAGGAAATGGTGGGCAAGAGAGACATTGCTCCCGTGCCCAGTCGCAGCATTCCACATTATTGTTGTTCTGAGTACAGCGATGCAGTTGAATATGTAGGGACGAGCGTTTCCTCAATGAAATACAGTGTGCCTGTTTTTGCCCCCCGTGTGTCATCCGTAATCCACAGACGCTGCTCAGCTGAAAATTAATTTCCAAAGCATCTCCTATCAGTCTTCAGTGAAAAACGAATGCAACATGGATGCCATCTGTGGTGTGTCCGTGATTTTCACAGACCCATAGACTTCAATGGGTGTGTTTGGTCCACATCATGGACCAAAGCAGTGCATGTCTGCATGTCAATACTGATGTGTGAACAAACACGTGAACATCGATAAGTATGTGTACTGTACGTGGAAAATGCGGACCAGCACACATCAGTGAAAAACGGAAGTGTGGACGAGGCCTTAGGGCTCATGCACACAAGGACTGATCGGTCCATGTACTGGAATTATCCGTCACTGAAAAATTAAACAATAAATACAATTTTACACAATTCATTACTCTGCAAATTTTTATGAACTTCAAGATTTAGCAAATGTACAGTACAAAAATGTACAAACCGCTACAGGTTTTCCGTGAGGTTCTATACGTTACAAGTTGTAATTGCTCGCTAATGAGTTAGAGGTGACGATATGAATTACCAAGCTGGCAAACACACTCCCGTGAAGATTAAGCTCAGGTATCATGGCAGGGGGTTTAATGCTCTTAGCCGGCTGTGCAGGTTTTCCCCTTTGTGTTTAGATTGGCACAATATGGTACTTCCTGGATCTTTTTGGCACTAACGTTTGCTGCAGTTCTATTAAACAAATGCCATATTAATTCTGTCAGGTTTGGCAGGTAAAATAAAATAGCTATTTCCTTGAAACTACTATGGAATCTGTTGTCATATACAGTGTAATAGAAATATTTGACTTTATATTTTATGCTATAATTTTACTATAGATACTATAATTCACTGGTCTTCATCCATTTGTGCTAGCATTGATTTGTTCTTTTTTTCTGTGTCACACCAAACCTTCACGTCTTACTACTTACTGCTAACCCATGGGGGTGACATGTACAGTAGCTTGTCTACAGAATGAGTGCAGCTGCTAGATTACACCATGGAACTTAGCGGTAAGTTACTGTACTCCCTTGATTTTTATTATTACTGGTAGCTGTGATTTTCTATAAAGACCAATGCAATATTGACCACAGATCTGGTTTCATTTAGTCAGAACAGCAGTCTTTGAACTGTAATAACTTTGGAAAATAGAACAGAATTTTCGGTGCAATTTGCGCCAAGAAAAACGCTATACACGTTTTGCACCATAATTAGGGGTTTATACACTTTTCTCGGCCCTTCTTGGCAAAGGAGTGTGGCTTGCTGGAAAGCAGCATTGCTCAAGATATTAAAGGGGTTGTCCAGGATCAGGGCTGAACCCGGACATAAGCTCCCCTTCACTCCTTTAGCATGTAGGAGTGAAGCATCGAAGCACTTCCTTGCTCTGATGCTGCCCTTGCCTTACGCTGCATCGCGCAGAGTAAGGTCTGTTTGTTGTGAGCCGGTGGGTGGTGTATACCCCTATTCTGGGCAGTTTTAGAGGCTGGTAATAGTGATACCCGCCTCTAAAACCGCCCAGAACAGCACTATACACTGCCCACTTGTGCCGTTGACGTGACCGGGCTCCCTGCTAGGCGGAAGTCTCCACCCAGCATAGTGTTGTGAAGCCCGGTACGTCACCGGCTCACAACAAACAAATCTTGCCCTGAGCGATGCAAGGCAAGGGGAGCATCGAAACAAGGACATGCTCCAATGCTTACCTCCTACATGCTAAAGGAGTGAAGGGGAGCTTGTATCCGGGTTCAGCCCTGTCAGTATTTCTGGTGCAAAGAAAGTCAATAGGTGGAATAAAAATAAGCAGACAGTCTATAGATACACCCCTTGTCATCCAGCATCAATTACATAGAAAGGAGCCGGTGCTCCATAGTCTAAACCCCACAATAAGGAGAACAAACAAAAGATCACTATGTGCTCATCAGAAGGTGGATAATATAGACCAGCGTGCTGTACAGCTGGAGGACGTAGCTGCTGCTCCCACTGTCAGGCTCCAAAAAACGCGTCCAAATGGAAGATAAATAAATAGCTAAAAAAGACAGTTTCTAAGGCACTGCTGCGTCTTAAAGGGATTATCCCATGACTAATGTAAAAAATTTAAACCAGACATCATATAGTACATGACAACCTCTTTCTAACAAAGCTAGAACCAGCCCTGTACTGTACCTCATATGGTTCCAGAGATCTCCCCATTCATTGCTCTGCTAGATTTACTGTATATCAAGCTGGCAGCTCAGGGGGGTGTCTTTTCTGCTGCAGCTCAGGGGGCGTGTCCATGCTCTCCCTATCACAGCTCAGGAAGCAGTTGAAGGATGAAACTGAGCATGTGCGACCCTCTCAGTGAGTCGGACAAAGAAATAAGAAAAAAAAAATCAGCCGGTGGTGCTATACATATACATTGTAATGATTAACTTAGTCGCTATGCAAAGTTTTTAATTACATGCAATTACAAAAGTATTCAGATCCAGGTACTGGTTTGAGAACTGTAGAATATTTTTAGTGGGATAACCCCTTTAAGAAATGGGTATTTATTAAAACAAAAATATATACAAGCTCTGTTACACATTTCGGAAGCAGACTGGTGGCTTCCTCTTTCTCAACTCTGCTGGATTTTTTGAGATTCTGGGTTTGCAGTCACTGCAACCCCATTCATTTCTATGGGATCACCGCTACACTGAGATGCCCCTGTGATCCTGGCCGCAACCATTGTCGCCATATAGCTTTACCCTATGGCTACATAGCAACATATTTTGCACTCATGAGTTTGGCACAGCTTTTTTATTTTTACCAGTAAAAAAAAATGCCAGAATAACTGCAGACATGTCCTATAGAGATGTCTATCATAATGCCAGAAAACACAACACCTAGGGAATTCTGGGTTTTAAAAAAAATGGGCCAAAAAACACACAAAAAGTGAGGAAAAAGGCCACAAAAGTGCACTGTTTGTAGTGTGTTTGATAATTCCCAACTGAGCAAACATTTAGCTGCAGCATTTTTTGCTGAATAAAAGGGGTCACAAAACACGAAAAAATTTAATAAAAAAAACACGACACCACCTTGAAGGTTCCTCCACACAAAGTTTTGGTCCTGGTGTTTTTTTGACCAAAAAATAACATCTAAAAAAAATACTTGACTTGAGCAGCTGTTTTGTAGCATTTTTGGGGCAGTGTCGTCGTTTTGTAATGGTATTTGCAAAAAATGTTCAACAACCGATGCATGACACCAGCCTTATATTCTTCACAAACTGGAATGTTTACTTGATTTGTAAGCTGTTGCAATCTATTTGTACATTTTGTTTGCTTTCATTTTCATTTTAGACTTTTTATATCCACTGTTCTGATTCATTAACATCAGGAGCTGGGGATTTTTTGTAATTATACGCTCCAATTTTAATGAAGGTAGTCACACCCTTCACAGGGAGTTCTTACTAATAATTCAGTTTCCCGAAATCCAGTCTGCACAACATGTCATAGGAGCAGCACCTACTTGTGTTTTCTACAAAAAGGTATGACTGATACTTTATTTTTACAAATGATCAAAAAAAGCATACATGAGTAAAGTAATGTGAATCAGACATCTAAGGGTGCATTCACACGACCGTATGTATTTTGCCGTCCGTAAAACGCGAATCAGTAAAAAATACAGGTGACGTCCATGTTGCATCTGTTTTTTTGCGGATCCATTGTAACAATGCCTATCCTTGTACGCAAAACAGACAAGAATAAGATGTGTTCTATCTTTTTTTTCCGGAGCTACAGAGCGGACAGTGTGTTGTCTGCATTTTTTGCAGACCTATTGAAATGTATGGATCTGTATCCTATCCGCAAAAAATGCAGATCGGATAAATACCGTCGTATGAATGGGGCTTTATACTACGTTTTGTTTAACCTCTCAGTATATGGTTTTGTCATTTTTTTCTGTTGTGTTGGAAAGTGTAGTTGACCATAATTTCAATAGTTGAGGTCTAAGATATAATGTATGAGAAGACCACTGCCATGGCACACGTATACGTCAGGAGAATTTTCCATTGTGTCCAGCTTATTGCTGAAGTGTTGCATATATACTCATGGTGAATAAATATGTAATCTCTGGATTCTGTTGAAATTTGGATATGGCACAGAAATGTTTCTTATAAGACATGCAACTAATTATTCTTTTAGTGATTGGTGCTGTATCATTTATCGATGACTGGGATTAAATGTAATGTTATATATATATATATATATATATATATATATAGAGAGAGAGAGAATGAGAGGGGGGGGGGGGGCGATTTACCGTTTAACCCCTTAGTGACGCGCCTATTCTGGGCCTTAGTGACCAAACTTTATTTTTTTTCATCATTACATTCTAAGAGCTGTAACTTTTTTTTTTTTCTGGCAATGTAGACATATGAGGACTTGGTTTTGTGGCACATGTTAAAGTTTTTAATGCCGCCATTTTGGGGTACACATATCTTACAGATTAATTTTTATGAATTCTTTTTGAGGGGTGGCAGCAATAGTACCACTGAGTTTTTAGATTATAAATACATACATACATAAATAACACCATAAATGTATTCTCTGGGTCAGTAGGATTACAGTGATACCAAATATATACATCGTTTTTTACGTTTTACTACTTTTGCACAACAAAAACCCTTTTTCTAAAAACAAAACAAAAAAAAAACTGTGTGTGGACCAGATTTTTGCGGGACGACTTTGCATTGGTACCATTTTTAAGGTACGTAAAACTTCTTAATCACTTTTTATTCCGTTTGTTTTGTGACAAATAAGCAAACAAAAGCAATCTGGCCTTTTTCTTTTACAGCATTCACTATAGGAGATAAATTAAATGATAATTGTGTAGAGCAGGTCATTACACACATGGCCATACTAAATATGTGGAGGGTTTTTTCTTAAATTTTTTTCCATTGAAAAGCTTTTTTAATGGAAAAGGTGTATTTTGGAGATTTTGGTTCTGATTTATCATTGACTGGTGTTTTATGTTGGTCTATGGTACCGCCTCATCATAAATTCAGCACAGCCTCCGGCAGTCCATGCACCTAAACTAAAATCTATGCCAGCCCTTAGATGGCCTAGATTTCAGTTTTCTTTTGTGCCAGAAAATTGGTGTAAAAGAAGATAAATGCATTTCTTCCCAGCGGAGAAACTCCACTTGCACAAAACAATTTGCGCAAGTGGCAGGAAAAAAGCTGCAAACAATTAGATTTATCAAACTGGTGTAAAGTAGAACTAGCTTAGTTGCCCACAGCAACCAATCAGACTACACCTTTTATCTTCCAAAGGAGATGTGAAAAATGAAAGGTGGAATCTGATTGGTTGCTATGGGAAACTAAGTCAGTTCTATTTTACACCAGTTTGATAAATCTCCCCCACTGTGTTTGTGCAAATTTCTGCCAGACATGGGTGGAATGATACATCATAGACTAGGCTGTCGTAAGAAGGCAGCTGCAATGGCCTATATACAGAATTATCCCATTATTACTATATATCCAGTGTGAATAAGCTTTTTATATTCCTTTCTACGTACTGTACAACAACCTTTTCAATTATAAAAACTATAATAAAGCCAAAAGTTGACGTATCTGGACTTCCATATGGCATCCAGGAGCATTTGTTTTATTTCCAGAACCATTTGTTTCAATCAAAGAGTATCCGATGAAGAACAGACAAGAATGGTGAATTCCAGTTTCTCTGCACAAATCAGCTTGATTGGAAAGCTGATAATCTAATCTTTGAAAGAAGTTCAGATTCCTGCATTATTTACTCTACATTAGCAGATATAGCCTTTAGAAATTGGGTCGTAATAACAGCTGAAACGTAAAAGCAGGTTTCAGCTGTTTTCACTCCCCACCCAATTTCTAAAGGCTATATCTCCCAATGTCTAGTGGATAAGGCTTCAATCCTGGTCTTGTTTTAAAACTTAGATTGTCATCTCTCAAACAAGTCTGAGATATGAAGGGTTAGAACAGCCCTTCCTCCTTCATCTGGCTGCGATATCAGCCAGTTTGGAGGAGGGGCACGCAATGGGGAGCTAACAACCTGCAGTATAGGAGAGAAAATGTATCCTCTCTCATGAACCCAGGAAGAGGGTGACATGTACTTCTGTACATCTTACCTATCCCCATCTCCTGCATCAATAAGAAAGCATACTTGCTTAATTGTCACATATGGGGTCTTTTCGTCCCAGGAAAGTTGTGAAAAGATGAGCCGCTACCCACCTAATCATCGATCTGCGCCAAATTAGGCCATTTATGGATGGCAAGACATTTTCTTGACCATGGTGTCAAATAATTCACCCCAAAAACTTGTAGCCCCACCTCCCCCCACATACACACACACACACAAACATCAACAAAGGTTTGATTTCTCACTGTTCCTCCTGTCCATATTCCATCTTTACCACACAATAAGCGGACCTCTTCAGTAATAGCGATTACGATTATCATTTGAGAGGAATATCTAATATATTAGCCCACACACAGCTATGTCATCAGAAAAATAAAAAACATTTCTGGGTTTTGGAATTCAGTTACACAAAAACAGATTATTTTCAAAAAATCTATAGTTTTTATTATGCAAGTGTTATAATAAAAATTACATAAATGTGTCATCATCATAATTGTACTGACGCACAAGAATCACAAAAAAGTGAATACCACAAAATAATGTTAAAAATGCAGTTTTTTTCTTCTCCCACAAAAATAAAATAGTAGAAGTTTTTTTAATACACTATATGTAACCGAAAAGGGTTAAAACAAATACAACTTGTGCAGCAAAATTCAAGGTCTTAACTAGCTAAATTGAAGAACAAATAAAAAAGTTATGACTGCAGCACAGAGGAAGAAAAATGTTACTGGTCCTTCTAAATTAGTTATTAGTCACTAAGGGGTTAAAATGCACTTCAGTCCCCTGAGTTGTCCACCAACTACATTTACTTAAGACATAATTTCAAAATCTACAATAAAAAGTGAGGGAGGGTTTTTCTAATTTTAATGTGACTATTGGGGGTTAATGGGTCCTTTTGCTGAGCAAGGATGTGAAGTCTGGATAGAACGCAGACGATAACTGCCATCTAAATAAGGCCTAAATAGGAGCATATGAGTCTTTTACATGTACATTTTTCCTGTTTATGCATTCATGAACATGCATTTAAAATACCAATTTCATGTACTGTACTAAAGTATCATAAATTTAATCCACAGCAGATTTGAAAGGGATATTCCCATGTGTATATTTATGGCGTATCGATGGGATATGCCATAAATGTCCAATAGCTGCAGGTCCCACCTCGGTGACCCAATCCTATCTCAAGAACGGGACCCCACCTTAAGGGTCCATTCACACGTCCGCAAAATGGGTCCGCATCCGTTCCACAATTTTGCGGAACGGGTGCGGGCCCATTCATTTTCATTGGGGTTGCAAAAGATGCGGACAGCACACAGTGTTCTGTTCGCATCCACACTTCCGTTCCACGGCCCCACAAAAAAATAGAACATGTCCTATTCTTGTCTGCAGCCATGGACAAGAAAAGGCATTTCTATTATAGGGCCAGCCATGTGCGGTCCGCAAAATGCGGAACGCACATGGCCGGTGTCTGTGTTTTGCGGTCGTGTGAATGGACCCTAAATGGGATTCCCGCCTATCAGACATTCATGGCATATTCTATCGATATGCCATAAATATACACATGGGAATACCCCTTAACGACCTATGGCTGTTGGGTCTTAACGACCAAGCAACATTTTTTTCATGCACACATACCAAGAGGGCTAGTGTTTGAGAATGACTTATATATTTTTTTAATGGCACCATTTTGGGGCACATATAACTTAATGTTTAAAGAGGAACTTTCATGGGTCCAGACATTATGAAATAAGAAAGGGGGGGGGTGGTTGTGTAGGGCATAGTGCAAGGATGCAAGATCACTTACTAGCTTTTCTGTCCGGCGCTCCGTTTGCCCGCTGTGCCCCCCTTTTACTTTTCCCGCCTGGTATGGTAATAAATATCATCGGTACAGGGAGGAGGAGATTGCCCTATTTCTCAATGGGCGTCTCCTTCTCCCTGGCTGTAGCGCGGTCGGTCCAGTCACAGCGGAGAGCGTCACAGCCAGGGAGAAGGAGACGCCCATTGAGAAATAGGGCAATCTCCTCCTCCCTGTACCGATGATATTTATAACCATACCAGGCGGGAAAAGTAAAAGGGGGGCACAGCGGGCAAACGGAGCGCCGGACAGAAAAGCTAGTAAGTGATCTTGCATCCTTGCAAAAACAAACAAACACATACTTTTTTTGCTGGACTGTGGGATGGAAAAGAGTAGTATACTACACTTAGGCCTCATGCACACGACCCTTGTTTTAATCCGTGGCCGTTTTTCGTGATTTTCTGCGGACCCATTGATTTTCAATGGGTCCGTTGAAAATTCGGCTAATGCACCGTTTGCCATCCGCGTCCGTGATCCGTGGTTCCAGTCCGTCCAAAAAATATAACCTGTCCTATTATTTTCGCGGAAAACGATTGGCGGACCCATTCAAGTCAATGGAACCGCTAAAAAACGCGGAGGCACACAAGATTGTCATCCGCGTCCGCGTCCGTTTTTTTCCTATCACTTGCATGGCAAACCTGGCTTAGACTTTTTTTTTACATTCCTTTATGTCTGGTGGTCCTCCAAAAATAAAGGAAGACACACGGAAACAAAAACAGATCACGGGACAACGGAACAACCGAACCCCGTTTTGCAGACCGCTAAAAAATACCGTCTTGTGCATGAGGCCTTATGCAAACATTTTTTCCCCCGGATATATAAGTTAAAGGGCTTCTGTCAGCCCACTAAACCGTTTTTTTTTTTTTTGCTTAATAATAACCCCTACACTGCGATTTATCCATACATAAGTAAAATAATAATTTTGGTTCAGTAGAATTTGCTAAAACCCTATTTTTATAATATGTAAATTACCTTGCTACCAGCAAGTAGGGCGGCTACTTGCTGGTAGCAGCCGCATCCTCCGATCGTAATGACGCCCCCTCCGCTTGTTGATTGACAGGGCCAGCGGACGGGATCTTTCTCCGCTGGCCCTGCCTGTTTTCATTCAATATCTGGCGCCTGCGCCGCGGCCGTACCTATCTTCAATCGGCGCAGGCGCACTGAGAGGCGGCCACTCACTCGGCCGCTTCATCCTCAATGCGCCTGCGCCGATGACGTCACATCTACACCCGGCGCAGGCGCATTGAGGATGAAGCGGCCGAGTGAGTGGCCGCCTCTCAGTGCGCCTGCGCCGATTGAAGATAGGTACGTGTCTGAAGGTACTCCATGTGCATTCCGTTTCCGTATTTCTGTTCCGCAAAAAAAATAGAACATGTCCTATTATTGTCTGCATTACGGACAAGGATAGTACTGTTCTATGAAGGGCCAGCTGTTCCGTTCCGCAAAATACGGAATGCACACGGACGTCATCCGTAGTTTTTGCAGATCCATTTTTTTGCGGACCGCAAAACACATACGGTCTAGTGCAAGAGGCCTAAAAGTCATAATCTAAGAGATTTTTCCATGGATGGAGATGTTTGAGGGTTTATTTTGGGCAGGATTAGTTGACATTTTTCATGACTTGATCTTTTTTATATATATTTTTTTTTTTGGGAGGCGTTTGCTTGTTCATCAGGTGATCGCTGGCAACTTTACACAGGGCAATTATCTGAAACAAGAGTTTCTAGATACATTCCTTCCTGATAATTGCCCCAATTGTTGACCCATGTAAAGGGACTTTAAAGAGGACTTTTCACCGGTCCTGACATTACCATATAAATGTGAAATTCAACAGCAGCTTGACCTGAATAAACTTTCATCCAAACGATTTTCAGGCTTTGTCTTTCATTCCAGCAGGATTTGGCATAAACTGGCAGGCAACCTTGATAGCTTTACGTTCTTTCTGTCTCTGCTATACTGACAGGCTTGCTTAAATACTTTGCTTTCTTTCTCTGTGCTGCACTAAACTCTGCTTAAGGCTACATGCACACGATCGTATGTGTTTTGCGGTCCGCAAATTGCGGATCCGCAAAAAAAACGGATGATGTTCCGTATGGCATCCGTTTTTTTTGCGGATCCGTTTTTTTGGCGGATCCATTGTAATAATGCCTATCCTTGTCCGCAAACTAGAAAAAAAAAGGACATGCACTATTTTTTTTGCGGAGCAACGGAACGGACATACTGATGCTGTCCGCGTTTTTTGCGGACCCATTGAAATGAATGGGTCCGCATCCTATCCGCAAAAAAAAATGGATCAGACACGGAAACAAAATACGGTCGTGTGCATGAGGCCTAAGTCTAGTTTCTGTACTTTAGGTCTGTTCTAGTATCCTTGGATGGGGTGTCTTTGGCTGTTATTCTTCTCCTGACACTCATTAAACAACTTAGGCTACTTTCACACTAGCGTTTTGGTTTCCGTTTCTGAGATCCGTTCAGGGCTCTCACAAGCGGTCCAAAATGGATCAGTTTTGCCCTAATGCATTCTGAATGGAAAAGGATCCGCTGAGAATGCATCAGTTTGCTTCAGTCACCATTCCGCTTTGTAGGCGGACACCAAAACGCTGCCTGCAGCGTTTTGCTGTCCGCCTGACGCAGCGGAGCCAAACGGATCCGTCCTGTCACACAATGTAAGTCAATGGGGATGGATCAGTTTTCTCTGACACAATCTGGCACAATAGAAAACTGACACAATCTGGCACAATAGAAAACTGATCCGTCCTCCATTGACTTTCAATGGTGTTCAAGACGGATCCTTCACGGCTATAGAATGGCTACATGCATGCGGTTGTATTATTGTAACGGAAGCGTTTTTGCAGATCCATGACGGATGTGCAAAAAACGCTACTGTGAAAGTAGCCTTATCTTCAGCCGACGATTTCTCTTGCTGATATCTCTTATGGTGACCAAAGAACGATTTCCTCTGGTCCCTATGGCTTCCAGACATCTGCATCCATGGTCAGCAGAGCTTAAGCTGCTTTGGCTGACATAGGCACGTCAGAGCATGAGCATGCCACACCTTACTCCTCTCCTGTCCAGACTAGACTAGAACTAGAACTCACTGGAAACTGCTGCCCCTCCCTGCTGGTAGGAAGCAGGACTAGCCCACTTCTGCCCAGAGGGGGAGAATGGAATGGTCAGTTCCATTCTCTCTAACTATAGCTCTGCCGTAGACACTGCCACCTGCTGGTGAACCAGGCATATTACATGTTAAAACAGTTACATAGAAAGATTATATCATTGCACGATGTAGAGGAACTGGACAGAAATACAAAGATGACATTTATGTTAGCCCATTAGAGACAGTAGCAGGGTGTTGGAGTGGTAACACCACTCCGGGGTGTTACACATGTTTCTCAAGGGGCGTCTTCTTCTCCCTAGCTGTAAGCTGCCCAGTTGCAGCGGAGAGTGTCACAGCCAGGGACAAAAAAAATGCTCACCTTCTCCCTGGCTGTGACACTCTGCGATGTGATGGCTATCTCCTCCTTACTCTACCGATGGTATGGATTTACATACCAGGTGGGAAACCAGAACCGGGGGCACAGCAGCGGAACAGAGAAAAAAATAATAAGCGATATCCCATGTCATCAGTATGCCCTACCCTGCCAACTACTTATATGGTAATGTCAGGTCCAGTGAAAGGTCCTCTTTGAGGCTTGTTTCACATGGTCAGTATTTGGTCAGTATTTTGCATCAGTATTGGTAAGTCAAAACCAGAAATGGAACCTACTGAGAAAAGGTATAATAAAAAATTTTGTGCCTCCTTTGTGTTTTGGACAATGGCGGATTATAATAGGGGCGTTTGGGTCAGCAGCCCAAGGCCCGATTTTTCTGTGAGGCCCATCACCGCCCAAAACACCCATTACAAGATAGGAGAGCTGTAATTCTCATAGGAGAAAGTACCTTTGATGACATCATCAACATATCGATGTTATTGGTCAAATGGCGGTGACATCATCACAGGTCCTTTCTCCTTAGCAGGAGTGTTGCTGCAGGAGAAATTTTCTATAGTTTTATGGAGTTTTTTATGAAGATTACATCAGGAAAAGGTGACAGAGGGTGTTATACTATATACTGCATACTGTGGGGTGTTATACTGCATACTGTAGGTTGTTATACTGTATACTGCATACTGTGGGGTGTTATATACTGCATACTGTGGAGTGTTATATACTGCATACTACATACTGTGGAGTGTTGTACACCATACACTATGAGGGGTGGAGGGGGAAGGGATTATACTATATATGTGTGGCATAGTTTTCTTTACCAGAAAAAAATATAAGGCAGAATATGAAATGGGGGATGTTCGGGGCAAATAAAGGGAGAGGGCCCAAGATGGGTAAACTGCCCTGGTCCTATGATACAGTTAATCCGCTCCTGGTTTTGGCCTCACTGATTGTGTGAAAGAGGCCTTAAAGGCTATGTACACCATTGGGGGATTTTTTTTTATTAGTGCATTGTACTCATTATGAGCTAAAAATATATATTTTTAAATGGTCTTTATTAAAAATACAGAGTCCTTTTCTCTGTACAGAGCTGAGAAGCTCTATAAGCAGAATCTGAATTTTCTCCCTGCTCCATCAGACAGGGAGCTGATGGGCTCCTTATCTCTGCTCTCAGACCTTATAAAAACTCATCAAAGCTCAATCCTAATCTTACTGATAAGAATGTGGCTTAAATAAGTGTGACCTTTTAGTAATTTAGGGATAAGGGTTATTAGATGACTGGCACAAAGTAAAAGTGCACACACCTGGAAAAACAGTTAACCCTTCGTGACAGAACGTCTCAATATTTTTTAATAAAGACCTATTGAATAAATGATTTTTAGCCCCAAATGAGTAAAATGCAGTCATTAAAAAAAAATTACACCCAAAGGTGTACATAGCCTTTAAGGTCCCTTTACACTGGACGATATTACAGCAGATTGTCCGGAAGGAAGTGTTCCTTCCCGAGAATCTACTGCTCACTGGTGGAGGAGACAGCTGCATTTACATGCAGCCATCTCCTTTAAGTGATGCAGAGGCGCGATCGCTAATGTCATCGTTCTTCCCCATAATGATTCGTTTCCTGGCAGCAGATCATGTTTACGAAGATTTTTGTGTTTGCACAAATGATCCAATTATGCTTGTTCATCGGGTAATCGGTGGTACATTTACACCACCCGATCATTGCTAACGAGCGTTACTATGAACGCTTGTTACCGATAATCTATGTGATTATCGGCTCGTGTAAAGGGCCCTTAAGACCTCTTGCACACAAATGTTTTTTTTTCTGTTTCCGTTCTGTTTTTGTGGTTTCTGTTTGCGGTCCGTATTTGGAACCATTCATTTCAATGGTTCCACAAAAAAAACGGAATGTACTCCTTATGCATTCTGTTACCGTATTTCCGTGTATCCGTTCCACTAAAAGACAGAACTTGTCCTATTATTGTTCGCAAATAACGTTCCGTGGCTCCATTCAAGTTAATGGGTCCTCAAAAAATACGGAATGCATACGGAACACATCCGTATGTCATCCGTTTTTTGCGGATCCATGCCCACTTTGCCCATGTGTTTACTGTTTACAAACATTACTGTACATTACAGTAATGATTACAAATTTAATGTTTACGTTTGCGATCCGCAAAAAACGGATCGCATACGGAAACCATACAGAGATTTTTTGCGGAAAAATGGAACAGAAACAGAACGGAAATGGAAACACAACAGAAACAAAAAGCAGAACAACGGATCCGTGAAAAACGGACCACAAAACACAGCTAAAGACGTGTGCAATATTGCGGCCCGCATACGGTGGGTCTGCAATACACGGGACACTGGCCGAGTGCATTCCGCATCACGGATGCAAACCCATTCACTTAAATGGGTCTGCAAATCCGCATATGCGGTGCGGAACGGAACGGAACCACGAAACGGAAGCACTACGGAGTGCTTTCGTGGGGTTCCGTTCCGTGCTTCCATTCCGCAAAAAGATAGAACTTGTCCTATCTTTTTGCGGAAAGGACGGATCGCAGACCCCATTCAAGTGAATGGGTCCACGATCCACATGAGGCTGGCCGACCGTCGTGCCCGTGCATTGCGGACCGCAATTTGAGGTCCACAGCACGGACACGGCCATCACACGTTCGTGTGAAAGAGACCTAAGAGTGAGGTATTTTAGCCTGCATATGTAGTGTTGTGATTTTTCCTGTATGCTGCAGTGTAAGGCCTCATGCACACGACCGTTGTGTGCATCCGCGGCCGTTGTTCCGTTTTCCGTTTTTTTTTTTTTTTACTTTCAATGGGTCCGTGAAAAAATCGAAAAATGCACCGTTTGGCTTCCGCGTCCGTGATCCGTTTTTCCAGTCAGTCCTATTTTTTTCACGGACAACGGTTCACGGACCCATTCAAGTCAATGGGTCCCTGAAAAATCACGGATGCACACAAGATAGTCATCCGCGTTCTTGATCCGTGTCCGTGATCTGTGTCCGTTTTTCCTATCATTTTCAATGCAAACTTGACTCCAAAAATCAAGGAAGACCCACGGAAGAAAAAACGGTCACGGATCACGGAACAACGGAAATCCGTTTTGCGGACCGCAAAAAAAAACGGTCGTGTGCATGAGGCCTTACACAAATGACAATCTAGTAACACAGCATTGATACTGTTAGGCAAACATCATCACCACAACAAAAACAAATCAACATCTCTATTTAAATAATAACTCCCTAAGGTGAAAGCTATAGAGCTCTAACCATAAGGGAGTCCTTATCCTTAGCCAACAGAGATGATGCACGCTCAAAAACTATGTCTGATACCAGTACAAATCTCTTTGTACACAAGGGCAATAGGTACACAGATTACCGTATGTAGATCTTTTTGAAAATCTAAATGGGGAATTCCTAACATCCTGTTGCCATTGATTGCACAAGTGGAAGATATATTTTGGCAGTGTAGCGTCTCCTATTAGAAAGGTTTGGAATTCCCCATTTAATTTGTGCCATATTAAGTGACTGAGGGTTATTAAATATGCACACATACAGTTGCAAGAAAAAGTATGTGAACCCTTTGGAATGATATGGATTTCTGCACAAATTGGTCATAAAATGTGATCTGATCTTCATCTAAGTCACAACAATAGACAATCACAGTCTGCTTAAACTAATAACACACAAAGAATTAAATGTTACCATGTTTTTATTGAACACACCATGTAAACATTCACAGTGCAGGTGGAAAAAGTATGTGAACCCTTGGATTTAATAACTGGTTGAACCTCCTTTGGCAGCAATAACTTCAACCAAACGTTTCCTGTAGTTGCAGATCAGACTTGAATGGCTTAGGCCTCTTTCACACGACCGTTGTGTGCACCCGTGGCCGTTGTGCCGTTTTCCGTTTTTTTTTCGCGGACCCCATGACTTTCAATAGGTCCGTGGAAAAAACGGAAAATGCACCGTTTTGCAGCCGCATCCGAGATCCGTGTTTCCTGGCCGTGAAAAAAATATGACCTGTCCTATTTTTTTCACGGCCAACGGTTCACGGACCCATTCAAGTCAATGGGTCCATGAAAGAACACGGATGCACACAAGATTGGCATCCGTGTCCGTGATCCGTGGCCGTAGGTTACTTTTTATACAGACGGATCCGAAGATCCGTCTGCATAAAAGCTTTTTCATAGCTGAGTTTTCACTTCGTGAAAACTCAGAACCGACAGTATATTCTAACACAGAAGCGTTCCCATGGTGATGGGGACGCTTCTAGTTAGAATACACTACAAACTGTGTACAAGACTGCCCCCTGCTGCCTGGCAGCACCCGATCTCTTACAGGGGGCCGTGATCAGCACAATTAACCCCTTCAGGTGCGGCACCTGAATGGGTTAATTGTACTATCATATCCCCCTGTAAGAGATCAGGGCTGCCAGGCAGCAGGGGGCAGACCCTCCCCCCCTCCCCAGTTTGAATATCATTGGTGGCCAGTGCGGCCCCCCCCCTCTATTGTAATAATAGGTTGGTGGCCAGTGCGGCCCCCCCCCTCCCTCTATTGTAATTATTCGTTGGTGGCACAGTGTGCGCCCCCCCCCCCTCCCTCCCTCTATTGTAATAATTCGTTGGTGGCACAGTGTGCGCCCCCCATCGGCCCCCCCTCCCTCTATAGCATTAACAACATTGGTGGCCAGTGTGCGGCCTCCCTTTTCCCCTTTCCCCATCATTGGTGGCAGCGGAGTTCCGATCGGAGTCCCAGTTTAATCGCTGGGGCTCCGATCGGTAACCATGGCAACCAGGACGCTACTACAGTCCTGGTTGCCATGATTACTTAGCAATAGTACAATAGTAGAAGATTCATACTTACCTGCTGGTGGCTGCTGCGATGTTCGTGTCCGGCCGGGAGCTCCACCTACTGGTAAGTGACAGGGTCTGTGCGGCGCATTGCTAAATGAACTGTCACTTACCAGTAGGAGGAGCTCCCGGCCGGACACGAACATCGCAGCTCCCAGGTAAGTATGAATCTTTTACTATTGTACTATTGCTAGTAACCCGCTGCCACCAATGATCGGGGGGGGGAGATGGGAGGCCGCACACTGGCCACCAATGTTGTTAATGCTATAGAGGGAGGGGGGGCCGATGGGGGGCGCACACTGTGCCACCAACGATTTATTACAATAGAGGGAGGAAGGGGGGGGGCGCACACTGTGCCACCAACGATTTATTACAATAGAGGGAGGAAGGGGGGGGGGGGCGCACACTGTGCCACCAACGATTTATTACAATAGAGGGAGGAAGGGGGGGGGGGCGCACACTGTGCCACCAACGAATTATTACAATAGAGGGAGGAAGGGGGGGGGGCCGCACTGGCCACCAATGATATTCAAACTGGGGAGGGGGGGGGGGGGGTCTGCCCCCTGCTGCCTGGCAGCCCTGATCTCTTACAGGGGGATATGATAGTACAATTAACCCCTTCAGGTGCGGCACCTGAGGGGTTAATTGTGCTGATCACGGCCCCCTGTAAGAGATCGGATGCTGCTAGGCAGCAGGGGGCAGTCATGTACACAGTTTGTAGTATATTCTAACTAGAAGCGTCCCCATCACCATGGGAACGCCTCTGTGTTAGAATATACTGTCGGAAATGAGGTTTCACGATCTAACTCATATCCGACAGTATATTCTAACATAGAGGCGTTCCCATGGTGATGGGGACGCTTCAAGTTAAAATATACCATCGGATTGGAGAAAACTCCGATCCGATGGTATAAAAGGGACTCCAGACTTTACATTGAAAGTCAATGGGGACGGATCCGTTTGAAATGGCACCATATTGTGTTAACGTCAAACGGATCCGTCCCCATTGACTTGCATTGTAATTCAGGACGGATCCGTTTGGCTCCGCACGGCCAGGCGGACACCAAAACGACTTTTTTTTCATGTCCGAGGATCCTCCAAAAATCAAGGAAGACCCACGGACGAAAAAACGGTCACGGATCACGGAAAAACGGGACCCCGTTTTGCGGACCGTGAAAATATACTGTCGTGTGCAATAAGCCTTAAACAGAAGAAATTACGCCTTCTGGAGTGGCCCAGTCAGAGTCCTAACCTCAACCCGATTAAGATGCTGTGGCATGACCTCAAGAAAGCGATTCACACCAGACATCCCAAGAATATTGCTGAGCTGAAACAGTTCTGTAAAGAGGAATGGTCAAGAATTACTCCTGACCGTTGTGCACGTCTGATCTGCAACTACAGGAAACGTTTGGTTGAAGTTATTGTAGCAATGTTTAAAGTAAAACTAACCTTTCACACAACTGTATGTTAAACTGTTCTAAAAGCTGTATAATTAATTTTTGTAATGTACTTTTTTACCATTTTACAGACAAAGCAGGCAGCTGAAGCTCAGGGTTTATATAGCACTGTGGACTGCTGATATGATGTCAGTGGTGTACAGGTGGACAAATTCCACTGTACTGCTGGAATAGGGCCCTCAGTGAGCGCTGTACTGGTAGGTTCACACATCGCTGCTCCTGCCTTCTCCCCTCAGCTGAAGCCTCACATAGCACATTAGTGCAGGTGCATTTTTACCTGTATGAACGCATTTGAAAATGCTCTATTAACCTCTGCGTGCACCACAATCTATGTATGTGAATAGTGCGGTGTAACTGTATGAAGCAGGCTCAAAAGCTAAGGCAGATGTTGGCTGTCACTCAGTCAGAGTGGCAGAGACCAGAGGTAGTTTCGATCCCCGTCATTTAACCCCCTCAGATGCGTAGTCAATAGTGACCGTGGCATCTGAATGGTTAAACAGAGAGAGGGGGCTCCAATCGGTCGATATGACATTCTGGGGCCTTGTGAAGGATTCCAGGCCTGCCATAGTAAGATGCCTGTTAAGCCTTGACTGTTGCATTGCTTAACATGAGTCCTGTCAAAATCCCATAGACTGCAATAGTATTCTATTGCAGTCTATGGTACAAGTGATCAGAGGACCCTAAGGAGACTAAAAATTACAAGTAAACATAAGTATATCCTATTGGCTTACATACATGGCACAAAAATATTGTGCCATTTGGCTAGCAGGAATGATCAAAGACTACAGTGGACAGAATTGTAAATCCTCTGTATTCCACAGTGGTGCATTCCTCCACTTGCTCTTACCCCTGTTAGCAATGATTGATGGTCTGCCTTGCTACAGCCAGTTATCAATTGCTGCTGAAATTGAGCTGCTTTAAAGGTTATGTACACCTTTGGGGGCAATTTTTTTAAATTATTGAATTATACTTATTTTGAGCTAAAAATAATTTTTTCAATTGGTTTTTATTAACAATATGGAATCTTTTTTTCTGTACACAGCTGACATGCTCTACTAGCTGCCTGTGGATTTTTTGTCCTTTCCGTCATCTGAGGAGCAGACAGACTCCTTATCTCTGCTCTCTGACCTTATAAACATTCTAGCACTCATTATACACACTCATTATAGCTCAATCCTTATCTTACTGATAAGAATGTGGCTTAAATAAGTGTTTGACCTCTCAGTAGTTTAGAAATAAGGGTAATTAGATGACCGAAAGTGAAAGTACCAGTCACACAGAAAAACAGTTAACCCTTTGTAAGGCTACTTTCACACTAGCGTTCGGGGCTCCGCTTGTGAGTTCCGTTTGAAGGCTCTCACAAGCGGCCCTGAACGGATCCGTCCAGCCCTAATGCATTCTGAATGGATGCGGATCCGCTCAGAATGCATCAGTTTGGCACCGTTTGTCCTCCGCTCAGCAGGCGGACACCTGAACGCAGCTTGCAGCGTTCGGGTGTCCGCCTGGCCGTGCGGAGGCAAACGGATCCGTCCAGACTTACAATGTAAGTCAATGGGGACGGATCCGTTTGAATTTGACACTATATGGCTCAATTTTCAAACGGATCCGTCTCCCATTGACTTTCAATGTAAAGTCAAAACGGATCCGTTTGCATTATCATGAACAAAAAAAAAAAAAATTATTATTATTATTTTTTTTTTGTTCATGGTAATGCAAACGGATCCGTTCTAAACGGATCTAAGCGTTTGCATTATAGGTGCGGATCCATCTGTGCAGATACCAGACAGATCCGCACCTAACGCAGGTGTGAAAGTAGCCTTACTGAACAGCTCAATACTTTTAATAAAGACCAATTGAAATATGATTTTTAGCTAAAAATAGTTAAATGCAATCATAAAAAAATTTGACTCCAAAGGTGTACATAGCCTTTAAGTCCTTATTTTGCTTTATACATTGTGCACTATACAGTAAGAATACTATTCTAATATTCACACTCGGATCCCAAAATCAGACCTCTGATAAGCCCCTACTAACTCTCCAGTGTATGCTTAAAGGGGTTCTCCGGGAAACTAAACTAAATTAAAAAAAGAAATATTATGTCATAGTAAAAACATTCATAAGTACCTTTATTTATCAAAAGAAGCTCGTTTTTTCCTAGGGATTTATAATTGTGGGACCCTAAAATGGCTGCCATCAAGTCATTGCGTCAGAAACATGTCCTAGATTGCCCAGTACACTCACTAGGACGGGCTGCGTCGACACCAGCAGCTCGAGACACTGTAACAGCTACTTCATGGTTGAGCTCACTGCTAGTGAGACGTGAACGCGCATATTAGAGCATGCGCACTGTGCTTAGGCAGTTCCCAGTGAAGAGGAAAGGAGAAAACAGTTTCCTGGAGACTGTGTTTGCGATCCATCTCAGGCACCTGGCAGGGCTCGGAAGCGGCAATTTTAAAAGGAATCTACTCTTATCACAGTTTGTACTGAGCCCTGTCAGCCTGACAGGAGTGAGGGAGGCCGGCTACATTGTCACAAATCATTTCTCTGCGGCAGAGTTTTCGGCTCTGTGCTGTGATCTGTCAGCCTGACAGGAGTGAGGGAGGCCGGCTACATCGTCAGCTGCTGGCTGTGTAAGCTAGTAATGTTAGGCAACTTTCTGAGGGTATTTATCAGAAACTGAACTTTCCTTGTCACAAAGCTCTCAAAACAAATGGTATGTAAATCATTATAATCAGTGATGAGCGGCAGGGGCAATATTCGAATTTGCGATATTTCGCGAATAGTTGGGCCAATATTCGTGAATTCGAGAACTCGAGACTTCCAGTTATTATTTTCTTGATTGTGAAAATCGGAAAATCTGCGATTAAAACAAAATTTGCAATACGAAAATTAGCGATCAACACTACTCCTAAAGTCAAAGATATTGCAGCCTTCTCATTGGCCCACAAGCAAGAAGCAGTGAGGGATCATGGGTACTGATGAAAAAAAATCTAGAATATTCCCGATTACAAAGATATAGCACTATATTGCAGATATTCGCAAATTCTCAAAGTGCCAATATTCGCGATAAAAATTTGCGATTAGAATATTCGCGATCAACACTAATTATAATCCATTAAAGAAGAATTATATATAGATTACTAGACTGTACTGTGTCTGTACATTTATTTATATAAGTTTCTCTATATTGTAGGAGAGTCCCCGGGATAATAATGGACGGACGATACGTGCCACCAGAGGTCCTGGCCTCGGTGGAGTAAGAATCGGATCATTGCGTTTACAGCGGTGAATGCTGCTGCCGCAGCGTGTCCAGGCCGGTTCTTACTGGGAACAGGTAAAGAGCAGGGTGGGTGCCTGTTCCCCACGGCCAGCCCAGGTTTTTGTTGGAGCTGGGCCTTTGAAGAACCAACCTGCTAAAGAGCAGGGTGGGGTGTGTCTTGCTGTGCTGGAGATTTCCACAGACAGAGTCAGTGCTGGTGAAGGAGAGTCTGGGCGCAGCACACATTGAAGGAAAGCCCTGGGACCTGTGGGGCTACTAGCCAAAGGGGCTCTGGCCTGAGGGACACAAAGGCAGGTAGCCTAGAAGCCTGCAGGAGTGGTGTGGTCTGTCCAGAAACAAGGTGACTCAAACCTGCTTTTTATTTTCTATGGAAGGACTTTTGTTCTATGTACTATGTGGATATGCACCTGTGTGGTCTGCACATTGCCTGTTATGCCTTTGGTGTGAATAAAGTCACTGTGTATCACAAAGACTGTCTGTGATTGCCTCAATACTGCCACCGCTACCGTAGCCTACCGCGAGCATATCCCCACAATATACATTACATATATTTGTAAGGCTGTGTTCACATAACCATCACACAAGCAGTTGTCGCTCCCTCTCTACAAACACATATTTATATTGTGCTGTATTCACATAAACATTTTGTTTTCTGTCCTTCTGATCCGTCAGAGATTCGTTATTTTGGATGGGAGAAAAACTCCTTCACTTTTCTCCCATCCAAAATAACGGATCTCTGACAAAACTTACTAAAACGGATACAAAATAACCACAACGGATGCTCAAATAAGAGAATTTTTTTTTATTCTGTTCTTCTGACAGACAGGTTCTTTTAAAGGAATCAACTATTGGGCCGAATATTAGTAGAAACTAATATACCTGATCTTATCAATCAAAGTGCAGAGTACGAGGCAATTGCAGAGAGCAGAGCCTCTAGGTATATTTGCATATATTAAAACTTAATTTTTCTCAGCAATGCAGGCACATATGAACATAGGACCAACACAGATGTCTTCAGCTGCCAAGCGCACATATAACAGGTCAGCCAGTGTCATAGGTACAAAACTGCTGACAGATGTCCTTTAAGATGCAGGTAGAGAACTTCCTAATGTATTTAAAAAAATAATTGCCTTTGTGCTCGGATCGGCTCATGCTGAGAGGGTACCCTACCTAAGCCTATACTCCACCCCCCCAACCTAGAAGCAGCAGAGTTATGCCGGAACTGCTTATCGAAGGGTAGCCTAAAGGGGGCTACCCCAATGATGAGACCTGAAAGAAGGGAGGGCTCCTGGGTGGGTTGAAATCGTTCGAACCGACAAGTGGGGGGAGGAGGGCCAGGTTTAAATAGTGAACGCCCCGCCTCCCCTCACACAAATACGGCACTCTTAATTGCCTACCACTTGTGCTCGGATCGGCTCATGCTGAGAGGGTACCCTACCTAAGCCTATACTCCACCCCCCCCAACCTAGAAGCAGCAGAGTTATGCCGGAACTGCTTATCGAAGGGTAGCCTGAAGGGGCCAAAAGAACCATGCATAGGAGTTTGAAAACTAGATAACAGAAACTACAGACCAAAACTCGAAAGCCAATGATATTTCGTATAAGGATCCGGGATATTACGCATGGAACACGTGGAACTGCGACGACCCAAATGTTTGATGACATGTACTGGCACCTTATGCATGGACGCCGCTGCTGCCGTGCCCATGCGGAAGGAATGTCCTGTGATCCAGCGAGGACCGACCCCTGAACCTGTCAACTAACCTGAATGTACGTAAGAAAGGCCGCGGTGGTTAGCCGGGCATTGCCTAGTTCGAGTACGGGAGAACATGCCGCTTGGACTAAATACTACGCAGCCAAGCCTTCAAGGCCTGCCCGGACACCATCTGCTGTCCGTGGGAAAGTATCTGACCGCCACTGATTGCCCCGGCCGTGACGTCTTGGACGAGGCCAAGGTGAGGACATAGATGGACCCGCGCCGGATGAGCTGACCTTTCCGCAAGCACCCAGCCAGCGTATTGGTGCCCATGAGCTCGCCTGACCTGAGGAATCCATGGAAAGCCAGGTACAAGGCTGTTTCTACCAGAGCGCTAACCTGCGGCCCGAACGGTTTGCCCCTGCAGTTTGCCTGTCACGGCCTGAACAAGCTACCGGTAAATGGCTGACGCCCATGTCATTTCACAACAGACATCTTGCGCAAACCCTTCAACGCCGCTTTGATCGGGTGGGCGGAGAAGAGTGACGGTAGGTCCGGATGTAGCCTGTACCAATGGTGCTGAATACCTGCCATGTATAGTTAACAATGCTATAGGACAGGTTTAATTGAGAGTGGCAAAAACCCCGACAAAGCCCAATAGGTGAGTGATAGGTCCCCGGCCAGCAGCCGGGTAGGTGTTCTCATATCTCTGAAACAGGCGCCAAGCTGTCTTGTAAGCCCTCAGAGTGTTACTGGCCAAGGAATTGGCCATCAGTCTCTTAGCTATGGTGAGATGGGAGACTAGTCCCAGCGCAGCCGGGCCTGGTGAGGAATTATTATTATTATTTTATTTATTTTTTACCTCCATGCGTGAGAGACTCTAATGGCGGAGTCCTGTGTGTAAACCTAAAGCGGAGAAGCCATGCGCGAGAGACCAATGGAGCCATGCGTGAGAGACTAATGGCGGAGTCATATGTGTAAAACTAAAACGGAGAAGCTCTGCGTGAGGGACTCTAATGGCGGAGTCATATGTGTAACCTAAAACGGAGAAGCCATGCGTGCGAGACTCTAATGGCGGAGTCATATGTGTAACCTAAAACGGAGAAGCCATGCGTGAGAGACTCTAATGGCGGAGTCATATGTGTAAACCTAAAACGGAGTAGCCATGCGTGAGAGATTCTAATGGCGGAGTCATATGTGCCAACCTAAAATGGAGAAGCCAGGCGTGAGAGACTCTAATGGCGGAGTCATATGTGTAAACCTAAAACGGAGAAGCCATGCGTGAGAGACTCTAATGGCGGAGTCATATGTGTAACCTAAAACGGGGAAGCCATGCGTGAGACTCTAATGGCGGAGACATATGTGTGAACCTAAACGGAGAAGCCATGCGTGAGAGACTAATGGCGGAGTCATATGTGTAACCTAAAACGGAGAAGCCATGCGTGAGAGACTCTAATGGCGGAGTCATATGTGTAAAACTAAAACGGAGAAGCTCTGCGTGAGGGACTCTAATGGCGGAGTCATATGTGTAAAACTAAAACGGAGAAGCCATGCGTGCGAGACTCTAATGGCGGAGTCATATGTGTAACCTAAAACGGAGAAGCCATGCGTGAGAGACTCTAATGGCGGAGTCATATGTGTAAACCTAAAACGGAGAAGCCAGGCGTGAGAGACTCTAATGGCGGAGTCATATGTGTAAACCTAAAACGGAGAAGCCATGCGTGAGAGACTCTAATGGCGGAGTCATATGTGCCAACCTAAAACGGAGAAGCCAGGCGTGAGAGACTAATGGTGGAGTCGTATGTGTAAAACTCACACGGAGAAGCCATGCGTGAGAGACTCTAATGGCGGAGTCATATGTGTAACCTAAAACGGAGAAGCCATGCGTGAGAGATTCTAATGGCAGATCCGTATGTGTAAACCTAAAACGGAGAAGCCATGCATGAGAGACTCTAATGGCGGATCCGTATGTGTAAAACTAACACGGAGAAGCCATGCGTGAGAGACTCAAAAATGTATTTTTTTTATTTTTTATTTATTTATTTATTTATTTATTTTTTGACTATCAACCACTTAAGCAGCTCCCGTATGGGCACAGCTCTGAGTACGAGCATGAAGAGCATGGTATAACGCAGATCACCTGCACGGACTAACTAACATCTTGTGCCTAAATAACCCCCTTGGAACCTTATGTACGGCCGGCAGCAGGAAGCCAGCCACCGCCTATGATCTGCTCCCCCTGACCGAGCCTAGTACTCCTTCCCCTGATCCCTGCCTACCTAACAGCACGGCGGCCCGTGCCAGACTTTATTGAAGATGAGGAGCCTTACCCCCCAGCCGCGTGGGGAGCTCACGCTGCTCCCTGGCAGAATGCACCAGTGCGGGGGAGCCCCCCTCCTCAGCTAGGGCCGACCCACCGCCGGCTGGAAACTCGTACCACGTGGGGAGCAGCGCCACTCCCTGGCAATGTGCACCGGATCAGAGGGAGCCCTTCCTTTACCGTGGGCCCGGCCCCCGCTGGTTTGAAGAGTGTGCCGCGTGAGGAGCCGCACAGCTCCCTGGCATTGTGTGCCGGTGCGGGAGTGCCCCCCCCTCACCTAGGGGCTGGTTATTGTGACTGGAACCCGCTGGGAGACTGAAGCCTAACTGGACCTACCTGTGACCGTGAAGGCTGACCTCCCAGGCCGTGGCTGACCCACGTGCGTAGTCGTGACGCAACTACCCGTAGATGCCCACCCAGTGCCTGTAGTTAACGGGAGTGCGACCGAGTCTGTGGATGTGACCGACTACCCCCTGTAGTCGTGAGGGGACCCTACATCGAGAGTAGCGGTAACGGACCATCGCCTGTAGATGTGGTAGTATTACCTCATGAGACTAATGCCTGCAGTCGTGGCTGGTCTTAATAATGAGTCTGTAGTCGTAACGGATTTGTGCCTGCAGTCGTGGCAGGGCTTTAGAGCGGGTCTGTAGTCGTGACAGACTGATGCCTGCAGTCGTGGCAGGACTTTATAACGAGTCTGTAGTCGTGACAGACTGATGCCTGCAGTCGTGGCAGGGCTTTATAACGGGTCTGTAGTCGTGACAGACTGATGCCTGCAGTCGTGGCAGGACTTTATAACGAGTCTGTAGTCGTGACAGACTGATGCCTGCAGTCGTGGCAGGGCTTTATAACGGGTCTGTAGTCGTGACAGACTGATGCCTGCAGTCGTGGCAGGACTTTATAACGAGTCTGTAGTCGTGACAGACTGATGCCTGCAGTCGTGGCAGGACTTTATAACGAGTCTGTAGTCGTGACAGACTGATGCCTGCAGTCGTGGCAGGGCTTTATAACGGGTCTGTAGTCGTGACAGACTGATGCCTGCAGTCGTGGCAGGACTTTATAACGAGTCTGTAGTCGTGACAGACTGATGCCTGCAGTCGTGGCAGGGCTTTATAACGGGTCTGTAGTCGTGACAGACTGTTGCCTGCAGTCGTGGCAGGGCTTTAGAGCGGGTCTGTAGTCGTGACAGACTGATGCCTGCAGTCGTGGCAGGGCTTTATAAGGAGTCTGTAGTCGTGACAGACCTGGCAAAGCAACATTCCTATCTATACCATTATATATATATATATATATATATATATATATATATATATATATATATATATAAATAATTTTTTTTTTTTTTTTTTTTACCCCCACCAAAGGCCACGACTGTAGGCGCCACCCTGTAAGAGATGCGCCAGAGGCCTGGACATAATAGTCCACCATCCCCCGTCCCCCAAGCCTATGCAGGAGAAAAGAGGGGGTTGGCCCCCGCATGCACCACCCCTGACTCACCTGGCGGCCATGACAGCCACGAACCCCACAGTATCGTAAGTTAGCCCACCACCTGTGGACCTGAATAACCAAGGACAGACGTGTGAGTGAGCCCACGCCGGCTGGGCGACCCTTCACTCATGCCACCGCTCCCTAGCTAACCACCGGATTATTGTGACTGCGCCCGAACCAACCCCCTGACTGACCGTATGGGCTTACGGGCGGCCCGGCTGCGTGCGCAAAGTGACGTGGCCAGCCCTCCTCCTTGAAGCCCCAGCCCCCCTCCTTGAAGCCCTCTTTATATTTGATCCTTGAACATATTCCAAATTTATTTAAAAAATTATTTTTTTTTTTTTTTTTTTTTTTTTTTTTATACTCCTGCCTTAGTACCTAGCCACTGTGCCTGAGCAGAGGAGCCCTGCACCAGGACTGCAGTACCAGTATGGGCCTGTAGGTGTCTCCCTCTATCAGTCAGGACCTGCTGGAGCGCAGCAAGCCAGTGATTCCCTTCTAGGTTAGAATTAACCATTGAAATCCTAACTTGTTATACAGTGCACATGTCTGAGTATCTGCTTATCTCGTCTTGCCTGAGTTTGGCGCAGTAAAGAAGACGAGTTTATTCTGCAGCGGATTCCTAGCCTTGACTGAAAGTCACATAAGCATGTCCACCTTCACTGCCTCGCTAATTGTAATTACCAGGAGAACGTGCATCAGGATCGGCTGTGAGGGATTTGCGCTCCGCCATGTGGAACATTGCATCCCGTGCCCACCGCTATCGACTATTTGTACAGGGAAAGCCGCGGCGTATTAATCGCCTATAGGTTTCGGCTTCCGCCCCCTGATCCTGCAGCTGGACCTCCGCTTACTGATTGCAGCTAATGAATAGATCCCTGTGTGAGCGGACGGCGTTTTCCTCTACGGCGGAACGTTCTGATACGGGAGTGAGTGATATATAACGCTGCGTCGTGGAGCCGACGGCCGGCGTGACCGATGCTCAGGGTATGCGAGCGGACGTCGGGACCCATCGCTGCTGAGCCACAGGTGAGGGGTGCCCGCCTGGGGGACGCTGCATGTGGGAGCGGGGGTGCTTAGCGCAGGGCCTGGAGCGGATCGGGGTGCCTGTCTCGGGGTGCCGGAAGCGATCAGGAGTGCGGGCAGTCTCCAGCGCAGCTGGGGACCGGCGGCACGCTCGGCAGCCCCACATGTTATAAATAGCGAGACGGGTGTGCAAGTCACCCTGCCTACCTAATCACCGTAGCGACGAGCCCGACGCAGCCGATCCCCCGATCCTCCAGTGACGCACGCCCTTCTCTGGCACCAACCCACAAGCCGATTCGAAATCGTTCGAACCGACAAGTGGGGGGAGGAGGGCCAGGTTTAAATAGTGAACGCCCCGCCTCCCCTCACACAAATACGGCACTCTTAATTGCCTACCACTTAACATAGGATTTAGATTTTTTTCAATGAAATCCATGTATAGTAAATTATTTTTATTTACATAGTTTCTTCCTGTAGTGCATGGAGTTATTTTATGGAAGCTATGTTTGTGTACATTATGGTTCTGTTGGCCACCATGAATGTGCCTCTATCCATTTCCTTCGGGCCTCATAACTGTGATGTCCATATTTCAGCTCCCCTATACTCTAAAAGGAGACACGTACAGTACAGACCAAAAGTTTGTACACACCTTCTCATTCAAAGAGTTTTCTTTATTTTCATGACTATGAAAATTGTAGATTCACACTGAAGGCATCAAAACTATGAATTAACACATGTGGAATTATATACATAACAAACAAGTGTGAAACAACTGAAAATATGTCATATTCTAGGTTCTTTAAAGTAGACACCTTTTGCTTTGATTCTTTGATTACTGCTTTGCACACTCTTGGCATTCTCTTGATGAGCTTCAAGAGGTAGTCCCCTGAAATGGTTTTCACTTCATAGATGTGCCCTGTCAGGTTTAATAAGTGGGATTTCTTGCCTTATAAATGGGGTTGGTCCATCAGTTGCGTTGAGGAGAAGTCAGGTGGATACACAGCTGATAGTCCTACTGAATAGACTGTTAGCTGCTTTTTTCTTGCCATAAAACAAATTCTAAGTAAAGAAAAACAAGTGGCCATCATTACTTTAAGAAATGAAGGTCAGTCAGTCAGCCAAAAAATTGGGAAAACTTTGAAAGTACGGGCTATTTGACCATGAAGGAGAGTGATGGGGTGCTGCGCCAGATGACCTGGCCTCCACAGTCACCGGACCTGAACCCAATCGAGATGGTTTGGGGTGAGCTGGACCGCAGAGTGAAGGCAAAAGGGCCAACAAGTGCTAAGCATCTCTGGGAACTCCTTCAAGACTGTTGGAAGACCATTTCAGGTGACTACCTCTTGAAGCTCATCAAGAGAATGCCAAGAGTGTGCAAAGCAGTAATCAAAGCAAAAGGTGGCTACTTTGAAGAACCTAGAATATGACATATTTTCAGTTGTTTCACACTTGTTTGTTATGTATATAATTCCACATGTGTTAATTCATAGTTTTGATGCCTTCATAGTCAGGAAAATAAAGAAAACTCTTTGAATGAGAAGGTGTGACCAAACTTTTGGTCTGTACTGTATAAAAATGCATATTTTGCACTTTTAGATCACCAGTCTCACAGCTGATTGCAATAACCAATAGGCAGCCTATGGATTGGTTACAGGAAGCAATAACTTGTTTGGGAGTGCTTAATTATAATGCCATGAATAGAAAATGCTCTAACATTACACAATGATAGTTTGTTGTTGGAGGACACTACTACGCCTTTTAGTTACCGTAATATTACACAACCACTCTTATTATCCTCTTCTATTCATTCAAGGCTTAACGTTCAAGGCTGGAACATACCAACTCGTTCTACGTCTCTTGTGGCCAATTTTTCTTATGACCATAACAACAACCCCGATGAGCCTAAAGTATGCAAAACACTCAAGATAAGCCCATGAAAGGGAAGTTACTCCCCTACATCAGTTGGAAAAACAGATGTCACATATAACAAAACAGTGAAATGGATGATGAATAGGCATGTATAGAGTTTTAGAAGAATGTCAGAAGCAGAAATTCCAAGGAAATGGTTTTAACATGAAAAAATATCATAAGAAATCCTGCCATTGTTATATTATTTCCTGATATGTTTGCTGGAAAGAAATTTGACTAGATACAGTATCTTCATGAGTCTTCTTAGGTCAGACAGAATTAATTCCATGTGTCAATCAGTTCCCTTAGAACTCAAGTTATAACTTTTTTTAGTGCCATTTATGGGTTGTTTGCTGTCACATTTCCTACTTCCTGTCATGGTCTCTAACATGACAGGTGTCAGAAGATCTAAGAGACTGGCTGCACGTGATGTGATCTGACAGCCTCTTTGGTTTCACTTGTTTTCAGTGTTGTTGCTGGTAATGACCACACCTCTTGTCTCAGGTGTAGCTTAGTGTTCATTCCAACTCCTCTATTTAGTCTGGCTTCACCCATCATGCTATGCAGTTGATAGCTTCAGTTTGGTATTGGAAGTGCTGGTGTGTGGCCCTTTTCTGAGTTCCTGCTCGTTCATTTACTTCAGAAGTTGGGTGTTACTTCCCTTTTGTATTTTGTTGTTTCCCCTCTGTCCTTTGTTACTAGGCCTCAGGGAGACGCTGGTTCTTTCATAAGGGAAGGAAGGGGCCATTTCAAGCCGAGACAAAACTCCAGGGCAATTCAGGGATTCCGGGGTCTTAGGTTACAGTGTATAAACATTCCTACCCTCAAGGTCCGTTCATACAGATGGGAGTCAGGGCTAGGATTGGGGTTTCCATAGGGGTGTCCCTTTCCCTTTTCCTGGCTTAGTGTCATGGTCCCTCAGGTGACTAATGTCAGAAAAATCAAGGAGATTGGCTGAGCGTGGAGGAATCTAACAGCCTCCTTGATTTCTCTTGATTCAGTGTTGATAGGGTTAATGACCACTTCCCTTTTCTCAGCTGTTGCTCAGTGGTCATCACTTCTACCCTTTATAGTCTCACCCCACCCTTCTGACTATGCGGTTGATTGCTTCATTTGGGTTTGGCTGAGCTGGTGTGAGATCCTCTCTGGTGTTCCTGTTCTTCCATCTCTACAGATGTTAAGTGTCACGTTTGTTTGTATTTGTTATGTTCCCTGTTGCTGTATCTGGCCTGAGAAAGATATTTCTATTCATCCATCTGGGGAGGAATGGGTTATTTCTGGTCCTATACTTATTCCACGGCCTTATAAGGAAATCATGGATTAGATATCCTGCTTATGAATATTCCTACCTTCAAGGTCTATTCATATTGATAGGTAGTCAGGTCCCAGATTAGGGTTGTCTAGGAGGTGACCTGTTTCTTCCCTAGTTTCCAGGCCCAGTTACTGTTACCTTTTCCCCCTGTGTTCAGTGTGGAGTCGTCCCCCCCCCCCATCACTGATCGTGACATTATCAACCGCCACAAAAAATGCCATTTCGCTCAGGTCAGTGCAGCTATGGATCCTATGTCTGTACTGGTCGAACAGCTGCATGGACTGTCTTTGGAGGTAGCTGACCTCCGCGCGACAGTCTTACGGATTCAGAGACCACAGGCGGCTGATTCCAATGATGGGTACCAGGCCTGCCCTGAACCTAAGGTTGCCCCCCCGGTCAGATTTTCTGGGGGTAGTGACAATTTTATTCGGTTCAGGGAATCGTGTAAATTGTACTTTAAGCTGCGTCAATACTCTTCTGGGGATGAGTGTCAACGTGTGGGTATGATCATTTCTTTGCTTAAAGAGGACCTTTCACCTGTATAAACTATGTGAACTGAGTATGCTGCCATATAGAGCGGCGCCCGGGGATCTCACTGCACTTACTGTTATCCCCGGGCGCCGCTCCGTTCTCCCATTATAGGCTCCGGTACCTTTGCTTTTTAAGTTATAGTAGGCGGGTCTTCCCTTGTCCTGTGGGCGTCTCCTTCTCCTAGGCTGCAGCGCTGGCCAATCGCAGCGCACAGCTCACAGCCTGAGAGGTTTTTTTCTCCCAGGCTGTGAGCTGTGCGCTGCGATTGGCCAGCGCTGCAGCCTAGGAGAAGGAGACGCCCACAGGACAAGGGAAAACCCGCCTACTATAACTTAAAAAGCAAAGGTACCGGAGCCTATAATGGGAGAACGGAGCGGCGCCCGGGGATAATAGTAAGTGCAGTGAGATCCCCGGGTGCCGCTCTATATGGCAGCATACTTAGTTCACATAGTTTATACAGGTGAAAGGTCCTCTTTAAGGATGATGCACAGTCTTGGGCTTTTTCTCTGCCGACCAGATCACTGTCCTTCCAGTCAGTAGATGAATGTTTTAGAGCCTTGGGTCTTTTTTATGATGACCCGGATCGGATCTCTCAGGCTGAGACCAAGTTACGTGGTTTACGGCAGGGAGAACGCTCCGCAGAGATCTATTGCTCTGAATTTAGGAGATGGGCTACGGATACGGAGTGGAATGATCCTGCTCTGCATAGCCAGTTCTGTCAGGGTCTATCTAAGAGGCTGCAGGACGCGTTGACTTTTCATGAAAAACCTGAGTCATTGGAAGCAGCCATGTCACTTGCTGTACGTCTGGATAGACGCCTGAAGGGGAGATCTAAGGGTCAAATAAAGTGGCGGCTTCCTTTGACACTTATGGTAAAGAGACACCTGTGGTTACGCTTGTGAGGAGTCTATGCAGTTGGAGGGAGCTACTCCTGGGACTGCTGGTAAGAGCTCTGGTCATATGAAGGGAGTCTGTTTTTGTTGTGGAAAAATATTTGTCCTTACATTCAGCGTCAAGGTGTAAACAAAACAAAAAAAATGCTTAATCCCCAAATTACTATTGGTGGTGTGGGTGGGGAGCAAGAAAACTTACTTTTGTCATTTACTGGTAGTACCCGATTTCTCCTGTCTGTCGAGGTGGCACTAGAGTCCAAAACTGTGGAAATCAAGGTATTTATCGACAGTGCCTGGGGTTAACCTGATTGATGGACAGTTTGTTTGTATTTATGGGTTGACTACTAGTGCACTAGAGAAGCATTTCTGTCTTTGCAATTGATTCTGCACCTCTTACCCAAAAATGCCTGTCGCAGGTGGTAAATGACATCCATTTAAGAGGGGTTGATTTCCATCAGGAATATGTCTCATGTTATGTGTTGGAGGGTCTGTCTGCTCCGATGGTTTTGGGCTTACCATGGTTAAGCAAACATAACCCTACCATCGACTGGCAAGCGAGACAGATTCTCGAACAGAGTAATTTTTGCAGGGACAACTGTCTTAATGCGTCTTTCTCTGTGGTCACCACTAAAACTGTACCCTCGTTCATTTGCAAATTTCTGATGTGTTTTCTGAAAGTGGTAACCAGGAGTTACCCCCGCATCGGGAGTATGATTGTTCCGTCAATCTTATTCCTGGAGCTAAACTGCCCAAATCTCGGTTTCCATAATCTTTCGGAGCCCGAAAGAAAGGCTATGCAAGAGTATATCACTGAGAGCTTGGCGAAGGGTCATATCAGACCATCCAAATCCCCAGTGGCTGCTGGGTTGTTCTTTGTAAAAAAAAAAAAGATGGTACCCTTAGACCATGTCTGGACTTCCGTGAGCTCAACTGTATTTCCGTCCGTGATCCTTACCCCTTTCCTTTGATTCTGGATTTGTTTAGTCAGATTGTCGGTGCCAAGGTGTTCTCTAAATTGGATCTGAGGGGGGCATATAATCTGGTAAGGATCAGGAGGGGGATGAGTGGAAGAACGCATTTAATACCCCTGACGGTCATTTTGAAAACCTGGTCATGTCCTTTGGGTTAAACAACGCTCAAGCCGTTTTTGAACACTTTATCAATGGCATCTTTCATCATCTGGTGGGGAGATTTGTTGCTGTATATCTGGATGACATACTAATTTATTCTCCAGACATGGAGACTCATAAGGATCATGTGAGACAGGTGTTACAGATCCTAAGAGACAATAAATTTTATGAGAAAAATTTGTTTTTGCATTTCAGGAAGTGCAATTCCTGGGTTACCTGCTCTCACCCTCAGGTTTTCATATGGATCCTGAGAAGGTCTGTGCTGTGTTGAACTGGGATCAACCTGAAAATCTTAAAGCGCTTATGCGGTTTTTGGGATTCACCAACTACTACAGTAAATTCATCTTCAACTATTCAACTGTGGTTAAACCTTTAACAGACATGACTAGGAAGGGGGTCGATTTCTCTTTTTGGTCTGAGGCGGCATTACAAGCCTTTTCTGATGTGAAGGAATGTTTTGCTTCAGTCCCTATGACTGCTGAAAGAAATTATGACGTGGGTAATAGGGAATTGCTGGCCAGTAAGTTGGCTTTTGAAGAATGGCGCCATTGGTTGGAAGGAGCAATTCATCCTATTACGGTAATTACTGATCACAAAAATCTGGCTTACCTTGAGTCGGCTAAACGACTGAATCCAAGGCAGGCCAGATGGTCGCTGTTTTTCACCAGATTTAATTTCATTGTCACCTACCGCCCTGGGGTTAAGAACATCAAGGCGGATGCTTTGTCGCGCAGCTTTCCTGGGGAAGGGGGGGGGGGATGATTCTAAAGATCCTAGTCCTATTTTGTCTGAAGGGGTAGTCATATCTGCCCTATATCCTGCTCTTGAGGCTAAGGTGTTGGAGGCCCAAGAGGATGCTCCGGACTCTTCTCCTCCAGGAAAATTGTTTGTTCCTTCAGACTTACGTCATAAGGTATTTAAGGAACATCACTGCACTGTCTTGGCTGGACACCCTGGGAGTAGATCCACTGTCGATCTCATCTTGCGCAGATTTTGGTGGCCGGGGCTGCGTAAGTGTGTTGAGGACTATGTGTCAGCCTGTTATACCTGTGCTCGTGCTAAGGTGACACATACTCGGCCTTCTGGATCTCTTCTTCCATTACCCATCCCGTCAAGACCTTGGACGCATTTGTCCATGGATTTTATCACGGATTTACTAAATTCTTCGGGAAAAAACGTGATCCTGGTGGTAGTCGATCGGTTTAGCAAAATGGCGCATTTTATAGCATTTCCTGCTCTACCTAATGCCAAGACTCTTGCACAGGTGTTTGTTGATAACATCGTGAAACTACATGGCATACCTTTTGATGGGGTGTCTGACTTTTCTTCGGCTTTTCATCCTCAGTCGAACGGACAGACGGAGCGCACCAATCAGAATCTGAAGACTTACTAGAGATGTTTTGTTTCGAAGAACCACGAGTAGTGGTCTTCATTCTTGTCATAAGCTGAGTTTGCCATTAATAAACACGAGTCCACTGATAAGTCGCCGTTTTTTGAGGCATATGGATTCCATCCACGGTTCGGCTCATTTTCTGGTTCTTAAACTTCCAGGAATTCCTGAGGGGGGACGATTTTCCTCTTCTTTGTCTTCGATTTGGCAGAAAATTCAAAATAACCTGAAAAAGATGGGCACCAGGTATAAGCGTGTGGCTGACAGGAGACGTATGAATGGTCCGGACCTGAGAGTGGGTGATTCTGTGTGGCTGTCCACAAGAAACATTAAGCTTAAAGAGGTTATCCCACTTCGCCTTTTCATACTTACCTGCTGCCACCGCGCCGTTCACTTCCTGGATTCTGGCTGGGGGCGGGCTTCATCTTGATTGAAGTCTTCTCCTGGCCGCGCCGCGCGCTGGACTGAACGCGCACGCTGCCGCGCATGCACCATGTGACTTATTTCTGGCCAGTATAGTACAGAGCCGGCGTGCGCGTTCGCAGCTCTGTACTATTCTGGCCGGGAAGAAGTCGCCGTCGCGCATGCGCGGCAGCGTGCGCGTTTAGGACAGCGAGCAGCCCGGCCGGGAGAAAAGAAGGAGTCTTCTGAGCAAGCGCGACCATCGGGATTCTGGAGAAGAGCGGTGGCCGTAACCAGGGGAGACCGAGTCACAACAATAAGGTAAGTGGGAATGAATTTTATCCTAAACGGTGTGAATTTGTTAATCAAGTATATTTACAAAAATGATCACTGTCAAATCATTAACTGATTTAACAGTAATCATTATGATGGGATAACCCCTTTAAGGTACCTTCTTGGAAGTTGGGCCCAAGATTTATTGGTCTAAATAAGATCACTGCGATTGCTAACCCTGTAGCCTTCCGTCTTGTACTTCCTCAGGCTTTGAAAATTCATAATGTATTTCATAAGTCATTGTTGAAGAAATGTGTCAAACCTGTTGAGCCGTCCTCCTTGCCTCCTGCTCCTGTCATGGTGGACGGTAATTTAGAATTTCAAATCAAAATCTATCCAGCACCTCAGTGCACTTTGATTAGACGTGCCAAAGTATATATTCACACTCCCAAATATCTCTAAAATTCCTGTGTGGACAAGGTAATCTCATATTCTAAAATATAACTTTTACTAGGTATGTCATAAAATAAATCAGTATAGTTAAAAACACCAAAACCAGTGAAAAAAATGAATAAACTGAACCGCTGTCAACACACCCTACTATTCACTTGTCATCCACTCTAGTCGCCTGAGGAGGGAGCACAAATTAGTATGATACAGTCTTACCGCCTCCAGACGTGTAGATTACAGATGGATGCAGAGTGTATTTACGGAGTATCCTCACAATGCAGTGGCCAAGGATTTTAAGGACGGGTGCTTTGCTTGCAGGTACAATAAGCATCCTGCTGGCTCACCTCCCCACTCGACTACACCAACGGTGAGGCAGCAGGATGTATTGGACACTTCCGTACATCTAGACACAGCGGGACCACTGCCGGATTGTGTCCACCCCTATTTAGAAGTCGATGCGATACTCTAATATTGAACTTCACTAAATGAATTCCCCTGATGAGTCCTACAATGAGGAAGAAACGTGGCATGTAGGGATCTAGTGAGGGCAAGCATAGGGTTTAGGCCCCTAACTAGGGACAGGTTCCGTACGGGGTCGCCCCTATTGGGGCGGGTGCTCTGTGTCTGCTAGGCAGCCAATGTTCTAGCCCCCCTCCTTGGTATCGCTGTGAGGGAATTATTTATCAGGGTCACTAGTATATTGTTGCTTATTGTACCTGCAAGCAAAGCACCCGTCCTTAATATCCTTGGCCACTGCATTTTAAGGATACTCCGTAAATACACTCTACATCCATCTGCAATCTACACATCTGGAGGCGGTAAGACTTATCATACTAATTTGTGCTCCCTCCTCAGGCGACTAGAGTGGATGACAAGTGAATAGTAGGGTGTGTTGACAGCTGTTCAGTTTATTCATTTTTTTTACTGGTTTTGGTGTTTTTAACCATACTAATTTATTTTATGGCATACCTAGTAAAAGTTATATTTTAGAATATGAGATTACCTTGTCCACACGGGAATTTTTGAGAATTTCAAATCAGCAGGATTGTGGACTCCCGAGTTCTCCGTAGATCCCTCCAGTATCTCGTCCACTGGAAGGGTTACAGACCAGAGGAGAGGATATGGGTATCCAGCGGCCGTTGTTAATGCGAATCGTCTGGTGAAGGCCTTTCACAGAGGCCATCCTGATAAGGTCATCCCTGGGTGTCTGGAGGCCACCCGTAGAAGGGGGGGTACTGTCACGGTCCCTCAGGTGACTGATGTCAGGAAATCAAGGAGATTGGCTGAGCGTGGAGGAATCTAACAGCCTCCTTGACTTTTCTTGATTCAGTGTTGATAGGGTTAATGGCCACTTCTTTTTTTCTCAGCTGTTGCTCAGTGGTCATCACTTCTACCCTTTATAGTCTCACCCCACCCTTCTGACTATGCGATTGATAGCTTCATTTGGGTTTGGCTGAGCTGGTGTGAGATCCTCTCTTGTGTTCCTGTTCTTCCATCTATACAGATGTTAAGTGTCGCATTTTTTTGTATTTGTTATATTCCCTGTTGTTGTATCTGGGCCTGAGACAGAGACTTCCATTCGTCCATCTGGGGAGGAATGGGTTATCTCTGGTACTATACTTATTTCAGGGCCTTATAGGGAAATCAGGGTTTAGGTATCCTGCTTATGAATATTCCTACCTTCAAGGTCTATTCATATTGATAGGTAGTCAGGACCCAGATTAGAGTTGTCTAGGAGGTGACCTGTTTCTTCCCTAGTTTCCAGGCCCAGTGACTGTTCCCCTTCCCTCCTGTGTTCAGCGTGGAGTTTTCCCCCCCCCCCCCCCCCCCCACTGATTGTGACACTTGTCGTGTGGTGTTCCCTCCCACATCACTACGTGACACTTTCCCTCTGGTTTCTCTAATATAGCCTACAGTACATTTCCCATTATGTCTTTGGCTTTGCAACATGTGATAGATCAGTGACATAGATTTGCCACCCCTAATTCACACTGTATCCTATGCAATGTGGCTTCAGCCTGTCTCTCCTAAGTCCTGCTTGTGATAGATTTCTCCTTGTCAGATCTCATAAGCACAAGCAGTCTACCAATAAACCTGAAAAATACAAATCATCCAGTTTTGATAGTGCGCCTCCTACTTGTCCATACGTTCGACCAAAACAGTCAAGCGTCCTTTCTTCTTGTTCCAACTCATAAGCACAAGGCAGGGGAGAGTAGTTTGAAGATTCATCGAACAAGGGCACACAGGACACTCTTAACACAGCACACTCAGATAGTGTTCAATGCCGACCACTGCATCTAAGAGATCTATGGAGGGAGCTCCCTCTCTGAACCCATCAGCTCCTCACAATGAAATAATTATGTGCCAATGGCTGCTACACCAGGAAGAGACCTTGGAAAGGACAAGGGACCTGCCATCTATGGAAGCCTATGAGGCCAAGCCCCAGGGCTGCGTCTCATTAGTAACTGTCAGGACCTGCTCTATAAAAATATCACATGATCTACTTCATCAGGAGAGCGGCGTAAATTAAAAAAAAAAAAAACGGTGCCAGAATAACCATTTTTAGGTCACCTAGCCTCACAAAAAAACTGAATATCATGCAATCAAAAATTTGTATGTATTCCAAAATGGTACCAATGGAAACATCATCTCATCCTGCAATATTAGAGTCATCTCACACAATACAATTGCCAGAAACATAAAAAAAGTAGGTCTATCAGAAAATGGTAATGCAAAAACATATTTTTTTTTTCAAAAATACTTTGTGTAAAAGTGGTAAAATGTAAAAAAATAAAACTGCCATCCTGTAATTGTGTTGCTAATGCAGGAGGAAAAAATGGGTTCGATGTAAAGTTGTGAAAACAAAATTAATATCCTTCCCTGCCTCCTATAACTTTTTTCTATCTCTGCCCATTCCCAAACAGTTCTTGTCCACAATGATCTCCCTTATTTGTGTAGGGAAATTGCTAACTTGGCACCCACAGTCCACTTTAGGCCTAAAGATTGAGGAGATGAGGGCCTGCCAGATGGAACAGTCTACTACATTGCCTCTCATCTCCCACAAATCATAGATTGGTGCCAGACCAGTCACTCAACTCATATGCAGTGGATCGCTGTGGAATAGCCTGCAATATTACCTTTGTTGGCCTTCCCTGGCACACTTTTACCAGCCCCATTCAGGTGCTCAAACACCCTTTTAATCAGTGTCACTATATCACTAGCTCGTTGGTAATCACTATTGGGCTACATATTTTCTGGAAGACAAAATTGTTTTCCCTTTTATCTTTATTCTCCTGTTGAGCCCTGCAGTCTTGGTATCTGGAGAGCCCATCAGCCCAGACCCTTCCTGCTTTCTGTACCTGCCCCCTCCTGATCTTTTTGTGTGTACAAAAAATGCTTTGATTTGCTCTGCTCTTGCAAGGAACCCATTAGCTGTACCTTTTCTCAAATCTACTCCATTTTGGTGTCTCCTCTGGACTAGAAATGCACACACTACATCTTTCTCTGGGAAGCTGATCTGTGGTGCACATTCACACAGGACCCGAGCACAATGGAAGTCAATGGGAGAAACCGAGCATTAAACCCGGCACCCCCTGCTCTGAAGAGGTGAGGGCCCACTGAGGTCTATGCAGAAGATCGCTGTACAGTGAGGGAATCCCCCAGTGTGATTATGCAGCTTAGGAGTCCCTGCTCTGACTCCATATATAGATATGTCCATATATGGAGTCAGTGCTTGGGGACACCCAGTGTATTTAAATCTAATTTAGCCTCTATTTCTGAAAAGTTTCTGCCAGGATTTGAACTCACAACCGTCTATAGCCCTTACTTTCAAAGTTTTCCCAATTTTTTGGCTGACTGACTGACCTTCATTTCTTAAAGAAATAATAGCCACTCGTTTTTCTTTACTTAGCTGCTTTTTTCTTGCCATAATACAAATTTGAACAGTCTATTCAGTAGGACTATCAGCTGTGTATCCACCTGACTTCTCCTCAATGCAACTGATGGTCCCAACCCCATTTATAAGGCAAGAAATCCCACTTATTAAACCTGACAGGGCACACCTGTGACGTGAAAACCATTTCAGGGGACTACCTCTTGAAGCTCATAAAGAGAATGCCAAGAGTGTGCAAAGCAGTAATCAAAGCAAAAGGTGGCTACTTTGAAGAACCTAGAATATGACATATTTTCAGTTGTTTCACACTTGTTTGTTATGTATATAATTCCACATGTGTTAATTCATAGTTTTGATGCCTTCAGTGTGAATCTACAATTTTCGTAGTCATGAAAATAAAAAAAACTCTTTGAATGAGAAGGTGTGTCCAAACTTTTGGTCTGTACTGTATTTAATATTTTTTTTTAGTAATTGTAAAATATGTATGGCACAAAATAAATGTGTAATTACTAAATATATATACACTCACCTAAAGAATTATTAGGAACACCTGTTCTATTTCTCATTAATGCAATTGTCTAGTCAACCAATCACATGGCAGTTGCTTCAATGCATTTAGGGGTGTGGTCCTGGTCAAGACAATCTCCTGAACTCCAAACTGAATGTCAGAATGGGAAAGAAAGGTGATTTAAGCAATTTTGAGCGTGGCATGGTTGTTGGTGCCAGACGGGCCGGTCTGAGTATTTCACAATCTGCTCAGTTACTGGGATTTTCACGCACAACCATTTCTAGGGTTTACAAAGAATGGTGTGAAAAGGGAAAAACATCCAGTATGCGGCAGTCCTGTGGGCAAAAATGCCTTGTGGATGCTAGAGGTCAGAGGAGAATGGGCCGACTGATTCAAGCTGATAGAAGAGCAACGTTGACTGAAATAACCACTCGTTACAACCGAGGTATGCAGCAAAGCATTTGTGAAGCCACAACACGCACAACCTTGAGGCAGATGGGCTACAACAGCAGAAGACCCCACCGGGTACCACTCATCTCCACTACAAATAGGAAAAAGAGGCTACAATTTGCACAAGCTCACCAAAATTGGACTGTTGAAGACTGGAAAAATGTTGCCTGGTCTGATGAGTCTCGATTTCTGTTGAGACATTCAAATGGTAGAGTCCATATTTGGCGTAAACAGAATGAGAACATGTATCCATCCTCTGATGGCTACTTCCAGCAGGATAATGCACCATGTCACAAAGCTCGAATCATTTCAAATTGGTTTCTTGAACATGACAATGAGTTCACTGTACTAAAATGGCCCCCACAGTCACCAGATCTCAACCCAATAGAGCATCTTTGGGATGTGGTGGAACGGGAGCTTTGTGCCCTGGATGTGCATCCCTCAAATCTCCATCAACTGCAAGATGCTATCCTATCAATATGGGCCAACATTTCTAAAGAATGCTATCAGCACCTTGTTGAATCAATGCCACGTAGAATTAAGGCAGTTCTGAAGGCAAAAGGGGGTCCAACACCGTATTAGTATGGTGTTCCTAATAATTCTTTAGGTGAGTGTATATGTATATATATATATATATATATATATATATATATGTAGAGAAAATCATACTTCTTTTTTTTTTTTTTTTCAAAAAAAAATTTAAACTTACATAAATAAAAAGTATACATATTAGGCATCTAATCTTTTTTTTTTCAATATTTGTATCTTTATTGTTTTTCTTAATAGAACAAATGTAAAAAGGTTGTCTGGTCACAGCAGATGGGAACATATAACAGGTATATTTAGCACAATGCATCGCTTCAATGCCAAACAGCATATATACATATGAAAACATCTAAATCTCGAAGTTCCCTTAATTAGTATCAATTCACTGTCACATATATCAAAAACCAAAACCCATCCCTGCCCCTGACGTCCAAAAAAACCCCCCGTATATCCCCCCACCCAGCGTACCTGGCCTGGTACAGCCGCCACGAGGGGCGTTAGGGCGCTCATGCCCCTCTATTGGGTATTTTTCAAACCTTCATGAATGTCAAGTCCTATTTAATGTGGACTGTTATGATGATATTCATTATTTAAAAGTGCACGACAATTTGTTTATTTAGTATTAGGCCATAACCACATTGACAGCAAAAGGGGGGTCATCAGTTCCAGTCAGGGTGTGCCCCTCTCGCCACTTCCCCCAGCTATCTATCTATACTCCCATTTCTGTGGCGTAACTCACCCCGCGCCGTTTCATACCCTCAAAGTCTGTTATTCGTGTCATTAAATTTTGCCATTCATTTATTGATGGCGTCCTATCTTTCACCCATTGTCTCATGATTATTACCTTGGCCAATAAAAATCCCTTCAGCCAATAAGCCTGTTCGTTTTTGGTAGTTCTTTTCTTATACTCGGGAGGGAGAAGTCCAAGCACAACTGCTTGGATAGTTAAGGGGGGGTGATTCCCACTTTGTACCGCCATCGCATGAAATATACTACCCCAAAAGAGCTTAATAACAGGGCAGTCCCACAGCATGTGTACAAACCCAGCGGCTACCAGAGAGCATTTCAGGCAACTGAATTCTTGTCCCTTGTTACTATGCATTTTAGATAAGAGACTCGGGGTAACATATAAACGGTGTATTATTTTAAATTGTGTCAACCGGTGTTGTCTTGAAGGCGAAGCCTTCTTGATGTTTTGATATATTTCCCGCCATTGTGAGGAGTTACATTCCCCTATATCCACCTTCCATTTATCTACACTTTTAAATTTAGTGACCGTGCTGAGTTCCTCAATAAATCTCTTATATATTAGTGAAATCTTAACTTTATTCCCTACTATATTATAACAAAATAATAAAAACCTCTGAGTGGCTGCTATAGAGGGTATTTTTTTCAGTGTACATGCTAATGCGTGTTGTACTTGAAGATATCTATATTGTTCCAATGCAGTTATTGGTGTGTGTTGAAGCAATTCCCCTATTAATTTAATTTTCCCTTTCGTGTATATATGTGAAAGTAACGTGATACCTTTTCGAGTCCAATAATCATTTTCGTTAAGTGCCAAGAATTCTGTTAGCGCAGGGTTATCCCATAGCGGGGAGAAATCCAGAATTTGGGGGGCCTGGATAAGTACCTTGATTTTATTCCAAGTCTTCTGTAGCGCAGCCCCAATGGGGCAGCAAATATCTGTACGCTCCAGAAGCCCAGATTCCAGTATACTGAATATATTATATGTATGCTGTTGAAGTTGCCCAGAAATATGGGATAATAATACTCCATCCCCGGTATTGACGCACCACTGTAGTTGTGAACACAAGTAGTAGATTTGAAAATGGGGCAGGCCTAGGCCGCCATTCGCAAATATTGTAGCTTAATGCGGACCCTTTTTCTGCCCCAAATCAAGTGCACCGTGTGGTATGTTATTGTGTGCACTTTTCCTTTATGTATGTGTGTTTTCCCTTCTGTGGCATTGGAAGGGTTTACTTCCTTCCCAGTGTGTGTGTGATGTCACTGGGTGTGTCCAACCTTTGGGTGTGGCCACTTTGGCCTATATATACCCTCTCTCTAGCAGGGCTCAGTTGGTTGCTTCAGTCTTGCTAGCTGAGGCAGCCTCCTGTGCTTTCCATTCCTCTGTGAGAGCCACCACTGTGGTCATAGGTTTAAGTTCAGGTTTAAGTTCAGGTTTATGTCTTATTAAGTTTATGCTTACCTGTATGTGTCATGTCTGGGTGATGGTCTGTTGGGATTTTCCCATGTTGGTTTGTGCAGCTAATGGTTCTGGATTCTCTGTGTCAGGGATCCAGTCAGCAAGGCTGTGGCAGGTTGGTTGAGCTACTGAGTTCACCTGCCATTTCCATTAGTCTGTTTATGTTTCCCCTTTTTCCCAACAGCTTGGCCGTTGAGACTCCTGCTCCTCCGTGTCTAGGATGAGTAGGTCGTCTTACCCTGTCTCCTAGCGCAGGGACCGGACGGAGGGTGAGTTAGGGATCCGAGGTTCCTGCGCATGGGTCCTCCTACCTTTAAGGTCGGCCCATGCAGTTAGGAGTTAGGGTCAGGGTAGGGACGCTGTTAGGAGGTGACCTGCTCCCTATCCTGTTCTCCTGGGTCAAGCAGCCATACCATCACCTGGCTGCACACGGCTGAGGATTTCCCCCATCCTCAGCCGTGACAGTATGACCACAGCGGCTTCTCGCGTGGCGTTTCCCTCGAAAGAGGGTAAAGCATGCACCGCTATCTACGGATGGGGTGCATGCGCGTTCTCCGGAGGGAGAGCGTTATGGGGCTTTCACCATTTACGGCGCGGTGAGTGGCATTCCCCGCCATTCCTTGCTCACCGTTGTCCGTGTTGGTGTCCCCTTTGTTTGTCTTTCCCCTCCCCCCCTCCCATTGTTTTCTAAGCCTCACCAACCTTCCCCTTTTTTGTTGGGAGGGGCTTTGAGGGGTGGGAGTATGCTCCCTCGAAAGAGGGTGAAGCATGTACCGCCGTCTGCGGAAGGGGTACATGCGCGCTCTTCGGAGGGAGAGCGTTCTGGGGGTTTCGCCTCTGACGGCGCGGTGAGTGGCGTTTCCCCGCCATCCCTTCACCGTTGCCTCGTTTGGCGTCCCCTTGATTTTATTACACGTGGTGTGTGTTTGGTATGCGGTATGCATGCCTTCGGAAGAGGGTGCAGCATGCAGTGCCATCCCCTTGTGGCCTGCATGCACGTTCTCCCGGAGAGAGAGCGTCCCTGGGGGGTTCTCCGTTAACGGCACGGTTGGTGGCTTATTCCCCGCCACCTTACCTTCCGTTTCCGTGTCCGTGTTGGGGATCCCTCGTCCCTCTCCATGTTCCCATCTCTGGTCGTCTGCTGGCAGCACTCCGTAAGTGGTCCGGCTGCATGCTGGTTAGGAGTGTCTGCTGGCAGCGACTGGAGTGGGGACGTGAGTGGAGAGTCCCCTCGTCCACTCTCAGTGGTTCCATTTCCGTGTCGCTGGTGCGGGCTGCAGGCCTCGTCGGACTGGCTGTGTTGTGTGCTGGGAGAGGATGCAGCTGACAGCGACTTTCTGGGAACCATGTCCTGAGAGTGGACGTTCCCTTCTCCTATCCCCTTGTGCTAGTCTGTCACCAGTTTCTTTTTTTTTTGGTGGGGGGGCTTTGAGGGGTGGGAGTGTCACGGCCATGCCCATGACCATGACTCCTTTACCGCATGCAGTTGCCTGCGGTTTTGTATGGGCGTTCAACCACGGGTGAGGGCTGCTTGTCTGTGGCCTCACTTGTGGTTGCCGCGGGCAACCAGTGTTGCATTTTGCAGCAGAGCAGCCTGAGCGTTCCTAGGCAGCTTGCTGCCCTGGCATGCGGTCACACCTAGCAACCTTTTTGTTAGGTGTGTGTGTTGTGTGCACCGTGTGGTATGTTATTGTGTGCACTTTTCCTTTATGTATGTGTGTTTTCCCTTCTGTGGCATTGGAAGGGTTTACTTCCTTCCCAGTGTGTGTGTGATGTCACTGGGTGTGTCCAACCTTTGGGTGTGGCCACTTTGGCCTATATATACCCTCTCTCTAGCAGGGCTCAGTTGGTTGCTTCAGTCTTGCTAGCTGAGGCAGCCTCCTGTGCTTTCCATTCCTCTGTGAGAGCCACCACTGTGGTCATAGGTTTAAGTTCAGGTTTAAGTTCAGGTTTATGTCTTATTAAGTTTATGCTTACCTGTATGTGTCATGTCTGGGTGATGGTCTGTTGGGATTTTCCCATGTTGGTTTGTGCAGCTAATGGTTCTGGATTCTCTGTGTCAGGGATCCAGTCAGCAAGGCTGTGGCAGGTTGGTTGAGCTACTGAGTTCACCTGCCATTTCCATTAGTCTGTTTATGTTTCCCCTTTTTCCCAACAGCTTGGCCGTTGAGACTCCTGCTCCTCCGTGTCTAGGAGGAGTAGGTCGTCTTACCCTGTCTCCTAGCACAGGGACCGGACGGAGGGTGAGTTAGGGATCCGAGGTTCCTGCGCATGGGTCCTCCTACCTTTAAGGTCGGCCCATGCAGTTAGGAGTTAGGGTCAGGGTAGGGACGCTGTTAGGAGGTGACCTGCTCCCTATCCTGTTCTCCTGGGTCAAGCAGCCATACCATCACCTGGCTGCACACGGCTGAGGATTTCCCCCATCCTCAGCCGTGACATGCTGTTCTTTTTGGACCTCAAGCAAGCCTGTTTCTACATATTTATTACTGGCCCTTATTTTCTTCATATCGTCTCTGATAAGGGTTCGTGGTCTGTACTACCGTCAATATATCCACCAACTTGTCATCTATGGTGTCTAATCTAGAGGCATCGGGTAACCTATTCTGCGCCATTTGTGTTAGCAAGTCCCCCTGCACTTCTGCCGGCTCAACTGTTTTTTTCCACCCTCTGGGCTTGGGTGTGGGGGATTTTAAAATTTTTTCAATTCTAGCCTGTGGGCTACTTCCACCCCCGGCTTTTGGAGATCCAGTGCCCACTGATTTCCTATTATACTTAGGCGGCATGTTGTCCGTAATACTATTGTGGGGCTATACTGCTCAGCCTTGGAACTGCCCCGAGTGTGGAACTCCCACTTATTGCCGCGCTAACAGTGCCGCAGATATAACGAGTGTCAGACAATCAATAGATTAGGCATAGGCATATATAAATCCCAGATTAGTGCTTTTTCAGAGTGGACGGGGGTCGACAAATAAGTGTAGATGGAAAGCTACTTCACCCCAACCAGTCCGAAACGCACCAATGAAAAAAAAAGAAAAGAAAACATACAAGCGTAAATTCAGCAAATTCAGCCTAGGCCAGTATACTCATAAATAAACAGATGAGCTGTAAAGAAATGTCTAGGGTAGGGATGTTCAGCAGCACCAGCTGCTACGGATAATAAAAATAAGGATAAGGGTCAGATAAAGGTCCCCTTTACTGCTATCCACATGCTGGTAATCCCACGTGGTAATCTCACGTATTTGGCCTGGCGATGTATCAAGATTATCCAAATTAGTAGGTTATACACAATAATAAAGTGTTAATATCAACCGTAGACAAGCACAATCTCGCTAGTAGTCGGCCATTTTCGGCCAAGAGTTAGGGAGGTGAGGTATACAGGTTCAACAAGTCGGCAATCTTCTCCTTAGTCAGGTATAGAGGTGCGGGAGGCAGTAATCACCGATCAAAACTTCAATTCTGTAGTAGTCGGTAGCTTTACTTTGGCGGATAAGAGTGTGTATATAAAAGGGGTACTCTCTTCACACCCTTAATACAGGGGGAGAAGCGTTCATATTTCAACCGAGGGTTCCATCAGGGGTATTAGTGGCTTTATAATATCACCGTATTTTTCGAACCCAAGGTTTTCCCTTTTTTTTTTTTCCTCTTTCTTCCGCTTTACTGCACCCTCGCTTTTTTTTTTTTTTTTTTCCCTCCAACCTACACTTCAATCAGGCTATTAAATCACCCATAGCTGGTGACCGGTTAGCCCCCTTCTTCATTGTCGTCACTCCACTCTCTCTCCAACAAAACGGTGGTGCTGCCACCCAGCACAAGATTATTGTAATGGGTTAATATGTTAATTGTTAGTGGGGTTAGAGATGTACATTATCTCACCAATCTTCGGCCAGCCGGCTAAGCAGAGGAGAGCAGAAGGTATGCAGAAGGTATACACCGGAGGGAGCCAGGGGTCCAACTTGGCAACACATACAGGCATGCGGTTGGGGTCTTTAGGTGGTCCAGGTCTTTTCCACGCGTCTCCCGGCCTTCCACAGTGGAGCTTCTACTCAACGGCGTGCTGTCATTCATGGCCCCCACTCAACCACACTAATGCAGCAGACAGCCCGTTCCCCATGCGGTTAGAGTGAGTAGCGCACGTCGCATCTCCAGGACCAGTCGGGGCCGTTCCGGACAGCGCGCGGCGATGGATCCCCGGTCCTCACACAGCACCAGGTACAATTCTAGCACGGCGGAAGGTGGAGGACGCCAAGGTGGAGCGGCGGTGGGCGAGCTGGACACAGGGGCGGCACCCAGACGGACGCACGGCGCGCCCACGTAGTCAAGTGCTACGTCATGCCGCTACGTGATTGATTGTTGGGAAAAATCATACTTCTGATATATATGAATGCATAATATGTGGGAAACTACTACTGATGCTTTTATCCATAATATATTATAATATATTATATATTCTAAATAAATAATAATATATGTAAATATATTATGGCTAAAAACATATGTAAATATATATATATATATATATATATATATATATATATATATATATATATATTTAAATTAAATTTAGCCTCTATTTCTGAAAAGTTTCTGCCAGGATTTGAACTCACAACCTTCTACATTAGAGCCAAGAACCTTACCCACTATAAAGCTGAATGATCAACTATGTCAGAAAAATCTCAGTAGTTTTGTCATGTAGTAAGTATTCCTATACAGCAGAAGTATAATTTCATATTTCAGTGCAGGTTAACATGTAGCTGTTGATGTGTATCATGACTTCTAGCAAAGTTCAACCACGGTTCCCAGATCTTGTAATATCTGACCGCGGCAATTCCTGAGTGTGATCCCAATTCCTGCAGCCTGGCTACCTGACTCACTTTCCGCAGCCAATGAGCCAAGGAAGGTGTCTGTGTTTGTTTCCAGTATGGTGGTATCATGCTTTTGGCAACTAGGACCATCTGTTGCCAGAGAACGTCCTTAAAGGTAGATATAGAGTCAGACAACAGGTTTAGAAATATTAGCTGAGGTGTCAAGGTAGGAAATCCCGGATACACTTTGTCTATTACCGTTTTCACTTTGACCCAAAATAGTTTTATCAAGGTGCATTCTCACCATATATGCAGATATGTTCCTGAATTACCCTGGCATCGCCAACATGACGCAGGCAGAAGGGGGTTTATAGCATGTAAAACCACTGGAGTTTTGTACCATCTGCGAACTACTTTGTATGAAGTCTCTTGCATAGTGATACATCTAGATGGACCACATGAGTTTTTGTATATGCTTAAGGTATCTTCTTTAGTAAATTTGGTGTTTAGTTCCCTTTCCCATGCAGCAATATATGCAGGCGTCTGACCCTCTGGGTGGTTTGTTAGAATTTTGCATATTTTAGAAATCAGTTTTGGAATGGGAGCTGTGTGTGCAGCTAATCTTTCGAGTTTGTGATGTTCTCTTACTAACATGTGTGCCATATCTTCTGTCGATATATTTTTGAAGTTGAATAAAAGTTGTGAATATGTCAGTGGATCTATCCTAGTCTGTGGGATTTTGGATTGTAAAACAGCTAATTCTGGAAAAACACCTTCCACCATCATATCCCCCACTTTGTATCTATTCAGTATCTTCTGGTTGCCAGTCCCAGTGGCTAAGAAAGGGCTATTTAGGACCAGAAGATCCCCAGACTGAGAAGCGGGGAGGGATGTTTCCAAAGGTTAGATGGGAATTGTGAACCTGTCCATATTGAGAGTGGGGCCTTCGTTAGAATAGGGGTTCCCTAGGGTGGGTGCGTACCCTGACATACCTATATATGTGCCTGTGTGAGTGAATAACCTACTATTTCCTGTTCTATTCAAACATACAATTTAGATTAAGGGGATTTGTACCAATATAGCACAGACCTTTCACTTACCAGTAGGAGGAGCGCCCGGCCAGTCACAGACATCGCAGGTAAGTATAATGCTTCTAAAATTGCTAAGTAACCATGGCAGCCAGGAATGCAGTAGCGTCCTGGTTGCCATGGTTACCGATCGGAGTCCCAGCGATTAAACTGCCACCAATGATGGGGGGTCGATCATTTTAATTAGGGGGGAGGGGGGGCCGGCCGCACTGGCCAGAAATGAGTTAAAAACAGTGGGGGGGAGGGGGGGCCGGCCGCACTGGCCACCAATGAGTTAAAAACAGGGGGGGAGGGAGGGGGGGCCGGCCGCACTGGCCACAAATTAGTTAAAAACAGGGGGGGAGGGAGGGGGGGCTGGACGCACTGGCCACCAATGAGTTAAAAACAGGGGGGGGGGGCGGCCGCACTGGCCACCAATGAGTTAAAAACAGGGGGGGGGGTCTGCCCCCTGCTGCCTGGCAGCACCTGCCAGGCAGCAGGGGGCAGTCATGTACACAGTTATTTTACTATATTCTAACTTGAAGCGTCCCCATCACCATGGGAACTCCTCTGTGTTAGAATATACTGTCGGATCTGAGTTTTCACGAAGTGAAAAATCAGATCTGATAAAAAACTGTTATGCAGACGGATCCGTTCTGAACGGATGCAAGTGTTTGCATTATAGGAGCGGATCCGTCTGTACAGACACCAGACGGACCCGCTCCGAACGCAAGTGTGAAAGTAGCCTTAATTGTACTGCTTTGTACAGGTTTGCTATGTTCGGGAAGCTTATACCACCTAAGTGTTTGGGTTTATTTAGAGTGGATAGAGCTACCCTGCACATTCCTTTTGCCCAAATGTATTTCCGAAAGATTTTCCGAATTTGTGCAAAGAAGGAGTTTAGAAGAAAAATAGGAAAAGTCTGCAATACATATGATATTTTCGGTATTATCATCCTTTTCAATAAGTTTACCCTGCCTAACCATTAGATATATTGAATCTTCCACGAACCTATTATATTCTCTATCTGTCTCACGAGAGGGGCATAGTTTAGGGAAACCGAACCTTCAGGTGATAGCTGCAAGCCTAGGTATTTTATGTAGGGGTGTGTCCACTGGAAGTTGGATCGATTTTTAGCCTTACGAATGATATTTGAAGGACAAGACACATTCATGGCCGTCGACTTCTGAGTTTATCTTGAAATTTGATAAGTAATGGAATTCATCGAACAGACTAGATAACAAGAGAAGGGAGACATCGGTATTAGAGGTTATGATAAGCAGATCATCTGCTTACACTGCTGATTTGTGACATTTGTCCCCTACTGTTACTCCCTTGATATCTGTATTGTTGTGCCTTTTCATAGGTAAATGCATTGATATCCAATTCATTATTGTCAAGATGGATGTTCATTACCTTTAAGAGCCATGCTCGACTATAGTTGTAATTTTGTATGTCTTGAGTAGGCCAAATTAAGGTCACACAAAGGTTTAGTGTTATTCTTCTCATGAATGTACCAGTCTGAGAAGAGGCCTCCTTGTCTACTTTTAAATTTATGACGGGAGATAAAGATAAGCTCTATGCAGCTGGTGATAATTACCTATACAATTGGGCATTTATTAACCACCTCCGGACCGCCTAACGCAGGATCGCGTTCCGGAGGTGGCAGCGCTGCGCACAGTCACGCATATACGCGTCATCTCGCGATGGCCGAGATTTCCTGTGAATGCGCGCACACAGGCGCGCGCGCTCACAGGAACGGAAGGTAAGAGAGTTGATCTCCAGCCTGCCAGCGGCGATCGTTCGCTGGCAGGCTGGAGATGTGTTTTTTTTAACCCCTAACAGGTATATTAGACGCTGTTTTGATAACAGCGTCTAATATACCTGCTACCTGGTCCTCTGGTGGTCCCCTTTGTTTGGATCGACCACCAGAGGACACAGGTAGCTCAGTAAAGTAGCACCAAGCACCACTACACTACACTACACCCCCCCCCGTCACTTATTAACCCCTTATTAGCCCCTGATCACCCCTGATCACCCCATATAGACTCCCTGATCACCCCCCTGTCATTGATTACCCCCCTGTCATTGATCACCCCCCTGTAAAGCTCCATTCAGATGTCCGCATGATTTTTACGGATCCACTGATAGATGGATCGGATCCGCAAAACGCATCCGGACGTCTGAATGAAGCCTTACAGGGGCATGATCAATGACTGTGGTGATCACCCCATATAGACTCCCTGATCACCCCCTGTCATTGATTACCCCCCTGTCATTGATTACCCCCCTGTAAAGCTCCATTCAGACGTCCGCATGATTTTTACGGATCCACTGATAGATGGATCGGATCCGCAAAACGCATCCGGACGTCTGAATGAAGCCTTACAGGGGCATGATCAATGACTGTGGTGATCACCCCATATAGACTCCCTGATCACCCCCCTGTAAAGCTCCATTCAGATGTCCGCATGATTTTTACGGATGCACTGATAGATGGATCCGATCCGCAAAACGCATCCGGACGTCTGAATGAAGCCTTACAGGGGCATGATCAATGACTGTGGTGATCACCCCCCTGTCATTGATTACCCCCCTGTAAAGCTCCATTCAGATGTCCGCATGATTTTTACGGATGCACTGATAGATGGATCGGATCCGCAAAACGCATCCGGACGTCTGAATGAAGCCTTACAGGGGCATGATCAATGACTGTGGTGATCACCCCCCTGTCATTGATCAACCCCCTGTAAAGCTCCATTCAGATGTCCGCATGATTTTTACGGATGCACTGATAGATGGATCGGATCCGCAAAACGCATCCGGACGTCTGAATGAAGCCTTACAGGGGCGTGATCAATGACTGTGGTGATCACCCCATATAGACTCCCTGATCACCCCCCTGTCATTGATTACCCCCCTGTCATTGATTACCCCCCTGTAAAGCTCCATTCAGACGTCCGCATGATTTTTACGGATCCACTGATAGATGGATCGGATCCGCAAAACGCATACGGACGCCTGAATAAAGCCTTACAGGGGCGTGATCAATGACTGTGGTGATCACCCCATATAGACTCCCTGATCACCCCCCTGTCATTGATTACCCCCCTGTAAAGCTCCATTCAGATGTCCGCATGATTTTTACGGATGCACTGATAGATGGATCGGATCCGCAAAACGCATACGGACGTCTGAATGAAGCCTTACAGGGGCGTGATCAATGACTGTGGTGATCACCCCATATAGACTCCCTGATCACCCCCCTGTCATTGATCACCCCCCTGTCATTGATCACCCCCCTGTCATTGATCACCCCTCTGTAAGGCTCCATTCAGACATTTTTTTGGCCCAAGTTAGCGGAATTTTTTTTATTTTTTTCTTACAAAGTCTCATATTCCACTAACTTGTGTCAAAAAATAAAATCTCACATGAACTCACCATACCCCTCACGGAAACCAAATTTTTAGACATTTATATTCCAGACTTCTTCTCACGCTTTAGGGCCCCTAGAATGCCAGGGCAGTATAAATACCCCACATGTGACCCCATTTCGGAAAGAAGACACCCCCAGGTATTCCGTGAGGGGCATATTGAGTCCATGAAAGATTGAAATTTTTGTCCCAAGTTAGCGGAACGGGAGACTTTGTGAGAAAAAAATTAAAAATATCAATTTCCGCTAACTTGTGCCAAAAAAAAAAAATTTCTATGAACTCGCCATGCCCCTCATTGAATACCTTGGGGTGTCTTCTTTCCAAAATGGGGTCACATGTGGGGTATTTATACTGCCCTGGCATTCTAGGGGCCCCAAAGCGTGAGAAGAAGTCTGGTATCCAAATGTCTAAAAATGCCCTCCTAAAAGGAATTTGGGCCCCTTTGCGCATCTAGGCTGCAAAAAAGTGTCACACATCTGGTATCGCCGTACTCAGGAGAAGGTGGGGAATGTGTTTTGGGGTGTCATTTTACATATACCCATGCTGGGTGAGAGAAATATCTTGGTCAAATGCCAACTTTGTATAAAAAAATGGGAAAAGTTGTCTTTTGCCAAGATATTTCTCTCACCCAGCAAGGGTATATGTAAAATGACACCCCAAAACACATTCCCCAACTTCTTCTGAATACGGCGATACCACATGTGTGACACTTTTTTGCAGCCTAGGTGGGCAAAGGGGCCCACATTCCAAAGAGCACCTTTAGGATTTCACAGGTCATTTACCTACTTACCACACATTAGGGCCCCTGGAAAATGCCAGGGCAGTATAACTACCCCACAAGTGACCCCATTTTGGAAAGAAGACACCCCAAGGTATTCCGTGAGGGGCATGGCGAGTTCCTAGAATTTTTTATTTTTTGTCACAAGTTAGTGGAAAATGCTGATTTTTTTTATTTTATTTTTTTCATACAAAGTCTCATATTCCACTAACTTGTGACAAAAAATAAAAACTTCCATGAACTATAAAAACTTCCATGAAATATCTTGGCAAAAGACAACTTTTCCCATTTTTTTATACAAAGTTGGCATTTGACCAAGATATTTATCTCACCCAGCATGGGTATATGTAAAATGACACCCCAAAACACATTCCCCACCTTCTCCTGAGTACGGAGATACCAGATGTGTGACACTTTTTTGCAGCCTAGGTGGGCAAAGGGGCCCATATTCCAAAGAGCACCTTTCGGATTTCACAGGTCATTTTTTACAGAATTTGATTTCAAACTCCTTACCACACATTTGGGCCCCTAGAATGCCAGGGCAGTATAACTACCCCACAAGTGACCCCATTTTGGAAAGAAGAGACCCCAAGGTATTCGCTGATGGGCATAGTGAGTTCATGGAAGTTTTTATTTTTTGTCACAAGTTAGTGGAATATGAGACTTTGTATGAAAAAAAAAAAAAAAAAAAATCATCATTTTCCACTAACTTGTGACAAAAAATAAAAAATTCTAGGAACTTGCCATGCCCCTCACGGAATACCTTGGGGTGTCTTCTTTCCAAAATGGGGGTCACTTGTGGGGTAGTTATACTGCCCTGGCATTCTAGGGGCCCCAAAGCGTGAGAAGAAGTCTGGTATCCAAATGTCTAAAAATGCCCTCCTAAAAGGAATTTGGGCCCCTTTGCGCATCTAGGCTGCAAAAAAGTGTCACACATCTGGTATCGCCGTACTCAGGAGAAGGTGGGGAATGTGTTTTGGGGTGTCATTTTACATATACCCATGCTGGGTGAGAGAAATATCTTGGTCAAATGCCAACTTTGTATAAAAAAATGGGAAAAGTTGTCTTTTGCCAAGATATTTCTCTCACCCAGCAAGGGTATATGTAAAATGACACCCCAAAACACATTCCCCAACTTCTTCTGAATACGGCGATACCACATGTGTGACACTTTTTTGCAGCCTAGGTGGGCAAAGGGGCCCACATTCCAAAGAGCACCTTTAGGATTTCACAGGTCATTTACCTACTTACCACACATTAGGGCCCCTGGAAAATGCCAGGGCAGTATAACTACCCCACAAGTGACCCCATTTTGGAAAGAAGACACCCCAAGGTATTCCGTGAGGGGCATGGCGAGTTCCTAGAATTTTTTATTTTTTGTCACAAGTTAGTGGAAAATGCTGATTTTTTTTATTTTATTTTTTTCATACAAAGTCTCATATTCCACTAACTTGTGACAAAAAATAAAAACTTCCATGAACTATAAAAACTTCCATGAAATATCTTGGCAAAAGACAACTTTTCCCATTTTTTTATACAAAGTTGGCATTTGACCAAGATATTTATCTCACCCAGCATGGGTATATGTAAAATGACACCCCAAAACACATTCCCCACCTTCTCCTGAGTACGGAGATACCAGATGTGTGACACTTTTTTTGCAGCCTAGGTGGGCAAAGGGGCCCATATTCCAAAGAGCACCTTTCGGATTTCACAGGTCATTTTTTACAGAATTTGATTTCAAACTCCTTACCACACATTTGGGCCCCTAGAATGCCAGGGCAGTATAACTACCCCACAAGTGACCCCATTTTGGAAAGAAGAGACCCCAAGGTATTCGCTGATGGGCATAGTGAGTTCATGGAAGTTTTTATTTTTTGTCACAAGTTAGTGGAATATGAGACTTTGATGATTTTTTTTTTTTTTTTTCATACAAAGTCTCATATTCCACTAACTTGTGACAAAAAATAAAAACTTCCATGAACTCACTATGCCCATCAGCGAATACCTTGGGGTCTCTTCTTTCCAAAATGGGGTCACTTGTGGGGTAGTTATACTGCCCTGGCATTCTAGGGGCCCAAATGTGTGGTAAGGAGTTTGAAATCAAATTCTGTAAAAAATGACCTGTGAAATCCGAAAGGTGCTCTTTGGAATATGGGCCCCTTTGCCCACCTAGGCTGCAAAAAAGTGTCACACATCTGGTATTGCCATACTCAGGAGAAGGTGGGGAATGTGTTTTGGGGTGTCATTTTACATATACCCATGCTGGGTGAGAGAAATATCTTGGCAAAAGACAACTTTTCCCATTTTTTTATACAAAGTTGGCATTTGACCAAGATATTTATCTCACCCAGCAAAAAATAAAAAGTTCTATGAACTCACTATGCCCATCAGCGAATACCTTAGGGTGTGTACTTTCCGAAATGGGGTCATTTGTGGGGTGTTTGTACTGTCTGGCCATTGTAGAACCTCAGGAAACATGACAGGTGCTCAGAAAGTCAGAGCTGCTTCAAAAAGCGGAAATTCACATTTTTGTACCATAGTTTGTAAACGCTATAACTTTTACCCAAACCATTTTTTTTTTTACCCAAACATTTTTTTTTATCAAAGACATGTAGAACTATAAATTTAGAGCAAAATTTCTATATGGATCTCGTTTTTTTTGCAAAATTTTACAACTGAAAGTGAAAAATGTCATTTTTTTGCAAAAAAATCGTTAAATTTCGATTAATAACAAAAAAAGTAAAAATGTCAGCAGCAATGAAATACCACCAAATGAAAGCTCTATTAGTGAGAAGAAAAGGAGGTAAAATTCATTTGGGTGGTAAGTTGCATGACCGAGCAATAAACGGTGAAAGTAGTGTAGGTCAGAAGTGTAAAAAGTGGCCTGGTCTTTTAGGGTGTTTAAGCACTGGGGGCTGAGGTGGTTAATGAAGCAAAATATATAATATGTATGTATTCATTTAATGAGCCTTAGTTAGTCCTTAGCATAAGACAATCAGTAGTACATATATATATATATATATATATATATATATATATATATATAGTTATATTATATTGTTATATGTTATGAAGACATATATCCAGTATATTGTATATATTTCTCATTAGAAGAGTATCTGTCTCTAAAAGAGTGTCTGTGAAGATGTGTGTTTTGTAACAATTAATCACATCTTTGGTATGACAGAGGAGGTACTGATATCTCTGTGAGAAAACAAGGCCATTTATGATCCATAAATTAACAGTGTGAGAAACATTCAAAGAGACGCTGTAATGACCGGCATCACGCAAAGGGAGGGAAATGGGAAGGCCCTGTCCAAGGGAGAGGGAAAGGTGGTGACCCCTGACTCACCTTGCGGCTGGCACCTGACTGCCCTGACGTCCCTAGACGGGTTCCTCACCCGTACGCCGATCACGTGCCTAAACCCTGGCTTTCCCTAAGATGAGCCCTATGTAGTGAACGGGGCGGTGGGATCACTAGTCCGCACCACTGACACTTAGAGGAAAACACCAAGGAGAGGACAGACAATACAGACAAACATATAATCCCAGGTGGGCGACAACAGCAGACCACAAAGGCCCAACAGGGATCCGGAGGGTAACGTTCTGGAACAACAACCAGGGAACACAGCTACACAGCTCCAGTGGGTCAGTATAGAAGTCCAGGCAGGAAGCTCTATATCTGGCAACCAGAGAAGTGGGAGAGGGGAATATAAGGAGGTTGGGAGTGCTGGACAAGAAACAGCTGAGGAGAAGGAGCTACGGATCCCTGAGTGAGCCAAAAAGGGTTGCAAGGCAAACCCAGAAAGCTACCATAAAGAAACAGCACTATCTTTCTACATAGAGCGCGCAGCCACCCGCTGCGACTTCCTGACCCCGGGTATAACGGAGTCAGGCGTGGCTCTTGACACCCTCGTGACAGTACCCCCCTCTCTACGAGGGGCCTCCGGACACTCAGGACTAGGTCTCTCAGGATGAGAGGCATGAAAAGCCCGAACTAACCTGTCGGCGTTTACCTCAGACGCTAGAACCCACATTCTTTCCTCGGGACCGTAACCCCTCCAATGCACCAGATATTGAAGAGAGCGGCGGACCCGACGAGAATCAGCAATTTTGGATATTTGAAACCCTAGATTACCATCCACAACAACAGGAGGGGGTGGCAGCGGTGACAGTTCTAGAGGTGGAACATATTTCTTGAGTAACGACTTATGGATGACGTTATGGATTTTAAAAGTCTGAGGTAGCTCAAGGCGAAAAGCCACGGGGTTAATGATGGCTACTATTTTGTAAGGGCCAATGAACCTAGGACCCAGTTTCCAAGAGGGAACCTTTAATTTAATATTCCTAGTAGACAACCACACATAGTCATTCACTCCTAGGTCCGGACCTGGCGACCGTCTCTTATCAGCCATGCATTTATATTTACCTCCCATATTTTTCAAGTTAGCTTGCACCTTCTGCCATACCGATGAAAGAGATGACGAAAATCGTTCCTCTTCGGGAACCCCAGAAGACCCCCCCTCTTTGAAAGTACAGAATTGGGGATGAAAACCATATGCACCAAGAAATAGTGACTTACCAGTAGATTCCTGACGGCGATTATTTATGGCAAACTCGGCTAACGGTAAATATGATGACCACACTTCTTGGTTTTCAGACACAAAACATCTTAGATATATCTCAAGGTTTTGGTTGGTACGCTCAGTCTGTCCATTCGACTGAGTATGGAAAGCTGGGGAAAAGGACAAGTGTACCCCCAAACAGGAACAAAAAGCTTTCCAAAATTTAGAAATAAACTGGGTTCCCCGATCCGAAACAACATCGGAAGGGACCCCGTGAAGCTTCACGATTTCACTGATGAATACCTGAGCAAGAGTCTTAGCATTAGGTAGTGCGGGTAACGTAATGAAGTGTACCATTTTGCTAAACCTGTCCACTACTACCAAGATAACTGTTTTACCCGCAGACAAAGGTAAGTCAGTGATAAAATCCATTGACAGATGTGTCCATGGCCTATTGGGAATGACAAGTGGCAATAAAGACCCTGCAGGACGTGTATGAGAGACTTTCGCGCGCGCACAAGTAGAACAATAAGACACAAAATCCATTACATCCTGACGCAACCTTGGCCACCAAAAACGACGAGACAATAGCTCCAAGGTTGCTTTACTACCCGAGTGCCCAGCAAGTGCCGAATTATGATGTTCTTTTAATAATTCGAGACACAGGTTCAACGGTACAAACAATTTCTCTGAGGGGCAAGAGACCGGGGCGTCCCCCTGGGCCTCTAACAACTTCCCCTCCAGAACAGAGTGTACCGCAGAGACTACCACTCCTCTTTGTAGAATGGGTACCGGATCACTCACATTACCCCCTCCAGGGAAACAACGAGATAATGCATCTGCCTTGGTATTTTTTGCCCCAGGACGATAGGTAATAACAAAGTTGAACCTGGTAAAAAAAAGCGACCACCTAGCTTGTCTAGGGGTGAGACGCTTAGCTGATTCGAGGTACAGAAGGTTTTTGTGGTCCGTAATCACAGTGACGGGGTGGATTGCCCCCTCTAAAAAGTGACACCATTCTTCAAACGCTAGTTTAATAGCTAATAGTTCCCTATTGCCAATATCATAGTTCTTTTCTGCTGCAGATAGTTTTTTAGAAAAGAAAGCACAAGGACGCCATTTGCCAGGAGACGGACCCTGAGACAGCACAGCGCCCACTCCCACCTCTGACGCATCGACTTCAACAATAAAAGGCTGGGAGACATCAGGTTGGATTAGTACAGGTGCCGAGGTAAACCTCTCTTTTAGAGAGGAAAAAGCAATTTTAGCGGCGTCAGACCATTTAGAAAAAATCAGTCCCCTTCCTAGTCATGTCAGTAAGGGGTTTTACAATCACCGAATAATTTTTAATGAACTTTCTATAGAAATTTGCGAAGCCCAAGAACCGTTGCAGTGCTTTGAGGTTCTCAGGAAGATCCCAATCTAAAATTGCCTGGACCTTCCTAGGATCCATACGGAAACCTGAAGCAGATAATAAATAACCTAGGAACTGTATTTCCTGAACGGCGAAGACACACTTTTCAATTTTAGCATATAATTTATTCAGGGCCGATCCTACACGGGGTGCAGTGGGTGCCCCGCACCCCAGCGCTGTCACCCGAAAGGCGCCGAGCGCAGGGCCGGACTGGCCTGCCGGGATAGCGGGAAATTTCCCGGTGGGCCGGCAAGCCTGAGTGCCGCAAGGCCGCGGCCCTGGTGACAAGTGGGGGCGGCCGCGGCCGGCAGCAGGGCAGAGCAGGAGATGAGCGCCTCCATTGCGGAAGCGGTCATCTCCATAGTCATCTGTATTGCCGTCCTCAGGACGGCAATACAGATGCCTGTGCTGCGGCAGAGGAGGGAGAGGTGTGTCCCCTCCTGTTCCTCTGATAGGCTGCCGGCTTAGTGCTGGCAGCCTATCAGAGGCCGGTGCAGGCGGCGCGATGACGTCATCGCGTCGCCTGAGCCGTATATGGCACATAAGGGGGGACTACTGGGCTGGGCTGGCACATGATAAGGGGGGCTACTGGGCTGGCACATGATAAGGGGAGACTACTGGGCTGGCACATGATAAGGGGGGACTACTGGGCTGGCACATGATAAGGGGGGACTACTGGGCTGGCACATGATAAGGGGGGCTACTGGCACATGATATGGGGGGCTACTGGCACATGATATGGGGGCACTCTGGCTACTGGCACATGATATGGGGGCACTCTGGCTACTGGCACATGATAATGGGGGGATCTGGCTACTGGCACATGATATGGGGGGGGGCTCTGGCTACTGGCACATGATAAGGGGGGGGGGCTCTGGCTACTGGCACATGATATGGGGGGCTACTGGCACATGATAAGGGGGCTACTGGCACATGATAAGGGGGTCTACTGGCACATGATAAGGGGGGCTACTGGCACATAGGGGGGCTACTGGCACATAAGGGGGGCTACTGGCACATGATATGGGGGGCTCTGGCTACTGGCACATGATATGGGGGGGCTCTGGCTACTGGCACATGATGGTGGGGGGGCTCTTATTTCTGGCACATGATTGGGGGCACTCTGGCTACTGGCACATGATATGGGGGGCTCTGGCTACTGACACATGATATGGGGGGGCTCTGGCTACTGACACATGATATGGGGGGGCTCTGGCTACTGGCACATGATGGTGGGGGGGGCTCTGGCTACTGGCACATGATATGGGGGGGGGCTCTGGCTACTGGCACATGATATGGGGGGCTACTGGCACATGATAAGGGGGGCTACTGGCACATGATAAGGGGGCTACTGGCACATGATAAGGGGGGCTACTGGCACATGATATGGGGGGGCTCTGGCTACTGACATGATATGGGGGGGCTCTGGCTACTGGCACATGATGGTGGGGGGGCTCTTATTACTGGCACATGATTGGGGGCATCTATGGGGGCACATCTTACTGCAGATTATTGGGGGGCACTATAGGGGCATCTACTGAGGCTAAAAAAGAAGATATTTTATATGGGGGCTCTGTATAGGGGCATTTTATACTGGGACACATTATGGTGGGTACTATGGGGAAGGGGGGGGCACTATGGGGGTCATCTACGGGGGCACTGAGAAGGGGTATTTTATATTGGCACATTATGGGAACATTAGCTCAACTGGGGGCATTACAAATGTTTTGCATATTATAAGGAGAATTATTACTACTGGGGGGGCATTATGGTGGGCTTTATTACTCCCCCATGGTATGACCCCCTAGTAGCAGCACCAGCCTCTCCCTGCTCTGCTATCCCTCTGCCCTTTCTCCAAATCCTTATTATGAAATCTTTCTCATTAGGTTAAAGCACAACATCAGCTCCGCCGAGCCCCCGGCCAAAGTGTTGAAGTGGCGTCCGAGATCCCCAAGGGCCAAGTCAAGTAACTGTAAGTTTTTATGGGGGTTCTACAAAAGAGCTATCGTGGGGACTTTTTTTTTTTTGACTTTTTTTTTTTTTTAAGCCGAGCAGCCGAGCCGCCGATTCGTGGGGCTGAAGTTGGGGGCTGAAGTTGTTGCCATAGAAACATTGTAAAGGGGAGGAGTTAGTAAGATAACCACGCCCATGTGGGGGCGCCAGAAATATTTCTGCACCCAGGCGCCTGTGACCCTAGGATCGGCCCTGAATTTATTCGTCCGTAGGACCTGCAGTACCTGTCTGACATGCACCTCATGTGTTTTCAGATCAGACGAATAAATTAAAATATCATCTAGGTATATTACAACAAACCTGCCGATAAGATGACTAAAAATGTCATTAACGAAATGTTGGAAGACAGCAGGAGCATTGGTCATACCGAAAGGCATGACTAGATTTTCATAATGCCCCTCAGTGGTGTTAAAAGCTGTCTTCCACTCATCCCCTTCCTTGATACGAATCAGATTGTAGGCCCCCCTAAGATCAAGTTTGGAGAACCACCTAGCACCCGCAATCTGATTAAACAGGTCAGGAATGAGAGAAAGAGGGTATGGGTCTCGGATGGTTATCCGGTTTAATTCGCGAAAATCTAGGCAAGGACGCAGGCCCCCATCTTTCTTTTTAACGAAGAAAAACCCTGCAGCCACGGGTGAAGAAGAGAGTCTGATGTGTCCCTTAGCCAAGTTCTGGGAGATATAATCTTTCATGGCTTGTCTCTCCGGACCCGAAAGATTATATAACCTGGTCTTGGGTAATTTTGCACCGGGAATCAGGTAACCGGGCAATCATAAGGACGGTGAGGTGGTAACTTCTGACAACCCTTTTCAGAAAAAACGTCCTCAAAGTCCGAAACAAATGTAGGTAGGGTAGCTATGGAGGCGGCTAAGCAATTGCTATTTAAGCAATTTTCTCTGCAATGCTCACTCCACTCCAATATCTCCCTGGCCTGCCAATCCACCACTGGATTGTGCGCTACCAACCAGGGAAGACCCAATACCACCGGAGTGGGAAGCCCCTCCAGAACATAACATGAAAGCAACTCGTTATGGTGGTCCCCTACCCGAAGGTGTAAGTTATGGACAATATGAGTGAGGTTTCTCTGAGACAGAGGAGCAGAATCAATAGCGAATATGGGAATAGGTCTCTGTAGCGTACAGAGAGACAAACCCATAGTGTGGGCAAAATGGGCATCTATCAAATTTACTCCTGCTCCACTGTCTAGAAAAAAAGAAATAGTCTCCGTCTTAACGCCAAAAACAACAACCGCTGGCAACACAAATTGCGATGTTCGTATGGAGGAAACGTATACCCCCGGGCTGACATCCTCCACACAGCCTGGGGTTAATAGTTTTCCAACGGTCTTTTGTTTTTGAGGAAGGAAGGACAGACATTAATAAAATGACCCCTCTCCCCACAGAAAAAACAAACCCCACGCCTACGGCGAGCCTCAGGAGGATGGACCTGACGAGTAGTTCCTCCTAGCTGCAAAGGCTCGTCTAAGTCCGTACAGACTAACTGCTGCTTGGGAGGGGTTACCAATTTCTCCGGATTTTTCAATCTGTCCCTAAGACGTCTATCTATTCTGATAGAAAGGGACATAACCGCTTCAAGGGAAAAGGGAGTCTCATATAGCGCAAGCGCATCCTTAATCCTTTCGGAAAACCCAGAGCAGAACTGACTCCTGAGAGCCGGGTCGTTCCACTGGGTATCCGTAGCCCACCTACGGAACTCTGAGCAATATTCCTCTACTGGCCGCTCTCCCTGTAGGAGTCTCTGTAATTTTGATTCAGCCAGTGCGACTCGGTCAGGGTCGTCATATATGAGACCCAAGGCCCCAAAAAATTCATCCACTGACCGGAGAGCCTGGGAATCAGTGGGTAAAGAGAACGCCCAGGATTGCGGGTCCCCCTGCAGCAGGGAAATAACAACCCCCACCCTCTGTTCTTTATTACCAGAGGAGAAAGGACGCAGCTTAAAATATAATTTACAGGCCTCACGGAACGTCACAAATTTGTCCCTTCCCCCAGAAAATCTGTCAGGAAGAGCAACCTTGGGTTCCGCAACAACCTGGTTACCTGTAGCAACCGCTGGGCTTGCGGTCTGTTGCAATTGCTGCTGTTGCTGGAGGACCGACGCCTTCAATCCTGCCACCTCCAAAGACAGGCCTTGAAGTTGCTTTGACAAAGCAGCAATTGGATCCATACTGGATTCTAAGTAGGTAGAAAGAAAAAGTTTTTTTTTTTGTTTTTTTTTTACCTACACAAAATAAGGGCCAGATATAATGTAATGACCGGCGTCACGCAAAGGGAGGGAAATGGGAAGGCCCTGTCCAAGGGAGAGGGAAAGGTGGTGACCCCTGACTCACCTTGCGGCTGGCACCTGACTGCCCTGACGTCCCTAGACGGGTTCCTCACCCGTATGCCGATCACGTGCCTAAACCCTGGCTTTCCCTAAGATGAGCCCTATGTAGTGAACGGGGCGGTGGGATCACTAGTCCGCACCACTGACACTAAGAGGAAAACACCAAGGAGAGGACAGACAATACAGACAAACATATAATCCCAGGTGGGCGACAACAGCAGACCACAATGGCCCAACAGGGATCCGGAGGGTAACGTTCTGGAACAACAACCAGGGAACACAGCTACACAGCTCCAGTGGGTCAGTATAGAAGTCCAGGCAAGAAGCTCTATATCTGGCAACCAGAGAAGTGGGAGAGGGGAATATAAGGAGGTTGGGAGTGCTGGACAAGAAACAGCTGAGGAGAAGGAGCTACGGATCCCTGAGTGAGCCAAAAAGGGTTGCAAGGCAAACCCAGAAAGCTACCATAAAGAAACAGCACTATCTTTCTACATAGAGCGCGCAGCCACCCGCTGCGAATTCCTGACCCCGGGTATAACGGAGTCAGGCGTGGCTCTTGACACCCTCGTGACAGACGCCTAGAGGTCTGTCTCTAATTGCTACAAGTGTCAGAATTAATCCCTATAGCTTTGAATTAAAGCTTCTAAGGTCAAAATGTATATTCAGACTTACATAAGTTAACCCTTTATACTATGATGCAAATAGCTTATACAGCAGTGCCACCTAGGTATCAGTAGGTGACATTACAACAGTAGCAAAAGTGCATTCTGGGTAAGGGGATGATGTCACATTTTTCATTAATGGTCACGCCCATCCGACAATGATTGGAAAGTTCCAAACTAGGAAGGTGTGTCTAACTGATAAGTTTGTGATCATAAGCCATACACAGGAGGCAGAAGGGGGAAGGAGAAAGAAGGAGAGAAAGAGAGAGGAGAAGAGAAGTAGAGGGGTCTATCTAGATGAAAGCCATAATGAGATGCGCTATGATGGACCACCCAGCTTTCCTAGGAGCAGAAGTGAGATTCCTACTAGGACTTGGTAAGAGACACAGAAAATGATATTTCATTTTATAAAGACTAATTTGATAGTGTGGGTGAAATTATACCATCTAGATTGGCGAATAAATAAATAATTAAATTAATTGATCATCTCCATATTGAGATGTAGTCTTAGGATATTGTGAGGCTTCATTCTACCTGCAGAAGAATCTAGACTCATAATCTAGCAAAGAATTAATCGATTGCTTATAAATATATATATATATATATATATATATATATATATATATAGTACAGACCAAAAGTTTGGACACACCTTCTCATTCAAAGAGTTTTCTTTATTTTCATGACTATGAAGGCATCAAAACTATGAATTAACACATGTGGAATTATATACATAACAAACAAGTGTGAAACAACTGAAAATATGTCATATTCTAGGTTCTTCAAAGTAGCCACCTTTTGCTTTGAATACCGCTTTGCACACTTTTGGCTTTCTCTTGATGAGCTTCAAGAGATAGTCCCCTGAAATGGTCTTCCAACAGTCTTGAAGGAGTTCCCAGAGATGCTTAGCACTTGTTGGCCCTTTTGCCTTCACTCTGCGGTCCAGCTCACCCCAAACCATCTCGATTGGGTTCAGGTCCGGTGACTATGGAGGCCAGGTCATCTGGCGCAGCACCCCATCACTCTCCTTCATGGTCAAATAGCCCTTACTTTCAAAGTTTTCCCAATTTTTCGGCTGACTGACTGACCTTCATTTCTTAAAGTAATGATGGCCACTCGTTTTTCTTTACTTAGCTGCTTTTTTCTTGCCATAATACAAATTCTAACAGTCTATTCAGTAGGACTATCAGCTGTGTATCCACCTGACTTATCCTCAACGCCACTGATGGTCCCAACCCCATTTATAAGGCAAGAAATCCCACTTATTAAACCTGACAGGGCACACTTGTGAAGTGAAAACCATTTCAGGGGACCACCTCTTGAAGCTCATCAAGAGAATGCCAAGAGTGTGCAACACAGTAATCAAAGCAAAAGGTGGCTACTTCGAAGAACCTAGAATATGACATATTTTCAGTTGTTTCACACTTGTTTGTTATGTATATAATTCCACATGTGTTAATTCATAGTTTTGATGCCTTCAGTGTGAATCTACAATTTTCATAGTCATGAAAATAAAGAAAACTCTTTGAATGAGAAGGTGTGTCCAAACTTTTGGTCTGTACTGTATATATATTGATAGAACATTCTTCGCCAAGCTAAGTGATGGATTCCCACAGGAAAGACTTATTTCAAGTCCTTTCCATTTAAGATCCTAGATCCCTGTTATTTGTCTTAATAGTCTTACCAAAGTTAGATATGTGAAAATAGTCCAGGATGGGGCGGAAGGATACAGTTATCTCTTCTAAGTTATATCCTTGGATGGATTTGCCCATCTTGAAGTCATGTGATGTGTAGTTGGTTAGGGGGGGCAGAATGTATTTAGCATTCTATATTGATGTCTAGGATTAGACATGCCCATCCTGATATCATGAGGTTTTCTCTGAACAGAAGTAATGTATATAACTTATGTTCATATTTTGATATCCTAACCTAATAATAGCTTGGTTATAATGTGACAAGTTATTTCCACTCACATGTATTGTTAAGCTTGTAATGCTTTATATTAACGCTATATATATTCATTTGCATGTATCATTGTGTTTATTTACTTATGTATGTTTATAATCTTGTAACCAATAAATCTGCATATTTTTATAATACCTGTATATTATTGTATAATGCAGACCTACATTTTATCATTAACGTCATCTCACGTCAAAAAGAACTTATTTATCTGAGGAAATAGTCGGACTCAGATGTGAATTGTATCAATTAGGTTGTCTACAATTCACCAGGTCATGATTTTAAGAATTTATGACAAATTTTATAAATTTTATTTTTTTATGGTTAATTATTTTTATGACCATAATTAATAATTCTTAATTGAATTATTACCACCCGACAGTATGTTGTCTAATGTTCTGTATAAGAGTTTCCATGGTCAAAACAAACAGTAAGGATGAGAGGGGGCAACTCTGTCTAGTACCATTAAAAATATGGAACCTCTGAGATAGAGTGCCATTTATTTTAATTTAAGCGGATGGCTCAGTGTATAGCGCAAATATTGCTGTTATAAATGTTTCAGGTATCCCAAATCTCTCCAGAGCTTTCCGCATATATAGCCAGTCAAACCTATCCAATGCCTTTTCAGCATCGGTGGAGAGTAACGCCATGGGTATCTGTTTGATCCTTACATATTGGATAAGTTGAAATATTCTAAGAGTGTTGTCCTTTCCCTCTCTACCTTTTATGAACCCCACTTGTTCCTGGTTGACCAAGATGGGAAGTAGATGCTTAAGCCTATTGGCTAGAATCATAGCATACAGCTTAATATCAACATTAAGTAGAGAGATTGGTGGATAGCTGCTGCATAATTTAGCATCCTTCCCCTCCTTGTGCAAAACAGACAGGGCCGTCTTTGCCACAGGGCAAAAGGGGCAGCTGCCCCGGGCCCAGTTGCTCCTGGGGGCCCAAGGGAGCTCTGTTTCCCGACTCCCATTCATTAGTGACTGCGTCGCTAGGTTAATACATTCAGGGCCTGGGCCCCTGATGTTTTGTCCCAGGCCCCGAATGTCCTGCCTGCCTGCTAGAATCGAATACACTGGGTGTAGAGGTGAAGGACCTGTGGTGACATCACAGGTCATGTGATCAGCAAAGCAGGCTGTGATAGGATGACCTGGATGATGTCACCATCATGTGACCAGTGCAGGGTTGGACCGGAGTGAAGAGGAGGAGGAGCCTAATGCTGATGTCTGATGAGGACTGGAGAGGTAAGTGAAGGGACAGGGAGAGGCAGAGCAATGCTGGGAGTTGTAGTTATTTAACTAGGATGTATGTTAGGGCTGAAGGGAGGGATGTTATTGACATGGAACTGTGTGCTTGAGGTGGCTGGGGGAGGGAGTGATGTTATTTACATGGGACTGTATGTTGAAAGTGGATGGTGGGGGGAATGATGTTTATGTACATGGGACTTAATGTTTAGGCTACGTTCACACTTGCGTTTGGGGATCCGCTTGTGAGATCCGTTTCAAGGCTCTCACAAGCAGCCCCAAATGCATCAGTTTAACCCCAATGCATTCTGAATGGATGCGGATCCATTCAGAATGCATTCGTTCGGCTCCGTACGGCCCCCCGTTCCGTTTTGGAGGCGGACCCCAAAATGCTGCAAGCAGCGTTTTTGTGTCCGCATGGCCTTGCGGAGCCAAACGGATCCGTCCTGACAATGTAAGTAAATGGGGACGGATCCCTTTGCATTGACTCAAAATGGTGCAATTGTAAACGGATCCGTCCCCTATTGACTTTCAATGTAAGGCTACTTTCACACTAGCGTTCGGGTGTCCGCTCGTGCGCACCGTTTGAAGGGGCTCACGAGCGGCTCCGAACGCATCCGTCTGGCTCCAATGCATTCTCAATGGAGGCGGATCCACTGAGAATGCATCCGCCTGCCAGCGTTCAGCCTCCGCTGCTTGCAGCGTTCGGGTGTCCGTCTGGCCGTGCGGAGGCGAGCGGATCCGTCCAGACTTATAATGGAAGTCAATGGGGACGGATCCGCTTGAAGATGACACAATATGGCTCAATCTTCAAGCGGATCCGTTCCCCATTGACTTTCAATGTAAAGTCTGAACGGATCCGCTCAGACAACTTTCACACTTAGAAAATTTTCTAAGTTTTAATGCAGACGCATCCGTTCTGAACGGATGCGAACGTCTGCATTATCGGAGCGGATCCGTCTGATGAAACATCAGACGGATCCGCTCCGAACGCTAGTGTGAAAGTAGCCTAAGTCAGGACGGATCCGTATTGGGACTTAGAAATTCAAATCTAATACAAACTAATCGGTCCAGAACGGATGCATTCGTTTGTATTATCGGTGCGGATCCGTCCTGTACAAGTACAGGACAGATCCGCACGAACGCAAGTGTGAAAGAAGCCTTAGGGGGTGATGCTTACATGGGATTGTGCGTTGGAGGCGGCTGGGGAGGAGGTGATGTTATTTACATGGGACTGTATGGTGGAGGGAGGATTATAACTGCAGGGGGCACTACAGATCCAGGGGACATTATAGGCGGTCTTATTACTTCTGGGGGCTCTATAGGAGGGTCTTATAGATCCGCCTTATTTCTACTAAGCGCACTATGGGGGCCTTATTACTACTGAGGGGTCTGTAGGGAGCTTTATTACCACTGGGGGAACAATAGGGGGCCTTATTTCTACTGGGGACTCTGTGAGGGTATTATTAATATGGGAGGGCTCTTCTAATAATGGGGGCATTGTTGAGGAGCATTATCACGGTTGGGGCAGTGTTACTATTGAGGGCATTCTAGAAGGGAATTACTATTGGTGGGACTATGAGGAGCACTATTACTATGGGGGGCAGTAATGTTTCTTCAGGATAGTATTTGGGGGGGGGGAAGGGGCGTAACTAAAGGCTTATGGGCTCCGGTGCAAGAGTTCAGCTTGGGCCCCCCTTCCCTCAGTGCTTTGTGTGTCTTCTTATGCGGCACAAGTGTCTTTGGGCCCCTTCATGCTCCTGGGCCCGGTAGCGACTGCTACCTCTGCACCCCCTATAGCTACACCCCTGGGGGGGGGGGGGGACAAAGCAAGCAGCAGGATAACACTGTGGGGACTCCAGTTGGGGGATAATGATAGAATGTGAGGAAGCTAAGATGTCTGTGTGTCACACTCTGCAGAGACGAGGCGGCTAAGAGAAGTTGTCCAGACCGAGTGGAGAAGATGATGAGAGAGAAGATCTACAGAGAAGATGATGACAGAGAGGAGACGTCACCTGGAGGACCTGGACGTGACAGGTGAGTGCTGCTGTATAGCAAGTACAGCAAAGTGCGCGGGGGGGGGGGGGGGGGGGATTCAGGGGGCCCAAGTAAATTTTTGCCCAGGGTCCAATCAATATTAAAGACGGCCCTGAAAACAGAGATGTGCACTTCTAGGGATTGTGTAGGGAAATCAGTCCTGTTGGCAGCTGATATAAAGGCTTTTAGCAACTGTGGGAGGAGTACATCTGAGAATGTTTTATACTACTCTGTGGGCAGTCCATCTGGGCCAGGGCTCTTCCCTACTCTGGTTTCTTTTAGTGCTGACTGAAGTTCCTGAAGGGAAAAAGGAGTCGACAGCTGTTTTCTTTGTGATTCGGTCAAACTGGGTAAATGTAGGGCGTTCAAAAATTGTTCAATCTTTCCCTGTCGGATAAGAGTGTCTTGGGGCGTATCATTATCTCTTAAATTATAAAGTGCCGAGTAGAACTTTTTAAATTGGGTTATCTCCTCTTCCTTTACTGTTTCGTTGGGTGAGTGGTAGATTTCTTGTATATACATTTGTGCTTGTCTGCATTTCGCTATTAAGGCCATTAATCTTGAGCCCCTGTTACCATGTATGTATATCCTGTGCCATGCGTAAAGATAGGCTTTGGCTGCTCTATGGTTCAGAATTGATTAAGTTTTTCTCTGAGTCGTTAGTCGGCAAATACTTGTTGTGCTAATGAGTATTTATGTCTTTGTTCCAGTTGTGAAATAGCTACTGTACCAAGACTTCATCTATCTCTTTTTGCCTCTGTTTTCTGACATACGTCCCCACAGCAATCAGTTCTTCCCTTACTACTGTTTTATGGGCCACCCAGATTGTCGTGGGTGATATCTGGGGGGGTGTTGTTCTCCGCAAAATAGTTTTGGATGACCTTAAGTATTTTGTTTTTGCTTGTATCGGATCTCAGCAATGATTTATTAAGTCGCCAAGTGAATATTCTCTTGGTTAAGGAGACAATCCTCAAAGACATAGTAACCGGGGCATGGTCCAAAATCCCAATGTTGCCAATTCTGGACTTTACTCAAGCAGAAATATGTGCATTAGATAGAAATAGGTAATCTAACCTCTTGTATGATTTATGTACTTCAGAGTAGAAGGTATAGTCCTTCTCAGACGGATGTGTCAGTCGCCACACGTCGCACAATTTTAGCGGGGTTAGTGACCGTCTTAGGTTTCGGATTTTTCTTTGGGAGAGGTGTGATTTCCCTGAGGTAGAATCTAGCGATGGTTCCGTCACCAAATTCAGATCTCCACCAACAATGCACATTCCTTCACTAAAGGATCCCAGCCTACGAAGAGTCTCAGTAATCCAGGGAATTTGTTCTGTGTTGGGGGCATAAAGGCCTGCGATAGTAACTATTGTGTGTGCAATAGTGCCTTTTAGAAAGAGCAATCTACCCTCAGAGTCTGACAAGCTCGGCTGAAGTGTGTCAAGAACCACGCCTGACTCCGTTATACCCGGGGTCAGGAAGTCGCATCGGTTGGCTGCGCGCTCTATGTAAGATAGGGCTGTTTCCTTATGGTAGCTTTCTGGGTTTGCTTTGCAACCCTTTTTGGCTCACTCAGGGATCCGTAGTTCCTTCTTCTCAGCTGTTCCTTGTCCAGCACTCCCAACCTCCTTATATTCCTCTCTCACACTTCTCTGGTTGCCAGATATAGAGCTTCCTGCCTGGACTTCTATACTGACCCTCTGGAGCTGTGTTGCTGCGTTCTGGTTGTTGGTCCAGAACGTTACCCTCCGGATCCCTGTTGGACCTTTGTGGTCTGCTGTGGTCGCCCACCTGGGTTTATGTGTTTGTCTGTATTGTCTGTCCTCTCCCTGGTGTTTCCCTCTTAGTGTCAGTGGTGCGGACTAGCGATCCCACCGGCCCGTTCACTATCTAGGGCTCATTTTAGGGAAAGCCAGGGTTTAGGCACGTGATTGCCGCACGGGTGAGGAACCCGTCTAGGGACGTCAGGGCCGTCAGGTGCCAGCCGCAAGGTGAGTCAGGGGTCACCATCTTTCCCTCTCCCTTGGGCAGGGCTTTCCCTTTTCCCTCCCTGTGCGTGACGCCGGTCATTACAGAATGGAATATCTTTCTTTATAGCTATGGTTACACCTCTGGATCTGGACTTGCCATAGCAGGAGTGAGTGAAACCATTGTGAGAAGTGTTTTTGAGATAGTGTAGGTATTTGAGAGGTGGGTTTCTTGTAAAATAGCCACATCAGTGTGCAGAGATCGCAAGTGTTGGAGGATACGGAATCTCTTTTGAGGGGAGTTTATTCCCCGCGCATTCCATGTTATAACATTAATGTTAGTCATATATAACTATAACAGAAAAAGAAAACAAGTGAATCATTTACAGTAAATGAAGGCAGTTTCAAAAAGTACTGACAATAATTCCTGTTCTCAAGTCTTCTAATGAGGTAAGAGGCATTCCCCCCCTAGTGGAAAGGCTGAGCACTTGTGCTCTAACTGGGGATACCATATAGGGTTCAAAGCATGCGGGTGCGTCGCAGGAAAATGCGCGAGTGCAAAGCTTTTTAATGCATTTTGCACGCGCGTGAGAAAAATCGGCATGTTTGGTACCCAGACTCGAACCCGGACTTTTTCACCATGGTGATGGATCATGTAATGGACCATGTGATGTGCGCAGTGACGTCACCAAAGGTCCTTTTCCTCCAGGTCATCAAAGAAGAAGACAGAAGAGAAGCCAGGCTGCGCGAGCAAGTGGATGAGGTGAGTTAAATTTTTATTTTTAACCCCTCCATCCCTATTGTATTAAGAATGCTATTATTTTCCCTTATAACCATGTTATAAGGGAAAATAATAATGATCGGGTCCCCATCCAGATCATCTCCTAGCAACCATGCGTGAAAATCGCACCGCATCCGCACTTGCTTGCGATTTTCACGCAGCCCCATTCACTTTTATGGTGCCTGCGTTGCGTAAAAAATGCACAATATAGAGCATGCTGCGATTTTCACGCAACACACAAGTGATCCGTTAAAATCACCGCTCATGTGCACAGCCCCATAGAAATGAATGGGTCCAGATTCAGTGCGGGTGCAATGCGTTCACCTCACGCATTGCACCCGCATGGAAAACTCGCCCGTGTGAAAGAGGCCTAAGGGAATAATACGGAACATCATAAAGATCTTGGAAGTAACACAAAACTAACAGGCCATTGGCCTCATCTATCTGTCTGGATATTACTGTCTCAGTCTCCTGCCACCGGCATACGCTTTCGGGAATGACGACCTTTAGCGGTCTTCCATGGTGTTGCTTCTGGAAGTTTGGGGATATCCGTCAATTCCGTGATCTGAAGCCAGGACGGTATCTCTGAAGGTGTAAGTCCTATGTCCTCACAAACTGGGAGAAGGTCGTCAGGTCTTCTAATGAATCTGGTTGAGCCTTGTACGGAGAATGCAATGACAAAAAGAGAACAGCCATCTGTAATTAATCCCCTTTGCCCTCAATGCATCTGTGACTGGCTTTAGTTGTCTGCATTTGTTAAGCGTGACAGGGGAGAGATCTTGAAAGAAGGAGAGTCGAGATCCCTCAAATGAAATTTCTTTTGCTTCTCTGGCAGCTTTTAAGATGGCATCTCTGTGTTGGGAGTGCATGACTCTGCATATGATATCTCTAGGAGGCTCCCCCTCCTTTGGTTTAGATCTAAGAGCCCTATGTGCCCTTTCTAACACTAACTCAGCAGCCAGAGCCGAGTTCAGTAAGGGCCTTAAGATTGAGTATGTGATGTCCAAAACTGATGATTCATTCATAGCTTCTGGCACTCCCTTGATCCTCAGATTATTTCGCCTCCCCCTATTATCTTGATCTTCCACGTAGGTCAGCAGATTATTCATTCTTGCTTGACAAGCTTGGAAAGCGTCTGTTGTGGCTTCCCCAAATGCTAACAAGGCAGCTTGGGATTCTTAAAGTTTTTCTACCCTCCCCCCTATGTCTCTTATGTCTTGTTTAATATCTGAGAGTTCCGATAGAACCGGCTGAATGGCTGTTTCTATTATGTTCTGTAAGGCTTTCCGAGTAGGGATCAATTGCAAATCTTTAGCTGATGGTCTTGCTCTGCTTACGCTTTCAGCTTCTGAGGATTCTAAATGTTCTTGAGTTGCAGCTGCTGTCACAGTTGAGTGTTGATTGGACTTAGCATGTGGAGAACGCTTGTGTAAGAATTTCTCCATTTCGTGTTGCGCTGTCTTCTTCATTGGTGTGGTCAAACAAAACAATGGCTGATCTTAGGGAGACCAGCTACAGAAAACACTGTGGAGCCTCATTTAAGAGTCTCAATACAGCAATCCAAAGTGCAAAGCTCCCTGGGAAACAGTAATATGCAAAATAGTTGTGGAGCCCCAGTTATGGGTCTTCAACACAGTGATAGCCAGATATCCCTCAAAGGAAGGAAAACTGAGCAAAGGGGTGTCCCCATTACAGAGATCACCAAATCCACCATATTAAGTGGCCCCTGTGTCAAGATCCCACTCTTTTACAAGCATTAAGGATGCGACGGGGAAGACCTAAGCCAGTTATCCATCCACAGACAGCTGTTTCGGGGTGTTGCCCCTCATCAGTGTGGAGTAGGATTCTGGCTAACCGGGAGCAATGCCTTGGAGACTACTCAAACAAAACAATGGCTGATCTTAGGGAGACCAGCTACAGAAAACACTGTGGAGCCTCATTTAAGAGTCTCAACACAGCGATCCAAAGTGCAAAGCTCCCTGGGAGCTCATTGGTGTGGTGACAATCTCTGGTCTCCCAACTTTAACCGCTTGCCGTCACACTAACGCCGAAAGGCGTGAGTGCGGCGGCTCTCTCAGGTCACACTAACGCCGAAAGGCGCCATCTCGTGAGACCCGAGATTTGCTGTGAACGCGTGCGTGCACAGCGACGTGCAGCTTAGAAGTTGATCTAAAGCCTGCCAGCAGCGATCATTCGCTGGCAGGCTGTAGATGCGATTTTTTTTTTAACCCTAGAAAGGTATATTAGACGCTGTTTTGTTAACAGCGTCTGATATACCTGCTACCTGGTCCTCTGGCGGTCCCTTTTGCTTGGATCGACCACCAGAGGACACAGGCAGCTCTGCAAGTAGCACCAATCACCACACTACACTACACCCCCCCTGTCACTTATTAACCCCTTATTAACCCCTGATCACCCCATATAGACTCCCTGATCACCCACCTGTCATTGATCACCCCCCTGTAAGGCTCCATTCAGACGTCCGTATGTGTTTTGCGGATCCGCGGATTCGCAAAACACGGACCCCAGCAATGTGCTTTCCGCATTTTGCGGATCCGCACATTGCCAGAACTATATAGAAAATGCCTTTTCTTGTCCGCAATTGCGGACAAGAATAAGACATGTTCTATAGGCTCTACAAAAAACGCAGTGTTCGCCCGATCAGGCCTGATCTTGTGCGCACACTTGCGTTCAGTCCGCCCCACCGCAGTGACAGAATTATTATTTTTTTTGATCACTGCAAAAACACAGTAAAATCGCTGCGGCGCTATAAAGATCACTTTTGAGGGGCATGGCGAGTTCATAGAAGATTTTTTTTTTTGGCACAAGTTAGCAGAATTTATTTATTTTTTTTGTTTTTTTGTTTTTTCTCACAAAGTCTCATATTCCACTAACTTGTGACAAAAAATACAATCTTACATGAGCTCACCATACCCCTCACGGAATCCAAATGCGTAAAAATGCCCTGTGAAATCCTAAAGGTACTCATTGGAATTTGGGCCCCTTTGCGCATCTTGGCTGCAAAAAAGTGTCACACATGTGGTATGGCCCTGTCAATCAACATGAGGAGGGGGCGTCTTTATTAAAGGAGGATGCGACTGCTACCAGCAAGTAGCCACCCTACGTTATTTGCATATTATAAAAGTCCGTTTTTTGAATTAACTACTGAACCAAAATGAGTAATAGCATTATATATTGATATATAGCAAGTATAGGGATTTTAAGTAGCCCAGAAAAAAAAAAAAGACTTTAGTGCGGTGACAGAAGCCCTTTAACCATATTAAAGATATGTACCCAGTATAATTTGTAGAGATGATGGAGGTACTTACTCTGTGCTCTCACTCTTCCATGAGATTACATGAGGTGCTCTTTACAAGAGGTGTAGTAAAACAATTTATTTTCCTCTCCTTCCTGTAGTTATAAAATATGGAGATTGCAAGTGCTTTTGATTCTCCCAGGTGTGGTAAGGTTTTCTGCTGTGTGCGTAATGTCCCTTTAACAAGGATGTTTGATCAGGATGATTAGAGTTATAGTAGACCGGGCCTACGCCTAGTCCTTAAAAATTGGAGGTCTCTTGACTCCCAGCAACTGTGAATTTGCTGTCTTTTGCTGTTATATGCAGCACTTATGACAGTTTTTTTGGGCCTGGATAGGATTATGGGCGACAGGTATAAAAATGGCATCTGTTCCCGCCTCTGTTGTAATGCGGCCAATATACAGGTAATCCCCTTCTAGTTTGCCTCTAACTTGAGGTATAAATATGGGGAGACCAGGGGGGACAGAGGAGGTGAAAGGTACCTCAGAGGTCCTGCAGTGAGGACCAGCTGTTTTCCATCTCCCGTCGCTTTTATTGGGCACCTGTACTTCCGGTTGGTCGCGTGTAACAGGAAAGGCCAGTGCTTCGGTTCCTGAGTAGGCCACAACCTTGGATCAAGGCCGAAATTCAAATTCGCCCCTCTGGGGGATCCTCTTGGACTGAGAACCTTTAATAGGGAGGAGATTGGCCGACTTAACGGTGTTGTGACTGCGGATGGCTATAGCTAGAGTTACTGTTCCTGGAGCTCTGTCACCATGCGTCCGGATCCGTCCCCGGCCACGTCCCCCTTTGTATTTACTTTTTTATTTATATGTTTATATAATAGGAAATAATACATTTTTCAAATATACATGTATTAGAAATTTTGCTAACATACGCATTCTACAAAAAGTTAGGGATATTTGGCTTGTGGGTGAAATTTCAGGATGAAGGAAGTATGAACTTTTGAATGCTCATGTTCAACTGTTCAGTGTTTCAGTACTTTTTGCACAACTTGCTGTTCTCTAACAAGGAGCTTTATGGCAAAATTCGCCCAATACATTTCCTGGTTCAATTAGAATTGGTATTTAAGCAGTTCTCCTCATCATGCTGTTCACATTTTGACATCATGAGACCAAGACCCCTAACAATTGATCAACAGTATCTCGCTATTGCGAGGGTTCAAGCAGGAAGTTCTCAGATGAAAGTAGACACTGAGCTTAGAGTGTCATCAGCAGGTTGCAACAGAGATACAGAGAGACTGGAAGAGTCACAGAAAGGCATTCAAGTGGACATCCTTTGGCCACAACTAACACTGATTACTGCTTCATTGTGAACAATGCCCTGAGGAACCGGATTATGAATGCAACACAACTCTCCAGGCACATTTAACGGAGGTGAGAGGCACCCAAGTGTCACATCAGACCATTCAAAACCATTTACATCAAAGTGGTCACCTTGCTAGATGACCTCAAAGGGTACTTGACCACACCACCAGGCACAGGCATCATCATCTTGCATGGGCCAGGGAGCATCTACGCTGGATGAGGGACCAGTGGGCCTCAGTGCTGTTCACTGATGAAAGTCGATTCACGTTGAGCAGAAATTATTGCTTCCAACGATGTTGGAGACATCGAGGAGCATGCATCAGCCACTGTTGTCACCAGACGAGCCTTTGGTGGTGGTGTTACAGTGTGGGCAGATGTGTCTAGTCAATACAGAAGTTCCCTACACTTTGTGAATGGCAGGGGTGTAACTACCATAGCAGCAGACCATGCGACTTCTATGGGGCCCAGGGCAAGAAGGGGCCCAGTCTTAGTTGGGATTATCTCCTCTTCTACTGGAGGTGAAAACTTGGTCAAGACTCTACCCTCTTAAGGAACAACTTTTAGCAAATGAGGTAGTGGAAAATGGCCCAAGGGTCATTGAAAGAGGTTTACAGAAACCCTTCTGTCCTGTGTGGAGGGGGCCTGGTTTAATCCTTGCTATGGGGTCCTTACTTCTCTATGCACGCCACTGGTGAACAGTGTACAGTAAAATTCCCATACTACTTAAATACCATCATTTATCCAGTCATTGTGCTTCTGCATGAGCAACACAGGGAACGGCTGCTGGAGACTGGGGTACCTCCAATTTAGTGGCCTGCACTTTCTCCAGACCTGAATCCCATTAAAAACCTATGGGATCAGCTGAGTCGCCCTGAAGAGGTTTATAACGCTGTGCCCCAGAACCTCAATGACCTGAGGGCCGCCCTTCAAGAAGAGTAGGATGTCATGCCTCAGCAGACAATAAGTCGACTTGTGAACAGCATGAGATGTCGTTTTCAAGCTGTAATTGATGCTCAAGGCTACATGACAAGTTATTGAGACAGTGACATTTATATGGTGATATACCCAATGTGAGGAATATGTATTATCGTTTAATGGCAGCCATGATTTTCATTTAATTCACCTTGGTCAGTGTGCATGCAAAATAAGTTCTCACTTCAACCCTCTGCTTGTCAGATAGCAAAGTTAATGAACTACACAGGGGTCCTGGCTTCAAGCAAGCCACTTGTTTACATATTCACACGTCCTCCAGTCAGCCAGGAAACAAGCTGATGTAACAGGAAGAATCTCTCAGCATGAGGTCTAAGCCATTCACCACTTCACTCAGATTATCACACAGGTTGGAACTGGCGGTTCATAAGGAATTAGGAATCGCCCATGCATTACATACAGTCGTGGCCAAAGGTTTTGAGAATGACACAAATATTAGTTTTCACAAAGTTTGCTGCTAAACTGCTTTTAGATCTTTGTTTCAGTTGTTTCTGTGATGTAGTGAAATATAATTACACGCACTTCATACGTTTCAAAGGCTTTTATCGACAATTACATGACATTTATGCAAAGAGTCAGTATTTGCAGTGTTGGACCTTCTTTTTCAGGACCTCTGCAATTCGACTAGGCATGCTCTTAATCAACTTCTGGGTCAATTCCTGACTGATAGCAACCCATTCTTTCATAATCACTTCTTGGAGTTTGTCAGAATTAGTGGGTTTTTGTTTGTCCACCCGCCTCTTGAGGATTGACCACAAGTTCTCAATGGGATTAAGATCTGGGGAGTTTCCAGGCCATGGACCCAAAATGTCAACATTTTGGTCCCCGAGCCACTTAGTTATCACTTTTGCCTTATGGCACGGTGCTCCATCGTGCTGGAAAATGCATTATTCTTCACCAAACTGTTGTTGGATTGTTGGAAGAAGTTGCTGTTGGAGGGTGTTTTGGTACCATTCTTTATTCATGGCTGTGTTTTTGGGCACAATTGTGAGTGAGCCCACTCCCTTGGATGAGAAGCAACCCCACACATGAATGGTCTCAGGATGCTTTACTGTTGGCATGACACAGGACTGATGGTAGCTCTCACCTTTTCTTCTCTGGACAAGCCTTTTTCCAGATGCCCCCTACAATCGGAAAGAGGCTTCATCGGAGAATATGACTTTGCCCCAGTCCTCAGCAGTCCATTCACCATACTTTCTGCAGAAGATCAATCTGTCCCTGATGGTTTTTTTGGAGAGAAGTGGCTTCTTTGCTGCCCTTCTTGACACCAGGCCATCTTCCAAAAGTCTTCGCCTCACTGTGCGTGCAGATGCGCTCACACCTGCCTGCTGCCATTCCTGAGCAAGCTCTGCACTGGTGGCACTCCGATCGCGCAGCTGAATCCTCTTTAGGAGACGATCCTGGCGCTTGCTGGACTTTCTTGGACGCCCTGAAGCCTTCTTAACAAGAATTTAACCTCTTTCCTTGAAGTTCTTGATGATCCTATAAATTGTTGATTGAGGTGCAATCTTAGTAGCCACAATATCCTTGCCTGTGAAGCCATTTTTATGCAACACAATGATGGCTGCACGCGTTTCTTTGCAGGTCACCATGGTTAACAATGGAAGAACAATGATTTCAAGCATCACCCTCCTTTTAACATGTCAAGTCTGCCATTTTAACCCAATCAGCCTGACATAATGATCTCCAGCCTTGTGCTCGTCAACATTCTCACCTGAGTTAACAAGACGATTACTGAAATGATCTCAGCAGGTCCTTTAATGACAGCAATGAAATGCAGTGGAAAGTTTTTTTTGGGATTAAGTTAATTTTCATGGCAAAGAAGGACTATGCAATTCATCTGATCACTCTTCATAACATTCTGGAGTATATGCAAATTGCTATTATAAAAACTTAAGCAGCAACTTTTCCAATTTCCAATATTTATGTAATTCTCAAAACTTTTGGCCACGACTGTACATAAACCAGATACACATTTGTGTCCCTGTGGCCACAACGAACAAGCCCATGGTCATAGTCTGGCGGTGGGAGGCCAGGGAAGGGAGATATACATATCTCCCCACAGAAACCAAATAACGGTACCATGCTTGGACTCTACTGGTAGCCGGAACCCAGGCGGATCCATTGGTCCCAGAACCACCTCCTTGCGACATTCTGGTCTGGAGCCATGAGCCCTAATCGGTTTTGTGGCTCATGTGCTGCCAGCCCAGCAGAGGGGCGTGGACCCCTCCCAGAGGCCAGGAGGGGAGGGGCCGGCTACAGGTTAAAAGGCTTGTGCCAGCAAGCGGGCGCTTCTGTCACATCAAGCCATGTGTTTAGAGGGACCTGCAACCTGCTTACATCACTGCCCTCCATGTGAATACAGCTAAGAACTCATCACAACCCAAAAGGACTCATCCACCTGGTAAACTGACTTTTGTTCTGCTTAACCCTGTTTGTACCATAATACCTGTATTTGTAACCTCAGACCACTGTATATATTCCTTGTGTGTATAGTGTATTGTCTAGTGAGCCTTTAAGGCGATTAAATATATAATTTACTCTTGTGCTGTCTTGTATCTCGATCACGAATTCCCACGTCTGTGTTTCGGCCTAGCAATACGCTACCGCGGGTTGGTTTCTTACCCTATATAATCCCGTTAGCGGACCGGGCTTATATCAAACAAGGAACTGGTGGCAGTCTTTCCGGGCTGAGAACGCGACTGTTTCACTGGGGCAGTTAAAAGGCTCTCTGAGCTTGTTGCCTCTCTGTGCCCGTGTGGACAGGAGGAATCTGTGAAAACTGAACCAAGACTGACCTTACCCGCTCCTCCAGGAGGGCGTAACGTCACACCTTGGTAACCAGTGACCATACCGTACCTCGTGAGCTCGACGTAGTTTACATCCAGCGTCACTCGGAGCACGAGGGGTAAGGTATTCGTCACACCCAACACTTTTGTTGGCTTTTGTTTCAATAAGGCTACTTTCACACCTGCGTTTGGTGCGGATCCGTCTGGTATCTGCACAGACGGATCCGCACCTATAATGCAAACGCTTAGATCCGTTCAGAACGGATCAGTTTGCATTACCATGAACAAAAAAAAAAATATATATATATATTTTTTTTTTTTGTTTATGATAATGCAAACGGATCCGTTTTGACTTTACATTGAAAGTCACCGGGGGACGGATCCGTTTGAAAATTGAGCCATATTGTGTCAACTTCAAACGGAACCGTCCCCATTGACTTACATTGTAAGTCTGGACGGATCCGTTTGCCTCCGCACGGCCAGGCGGACACCCGAACGCTGCAAGCAGCGTTCAGGGGTCCGCCTGCTGAGCGGAGCGGAGGACAAACGGTGCCAAACTGATGCATTCTGAGCGGATCCGCATCCACTCAGAATGCATTAGGGCTGGACGGATATGTTCGGGGCCACTTGTGAGCCCCTTCAAACGGAACTCACAAGCGGAGCCCCGAACGCTAGTGTGAAAGTAGCCTAAATTGTTTGAGATGAGGAAATCACCATTGCATGCTTCTACTTAAATGCACTACTTTATTAATATAATATCACTGTAATGTGAACTTTTTACGTTTTCCATAAATTTCACCCGAAAGCCAAATATCTCTAACTAGTGTACCTTTCTTATATCAGGTTGTTGACCCCTATCTGCACATTAAAATGGTTCAGCCCATGTCCTCTGTAATTTATCTATGGCCTAACTGAAACATGGCAATAGTCATGTGACACATCACTAACTTTCAGTAAGCAACTGTGTTTCATTGCATATATGTGCTGGATCAGCACATGGGACACTTCCATAGGATAATTACACAGGTCTAATGGTGGAAACCATTGTTGCTATTACAACAACTACTTCACTTATATGACTGCCTGTTTCCAGGTTATTTGTAAAATGGCTGCCTGTCTCTAGGTGATGTTGTCATGTTTTACTAATATTGTCATTTATACTATCATAATGCTTTTTCTTCTTATGTACTACGTACATCATTGTGAAGTTAAGAATTTCCTTTTGGATCAATAAAGTTGTATGTTACATTATGTGTAAAGTTTACTGTAAAACAAATGATAAACACAACATATACTGTACAGGGGAGACAGGGAGAAAAATGTCAGGTGTGCTTCTACATAGGCACTCAGACATGAAATGCTGCTGCAGGGAGTAATACTGTATTTATATGTTTTGCATCTCAATGAACTGCTATTAATTTGTTAGATATTTGAACAGTTAACTGAATGCAAGAGGTCACATGACAGAAATGGGCCGTATCATTTTTTGTCTTTAGAGAGAGGCTATTGTGTGAATTTTAAATACATGTATATTAGAAAATGTTATAGCTACCATGTTATGACTGTAGGTAGGGACAGACAAGGACAGTGAGCCCTAAGGCTAGAACTCAGCCCGCTTTCCCTACCTACTTGTAGTACAAGCCCTAGATAGCTAGACCACAACTGCTCGACAGTCTCTACACTATTTAAGTGCAGAGACGGACTAGCAAACAAAAACAGACAAACACAACATACAAACTATTCAGCACCAAACGAGAGACAGAGAGTGGTCAGAAGACAAGCCGAGATCAAAACCAGACAGACAACTCAGTACCAAACGAGAGACAGAAAGTGGTCAGAAGACAAGCCAGGGTCAGAGGAACGAGCAATCCAATAAGCACAGGAACAAGAAACCAGGAACACAGCTAGTGAATAGAGCACCGAGACCCTGGATCAGAACCTATGTCCATGATTCGGCGCTCCATTAGTCACAAACACTAGCACATAGTAATAGAACAGCTGAGAAATCAGCCCACTGCTAATCTCTCCTAGCACATGCCTGCCACAGGGAGAAACAGAGCATTGCATCCTGTTGCTAAGGATGCTCTTGGGTCACCAGGGGGCCTGGACAGGTACGTTCCTTATACATACCTATTCTCTAAATAAATACATTTAATAATTAAAACCAGAATTCTCTTGTGACGAATACCACACCTCGTGCCCGCTTGACGTCACCTACGTCGAGCTCACGAGATGCGGTATGGTCATGGGTTACAAAAGCGTGACGTTACGCCCTGCAGAGGAGCAGGTGAGGTCAGCTTGGTACAGTTTACACAGACACCTCCTGCTTAAAACCCAAAAATTCAGAGGGATCGTGAGGCCCCGCTTTCACGGTCTGAATTCATACTGAAAATCAAGATCAAGCGACCTTTTGCCCTTCTGCTCCACGGGAGGTTTCTGTCCTCCCTGAGCTTGCCTTAGGACACCTGCATTACGGTTTGACAGTTGTACTGCCCCAGTCAAACTCCCACTGCTGCCACCAATATGTGACGAATACCACACCTCCTGCCCGCTTAACATCACCTACGCCGTGCTCACGAGATGCGGTATGGTCACGGGTTACCAAAGCATGACGTTACGCCCTCCAGAGGAGCAGGTAAGGTCAGCTTGGTACAGTTTACACAGACACCTCCTGTCCACGCGGGCACAAAGAGGTGACAAGTTGAGAGCCTTCTCACTGCCGCAGTGAAAACAGCGCTGTCTCAGCCCGGGAAACTGCCACCAGCTTATCGTTTGATATAAGCCTGGTCCGCTAACGGGATTATATAGGGTGAGAAACCAACCCGGGGTAGCTTATAACTAGGCCGAAACACGGACGTGGGGATTCGTGATCGAGATACAAGAAACCACAAGATTAAAATTATATATTTAATAGCCTTAAGGGCACACTAGATATAATACAATATACACAGAGAATATTTACAGTGGTCTGAGGTTACAGGTTATATGGGGACAACAGGGTTAAGCCGAGCAAAAGTCAGTTAGCGGGTAAGATGAAAGTACCTTTGGGTTGTGAGGTGTTCTTTGCCATAGTGTCACGGAACCATGAACCAGACGTACAACAAGAGATAAGTGAAAATAAGAAGGCTTTATTGAAAATAAAGCTGTAAAGCAAAAGTCCAAACGGATGGTGAAACCGAGCAGAGTCTTTGCGAAGCCAGAGGTCAGGAACCAGAAGGGTAGTCAGACGAAGCCAGGATCAGGAACCAGCAGGGTAGTCAGACGAAGCCAGGATCAGGAACCAGCAGGGTAGTCAGACGAAGCCAGGATCAGGAACCAGCAGGGTAGTCAGACGAAGCCAGGATCAGGAACCAGAAGCAGCAGCAGTCTTAGAAGCATGTGAACACAAGCGGACCAAGCAAGGAACTAAAGCCACAGACCTCCTATATATATGAGCTAGGCATCCAGCTCCTCCCAGGGGAAGGAGGAGCCGCAGGGTGGAAGGCTACAAGAAACCCAGAAACCAAGATGGCCGCCAGCACATGTCAAACGAAGGAGAGCAGCAAGCAGGTAAGACCATGACAGTACCTCCCCCTCAAGGGCCCCTCCTCCGCGGAGCACAAAACAGTTTCTGAGGGAAGCGTGCGTGGAAGGCTCGGAGCAAGGCAGGAGCATGGACATCTGCGGAGGGAACCCAGGAACGCTCCTCTGGACCATAACCACGCCAATGGACCAAAAACTGCAACCGACCGCGGACCAGGCGTGAGTCCAGGATATTGCTCACCTCATATTCCTCACGATTGCCCACTTGGACCGGACGAGGCCGAGGAACCGAGGAAGTGAAACGATTACACACCAGTGGCTTCAACAGGGAGACATGAAACACGTTGGAGATCCGCATGCCAGGAGGAAGCGCAAGGGCATAGGCTACCGGGTTTACCCTGCGAAGCACTCGGAAGGGACCAACAAAGCGAGGCGCCAGCTTGGGAGTGGGCACTCGAAGGTTGAGGTTGCGGGTGGACAACCATACACGGTCTCCGACCTGGTAGGAAGGAGCAGGCGCTCGTCTGCGATCAGCCTGGAGTCTCTGGCGCTGCGCAGAGACCTCAAGGGACTTCTGGATCTGTACCCAAGAAGCACGTAGGACGGAAAGGTGATCCTCCACAGCCGGAATATCCTGGGGAGAGAATACCTCCGGTAACACGGCAGGTTGAAACCCATAATTGGCCATGAAGGGAGACGTCCCAGAGGAAGAGTTCACCGCCGTGTTCCTGGCAAACTCAGCCCAAGGCAGGAGGTAAACCCAATTGTCTTGGTGATCGGAGACATAGCAACGAAGGAATTGCTCCAAGGCCTGATTGGATCGTTCTGCGGCCCCATTGGACTGAGGGTGGTAGGCCGAGGAGAAGGAGAGATGAATCCCCAACTGGGAGCAAAAGGCGCGCCAGAACCTGGACACAAACTGACTCCCCCGATCCGACACAATCTCCTTAGGCAAACCGTGCAACCGGAAGACCTCCCTGGCAAAAATCGTGGCCAACTGTTGTGCAGAGGGTAACTTCTTGAGAGGAACACAGTGGCACATTTTGGAAAACCGATCCACAATCATGAGAATGACCGTATGGCCTCGGGATGCAGGGAGGTCCACAATGAAATCCATCCCCAGGTGTGACCATGGACACTCCCCGGTGGCTATGGGTTGCAGAAGGCCCAACGGAAGGTGCCGAGGGGACTTACTCTGGGCACAAACGGAGCATGCCGCTACATATGCGGCGATGTCGGAACGTAGGGAAGGCCACCAGAACAGACGTGAAACAGCCCAGGACAGCTGATTCTTTCCAGGATGCCCCGCGGTCTTGGAGTTATGGTAGGTTCGCAACAACCGAGTGCGCAACTCCTCAGGCACAAAACATCTGCCGTTGGGTCTCCCAGAGGGAGCACCAGATTGAGCCGCCAAAATCTGCTCACCCAGGGGAGAGGTCAGGCTGGTTCGAATGGCGGCCAGGATCTGATTCGGAGGTATGACCGAAGTCGGAATCGACTCCTCCCTGGACAGCTCGGAGTACTGCCGTGATAAGGCATCCGCCCTGATGTTCTTGGAACCGGGTAGGTAGGAGACCACGTAATTAAAACGTGACAAGAACAGAGCCCATCTGGCCTGACGTGGTGTCAATCTCTTGGCCTCAGAAAGGTAGGTCAGATTCTTGTGGTCCGTCAGGATGAGAACCGGAACCACCGAACCCTCGAGCAAGTGCCTCCATTCTTTAAGGGCCTGCACGATGGCCAATAACTCCCTGTCACCAATCTGATAGTTGCACTCCGCGGAAGACAGTTTCCGGGAGTAAAACCCACAAGGAAGCAGAGGACCCTCTGGTGTTCTACGCTGAGACAGAAGGGCGCCTACTCCCGTCTCAGACGCGTCCACCTCGAGGACAAAGGGCAACCCAGGGATGGGATGCGACAGAATCGGAGCCGACACAAAGGCGGACTTTAGGGCCTCAAAAGCTCGGATGGCCTCGAGCGGCCAGACCTGGGAATTACTGCCCTTCCTGGTCAGATCCGTGAGAGGCTTGGCCAGCATGGAAAAGTCCCTGATGAACTTCCGATAATAATTGGCGAAGCCCAAAAAGCGCTGCAGGGAACGAAGACCACTGGGCTGGGGCCACTGTAAGACAGCCGAAACCTTCTCAGGATCCATGGAGAACCCCTCAGCGGAAATGATGTAACCTAAGAAGGTTACCTGGGATCGGTGAAATTCGCATTTCTCAAGCTTACCGAACAGCTTGTTCTCTCGTAACTGTTGCAACACTCGTCTGACATCCAGAATGTGGGCCTCCATGGATTCAGAATATACCAAGATGTCATCCAAATAGACTACCACACACTGCTGCAACAGATCACGGAAAACATCGTTGATGAATTCCTGAAAGACTGCGGGCGCATTGCACAACCCAAAGGGCATAACCAAGGATTCGTAATGACCGGTCCTGGTGTTAAACGCGGTCTTCCACTCATCGCCCGCCTTGATCCTTACCAGGTTATATGCCGCCCTCAGGTCGAGTTTGGTAAAGACCGTGGCCCCTTTAAGGCAATCGAACAGCTCGGAAATCAAGGGTATCGGGTAAGCGTTCTTGATCGTGATGCGATTGAGACCCCTGTAATCGATGCAAGGCCTCAACTCACCTGCCCTTCTTTTTCACAAAGAAAAATCCAGCCCCTGCCGGGGACGAAGATTTGCGAATGTGTCCGCGTGAAAGCGCCTCCCTCACGTACTCCTCCATGGCCTCATTCTCCGCTACCGACAGTGGATAGACTTTGCCACGAGGAGGAACGGCACCAGATTGTAACTCTATGGCACAATCATATGGGCGGTGCGGAGGTAGGGCAACCGCGCGCACCTTATCGAATACATCCCGGCACTCCTCATATTCAGGAGGCAACAGAGAGTCCGAGGAAGTACACAGCAACTTGACAGACCCATGGATGCAACTAGCCCCACACTGCGGTGACCACGAGAGGATCTCGACCGATCTCCAATCGAAAGTCGGATTATGCTTCTGGAGCCAGGGGTACCCCAAGACCACCGAGTAGTGTGGAGACGAAATAACCTGGAGGCAGACCGACTCTCTGTGAACGGCACCAATGGCTATCCCCACTGGAAGGGTCTCATGAGTCACGTGTGGCGGCAGAAGGGGTCTGCCGTCTATCGCCTCAAGAGCCAGTGGGGAACCTCGAGCCTGCAGAGGAATGGAATTGGCGGCAGCGAACACACTATCAATGAACAAACCACCAGCACCAGAGTCCACCAACGCCTGGGTCGTCACCGAGCCCCCGACCCAGGAGAGGACAACAGTGATCAGTGGTTTGTCAACACGGGAAACCGGGGACGAGGAGACTCCACCCAAGATCTGCCCCCGACAGGATCTCAGGGTACGAGCGTTTCCCGGACGGTTCGGACATGCCAACTGAAAATGCCCACCGAGACCACAGTACATGCATCGGCCCTCACGTCTCCGGAGTGCCCTCTCCCCCTCGGACAGGCGAGCAAACCCCAGCTGCATGGGTTCACCCCCAGACAAGTCATCCCCAGGAGGCGTGGGAGGAGAGGGAGGCACGGGTGGGACAGCAAACGTAGGCACCAATCTGTTAGAAGACCTCCGCAGGTTCTCCTTAAAGGAAGGTCTCTCCCTGAGTCTGGTGTCAATCAAAATCAGGAAAGAAATAAGAGACTCGAGCTCAACTGGTAGGTCCTTAGCTGCAACCTCATCCTTCAAGGCATCCGAGAGACCATGAGAGAAAGCAGCGACCAGAGCCTCATTATTCCAGCCCACCTCTGCTGCCAGGGTACGAAACTCAATGGCGTATTCAGCTACGGATCGTGAACCCTGTCTGATGGACATAAGGAGCTTCGCAGCAGAGGCAGCACGAGCCGGCACATCGAATACCTTCCGAAGAGAAGCAACAAAACCGGAAAACTCGGCAACCACCGGATTGTTGTTCTCCCATAAAGGGCTGGCCCAGGCCAAGGCCTTGTCCGAGAGCAGCGAGATCAAGAAGCCCACCTTTGATCTCTCAGTAGGAAAGGCATGTGGCAGCAACTCGAAATAAATGCCCACCTGGTTAAGGAAACCTCGGCACTGAGTTGGCTCTCCCCCAAAGCGCTGTGGAAGAGGGGCAGAACCGGTCATACCCCGAAACACCGCAGGCGCAACAACAGGTGTCGGGGTAGACTCTGGCGCAACAACCGGAGCGGCAGTAGGAGCGAACCCAGGAGCGACAACCGACCCATCGGCAACTGGAGCGAAATGAGCAGTGCGTTCAAGCAGGGTTAGCAACGCCACAGCGAACCGACCCAACAGGTGATCCTGCTGATCAAGTCTGGCAACCAGCGTGGGTAGCGAGGATGGCCCTGTACCGTCAGAATTCATGGCTTGGTCCTAATGTCACGGAACCATGAACCAGACGTACAACAAGAGATAAGTGAAAATAAGAAGGCTTTATTGAAAATAAAGCTGTAAAGCAAAAGTCCAAACGGATGGTGAAACCGAGCAGAGTCTTTGCGAAGCCAGAGGTCAGGAACCAGAAGGGTAGTCAGACGAAGCCAGGATCAGGAACCAGCAGGGTAGTCAGACGAAGCCAGGATCAGGAACCAGCAGGGTAGTCAGACGAAGCCAGGATCAGGAACCAGCAGGGTAGTCAGACGAAGCCAGGATCAGGAACCAGCAGGGTAGTGAGACGAAGCCAGGATCAGGAACCAGAAGCAGCAGCAGTCTTAGAAGCATGTGAACACAAGCGGACCAAGCAAGGAACTGAAGCCACAGACCTCCTATATATATGAGCTAGGCATCCAGCTCCTCCCAGGGGAAGGAGGAGCCGCAGGGTGGAAGGCTACAAGAAACCCAGAAACCAAGATGGCCGCCAGCACATGTCAAACGAAGGAGAGCAGCAAGCAGGTAAGACCATGACACATAGTCACATGAAGGGCAGTGATCTCAGCTAGTTCCTGGGTCCCTCTAAACACATTATACGATGTGACCCTTCTTCAGAGAAAAGACACGCCCGCTTTCTGGCACAAGCCTTTTAACCTGTAGCCGGCCCCTCGCCTCCTGGCCTTTGGGAGGGGTCCACCCCCCTCTGCTGGACTGGCTGCAAATGACCCACAAAATCTTTTAGGGTTTATAGCTCCAGTCCAGAAGGTCACAGGGAGATTGTTCTGGGACCAACGGATCCGCCTGGGTTCCGGCTACAACTAGAGTGCAAACATGGTGCCACTATTGGGTTTCTGTGGGGAGATATGGATATCTCCATTCCCTGGCATGCCACCATCAAACAAAGCCTATGGGCATGTTCACCGTGGCCACCGGGACACAAATATGTATCCGGTTTGCGCCTGCGATGGCCGGGCGATTCATAATTCCTTATGAAATGTAGGTGCCAACATGTCTGAGAGGTATCATTGATCTTGGGAAAGAGCTAAGACCCCCTTCCGGTGGGTTTTCCTTCCGATTTGGTTGCCTCCAAACTGGCTGGTTGAGGTGTGACATTATCCACCTGGGGCCTCCTTGAAGCCTGGACCCCTGGGGATTTCTCTCTTGCTAGCTGACAATCAGATGGCTGGGGGGTGGGAGCATATTTTGCATGTACACTGACTGTGTACAAGCTAAAAGGTGAATCAACTGATAATCAGGGCAGCCAGTAAATAATAATCAATTTTCCTCACAGCTCCATTAATAAAACATTTTTTTATTGGACCTGCTATGTGGATACAGATGAATACAAGTCTGTTCTGTTCACCTGACATTATAGAGTTTATTTTCCTTCTCTCCTTTTCATTTTTTTCTCACTTTCTTCTCTTTCCCTCTTTCTTCCCCTTCTTCTCATCCTTACCTGACTTTTTCTCCTTAGTTACATGCCTCAGTTGGCTTCTGCATCTGCGGGCATTGGTTTGTCTATAAAGAAAGTGTTCTGGTTCTGGCCAAGCTGCCAGTTCGGTTGATGTACTGCTCCAAATTAATTAATGTACGTGCACGGAGAGATCAAATCTGAGACAACCCACAGCACGGGGTTAAAACAGTATCTCTGGTTTATTTTCTGAAAACAACACACAATACATAGGTTTTACGACAGGAAGAAGTGGGAGGGGGGGGTGAAAGATAGAGTATATCTTTTCTATTGGCTACGAACACTATACTTTTCTGTAACCTTGACGGCCAGAGTAAATTCCTCCCCCCTCCCCCCTTGCTCGTGGGAGAAACCGTTACTTCTTCTTTCTTTGTAACTGCTTGCTTGAGCTGAACGGAAACCTCTTTGTAACTGCTTGCTTGAGCTGAACGGAAACCACAAAGAAACACATGATAAAACACAAAGTAAGATTCTAGTTTATAGGTGTTGGCTGAATGCCTGGCCGCCATCTTAGCTAAACATAGTCCTCAACAAGCAAGTATACATTTTGTATTAATAGTCCATAACAGTCCCCCCTTGGAAACTTGATTGTAGACTTTCCCTTCGCCTAGCGAATCCCCTGGGCATACCATTCGTATCCTCTTCACCCGCAGTGGCGACAACCTACCCCTTTATAGGTAGGCTCCCGGTTGCTCGGACTTGTGGTAATACCCTGGGATTCATCTCACCCTATCTCAGCCAGGCATCATTGTGAGGAGGGGGAGCTGTGTTGAACGATGTTTCCTTCTGTCCTTCCTCATCGTAGAGGAGCATAATAGGTCGTTCATCAGTTTTCTTCATTCTTTTTGAAAAGCGGGTCACACAAATAAGAACGAGCTTAATCACTACATATATCACCAATATTATTAGGGCTACCTGCAATATTACTTGGACAATTCCCATGAACCAACCCCCAATACCTTTGAACCAGTTATTGGGGTTAAGGGAAGAGAAGGTATCAGACCACCATGTATCTTTATCAGCTTTATGTGCATCCAGCCATTTATCTCTTAAATCCGCCATCTTCTCTATATCCACCTTAACTTGCAAATTACCCTGCGGGTCTATGTAATGGCAACAAGAGGGTCCCACAATCTGGCACATACCTCCATCTTTAGCTGTAACATAATCTAGAACTAATGTGTGTTGGTTGGTGACGATGATTAACTGGTTTTGCACAATGTTTGAGGTATTCATAAGTCTCATCACCTCCCATATTTAGTCATCCAGGTAGTCTGTTGCTACTACCAGATGATCCCACATCTGCATTATCATGGGATATATGAAGATGGAACTAACAATTTTGTTGGTAATGCTCATCTCTACTACATGTGGCTTGCCATTTGGTCTGGGTGTGTTATCTTTGGCCCTACGATACAAGGTGTGTTTAGGTACTGCATTTATGTCAATTTCAGAGTGTGGTACTATAAAGGTAGCAGGAGTAAGCCTGGCGATGGTGCACAGTCCTGTGACATTCTCGGATAACCATTTGTATGCTTTGTGTCCACAAACTAAGTATATGTCGTCTGGAACTGCTACTGCCGTGCCATTGAATAATCGGGTAATTAGTTTGGCTAATTGTGTCCCTTTCGCCAACTCATATCCTTTTGACTGACTTTCGGTGTCGTTAGCTAATATACCTGTCCGGAGATCCTGTACAGTACGGTTGTTACAGGGCAGATCCTTTCCGTTCTCAGCATCTACACCAATACACTGCACGTGGCTGTCTGTTTTTGAATCATTGCAACCTGAGTGTATGTGTGGACTAAATGTCATACCTTTGGTTTGTACTTGGAGACAATAACAGTGTGTCCAGCTAGGAAAACATGTGACATTAGCCCAGTGTCCCTCTTGCCAAGGAATAGAGCTATGATCTACCGAGGGTCCTGATCTGTTTATCATGAGCCATAGGGCATCTGCCCACCCTGCAACAGGTAAGGCTACTTCCCTGTCCTTGTTTGTACTGGATTTAACTTGGTGTATACTAGTGAGAAAGATGGTAGAATTAGACAGGTCAATCAGTTCAGAAAGGTCCAGGGGTATTGCAAAATAAGGCATACTGGTTGAACTCACGGGACTGTGGGTACAGATCCAACAATCTCTCAGAGTTTCAGTCTCCTTCAACCCCTGGACTAAAATTTGATGGTGCCGTATCAGTGAATTGTCCCATTCATCACCCAGTGGCGTGAATACTGCAGATATGCCCACTGTCAAAGTCATGATCAGTATGTGAATCCTCATGGCTTATGGTTCCTGGGACGGTGGGACAGCCTTCACTCTTTTACAATGTGAAGCGTGGATCCAGGTGGGTCTTCCTTCGAGTTTCACAGAGGTTGGGGTGGTCAGCAACACCTGGTAAGGTCCCTCGTATCGTGGTTCGAGGGTGCTTCTGACGTGTTTCTTGACCACCACCCACTCTCCAGGTTTGAGAGTGTGGCTTCCCTCCAGGGAGTTAGGATCTGGAATGGAAGAGAAAACTTGTGCATGTATATTAGACAATTGCTTGCTCAAGGCTATCACATATTTTGCAACAGATTCATAATGCATTTGTAACTGTTGTGGGAAATACTGTCCCATTCTTGGCCCTGTTCCAAATAAGATCTCATATGGGGTTAGTTTGTGTGGGGGCCTTGGTGTATGCCTAACTGAAAAGAGGGTTATAGGCAAACACTGAACCCAATTAAGCCCTGTCTCCCTGGTCATCTTCAGCATTTTAGATTCTAACATCCCGTTCAATCTTTTGACTTTGCCGCTGCTTTGGGGCCTGTATGGGGTATGATACGCCAGGTGTGACCCTACCATCTTCCAGACCTCTTGGGTTAGACTAGCAGTGAATGCTGGGCCCTGATCACTCTCAATGACCTCAGGTACTCCGAACCTACAGACAAGCTCCTGCATCAGTTTTTTTGCAGTAGTGGTTGCTGTCTGGTTTCGGACGGGGTAGGCTTCTGGCCACCCAGAGAACAAGTCTATCACTACTAGCACATATTGAAACCCTTGGCACATTGGCATCTGGATATGATCGATTTGTATCCTCTGAAAGGGATATAAGGCTTTCGGGAGACATTTTCTGGGAGTGGGCTCGGTTCTGCCGGGGTTACACTCTGCACAGATGAGACACGCTTGAGTATGTCTCACCAGGACAGGGGTTATCCCTGGGGCCACCCATATTTTGTCAATTAGTTCTTTCATGATGGTTTTGGATTGGTGGGTGGGCCCATGGGCCACTGAGTCTTTTGCCATGAGGCAGGCTTCAGTGAGGGCAATGAGTTCAGCTTCTTGTGCTGACTGGTCTGGGCGCAATTGTCTTGCACACAGCACTTTATGTTCACTTGTGACTGCCATGCCTGTATGGAACTTCCCCTTGTCATCGGCGTACCTTGAGCCGTCCACAAAGAGAATCCAATGAGGGTTTGTCAGAGAAGTGTCTTGGACTGATGGTGTTGTCCCTACTTCAGCTTCCATCATTGTGATGCAATCATGTTCTTGTTCCTTGTAAAGAGAGTCGGTTGAGGCCCATAGTTCTTCTTCCTGAAGATCCTCTTCAGCATGTAGATCAATAAAATCTTCAGAATCTCCATTATACTCCCCCCTTGGAAGAGGAAGGAGTGCAGCAGGATATAGGATGTGGCACCTCTGAATGGTGACATTATCTGGCAGAAGCAAACTACACTGAAGCCGGAGGTGGCACTGTGCAGTGAGGTGTTTAGGTTGAGTCTGCTGGAGGATGGCAGAAATGTCATGGGGAGCCAGAATAGTGAGGGGATGACCCAGCACAACGTCAGATGTGACGTTTAGAAGAGAGCTGGCAGCATGGATAGCTCTGACACAGGAAGGGGCAGCTCTGGCTACCGGGTCAAGACGCTTAGAATAGTAACCCAAGGGTCGATTGCGGCCACCATGAGTTTGAGTGAGGACTCCAGTGGCGTGACCTTGGCGTTCCATGACATACAGCCGGAAAGGAAGGTTGTAGTTGGGGATGCCAAGAGCAGGGGCAGATGCAATGGCGGCCTTCAATGACTGAAAAGCTTCTCCGGCCTCCATTGTCATCTGGAAAGGAGTAGCAGCATTACGAGGCATACAGTCATATAAGGGCTGCATGAGGACAGAAGCATCAGATATCCAAGGCCTGCAGTAGGAGATGAGTCCCAGAAAGGTTTGCAGCTGATGAGGAGTGTCCGGGAGTTGGATGTCAGAGATAGCCTTCTTCCACGCCTCAGTTAGGTGCTTGTGACCTTGAGAGATGCAATGACCTAGGAAGACAACTTTGGGGAGACACAGTTGTAGTTTGGCTTGTGAGACTCGACATCCAGCAGAGGCTAAAAACTGGAGAAGTGAGACAGATTTTGTCATGCAGATTTGGGGAGAGACCGCACAGAGGAGAAGGTCATCCACATACTGGAGGAGTTCCACATCCGGGTGATCTGCTTGCCAGGGTTGCAGAACAGAGGACATAGCCTTGCTGAAGCAGGAAGGGCTGTTTTGAGCCCCTTGAGGCATAACAGTCCAGGTGTACTGTTTGCCTGCATGTGTGAAAGCAAAAAGAAACTGACATTTCTCATGTAAGGGAACAGAAAAGAATGCATTGGCCAGATCAATGACAGTGAAAGTAGTGGCAGTGGGTGGAATGCCAGCAAAGAGTGTGTGCGGATTGGGGACAATAGGTGTCTCAAGAACAGTAGCCTCATTGACAGCTCGGAGGTCCTGCACCATGCGGTACGTTGGAGGCTGTCCTTTCTCCCTTTTCTTCCGTACTGGGTAAAGGGGTGAGTTACAGGGAGAAGTAGTGATCTTGATTGCCCCATTCTGCAGGAGGGCCTGCACCTGGAGGGTAATAGCATCCTGTTGTGAGATAGAAAGCGGATATTGCGCTTTGTATGACAGAACCTTGGGATCCTTCAGGGTCACAGTGACCGGTGGGACATTGAGGCGTCCGATATCATGGGGTCCTTTGGTCCAGAGAGTATCGGGGATGAGGTGCAAAATGGTTTGCAGCGAATCCCCTCGTTCATATGAGTCAGCGTCCTGAAGTGTGGTTAATGCCATAAGGAGGCAAGTATCCTCCGGGTGTAGGGCTGTACCGAGGGTGACTGTTCCATCCTCTTTGAACTGTATGTTAGCCTGGATTTTCTGAAGAAAATCAGAGCCTAACAGATTGAAGGGGCATGTTTGGCTGACAACAAACTGCGACATGACTCCTGCAGGGAGGTGGAGTTGGGGGGTTTTAGTCCGGGAGAATCTAGGAGAAGTGACTGTGAGTGGCTTGGTCACGGAGTTATGTTGCACAACCCCCTCTAGTCCAGAACAAGGTAATTGAATGTCAGTGAGCCAAGAATGAGGTACGGTAGTCTCACATAATACACTGCGGGCTGCACCAGTGTCCACAAGAAATTAAAGTTCCTTCCCTGCAACCTCGAGCGTCACTCGAGGGGTGGGAACGGTAGGAGGGGTAGAGACTGTCATATATGGAATGTCCCCTCCCTGCACTGGTTTGCCAGCGTCCTATTGCGATGAAGGGGGCTGAGTGCCCCCCTGTCGCCGTTGATTGGTTGGCCACAGATGTTTGCTACGGCAGTGCCGTTTTATGTGACCGGGCTTGCCGGACCCATAACAGACATAAGGGGGTGGGTGTTCTCCACCATCTTCTCCTGACATTACGGCTATCACAGCAGCACGGGTTTTCTTTGTGTTACTCTCTAGACCCTTTGCAATCTGCTCCAACATATCTAGTGTCAAGGATTTCCACTCGGGGCGACAGGTCACAAGGGCTTTGTTTATCTCTGGTCATAGACCATCGACAAACGAGCGGGCCAAGAGTCTGAGATGAACAGGCTCATTCTGACTAAAACCCATGTCTTTGTAATTTTGTTTAATCCTCTGAGCAAATTTCTCGACAGTTTCAACTTTTTCCTGTGTAATATCCTGTAATGTCGTGGATTGGTCTGCTAATCTTGCTTTCGCCCATTTCTGCAGTTGTTCTATAAAGAATTCTCCAGACTCATGATCCCGGGGGTCAAAGTTAGCATCTTTAAGTTCAGGTATGTGGATTTGATCCATTATCAGTGTGGAGTATTCACCTGTCTTGTTTTCCACTATACTTTGCAGGTCCGACCATGTGCACCCATAGGTTTGATGCACTTGGGACAGTTTCCTGAAAAAGGGCATGGGATGGGTCTCAGGGTCAGGCAGTAAATTCACTATGGTGAATAACTGTTGTGGGGTGAAAGACACATATTTTGGTGGTCCCTGTGGCCGGTTAAGTGCTAGGGCTTCTTTCAGTGTCTCAAGGTTTCCCTGCTCAATTTTCTGTAAGTTCTTTTGTAACTCTGTAATCTGACCCTGCAGTATTTGATCTTGTGAACGTCGTGATGGGCGCACGACCATGGGCACAGTCCACTGTGGTGCCAGGGATAAAGTTGGCGGATCACCGTAGTCTGTCGGGGTACCCCGCGAAGGAGTCTGCATACTACCCGGTGCATTTTGTATGCCCATTGTGGATTCTGCAGCCGTCTGCATCCCCCTGTTCTGCTTCATCAGGTTGCCCTCCTACCATTATAGGAGTAAGGGTGGCAGGTGAGTGTGGTAGCATGAATGTACCGTCCGGGTTAACCATGGGGTACAAGGTAGTAGGAAGGGGCAAGGGTGACATAGGAGTGACGGGGGGGTCCGGACTGAATGATATTAAAGGTCCGTTTATGGGCGTTGCCTGGGGACAAGATGGCGCTGTAGCTAACACGGGAAGTGATGGGACGTGCTGGGGAGTAGTTACCAAGGTGTGGTTTTGTGGGTGGGGAACCCCACAGGGAAGGCACGTATCACGGGAGGAGGGATTCTGTTGACCACATGTTTTGCAGGTCCACCCACCTGCTTTCTTCCCGGCGCCATTATAAGGTGGTGGCAAGTCATGTATCAATGCAACACCAGGCTTACAGAAATATCTCTGTCTTTTCTCATCAAAATTTAGTTCCCCCCCGGTCTGTTCAAATTCTTTACTACAGTCCAACCACACACGGACCATGTCTGTCAATTTATCATCTTCTAACTTCCCCCTCTTCTCGTTTAACAACACTTGCCAGGTGGCACTACAAAGGATGCCTCCTTTACAGACACTATAACTCTTCTCCAACTTAGTTAATCCTTTTATGAAACGTTTGCCTCTCCTGTCCGCCACGTACTGTTCAGGTAAACAGTAGCCCTTCGGGACACTTTCCTCATTTCCCATTATCTCTCGTACCTACTGAAGCCGCCTAAAGACCTCTGTATAGAGTAATCACTGGACGTGAAGACCTTTGAGTCCCGGTCAGCACACTCTGGGCTACCGCGAACCGCTCTCCCCCCCCTTCTGTGATCGTCCCCTTTATGGAGATTCGAGTCAGACACCGGGCTGAACTCCGATACAGGCACACAGGAGAACTCCGTGTCTCAGTCAGTGATACTTGTCAACAGGGTCTTCACAACTTATAGGCACAACACAGTACATCAAGACTTTAAAAACATATGGGGTTCTTACTTTCATGCCCTCGAGGACGTCCCAGACTGCTTCCGCACCCCTCCCTCAGACGAACACCAAGAGGCTACACCAGGGGACACTTTATGGGCAAGATGACTCAATTTTCTTACCTCATATCACGGGTTGCGATCCCGGTGTCCGTTAGTGCGCCTCTCCTCGTCTGGTCTCTGGGGGTACGGGAACAGAGGGTCCAATCCTCGAGCCCCACGATTGGACACCAAAATTGTTCTGGTTCTGGCCAAGCTGCCAGTTCGGTTGATGTACTGCTCCAAATAATTAATGTACGTGCACGGAGAGATCAAATCTGAGACAACCCACAGCACGGGGTTAAAACAGTATCTCTGGTTTATTTTCTGAAAACAACACACAATACATAGGTTTTACGACAGGAAGAAGTGGGAGGGGGGGGGTGAAAGATAGAGTATGAACACTATACTTTTCTGTAACCTTGACGGCCAGAGTAAATTCCTCCCCCCTCCCCCCTTGCTCGTGGGAGAAACCGTTACTTCTTCTTTCTTTGTAACTGCTTGCTTGAGCTGAACGGAAACCTCTTTGTAACTGCTTGCTTGAGCTGAACGGAAACCACAAAGAAACACATGATAAAACACAAAGTAAGATTCTATTTTATAGGTGTTGGCTGAATGCCTGGCCGCCATCTTAGCTAAACATAGTCCTCAACAAGCAAGTATCCATTTTGTATTAATAGTTCATAACAAAAGCTGCCATTGTACTTAGGGTACTTGTTCCTTCTTTTTCGTTTTTCTCTTTTACCCTGCTTTTTATTGTGCAAAAGGCATTCCTGCCTGGCCTTCATGCTATATATCCCTTTGTTTGGTTCTGTTGCATTCTACTGTTTAAAATATATAACTAAAGTATTTAGAAAAACAAACAATCATGTGACCACACTCAATCACAAACATGGCCACCCCAACTTATAGAATATGGCTACAAATCCCCAGGAGAGATGAGCAAATTGATTCTAAATTAATCAAATTCGACACAAAAATTACAAACATTGGGGTCAAATCTCAATTCAATTCACACTTTACAATTACTAATGCTGTTGTGGCATTAAACAGCTTTAAATGAGTCCTAGGAGACCTCAGAATGTCATTCACAACTTTTAAAGGGAATTGGAGCACTTTCGAATCAGGTAATATTTATTCGAATCCACATTAATTTGCCGATTCAGCGAATGAAATCCTAATTTGAATGAAATCTGAATTTAAAGAAATTCACTCATCACTAGTCTCCAGCATTAAACTGTGAATTAAAGAGGTTGATGACATATCCTGAGGACAGGGTATCACTAGCTGATCAGTGGGGATGCAACAATCCACACTACTGCCGATCACTTATTCGGCAATAATTTTGATGCCAGAAGCAGACAGCTCTATCTACTTGAAAGTCAATGGCAGTAGCCACTACAAAGTGGACCACGTGTCAAAAACAAGGCCCTCGGTCCAAATCCGGCCCATGGCCTAGTTTATTGTGGCCTGCAGGTATTATGGGCTGCTGATAAGAAATAAGTGTTAGTAGTCCTATGAGCAGTGCGTTGTGGCAATGTAGTCACTTGCCACTTGTATACCATGTAAATATATGCCTACCGATCCTGTCCCGGACACTTAGCAAATATTATGAAATAGCACATCTCAGCTCCACCTCCACGCTATGTTGTGGTAGCAGACCTGGGGTGCGATTCGTCAACGTGATTGCTGAGCAACCGGGACAAGATTGGTGAGCACAGATCATTGTGGCAGTAGGATCTTTGGGGGGGGGGGGAGGGTTATGTGACAGCAGGTTTTCTGAGGGGGATCCATGTTAACATCAGCCTTATGGTTGACTTCAATGGGCTATAAACGTAACTACTCCTAACTGGCATAGTTATATTTATACAGTCGCTGAATTACTACCGGCACTTTGTAGACAACCATAAAGCTGCTGTGGCCCTCTGAAAAAATGAGTATGACACCCCTGAAGTAGACGAAGCTGTCTGCTTCCGGCACCTGAGCAACTGCCTTGCAACTGATCGATGGTAGTGCAGGGCTTCCGATCAGCTAGTGATGACTATCCCGAGGATAGGCCATGACTTACTAAAAGGTGGACAAGCCCATTAAGTTTTTTTTGTTTTTACAGTTTTAGAGGGTGGAGGCATACTTAGAAGCAATGTCTCTCTGCTTTAAGATTTTTTTTACCCTAGTCAGAACAAAAGCTTTTATCCTGCACAATAGCATTTTCTGTGCAATCATGCTGATATGTCTGTTTGCAACCTCAACCGCAACAAAACAAAATACTAATTGTGAAAGTGGAAGTAAACTTCCTCTTACAAAGTTTGCATGATTTATTATAATTTTATATTTAGACTCTGCCACTTGATATGTTTTGTCTTGCTGCATAATAATATGTCTTATAGTGTATTCCCTGTGTGTTAACTTGGCTGGCTTCTAGGTTCTTGTTTTGTCATTACAAGTGACAAAAAATTTTGATAGGTGTGTCGTTCATATAGTAATACAATTACAATGTGTTTTCACTTTCCCAGTGACAACCTCCAGTGTCCCAATTGTCAACCACACAACAGCCCCCTTGTGACAGCCACAATAGATACTACTAGGTACTGTACATGTTCTATTGTTGCCGATCTGATCTCTTCCTGTGGCAGGTACACTGGAGTGTTCAATCCACAGCTGCTATAGAAAATGTGGGTTGCATTGTCTATGCCCTTGCATGCATTTTCTGGTTGAGTAAAAGTCTTTCATCTTCTCCCACAAAGTTCTGTAAAAGACTATATGGCCTTAAATATGTGGAACCATCTTCTTATTTGAGGGTTTGGCCCTTTCAGCCACAGGCATTTTACATGCATGTAATCTCTACTAACTAGGTAAGACACATAGAAATTGAGGAATATTAGTTGACAGTAAATTACTATAGTGTTGGGCGCGAATATTCGAATCACGAATTTTAATTGCGAATATCGCCACTTCGAGAATTCGCGAAGATTTAGAATATAGTGCTATATATTCGTATTCACGAATATTCTAGATTTTTTGTTCATCAGTAACCTCCCTTCTTGCTTGTGGGCCAATAAGAGGGCTGCAATGTCTTTGTCATAGCTTAGCAACATCCCTAGCAACCAATAGGGAAGTTGCCTACCCCTTACTATATCAGAACCTCCCCAGAAGCTATTTTCTTTATTTTTTTTGGAGTTCTGAGAGAGACAGCAGTGTCATTGCTGTGCTCTGTGCTTACTATTTAATTACATTAGATAATTAATTAGCTAGTTTATATATACAGTGCCTTGCAAAAGTATTCACCCCCCTTGACTTTTTTTGTATTATGTTACATTACAGCCTTAACTTCTATGTTTTGTTAATCTGAATTTTTTGTGATGGATCAGAACATAGTCTAAGTTGGTGAAGTGAAATGAGAAAAATATATAAATAAAACTACTCTTCAGAAATAGAAAACAGAAAATTGGCATGTGCGTATGTATTTACCCACTTTGTTAGGAAGCCAATAAAAAGCTCTGGTGCAACCAATTACCTTCAGAAGTCACATAATTAGTGAAATTATGTCCACCTGTATGCAATCTAAGTGTCACATGATCTGTCATTACATATACACACCTTTTTTGAAAGGTCCCAGAGGCTGCAAGAGGCATCACTAACCAAACACTGCCATGGAGACCAAGGAACTCTCCAAACAAGTAAGGGACAATGTTGTTGAGAAGTACAAGTCAGGGTTAGGTTATGAAAAAAATATCTCCCCAGGAGCACCATCAAATCTATTATAACTAAATGGAAAGAACATGGTACAACAGCAAACCTGCGCCCACCAAAACTCACGGACCGGGCAAGGAGGGCATTAATGAGAAAGGCAGCACAGAGACCTAAGGTAACCCTGGAGGAGCTGCAGAGTTTCACAGCAGAGACTGGAGTATCTGTACATAGGACAACAATAAGCCGTACGCTCCATAGAGTTGGGCTTTATGGCAGAGTGGCCAGAAGAAAGCCATTACTTTCAACTAAAAACAAAAGGCATGTTGGGAGTTTGCGAAAAGGCATGTGGGAGACTCCCAAAGTAAGGTCTGATGAGACTAAAATATTTACAAAAAACAAGATGGCTCCACATCATTATACATACAAACAATAGAGCTAAGAAATGGGGGTCAGTGTAAAGACCAGCTACATACGTACTCTGCTCAGAAGTCCCAGGTAGATGGCGTGTTCAGTCTAAAAAGAGGCGCTACCCTCAATATATACTACAAGAGAATTTAGACTAGAACCTAGACATAAATACAAAAAACAAGATGGCTGCACACTATTATACATACTAAGAAATGGGGGTCATTCTAAATAAAAGTGGTACAATACCAACTATAAATATATTAATAGAAGCTCTTAGCGCACATATTTGCTCAAACATGTCTCGGCCCCATCTACCAGGCGTCAAGGTGGAACTAAAATTGAACTTTTCGGCCATCAAAGAAAACGCTGTGTCTGGCGCAAACCCAACACATCACATCACCCAAAAAACAACATCCCCACAGTGAAACATGGTGGTGGCAGCATCATGCTGTGGGGATGTTTTTCAGCAGCCAGGACTGGGAAACTGGTCAGAGTTGAGGGAAAGATGGATTGTGCAATTTGTGCTGAATACAGGGATATTCTTGATCAAAACCTGTACCACTCTGAGCATGATTTAAGGCTAGGACGGAGGTTCACATGAATCACCGCAATTAAAACATAACTTTTATTGATATATCATAGTAAAAATGAAGCCCAAATTTTTTTAAAAAGAGACAAGGACACACCAACCATGCAATCAATGCGACCTCAAATTGCCTCCAAAACAATACAACACATAATCCAATAGGCAAGGACAGGAGGGAGGATAGAGTAGAGAGATAGGGGACTGGGACGCTGCCCCTCTGTAACCATAAAAACTCACTCACTGGGACTCCCTCTCTAAGCATCCCCTTACTGTCCCTTAAAAAGGCAACAGTGACTGCCAAGCTTCGTCAAGAACAAAAGGAAACCGAAAGGGAAGAAAATGGTATCCAAAATTGTGACTCAATGGTCCCAGGTGCAATTATGGTATATTATTCCAACGCGTTTCTTTGGCATCCGCCAAATCATCAGGGGACCAGTTAGCAAATTGTCAAACCTTCCTATATGCATCTAGTAAAAACTAGACGAAAAACAAATAGTTTTTTAGAACAGAGCGGCCCTTACCCACTGCGAAATCGCAGTCAACCCAGGTCACCCCCTCCTACTAATACCAGGCCCCAGTATTACAACAACAGGGGCAAATCATAAACCTTTCTGATAAACCTTTAGAAGAAACAGAAAAAAATATTCTACTAGAGGCCTATCCTTTGTTCCAACTTCCACCTTTAATTTATTCAATTGGATAAAAGACATCAATCTCTTTGCACACAAATTGAGATGGCACAAATATTTCACTCTTAAAACGAAACGCGAGAGCAAAGAGTTGGAATTCTTATGGACATCCTTCAGGATGTCCCAGTTACTTTATAATCTCAGCAGTAGCATACCACAGAAGGCCAAAGGTCCATTTACAGCCCTCAAAAATAAAAGTGTCAGGATGCCTCCACAAAGGGACCCAACCTGCATAGACGCCTTTGTCATGCAGGTTTCACAAGACTTGAGGCAATGAAACCGTGTTTCAACTGTTCCAAATTGGAATATCAGGCACTCCGAAATTTGGAAAAAAGATCAACAAGTAACAATAAAACCGTCCGATAAAGGAGGAAATATTGTTATTTTGGGAACATCTCAATACAAAAAGATGTGTCTGGACCTTTTAAATGATAGGAAAACGTATGAGATACTTTCTTCTGATCCCACTGTATTATATCAGAAAAAACTGTTTGACATATTGCGCCTGGCAAGATTGGACAGGCTGATTCAGAAGAGGAGTTTGAGTTTATGTACCGAAAACATCCCACCAGTGGCGACTTTTTATAGCCTACCGAAAATATACAAGAGGGTGTCCCCTCTGAAAGGGCGTCCAATCGTGTCAGGTGTCAACAGTTTAAGTCAAAATATAGGTATCTATATGATCAGATCTTGGCACCTTTTGTAAAGACATTGCCCTCATATATTAGAGATACCAGTGACTTACTAGGCAGACTTGAGGGTGTCACGATGGAGGAGGGGATGTCATTTGCATCTATTGATGTAGAGGCACCTCTACTCCTCTTTACCGCATCATCTTGGACTCAAGACCGTTGAGGTGTTTTTGGACATGAGGAGCTGTCACTTCCAAGCCCATAACAAATTGGTACTCCAACTGTTTGATTTCATCTTGACATGTAACTTTTTCCTCTTCAATGGCTCCTTCTTCCACCAGCTCAGGAATACGGCGATGGGGAATTCCTGTGCGCCGTCATACGAAAATCTCTTCCTGGGCTAGTGGGAGAGGAGCATTGTATTTGGAGATGTACCCAGCAAATTCCCCACAGAAGTGGTAATGTGGAACAGGTTTATCAACGATATTTTCGTCATTTGGAAGGGAGGTAAACAAATCTTTATTGAATTGGTTCAGGAACTTAATGTTAATGACATCGCCATGAAGTTCACTTTTGATTTTCAATGTAACATCCTTCCTTTTTTGGATATTGAGATCAGTCATGACCCAAAAGGAGAAATCAAGACGAAAACCTACCGTAAACCAACGGCAACCAATTCTTTTTTGAATTGGCAGAGTCATCATCCCTACCTCTGAAGAGCGGCATCCCGGTGGGTCATTACCTCTGGATGCGAAGGAACTGTCCTCGTTTAGGATTTTAAAATACAAGCGGATGACTTAAGAAATAGGTTTTTAGAGAAAGGTTATCTGGATCACATACTTAGGACAGCATAAAGGAGGGCGTTGGAAAGCAATAGGATAGAACTGCTGCACCTCGAGCACACAAAAGTGAGGACAAACAGATCCGTCTGATAGGAACCCTTTGATTCGGCAGCTAATGAGGTAAGATCTGTCTTGAGTAAATTTTGGGGAATTTGAGATTGGACCCTGATATTACAGAAGTGATCTCAGAGAGGCCTCAGGTTACTTATCCTAGGGGCCAAAACCTGAGGGACCGTCTAGTACACCGCCACTTCAGAGAGAAAGCCCCAAGGCCACTTACTTGGCTTCCAACCGATCAAGGGGTGTTTCCGCTGCAGTGGCTGTGTGGCTTGTGCAGTCATTCGTCAAGGACGAACCATCACCAGTAACAACACAGGTAAACAATATCCCATAAGGGTCACGTGACTATGGTGTACGCCGTGACACTGTTTGCTGCGCTCGCTGTTGCCGGTGGCAACATGTTGCTGTTTTGGCATGTTGTGGCTGTTGTCTGCGGCAACCTGTTGCCTTTTGCTGTGTGTGCAATACCCCTTTAAGTAGTGTCTCCCTGCTGTGTGTGGAGTTAATACTCTGGCTGGGAGCAAGTTGGTCAGTTGGGTGTGATCTCAGGTCTCCTTATATACTCTTGCTTAGAGACTGAGATCAGTTTTGGTTTGTCTGCCTTGCATGTGAGATGCTTGATCTGTACTTGGATGAGGTCTGAGGGCCATCAAGTTTGACATCAAGTTTATTAGCGATGTCATCCCGAGGTCTCCAGCGATGTCTTCTCTCCCTTACATGTGTTGTATGTTTGGTGTGGGGTTATGATTTGGTGTGATGTAATGTCTAGCGTGGTGTTCCTTGTCCTGGTATGTTTGGTGATATCTTCCAGCATGGTTGCTAGACTTCCTAGCTGCCTGCAGTGCCACCTGGGGCTGCCATGCACCTTGAGGCATGGGGTCCTGGCTGAGTCCTGGTGTGCTGGATACCTGTGTGAGTTGCTGTTACGGTGTCCTGTTTGGTGTTAGGGCTCCGGTACGTATTCACGGGTTCCAGTCGTGGTGGCCGCGGCAGGTAAGTGTGTCGTCTTGTTTTCTTACCTGCAGATTCTCTTGCTGCTATGGTCTTTTCCTTTCCCTGCTTCTAGGCCTTTTGAGAACCTATTCTTCCATGTCCTGGAAGAACAGGGCGCCTATCCTCGTTCCTTTTGTGAGGGATTCTCAGGGCAACTCAGGGCCTTAGGTATCAGGGTATGAGCCGTCCTACATCCAGGTCCGCTTATACGGTTAGGAGTTAGGGCTAGGTATAGGGATGCATTAGGGAGGTGACCTGCTCCCTATTCCTTGTGTCTAGGCCTAGTTGCTTTCCTTATCCCCCAGTCATCGTACGGTGGGGGGTTTCCCCCACTCCCCACCGTGACAATAAGATCTTTTATCAATTGCAGAATAAAGGGGGTTGTCTTCAAAGCAAATTGCAGTTGTGGTTTGGAATATGTGGAAAAAACACCCGCCGAATGGCGCAGACGAGTGGTGAACATCATAATGACCTCAAACAAAATAAAGACACCCCTTGGTATAACATATAGTTAATACCATGGGGGGAATTACACTGTGCTTTTTTTATGGGCATTGAAGTGGTCCAACCCTCGAGGAGAGGAGGGGACTGGGACCAAAAACTTTTGAGAGAGAGGCGTGGTGGATATTTGAACTCAAGACTGTTGAATGAAAAACTATTGTATGGTTGTTTTTCTTTGAGCCCCTCCTTCCCCACCCCTCTCTTTGCTAAATAGGGCATTGATAAGAGTCAAATCTCGGTTTATGTCGACATTGGTATTAGTAGTATGTTCACCTTTATAGGGGACATGGCAAATTCCCTTATATATATGTGTGTGTATGTGCAATGTGTATGTTATACAGTACAGACAAAAATTTGGACACACCTTCTCATTCAAAGAGTTTTCTTTATTTTCCTGGACTATAAAGGCATCAAAACTATGAATTAACACATGTGGAATTATATACATAGCAAACAAGTGGAAACAACTGAAAATATGTCATATTCTAGGTTCTTCAAAGTAGCCACCTTTTGCTTTGATTACTGCTTTGCACACTCTCGGCATTCTCTGTAGATATAAATGCCAATTAGGATGTAAGCCATTGTTTGATCAAAATGATCAAAAGTGGAGAAATATAACGAGCAAGACTGTTTTTTAAAATGTATTGGACATCCTTAACAATTACATCTTTGTTTGCTTTAGGACAATTGAAATCGAAACGCGAGAGTATATAGTCACTAAGTATGTAAACCTTATCTTCGGGTATGTCATGACCCCCTTCTAGGTGTATATATTAGGGTGTGTATGAGTGGATCTTTTTCCTTCCCCTTTTTCTGTTTCTGGGAGCATTTTCGTTTTTATATTTCCTTGACAGGATCTGGCAAATAAACCCCTTTATTTGGCGCATGCGCCGGGGCACCTACCTCAGCGCTGTGCATATTAACTAAGTGAATAGGGATGACAGGGTTTGAGGACCTTTGCTCTGCCTCCTCCCTCTGTCTTCTCCCTTTGGTCCGACCTCTAAACTCTGAAGATAGAACATAAGGGGCAGAACCTGGAACTAACGGAACGCCCTCTGACCGGCCGCCCCGATGTGTGACGTCGGGGATCACATGATCGGAGACGGAGCGGGTCACGTGCTATTAGAGGCGGACTATGAGCGTCTGAGTAGGGATATAATAGAACTCCCCAGACTCTCATACTATCTGTCACGAGTGTATGTGAGCAACGATAGTAAATTCACAGTACAGAGCAACTGACTGGACCCAGAACTAGGGAGGATAAAGGGTGACCCTGTCCGACCCTCAACGCTTTCCCTATTCTGCTAAAGCACCATGCCCGGATCCAAAAGGTGGTACGAGGCATGCCCACGTGCTAAGACTAATGACCACTGTAACCCCCTACAATAGTGGAAGGGGCCAAGGACGCCACCAGTGCCCTACTCAGTATATGGAGGGAACCGTGGCCACCTCAGATCCAGTCAGAAAACAAACACAGGAATACAACAATGTCTGCAGACTTAGCTGAAGGCTGTTGTAGCCGCAGAGAAGACGGATCCAAGGACAGGCTGGCAAATCCGGAGTGCTAGCTGCAGCAGAACACAGGTCCAGTGGACTGATAGCTACAAGTGAAGAAACCAAAGCAAGAGCCACAACTGAAGTGAGAACTATAATCCACATCCTATCATAGGAGGAGGGTGATATAAAGGGAGGGAAATCAAACACTGAAGGTCAGCTGTGGTGAAAGAAACCAGAAGTAAACAGAGTAGTGAGAACCGCCTCCCAGCTCTAGTAGTGACATCATCACAGGGGTGGAGAAACAGAGCTGTGAGAACGTCCCAAAGCTCTGGTAGTGACACTATCGCTGCCACTGCAGGACGACTACCGATGCTGCCATATGCATGATTGAGGACAGGAGTACAGCTGGACCACAGTAACACACCGTGGAAAGCTGAAGTAGCTGTATAAGGACTCCTAATGATGTATATTGGATGTGACGACTATGAATATTGATATACGTTGTTTCAGGAGTTTTACTAGATGCATATAGGAAGGTTTGACAATTTGCAAACTGGTCCCCTGATGACTTGGCGGATGCCAAAGAAACATGTTGGGATAATATACCATAATTGCACCTGGGACCATTGAGTCACAATTTGGATACCATTTTCTTCCCTTTCGGTTTCCTTTTGTTCTTGACGAAGCTGGGCAGTCACTGTTGCCTTTTAAGGGACAGTAAGGGGAAGCTTAGAGAGGGAGTCCCATTGGAGTAAGTGAGTTTTTATGGTTACAGAGGGGCAGCGTCCCAGTACCCCTATCTCTCTACTCTATCCCCCCTCCTGTCCTTGCCTATTGGATTATGTGTTGTATTGTTTTGGAGGCAATTTGAGGTCGCATTGATTGCATGGTTGGTGTGTCCTTGGCTCTTTTTTAAATTTTTGGGCTTCATTTTTACTATGATATATCAATAAACATTATGTTTTTATTGCGGTGATTCACGTGATAATAGTTTCTAATATTATTACCGCTTACATATTTGGCCTTGATCACCTGAACCTGGTCGTGTGTGACTTTGTAGGACGGAGGTTCACCTCCAGCAGACAATGACCCTAAACACACTGCTAAAGAACACTTGAGTGGTTTAAGGGGAAAACATGTAAATGTGTTGGAATGGCCGAGTCAAAGCCAGATCTCAATCCAATAGAAAATCTGTGGTCCGACTTAAGATTGCTGTTCACAAGTGCAAACCCATCCATCTTGAAGGAGCTGGAGCAGTTTTGCAAGGAGGAATGGCAAAAATCCCAGTGGTAAGAGTGACAAGCTCATAGAGACTTATCCAAAGCGACTTGGAGCTGTGATTGCCGCAAAAGTGGCACTACAAAGTATTGACTTTAGGGCGGGTGAATATTATGCACATTTACTTTTTCTGTTATTTTGTCCTATTTGTTGTTTGCGTCACAATAAAAAAAAAAAATCTTCAAAGTTGTGGGCATGTTCTGTAATTAAATGATGGAAAATCCTCAAACAATCCATCTTAATTCCAGGTTGTGAGGCATCAAAAATACGAAAAGTCAAGGGGGGGGGGGGTGAATACTTTTGCAAGGCACTGTATAATATAGATAGTTAGTGGGAGATAGTCAGTGTAGGTTATATCCTGATATAGTGTAGCTGACCACACATACATGCTACAGACATAGTGCTGTGATGTCAACAAGTTCACAACAATCTTAGTGCTCCAATCAGTGATATGTAGTCAGACCTGCTAAATGTGAAGTTGCACGTATTGCGCAAAAAATATGCGCATCATTAATTTGCCGATTTGCGCAATCGCGAATATATTGGAGCACTCTATCTGCATATAAAGCTATTGTAATGTTCTGCCGTGCCAAACATTTTCTCAGTCTCAGGAAACTTCTAGCCGCTTGAAAAATGTAGCAACAGTGACCCACGCCTGTATTGCGAGCACAATACGAGCATATTACATTGCCGATTTTCGCAATCAAGAAAATAATCTTGAATTCTCGATATTTGACGAATACTCGCCCAAATATTCGCGAAATATCACAAATTCTAATATTGCTCCTGCCGCTTATCACTAATAGCAACCAGTGTCAGTCAGCTACTGCCAAGGCAAACAGGGTCACAAGGTGCCGCAAAGTCACATAGATACTTAGGAGAACACAGTTCTACCACTTTACAAATCACTAGCAGACCACATATGGAATATGGTGTGCAGTTTGGAGCACCAGAGCAGGAGAAAGATAATACATGTAATAGATGGACTAGAGTTATTTCGTTAAAAAAGGATGGCAATGGGAAAACTTAGTAACTGTGTATGAATAATATAGCTCAAAGGCCAATATTGAGACTCTAAATATGTTTTTATATGTAGGACGCTAACTATAAGTTAGAAGAAAGAAGTTTTCTCCATCAACATAGAAGTGGATTCTTTACGTAAGAGCAGTGAGAATATGGAACTCTCTGCCTGAGGAGGTTATCCTGATGTGAACAACATTTTAGCTTTGGTCAACATAAGCTTATGCAGTGCATTAGGAAAGTCTTCAGACCCTTTAACTTTTTAGATTTTGTTATGTTGTAGCTTTGTGCTAAAATAAATTAATTCAAGTTTTTTCCTTCATCCTGCACTCAATTACCCCATTATGATAAGTGAAAATAGAATGTAAATTTTTTTTTCTAAATTCATTGAAAGGAAAAACTAAATTTTGCGTTGACATAACTACTCAGACCTTTTACTCGCGCGATTTTTCCGCGCGAGTGCAAAACATTGTAATGCGGTTTTGCACTCGCATGAAAAAAATCACGCATGTTTGGTACCCAAACCCGAACTTCTTCACAGAAGTTCGGGCTTGGGTTAGGGGTTGTGTAGATGTTATTATGTTCCCTTATAACATGGTTATAAGGGAAAATAATAGCATTCTGAATTACAGATTGCTTAGTAGGTGATCAATTGAGGGTTAAAAAAATAAATAAAAACTTAACTCACCTTCTCCTCTTGTTCGCGTAGTTCCCGGTCTCTTCTTTACGTCTTTAATGAGGAGCTGTGGGGCTAAAGGACCTTTGGTGACATCAGATCACATGCTCCAATCACATGGTCCATCACAGTGGTGATGGACCATGTGATTGGAGCATGTGATCTGACGTCACCAAGGTCCTAGCCGGTAGTTCATCTTTTGAGAAGTAAAGAAGAGACCGGGAACTACGCGAACAAGAGGAGAAGGTGAGTTAATTTTTTTATATTTTTTTTAACCCTCAATTGATCACCTACTAAGCATTCTGTATTCAGAATGCTATTATTTTCCCTTATAACCATGTTATAAGGGAAAATAATACAGTGAATAGACTGTCACCTAGCAACCATGCGTGAAAATCGCACCGCATCCGCACTTGCTTGCGGATGCTTGCGATTTTCACGCAACCCCATTCACTTCTATGGGGTCTGCGTTGCGTGAAAAACGCAGAATATAGAGCATGCTGCGATTTTCACGCAACGCACAAGTGATGCGTGAAAATCACCGCTCATGTGAACAGCCCCATAGAAATGAATGGGTCGGTATTCAGTGCGGGTGCAATGCGTTCACCTCACGCATCGCATCCGCGCGGAATACTCGCCCGTGTGAAAGGGGCCTTAGAATTGAGACAATGAAGTTCAACGTTTGTTTCATTAGGCCAGAGAATCTTGTTTCTCAGTCTGAGAGTCCTTTAGGTGCTTTATTTGCAAACTCTAGACAGTCTTTTATGTGTCTTTTACTGAGGAAACACATATTTCTGGCCACTGTGTTATAAAGCCAGATTGGTGGAGTGCTTAAGTGCATGCCACCCATTGGTGCACATGTAAAAAAAAAAAAAAACATATACCACACATGATATATTGTTTTACAGGATGATTCTGGAATTCCATTTAATGGAAACACTGGCAGATACTGATACACTAATGCTTCAAAGAGATCAGCAGCATTGGACTTTCTCAAGGATAAAAGGTACAAGCCTTACCAGATTCTTCCACATCAAACAAGTAGAAGTTAAGGCAGTACTCCCTTTAATACATGCCTTATTCACCAAAGCAATGTTCCAGAACCAAGTCTTTCTCAAGCTTGAGTGGGAGTGCTACCTTAACTTCTGTTCATAAGATTTCCACTAGACAGTCTGTCAATTCTGCCATATTTATTGCACTTACTCATGCTGGATTATACATCTGTTGCACTTTTAGACCTAAGTTTATACTATTGGATGGCGTACTTTGTGCCAGACTTTTGCACAAATTCTGGTGGAATTTTGGAGAACATATGCCACAGCCTATTCCCATGAAGCTTAGGCCCTTAACCACAAAGCCACATCTAACTGAGTGAGGAACAAAGTTGTCTAAGACACTTTAAGTGATCCTCAAGGAAACAAATTCACATTAAGGCCTCATGCACACGGCCGTTGTGCGGCTGTTCCATGCATTGGGTACCGCAATTTGCAGTCCCCAATGCACGGGCAACATCCGTGTGACAGCCGGGACGGATCGAGACCCATTCAACTTGAATGGGTCCGTGATCCATCCGCACCGTAAAAAAATAGAACATGTTCTATATTTTTGCGGTGCGGAGGCACGGACAGAAACACCACGGAAGAACTCCGTAGTGCTTCCGTAGGGTCCCGTGCCTCCGTTCCGCACCGCAGCTCCGGATTGGGGGACCCATTCAAGTGAATGGGTCCGCATCCGTGATGCGGGGAGCACGCGGCCGGTGCCCGCAAATTGCGGACTCGCTGTTTGCGGGCTGTAGTATGGCCACGGCCGGGCAACGGCTGTGTGCATGAGGCCTAACTGAGGAATGAACAGAACACTTACATGGTGATCTCATAGTTCTATAGTTAATATGGTTGAAAAAAGACATAAGTCCATCAAGTTCAACCAAGGGGTATGTGGGGCCGTGAATTCCAGAAGGAAGTGAGACTCAAGCATTAATGTCATTTACTTTCAAGAATTCATCTAAACCCTTTTTAAAACTGTCCACTGTTCTTACAGTAAAGAAGCCTTGACGCTTCTGGAGACTGAACTTTTTCTTCTCCAGTCGGAGGCATTGCCCCCTTGTCTTTTGAGGGCATTTTACATGGAGCAGTTTTTCACCATATTTTTTGTATGGCCCATTTATATATTTGTATAGGTTAATCATGTCCCCCCTTAGACATCTCTTCTCAAGACTAAATACATTTAATTATTTTAATCTTTCTTCATGACTAAGACCCTCCATGCCCTTTATCAGTTTAATCGCTCTCCTCTGTACTTTTTCCCAGCTACAGAGTGTCCTTTCTATGGACTGGTGCCCAGAACTGAACTGCATATTCCAGATGAGGCTGCACCAATGCTTTGTAAAGTGGTAATATTACATCCAGTCCATGCCTCGTTTAATGCATGGACAATATCCTCGTAGCCTTTGAAGCAGCTGATTGACATTGTATGCTGTTATTTAATCTACCATCTACAAGGACACCCAAATCCTTCTCTACAAGTGACTCTCCCAGTGTTACATCCCCTAGGCCATATGATGCACGGAGATTATTACTACCAAGATGCATAAATTTACATTTATCCACATTAAACCTCATTTGCCAAGTTGATGCCCAATGGACATCTTCCATAGACTGTACAGTACTACACAGCTTAGTGTCATGTGCAAAAATATAAATGGTGCTATTAATCCCGTGCTCGGTATAATTAATAAATAAATTAAATAACAGAGGACCCAGCACTGAACCTTGGGGTACACCACTTATAACCTGGGACCATTCTGAATAGGAATCATTGACCACAACTCTCTGGACACGGTCCTTCAGACAGTTTTCAATCCAATTACAAACTATACTTTCCAAGCCTATAAACCTTACTTTACCTATTAAACGTCTATGAGGGACAGTATCAAAAGCCTTTGCAAAATCCAGAAACACTACATCCACAGCCGCCCCTCTGTCCAGGCTACGACTCACCTCCTCATAAAAACAAATCAGGTTAGTCTGACAACTTCTGTCCTTGGTAAAACCATGTTGGTTATCACTTATAATATTATTTACAGTCACATACTCCTGTATATAGTCTCTTAAGAGGCCTTCAAACTTTTTTCCAACAACAGAAGTTAAACTAACTAGATCCTTTTTTGAATATGGGCACCACATTTGCCTTGCGCCAATCACTTGGCACCGTACCAGTACCTAGAGAATCTTTAAAAATTATAAACAGGGGCACATCAATGATTGAACGCAGCTCTTTAAGCACTCTTGGATGTAATCCATCTGGACCTGGAGCCTTGTTCACATTTACCTTATTTAACTTGTCTTGGACCATATCTAGTTAGTCAATTGAGTATATCACTGGATGTACTAACAGCCCCATCACCACAGATATCAGCTCTTTTCTCTTCTTTTGTATATACAAAACAAATTATTTTTTTTAGTAACTCTGTCTTTTCCTTATCTTTAGTGACTAACCCCCCTCAACCATTAATTTAGGAGACCTACCTGCTCAGACCTTGTTTTTTTAGCATTTATATATGTAAAGAATTTTTTTTGCCACCTGCTGTTCGTTTTGTATTTTTGCTAATTATATCTCCTATTTACAGATTTTATTAGGCCCTTTGTAAACTTCAAAGGCTACAGCTGACCCCTCAGATTTGTATTTTTTAAATGCTCTTTTTTGTCATTTATTGCCCTTTTCACAGTAGCTGTAAGCCATGGGGGGAAGGGGGGGATTTTAGCCATTTATACTTGTTACCTAAAGGAATACATTTTTAGTGCAATTACTCAATGTCGATTTAAAGCTCCCCCATTTATCCTCAGTATTATTATGTGACAGTAGCTGCTCCCAGTCTATGCCCTGAAATGCTGCTCTCAACCCAGGGAAGTTAGCCTTTTTAAAATTCAGTGTTTTTGCTCTGCCTGACAGAGTTTGCTTCTTATAATTTTCATCTTTTTAGTTGCAGATCCGCTAATTATCGGGATCCACTTCTGCCATCAAAGATGGCTGCACTACTTCTCAGAACACCTGGTGCACACTTTGTCCAAACCATTTCCAACTTGTCCAGCCCTGCTCTTGGATTGACCAGCACTGTTCACGTGAGCAGTGCTGGCCAAATCAGGGTCAGCAGGAAGTGGCATGGACTACTAAATGCACAGCATGCATCAGGTAGTCTGAGAAGCGGTTCAGCCATCTTGGATGAAGAAGAGCCTGGGAATTGGTGGATCTGCTGCTGAAAAGATGAAAAACCGGTCACCAGGTGTGTGTTCTGTTTGTTCCCCGGTAATCTGAATTTATTTTCTTAAACCAAGGAGTTGCTTTAATAAATGTGAAGCACAGCATGTGCACCAGAGAAGTAGATCAATTTGAGCTGTCAAAGTTGCATTAGTAAAACTAGCTCAATATGTTCTCTTTGAGCCAAAAGCCTCAAACTTAGATCTATCTAGCCATTATTTATCTATCAGTATCTGTTCAGCACCACATATAGTATTACCTTTCCATCTGTTTCATGTGACACTGGTATATGGCTTTCACTGATTGCGGATGTCACAATTTAAGGACCTGCTTTTTCTGTTCTTCAAACTGCAGAACCACAGATTTCCTCAGTTCTGCATATGAGCCTTTCACTTATTTTCCTATCCTGGTTGGACCCTGTTTGCACTCTTCAGTCCTTTTTACGTATATGGAACCATCCGTTTCTTGATTAGTTTCATTGCGACACATATAATAAGCTTGATTTAATAAACCAATAATAGACTAAGGTATTTTAGACATTTGTATACCCAGAAGTGAACTTTAAAGATTTCTCAATTTTAAAAATATATACATTTCAAACAAAGGAAAGAACACTTAGGGGTCATTTACCAACATATATATCACTTTTTGCGCCGCAATTTCTGACTTTTGCCCGCTCACGCCAGGTCTAAAAAAGGAGGCATGGCGTGGGCAGGGAAGGGGGCAGTCCCGTCTCATTTATCATTTTCTATGCCGGTTTTAGGCTTGCTGTACTAGTCTCCATGTTAAATAAATCTGTTGGGTTACACCTCTTATTCATACAGCAACAGCGCTAGTCGTCACTTGATTCACTGTTATATGGTCAATAAATGTTATTTTATTTCACTGTTTGTTTACTCTGCTAATCATGCAGCTAATCGTCTCAATCAGTTGGAGTAAGAACTGTGGTTACATACAGTGAGTGCATTCAGAAAGTCTTCATACACTTTCTCTTTTTTAACATCATTTTATGTTGTGGTCTTTCGCTAAAATAAAATAAAAATAAAGTTTTGCCCCACCATCCTGCACTCAGTACCCTTCAATGACAGAGTGAAAACAGAATGTTAAAAATCTTTGCTTATTCATTAAAAAATGAAAAAAACAAACTCACATGGACATAAATATTCAAGACCTTTACTCAGGACTTACCGTATTTTTTCGCCCCATAAGACACACTTTTTCCCCAAATGCCAGTGCGTCTTATGGGGCGAATGCTGCCATTTCTACATAGCTAACGCTGATACTCCTACAGCGCAGCGATGTATCAGCGGGGAGGGAGAAGGGGCTGGAGGCCGGCAACTTGAAGCGGGGCCCGGTGCCGTCACAGTACTCTTACACCAGGCCCCGCCGCCTCCCAGAATATGCATATCTAAACACTAATCCTTAACCTCCAGTAACTTTTTAAAGCAGCGCTATCCTGTTTGTTTACTACTTACAATCAAGCTCCGGTAACAGGCAGAGCGGGCAGGCGGCGAAACGTCACTCACGTCAAGCGCCTGCTCCTCCCACTTTATGAATGAAGCAGGTGAGCAGGCGCGTGACGTTACGCTGCCGCCTGCTCTGCCTGTTACCGGAGCTTGATTGTAAGTAGCAAACTAACTTTAAAGCAGCGCTATCCTGTTTAAAGGGAACCTGTCATGTGGATATTTGATTATAATCTAACTAATATTATACAATCATTAACTACTAAAAAGTGCCCTAAGATGTATTCACTTACAGTGTGACAGATGGTTACCTCATAATATACACACAAAGATGCCGCATGGCCGCATGCTAATGAGCTGATTTGAGTCCAGCGTGATGTCATTGAGTCCAGCGTATATTTAATTCAGAGCTATAGCCACTCCCCTGCCCACTGCTGCCTGATTCATATGGAAAATAACTGTCATTCCAGCAGCAGGTAGGCGGGGAGAGTCAGGAGCTCATGAATATTCAGGACTCATCATATCAGATGGAGCTTTTCAATACAAGATGTAAGCAGATTGACTGGGTCAATTAAAAGAAAGTGAACCCAGCATTTTGCTAAGAGAATCAGTCAATTATTATGTCCTTAGTTAGGACACCATAAAAACTGGTGACAGGTTCCCTTTAAGTTACCTAGAGGTTAAGGATTACTATTTAGAATGTATACTGCTGTGAGCGGCGGGGCCCCAGGTAATTGGGGGACATTGAAATGGGGGGGGGGGATCTGTGGATGACACGTATAGCATAAGATGCTATATAGTGTCATCCACAGATCCCCCCATAGCATGGTCATCCACAGATACCCCCCATAACAGTGTCATCCCACAGATCCCCCTCCCTATAACAGTGTCATCCAAAGATACCCCCTCCCATAACAGTGTCATCCACAGATCCCCCTCCCCTTTGCTCTCAATTATATCAATACACCCAAAATAAAACATTTTGCTCACCATGATTACATTAAAGAGGTTTTCCAATAAGCAATTTTTCACCTATCCACAGGATCTGGGTTGTGGATAGTAGGGTTGTGGATGGGGACTCTGTGTCAGTTTGGGAGTGGGTAATATTTGGCGAGATGTAAGGCTAACTATGTCTCAGATAAAACAAGTTAAGCATGTTTCTATTGAAATTGCAAGTTACTTAGATGTTGCGTGGTCACAATTGATCAAGAATTGTGGTTTCTTTTGCAATGCTGTTGAGAAGATCCCCCATTTTTCAAGTTTGAAATAGCAGAAACCAATTTATCTCACCATCAAATTAAGGACAATTAAAAGAGAATAAATGCAACCTGTATGACCCAGTGGGACGATTTAATTGGGAGGTAATGTATCAGTGTGTTGTGCCAGAAAATAGGGAGTGATTTTGGCTCTGTCCACGGATCAGCTGGTGTGAACCCACTGTGCCACTGACTGGCTATACTCTGGAGGTGCACGTGTAAGCAACTACCTGGTATTCACTAGAGCCTCAGATGGTAAGGATAGACTTGAGCAGTTAGGGTAGTTGCCAGGGGCTACTCAAGAGCAATCCCCGAATCAGTGGCAGCTGGTCCAGGCGGACCAGGAGATACCTGGGTAGGTACCAGAAGTACACACGTAGTCAGGCAGGCGGGGTTGTTACCAGGAGCGACAGTACCTTAGGATCAGCAGAGGTGTAGTCAGACAGGCAAAAGGTCAGGGCAGGCGGCACAGGTACAGGTCAGGCAATCCGGATCGGCACAGGAGAGGACCAAGGCAAGCAGAGTCCAGGAACAAAGTATAAATCAGGAGCACAAACGAGTTTCAGGAACCAGCAAACTCAAGGACTCAGGACCTTGACAATGAGGCATCTGGGAAGAGGGCTGAGTCACTTTAATACCTGCAGGACCAGTATTGGTCAGCGAGGTCATCTGACCTAACCCCCACACAGCCCAGGGAGTGATGCGCTCGTCCTTAGAGCAGTGTAATACAAAACCAGCTGAACCATTCAGTGTCCAGGGCTGAATGGAAGCTGGGGAGCTGAACCGTGGCATGCCTAGGGTGTTTGGCACCCGGGACGGGTCCTTTTTCTGACACCCCCCCCAATACTTAAAAAAATTGTACCCCCTCACAGTAGTATTGCCCTCATTGTACAACCTTCACAATAGTTTTGTTCAGATGTGTGCCCCCTCACAGTAGTTATGCCCCCACTGTTCTACCTTCACAGTAATAATGCCTACTGTACCCCCTGCACAATAATAATATCCATTGTGCCCCCTTCACAGTAAATAATGCCCATTGTGCTTCTTCACAGTAATAATGCCCACTGTGCCCCCTTCAACAGAAATAATGCCTACTGTGCCCCCTTCATTGTAGTAATGCCCTCTGGCTCTGTGCCCCCTCCATAGTAAAAAATGCCCATTGTGCCCACTTCACATTAGTAATGCCCTCTTGTGCCCCCTCCATAGTAGTAATGCCCTCTGTGCCCCCAGCTGGTTTGAAGAGAGGGCAGCGCTCATATGAGTGTCTTTACTCTTCTCTGTTCACCTGCTCGCTGTAGCATTGCAGTGATGCAGAGGTAAACAGAGCAGAGAAGGCAGCGTTCATACAAAAAAAAAAGCGGACAACCCCTTTTAAAAGACATCCTTGGAAAACATTACAATGCATCGCTACAGAAAATACAGGATAATACAGCGCCACATACCTCTTACATGCAGTGACTTTTCTTCTCTGATGAAGATATTCTCCTTCCTCTTCTTCTCCTGTAAGACCAGACCCACCATGGTTTCTTCTTTTAGACCGTGCCCGTCTCTGCAGAGTTTAACAAACAGACATCTTACTTTCCTACTTTTCCCATCATCCACCACCCTTCTCAACACCCCATCCTGCCACCCCCCAATACTGTGTCCATTGTGCTCCCCAATACTTTCCTGCAGAAAGTCTACCTGAAAATACTGGTGCCACACACAGATAGTTTTCAGTACAAAAACACCCCTTTATATTGTGCACTAGTAGTTAAAAAAAAACACCTTCCTTTCAGATCAGACCCCCCATATAAAATTCTAAATGAAATCCCCCAATCTCAAACCAAACCCCCTTTAGACCTCTATGTCAGACCCCATATAAGAACCCCAGTTTTAAACCTCAGATCAGACCCCCATTAGACCTCCATGTAAGATCCCGACCAATATCAGACCTCAGATAAGGCCCCCCATATAAGACCCCCCATTAGACCTCCAGACCCACTATCAGACCTCCGCCCAGACCCCCATATCACGACCTCCAGACCCCACTTGACCCTCAAGACCCCCATATCTGACCCCCATTAGACCTCCAGACCCCCAATCAGACCCCAATTAAACCGCCAGACCCCCCAGTCAGACTCCAATCAGATCCCCTTTAGACCTCTAGACACCCAATCAGACTCTCATTAGACCTCTAGACCCCCTGCATCTTATATAAGGAAAAGCAATGAGCGCTTCTATCTGTATTGATGGAAGCTCTCATTGCTTCTGTTCTGGCACCCCCTGAGAGCTAGCACCCTGGGCGGACCGTATCCCCCCGGGCACCGCCACTGGAGCAGCATACTCAAAAGCAATACCACCTACAGAAACAGAGCCCAGGACTGCTAACGGTGAAATGGGAAGCACCGACCACAGGTCACCGCTGAGTGCAGTGCCCGGGACCCACGGCGATAAGTGGGGGAACAGCGGCGTACAGCAGTGTGGTGTACACCGCTGTACAGTACTCCCCCACCCCCCTTACGCTCCTTTTTCTTGAGTCCACGATGGGACAAGAACATTTTTATCAGGTCCGGAGCATGAATATTCTCCTCTGGCTCTCAAGACCTCTCTTCTGGACTGAAGACCTTCAATCCACCAGGTAGTAGGTTTTCTTACACCGAGTCGTGGTAGTCGGAGCTGTAGAGAAGCGGTTAAGGACTACCAGTTTGAGCAAGGATACATGGAAGGCATTGGGGGACACGAAGAAGAGAGAGGTAGCCCTAACTTATAGGTCACTTTATTGTTCTTCTTCATAAACTATGAAGGGTCCCAGGAACCTAGGAGCAAACTTGAAACTAGGAACCTTAAACAGATGTTTCTGGAGATAGCCATACCTTATCTCCCGGCGACAACTGAGGCGGTTTTCTTCTTTTCCTGTCCGCATTCATCTTCATGCAGGTCACTGCTTTATCGATGCAAATCTTGGTATCCTGCCAGATCTTCAAAAAATCCCTAAAAGAGGAATCCGCTGCTGGTACCCCAAAAGATATAGAAACAAGGAGAAAAGTGTGAGGATGCTGTCCAAAAACGACAAAAAAAAGGAGATGACCCTGTAGACTCACTAGTATGATTATTGTAGGAGAACTCTGCCCAAGGTAACAATTGTAGCCAGTTGTCGTGTTGAGCTAAAACAAAATGCCGAAGGTAATTCTCCAATATCTGATTGACCCGTTCTACTTGCCCGTTGGTTTGGGGGTGATAACCGGAGGAGAAGTCCAGGTCAACTTCTAGCAGTCGGCAAAGAGCTCTCGAGAGCTTGGAGGTTAATATTACTCCCCGAGCAGAAACAATATGCCCCCGGTAAACCATGCAGACGGAATATATGTTTCACAAACAGTTTATCAAGTTCCGCAGTCTAGGACAATCCAGTCAAAAGAACAAAGTGCACCATCTTGGAGAAGCGGTCCATGACCACCCAAATCACGGTACATCCGGCTGAAGAGGTCAGATCTGTAATAAAGTCCATGGAGCATCAGGAACAGATAGCGGTAACAACAGACCAGGCGGTTTGCTCCTGGAGATTTTATTTTAAGCACAGACGGTACAAGCAGAGAGATAATCACGCACATCCTTGAATAATGTGGGCCACCAGTAGTGGCGAGATACCAGTTCTGTGGTCTTGCGAATACCTGAGTGACCGGCCAGTTTGGAGTTGTGGCCCCACATTAGGATAAATTTTATTTTTTTTTGGGCAGATCGCACAAATGTTCTCCCAGGAGGAATGTCTCTTACCAGGGCAGGAGCCACTGTTGTCAAGCGAGCAGAATCTACAATGAATTGGGGCTCCTCCTGCTGGTCTGCGAAATCAAATGACCTAGACAGAGCATTCCGCCGCCTTGATGTTTTTTCTCAGCCGGGCGAAAGTGCAACTCGAAATAAAAATGAGAGAAGAGAGCCACCTGGCTTGGCGAGGGTTCAGACGCTGGGCTGTTTGAAGATATGTGAGGTTCTTTTGATCCGTGACTATTATCACGGATGCTGGGCCCCCTCCAACAGATAACGCCACTCCTCCAAGGCAAGTTTTATGGCTAGTTCTCTGTCTCCTATACAGTAATTCCTCTCAGCCGGTGAGAAGAGTTTGGAGGAGAACCCATAGGTAAACATCTTGCCCTTGGAACCTCTCTGTAGAAGAACAGTACCGGCTCCTATGGAGGAGGCGTCTACTTCTAGAAAGAATTGGTGGGAGACATCGGGGTAACGCAGAACCGGACGAAGGCAGCCTCTGCCTCTGGAGTCCAGTCCTTGGCATTCACCCCTTTCCTAGTAAGAGTGGAGATCGGAGATGTAAGGGATGAAAAATTTGAGATGAATTGCCTATAGAAATTAGCGAATCCCAGGAAGTGCTGTTAGCCCGAAGACCCTGTGGGCAGGGCCAGTCCATTACTGCCTTCAACTTTTACAGGATCCATCTGCAACCCAGCATCCAAGATGACGTATCCGAGAAACAGTACAGTAGATTTTTCGAAAAAGCATTTCTCGAGTTTGGGCACAAAGACGATTTTCTCTCAACCCGCTGTAATACTAAAAGTACATGCTTCCGGTGAGTGGTTAAATCCAGTGAATAGATCAGTATATCGTCCAGGTACACTATTACGCAGACATAAATCAGATGCCGGAAGATGTCGTTCACCAACTCCTGGAATACCGCGGGAGCATTGCACAGACCGAAGGGCATGACGAGATACTCATAGTGTCCGTCACGAGTGTTAAAAGCAGTCTTCCACTCATGGCCCTTATGAATGCGGATAAGATTATATGCGCCGTGCAGGTCGAATTTAGTAAAGACCTTAGCTCACCGGATCCTGTCGAAGAGTTCCGAGATTAGCAGTAGAGGCTCTCGGTTCTTGATTGTGACCTTATTCAGACCACGATAGTCATACAGGGCAATGAGGATCCATCTTTTTTTTTGCACAAAGAAGAACCCGGCACCGGCTGGTGAAGATTTCCGGATAAACCCCCCTCTCGAGATTTTCCTTTATGTACTCAGACATCTCTTGGGTCCTCTGGAAGTGAGAGGGGGTAGACTCGACCACGATGAGGAGTGGCAACCAGGCAGAAGGTCAATCGGACAATCATACAGATGATGTGGAGGCAGGGTCTCCGCCTCTTTCTTGCTGAAAACATCTGCGAAAACGGGCGTACTGCTGCGGGAGTCCAGGCAGGTCTACTGGTACAGGAGGCGAGGAAGCAGATCGGACCCCCAATAGACAGGTGGAATGACAGCATGATCCAGAACTGGAGAGTGCTGACGCAGCCAGGGAGGACCGAGGATAACCCGGATTCACGGACACTGGCAGCACATAGAAGGAAATCATCTCAGAATGCAGGACCCCAATTTGCAGCTTGAGGGGCATAGTCATGGCGATCACTGGTTCAGGGAGTAGCAGTCTATTAAAGGTAACCACTGACAGAGGCCTTTCAAGACGAATGGTATGAAGCTGGAACTGATGGACCAGAGCTTGCTGAATAAAAATACAGGCCGACCCACAGTCAGGAATGCAGGCACAGACAGCGTGACCTCCCTTGTGCGAGAGAGTCACCGGAACAGAATGTTTCGGAGAGGACTTCTCTTTGTCTAGGACCACTTCTCCGACAGATCCTAGACATTGGCGTTTCCTGGCTTCTGGGGACAATTACACACGAAGTGGGCCTTGCCACCACAATACAAACACAAGTTTTCTGCTTTGCGGCATAAACGTTCCTGGTCAGACAATCGAAGGTGCTCTATTTACATGGGATCTTCCGTGAGATGGACACTAGAGGAAGGAGTGGCCTCTGGAATGATGGAACCAACTGAGGTGGCCTTCTGGTACATGCGACCTCCTTAGCATGTTCCTTGAAGTGCATATCTATCCTTGTAGCCAAGGTGATCAGGTCATTCAGAGTAGAATGACAGTCGCGACCAGCTAGTTCATCCTTAATTCGGCCAGAAAGGCCCTCCCAGAACACCGCCAGCTGAACCTCATTGTTCCATGCCAGTTCGGCAGCCAGGGTACGAAACTGGATGGCGTACTGACCCACAGACGAGGAACCCTGTCGTAGATGCAGAAGAGTTGATGCAGCGGAGGACATGTGGCTGGGCTCTTCAAACACCAGCCGGAAGGTAGCCAGGAAAGACTGCAGATTAGTGGTCTCTGGACCTCCATGATCCCAAATAGGATTTGCCCACGCAAGTGCCTCATCAGACGGCAGGGACACAATGAAGGCAACCTTGGACCGCTCAGTGGGAAACTTCTGCCCATGCAACTCACAGGCACTGGTTCAGGAATCCACAACAGGTTTTTTTATCTCCACCATAGCGTGATGGCAGCGGGAATTGCACACCGGCGGCACACAAATCTGGATTCACCGGTGTAGGAATTGCAAGAGTAGCAGTGACCCTGCAGTAGCTGGGAAGAGATTGGCATCCAGGCAAGCAGCAACATTTTGCAATGAACTGCATCATTACATCCGGATGTTTGCTCTGGCGCCTCACTTCATGTAATAACTTCTGAATGACAGGCTTGGAATGACCAAGCGGGGTCCATGGCCCTCAGTGTACTGTCATGGATCAGCGGGTGTGAACCCACTGTGCCACTGGCTGGCTATATTCTGGAGGGGCATGTCTAAGCAACTAACTGGCATTCACTAGAGCCTCAGATGGTGATGACAGACTTGAGCCGTTAGGGTAGTTGCCAGGGGCTACTCAAGAGCAATCCCCTAGTCAGTGGCAGCTGGTCCAGGTGGACCAGGGGATACCTGGGTAGGTACCAGAAGTACACACGTAGTCAGGCAGGCGGGGTCATTACCAGGAGCAACAGTGCAATAACGAAGGATGAGGCAGAGGTGTAGTCAGACAGGCAAAAGGTCAGGGCAGGCAGCACAGGTACAGGTCAGGCAATCCGGATCGGCAACAGGAGAGACAAGGCAAGCAGGCAGGGATCAGACGATAAGCAGAGTCCAGGAACAAAGTATAAATCTAGAGCAAACACAAGAGTATCAGGAACCAGCAAACTCAAGGACCTTGACACTGAGGCATCTGGGAAGAGGGCTGAGCCACTTAAATACCTGCAGGAGAGACAAAGTTCGTCAGCAAGGTCACCTGACCTAACCCACACAGCCCAGGGAGTGATGCGCTCCGCCCTTAGAGCAGTGTAATACGAATCCAGCCGAACTCATGCTGTGTCCAGGGCTCAGTAGAAACTGTGGAGCGGAATCCTCAAAAGCAATACCACCTACAGAAACAGAGCTCAGGACCGCAGCGTTGAAATGGGAAGCACCGACCACAGGTCACCAATAAGCGGGGGAATAGAGGCATACAGCAGCCGCTGTTACACGCTGTTTTATTGGTGAAATAGGCATTTGCATGCACCAAATTTACGATGCATTTGTGCCATTTTTAGAGGCCTTCAGACAGATGTTTTGTGGCAGAGCTGCATTCTAACCATATTTATTACCATTGTGAATGTTTTACCAAAATGTCACAAGTCACTCCAAAAAGTTGCAAGTGTCCTCCAGTCCCCTGGTGGTGTACAGACTGAAATCTACAAATTAGGTAAGATTTTAGACTGACTATCCATAGGTATTCTGTGTGACAAATGTAATAAATGGTGTGCTACATTTAGTAAATTTGTCACACACAAAAAACTAACTAACCTATGATAGACACTACAAAAAATGATACATTACCCTCTGATACAGGCTGTCTATCAGGGGCGTAGCTAGAAATGCATGGGCCCCATAGCAAAAATAATTTTGTCCCCCCCCCCCCGGGGGCCATCCACAGATCCCCCCCCCCCTAAACAGTGCCATCCACAGATCCCCCTCCCCTAAACAGTGCCATCCACACAGATCCCTCTCCCCCTAAACAGTGCCATCCACAGATCCCCCCTCCCCTAAATAGTGCCATCCACAGATCCCTCTCCCCTAAACAGTGCCATCCACAGTATCCCCCTCCCCTAAACAGTGCCATCCCCAGATCCCCCTCCCCTAAACAGTGCCATCCACAGATCCCCCCTCCCCTAAATAGTGCCATCCACAGATCTCCCTCCCCTAAATAGTGTCCTCCACAGATCCCTCTCCCCTAAACAGTGCCATCCACAGATCCCCCTCCCCTAAACAGTGCCATCCACAGATCCCCCGGCCCCCTCCCCTAAATAGTGCCGTTCATAGATCCGTCTCCCCTAAACAGTGCCATCCACAGATCCCCCTCCCCTAAATAGTGCCATCCACAGATCCCCCTCCCCTAAATAGTGCCATCCACAGATCCCCCTCCCCTAAATAGTGCCATCCACAGATCCCTCTCCCCTAAAACAGTGCCATCCACAGATCCCCCCTCCCCTAAACAGCGCCATCCACAGATCCCCCTCCCCTAAATAGTGCCATCCACAGATCCCCTCCCCGATGCTCACAGGAGCACATTTATAAACTAATTAGTAACTTGAACTTTAATCATTGACATTGCTGAATGCTGATCTCTTTACTTGCATTGGATACCTTACTCTGTCTTAGCTCTGGTAACGGTACAGCAGGCAGTGCGGGCGGGCGGCGCTCACTCACTGATGTCACGCGCCTGCGCCGCCTAGTGGGAGGAGCAGGCGCGTGATGTCAGTGAGTGAGCACCACCCGCACTGCCTGCTGTACCGTTACCAGAGCTAAGACAGAGTAAGGTATCCAATGCAAGTAAAGAGATCAGCATTCAGCAATGTCAATCATTAAAGTTCAAGTTATTAATTAGTTTATAAATGTGCTCCTGTGAGCGGCGTGGCCCTGTATATTCTAACCCCCAGGCAAGAATATACCATCGGATTTGAGTTTTCACGCTCTCACTGAGATCCGATGGTATATTCAGATCCGATGGTATATTCTAACCCCCAGGCAAGCGTCCCCGTCACCATGGGAACGCCTGGGGGTTAGAATATGATCGGATCTTCCTTACTCAGTGGCCTGGCTGGAGCCTCCCCAGCCTCTGTGTCGGCCCGGCCCTGCGTGTGCCCTGCTCCAGTCCAGTCCTGACTCCTCCCCAGCCAAGCCTGAGCCGCGGACCGCCCGCGCCCCGCCCACTACACTAGTGTAGAGGGCGGCCGGTCCGCGGCTCGGGCCTGGCTGCCTGTTTGTAGTGTGTGTGTGTAAAAAAAAAAAAAAAAAATCAACAGAAGGCGGCCCGGATGGGCCCCCAGTGGCGTAGGGCCCCATAGCCATATGGTTGCTATGGTGATCCCTACGCCACTGCTGTCTATACCATGTCTGATATGGCAGGTAACAGACGTGCGGCGCAGAGCAGCGGGAAAGAGAGTACCATTTCACTAGGGAGAGGGAGGAGTGGTGACCCCTAACTCACCTAGAACTGGCACCTGGCTGCCCTGACGTCCCTAGACAGGCTGCTAACCCGTACGCCGATCACGTGCCTCGTCCCCAGGCTTACCCTGAAATAAGTCCTAGGTAGTGAATAGGGCGGTGGGAGCACTAGTCCTCACCACTGACACCTAGATAACAACAGGGAAAGGACAAACAACACAAACACCGCAAACAATCCCAGAAGGGAGACAACAAACAGGAGACAACAACAGGAGTGAACCGGAGATCCAACAGCTTCAGTTCCAACACCTCCACAACAACTCCATCTCCAGCAGAGGTCACAATAGAAGATCTGGAAAGAAGGTCTATATCTGGCAACAAGGGAAGCAGAAAGGGAGAATATATAGTAGCTGGGAGTGGCTGGCAGAGAACAGCTGAAAGGAAAAGCTACAGATTCCTAAATGGGACAAAAAGGATTGCAAACCTAAGCAGGAAAACCTGGTTCGGAATCCATTCCCACCACTAGGTCATGGAGAGATCTCTTGAAACCAAGTGAGTAGGCTTCCACTGAGACCTTCTGACCCCAGGCATAACAGGGTCAGCGATAGGTTGTGACACCCTCATGACAGTCTAGATATGCACCAAATTTATCACAGTTACTCATGCTCTGTAATAAATGTGGTGCTTGGAAAGACATTTTTGCCAAACTTTATACCAACTATTGATTGGATAAATTTGCAACAGAATTTTGCTCTAGAACTGTGGTGCAATCTTCGGTATTAAATGTTGCATCTTAGGCCTCGCTTCATCCCATCTAAGCCACATTCTCTTTCCATGAAGTCACGCCACTTGACACTATAGACACAGGGATTTTCTCTAATAGCGAAGCCAAAAATGCACCAAAGTGCGGCCAATAGTGAGTTTATGACATGTAGGTGCACTGAGTACATTTTATACTTACCGTAAAGGATAACTGAAGACATGCAAAATAGAAGCATTCAGTGGATCAGTTAAAATAGATTAAAAAAGTAGCTGAATTGTATTACAAGTAGAGTTGAGCGGACACCTGGATGTTCGGGTTCGACGAGTTCGGCCGAACTTGAAAAAAAAGTTCGGGTTCGGGACCCGAACTTGACCCCGAACCCGAACCCCATTGAAGTCAATGTGGACCTGAACTTTTGGGCACTAAAATGGCTCTAAAATAGTCCTGAAAAGGGCTAGAGGGCTGCAAAAGGCATCATGTGCTTAAGAGCATGGCAACTGTTCTGCAAACAAATGTGGATAGGGAAATGACTTACCGTATTTTTCGCTTTATAAGACGCACCTGATGATAAGACGCACCTAGATTTTTGAGGAGGAAAATAAGAAAAAAAATATTTGAACCAAAAGGTGTGCTTTTGCTGGGTTTTGAACTAATGGTGGTCTGTGGATGACGCACTGTTATGGGGGGACCTGTGGATGACGCACTGTTATGGGGGGACCTGTGGATGACGCACTGTTATGGGGGACCTGTGGATGACGCACTGTTATGGGGGGACCTGTGGATGACGCACTGTTATGGGGAGACCTGTGGATGACACTGTTATGGGGGGACCTGTTCATGACGCAGTTATGGGGGGACCTGTGGATGATGCATTGTTATGAGGGGGATGTGTGGATGATACACTACTATGAGGGATGTAGCATCATATATAGCATCTTATGTAATGGGGGTCACTATTCACACAGGGACAATATACTGTGACACATATGATACTGTGACCAGCATAAGATCATCTTATGCTGGTCACAGTATCATATGTGTCACAGTATATTGTCCCTGTGCGAATAGTGACCCCCATTACACCACAGGGCACACAGTAGACTTTATATGTAAAATCTTTTAAATGCTCTGCTTTCTTCTAGACCAGTACTCACTATAAAAGCAGCACGTGACGTCACTCACTCAGTCAGTCACGCTCCTGCCAGCTTCATTAATGAAGTGGGAGGAGCATGACCGAGTGAGTGACGTCACGCGCCGGCTGGACCGCTGCTTTCATAGGGAGTACTGTTATAGAAGAAAGCAGATTGTAATGAAGCAGTTTTCATATGTAAAGTCTATAATCTTCAAGCAGTGTCTCTGCTTTTAACTAGGGCAATCCTCTGTAGTAGTACAACTCACTATGAAAGCGGCAGGCAGGGCGGCAGCGTAACCTCGCGATACTCACTCATTCACGCTCCTCCCACTTCATTCATGAAGGAAGTGGGAGGAGCGTGAATGAGTGAGCATCGCAAGGTTACGCTGCCGCTCTGCCTGCCGCTTTCATAGTGAGTTGCACTACAGAGGATTGCACTAGTTTAAAGCAGAGATACTGCTTGAAGATTATAGACTTTACATGTGAAAATTGCCGTGAGCGGGGTCCGATGTATTACAGTACAGTGACTGCATCGGGCCCCGCCGCGAGTGTTGCCAGCCTCCATCCCCTCCTCCACCAATGTAAACATGGCAGTGTTCGCTTTATAAGACGCACTGCCATTTCCCCCCCACTTTTGGGGGGGAAAAAGTGCGTCTTATAAAGCGAAAAATACGGTAAAATAACATAAAATACAGAAAAATTAAAAATAACAATCTGGATCTAGGAGTAGGAGGTTGAGGAGGCGTTGGATGGGTAGATGTGGCGGTGTATGTTGACGTGGCGGTGTAGGTGGAAGCGGCGGTGAAGGAGGAATAGGTAGCCAACACTGATTTGTGTTATTTTTTTTTTTTTTTAAATTGGGGTATCCCCCCAAATATTGGGACATATAACAAAATAAAACAAAGAATAAGTGCACTTGAGTACAAGAATGGATGGTTAAGGCTGGTTTAAATGTCTATTCTGCACAAGGTACGGACAAGTCCTGTGGGATCCATGCCTGGTTCATTTTAATAAAAGTAAGCTTGTCCACATTGGCTGCGGCCTGTGATAATGCTCTCTGCCGTACTAAACACACGTTCACACTATACACTGGCTGCAGGGCAGGTCAGCACCTCCAAGTCTGACAAAGCTTTTCCACATTTTGGTCATGCTAACCCTGCCTTCTGGCTGTGCCCCAGCTGCGTTGGCGATCTCTTCCTCCTCCTCTGCCTTCGCCTTGTGCTTCCACTGTGCCCCCGGTATCAGGTGGGAATGCCATCATCAGCGTGCGCTTGTAGTCGCGCATCTTCCGATCAGTAACAGATGTTTTCACTAAATTTAGTTCCCTGTCAGCAATGCAGAGCAGGGGTTCATTCACGGCAAAAGAGGTTTCATGTCACCCAGCAATAGAACAGAGGATTTTGAGAGAACGAGGCCCATGTCACCCAGGCACAGCAGGGGTTCATTCACGGCAAAAGGGGGATCTTGTCACCCAGCAATAGAACAGTATGAAGAAGAGTACGCTAGACCTTAGGTAGAGCGTGTGGACCACAGAGGGCGCACTAAACAACCGGTCAAAGACAATATTTTGGTTTCAGCAGTATTCCATTTAGGCCTCATGCACACGACCGTTGTGTGCATCCGTGGCCGTTGTGCCGTTTTCCGTTTTTTTTTCGCGGACCCATTGACTTTCAATGGGTCCGTGGAAAAATCGGAAAATGCACCATTTTGCAGCCGAGACCGTGATCCGTGTATCCTGTCCGTCAAAAAAATATGACCTGTCCTATTTTTTTGACGGACAACGGTTCACGGACCCATTCAAGTCAATGGGTCCGTGAAGGAACACGGATGCACACAAGATTGGCATCCGTGTCCGTGATCCGTGGCCGTAGGTTACTTTCATACAGACGGATCCAAAGATCCGTCTGCATAAAAGCTTTTTCAGATCTAGACAGTATATTCTAACACAGAAGCGTTCCAATGGTGATGGGGACGCTTCTAGTTAGAATACACTACAAACTGTGTACAAGACTGCCCCCTGCTGCCTGGCAGCACCCGATCTCTTACAGGGGGCCGTGATCAGCACAATTAACCCCTTCAGGTGCTGCACCTGAAGGGGTTAATTGTACTATCATATCCCCCTGTAAGAGATCAGGGCTGCCAGGCAGCAGGGGGCAGACCCCCCCCCTCCCCAGTTTGAATATCATTGGTGGCCAGTGCGGCCCCCCCCTCTATTGTAATAATAGGTTGGTGGCCAGTGCGGCCCCCCCCTCCCTCTATTGTAATAATTCGTTGGTGGCACAGTGTGCACCTCCCCCCTCCCTCCCTCTATTGTAATAATTTGTTGGTGGCACAGTGTGCGCCCCCCATCGGCCCCCCCTCCCTCTATAGCATTAACAACATTGGTGGCCAGTGTGCGGCCTCCCATCTCCCCCCCCCCCCCCATCATTGGTGGCAGGGGAGTTCCGATCGGAGTCCCAGTTTAATCGCTGGGGCTCCGATCGGTAACCATGGCAACCAGGACGCTACTACAGTCCTGGTTGCCATGGTTACTTAGCAACAGTACAATAGTAGAAGATTCATACTTACCTGCTGCTGGCTGCAGCGATGTTCGTGTCCGGCCGGGAGCTCCACCTACTGGTAAGTGGCAGGTCTGTGCGGCGCATTGCTAAATGAACTGTCACTTACCAGTAGGAGGAGCTCCCGGCCGGACACAGACATCGCAGCTCCCAGGTAAGTATGAATCTTTTACTATTGTACTATTGCTAGTAACCCACTGCCACCAATGATCGGGGGGGGGGGGGGGGGAGATGGGAGGCTGCACACTGGCCACCAATGTTGTTAATGCTATAGAGGGAGGGGGGGCCGATGGGGGGCGCACACTGTGCCACCAACGATTTATTACAATAGAGGAAGGAAGGGGGGGGCGGGGGGGCGCACACTGTGCCACCAACGAATTATACAATAGAGGGAGGAAGGGGGGGGGGGGCGCACTGGCCACCAATGATATTCAAACTGGGGAGGGGGGGGGGTCTGCCCCCTGCTGCCTGGCAGCCCTGATCTCTTACAGGGGGATATGATAGTACAATTAACCCCTTCAGGTGCGGCACCTGAGGGGTTAATTGTGCTGATCACGGCCCCCTGTAAGAGATCGGATGCTGCTAGGCAGCAGGGGGCAGTCATGTACACAGTTCGTAGTATGTTCTAACTAGAAGCGTCCCCATCACCATGGAAACGCCTCTGTGTTAGAATATACTGTCGGAAATGAGGTTTCACGATCTAACTCATATCCGACAGTATATTCTAACATAGAGGCGTTCCCATGGTGATGGGGACGCTTCAAGTTAAAATATACCATCGGATTGGAGAAAACTCCGATCCGATGGTATAAAAGGGACTCCAGACTTTACATTGAAAGTCAATGGGGACGGATCCGTTTGAAATGGCACCATATTGTGTCAACGTCAAACGGATCCGTCCCCATTGACTTGCATTGTAATTCAGGACGGATCCGTTTGGCTCCGCACGGCCAGGCGGACACCAAAACGACTTTTTTTTCATGTCCGTGGATCCTCCAAAAATCAAGAAAGACCCACGGACGAAAAAACGGTCACGGATCACGGACCTACGGACCCCGTTTTTGCGGACCGTGAAAAAAAACGTCCGTGTGCATGAGGCCTTATTCGAATAAATGGAATACTGCTGAAACCAAAATATTGTCTTTGACCGGTTGTTTCGTGCGCCCTCTGTGGTCCACACGCTCTACCTAAGGTCTAGCGTACTCTTCTTCATACCGTTACCCAAGTGGCAGGGTGGCCACAGATTCGGACGAATCTAGGCTGCACCAACCGTCATTTATCTACACTCGATCTCCATTGCAGTTGCATCCAAAATGATGCAACCACAATAGGTGAGCAAACCATTTCTTTCATTAGAAATCTGATTTGCTGAATTTACTTACCCTATGAGCGCCTTCTCTATCCTATTGGCCATTATCAGCAATAGAACAGAGGATTTTGAGAGATTTAGGCCCCTGTCACCCAGGCACAGCAGGGGTTCATTCACGGCAAAAGTGGGTTCTTGTCACCCAGCAATAGAACAGACGATTTGAGAGATTTAGGCCCCTGTCACCCAGGCACAGCAGGGGTTCATTCACAGCAAAAGGGGGTTCATGTCACCCAGCAATAGAACAGAGGATTTTGAGAGATTTAGGCCCCTGTCACCCAGGCACAGCAGGGGTTCATTCATGGCAAAAGGGGGTTCATGTCACCCAGCAATAGAACAGAGGATTTTGAGAGATTTAGGCCCCTGTCACCCAGGCTCAGCAGGGGTTCATTCACAGCAAAAGGGGGTTCATTTCACCCAGCAATAGAACAGACGATTTTGAGAGATATAGGCCCCTATCACCCAGGCACAGCAGGGGTTCATTCACGGAAAAAGGAGGTTCATGTCACCCAGCAATAGAACAGAGGATTTTGATAAGAATTTTTTCAATTTAGGGCACTAAAATTGGCACTTTTTTGCATTAAAATGGCTCTAAAATAGTCCTTGAAAAGGCTAGAGGGATGTAAAAGGCAGTAAAATGTGCTTAATAGCATGGCAACTGCTCTGCAAACAAATATGGATAGGGAAATAACTTAAAATATAATAAAATAACTAAAAATTACTAATTATTAACCTACAACTCAGAGAAGAAGGTGGATATGGAGTCGGAGGTTGAGGAGGCGGTGAATGTGGTGTTGTAGGTGGAGGCAGTAATGGAGGAGGAGGAGGTAGCCAACAATGTTTTTATTTTATTTTATTTTTATTGGGGTAGGTAGCCCCCAAAATATTGGGACAAATAAAAAAAATAAAACAAAGAATCATTGCACTTGACTTGAGTACAAGAATGTATGTTTGATGGTGGTATAAATGTCTATTCTGCACAAGGTACAGACAAGTCTTGTGGGATCCATGCCTGGTTCATTTTAATGAACGTGAGCTTGTCCACGTTGGCTGTGGACAGGCGGCTGCGCTTGTCTGTGATGACGCCCCCTGCCGTGCTAAACACACGTTCAGATAATACACTGGCTGCAGGGCAGGCCAGCACCTCCAAGGCGTAAAGGGCAAGCTCAAGCCATGTGCCCAATTTGGAGACCCAGAAGTTGAAGGGGGCAGACCCGTCATTCAGTACGTGTAGGCGTGTGCACACATACTGTTCCACCATGTTGGTGAAATGCTGCCTCCTGCTAAGACGTTCCATATCAGCTGGTGGTGCTGGTTGTTGTGGCGTGCTGACAAAGCTTTTCCACATTTCGGCCATGCTAATCCTGCCTTCTGAGGTGCTGGCGGTGCCCCAGCTGCGTTGGTGACCTCTTCCTTGTCCTCTGCCTTCGCCTTGTGCTTCCACTGTGCCTCCGCTGTCAGGTGGGAATGCCACCAGCAGCGTGTCTACCAGCGTGCACTTGTACTCGCACATCTTACGATCACGCTCCAGTGACGGAATTAAGGACGGTACGTTGTCCTTGTAACGGATATCCAGCAGCGTGGCCACGCAGTAATCAGCACAAGTTAGAATGTGGGCAACTCGGCGGTCGTTGCGGAGACACTGCAGCATGTATTCGCTCATGTGTGCCAGGCTGCCCAGAGGCAACGAAAAGCTGTCCTCTGTGGGAGGTGTATCGTCTGTGTCCTCTGTATCCCCCCATCCACACACCAGTGATGGCCATGAGGTGGTCTGGGTGCCACCCTGCTGTGAACATGGTTCCTCCTCCTGCATCTCCTCATCCTCCACCTCTTCATCCTCCAGAACTGTGCCCTGGCTGGACAATTGTGTACCTTGTGTTTGTGGGTGCAGGAACCCACCCTCGGAGCCACTTGGGAATGACTGGCCGGAAACACTACGAAATGATCCCTCTTCCTCCTCCTCCTCCTCCTGTGCCACATCCTCTTTTATCATCGCCATGAGCGTTTTTTCAAGGAGGCATAGAAGTGGGATAGTAACGCTGAGAACGGCGTTATTGGCACTGGCCATGTTGGTGGAGTACTCGAAACAGCGCAACAAGGAACACAGGTCTCGCATGGAGGCCCAGTCATTGGTGGTGAAGTGGTACTGTTCCGCCGAGCGACTCACCCGTGCGTGCTGCAGCTGAAACTCCACTATCGCCTGCTGCTGCTCGCACAGTCTGGCCAGCATGTGCAAGGTGGAGTTTCACCTTGTGGGCATGTCGCATATGAGGCGGTGAGCGGGAAGGCCGAAGTTACGCTGCAGCGCAGACCGGCGAGCAGCAGCAGGGTGAGAACACCTAAAGCGCCCACAGGCGGCCTGCACTTTATGCAGCAGATGACATGTCGGGGTAATTTTTAAGGAATCTCTGCACCACCAAATTCAGCACATGCGCCAGGCAAGGGATGTGCGTCAAACCGGCTAGTCCCAGAGCTGCTATGAGATTTTGCCCATTATCGCACACCACCAGGCCGGGCTTGAGGCTGACTGGCACAAACCACTCATCGGTCTGTTGTTCAAGGCCCGTCCACAGCTCCTGCGCGGTGTGGGGTTTGTCCCCCAAACAGTTACGTTTTAAAAGTCATCAAAAAGCAGAATGCAGGACTTGGGGCTCAGACTGCTTGGCTGATTTGCAAGGGGGTGAGGTGAAAAATACAGTTTTTTGAGAAAAAAAATTGTGTTTTTCAAACCCCAGAAAATGATGGGTGTATTTCTACCTTAAATTGCACAATGACTAATACAGATGTTGTAGATTGCCCCTAAAAAGTTTTTTTTTGCTAACAGAATATGAATGCTGTAGATATTAAACTTGAATTTAAAACTTGCAGATCTGGAAAATACTGTTTTTTTTTTTAAAATTGTGTTTTTAAAACCCCAGAAAATGATGGGTGTATTTCTACCTTAAATTGCACACTGACTAATACAGATGTTGTAGTTTGCCCCCAAAAAATTGTGATTTGCAATGTCCCAAAAGCTCAGATGCAGTGCTGGTTCACTGAGCATGCATAAAATGGCGGCTGCCGCCACCCACCTAACTAACTGAATTCTAAAAGTTAGTATTTTTTGGTCAATGAGCTCAGGGCAGGGTAAAACGATAGTGCCCTGCACCCACACAACTATTTGTCTGTAGATCGCTGAGTTAGATTCTCTCCTATGCTCTCCCTAAAATCACAAGTCCAGCAGCATCCTCTCCCTACACTTGTAACAGCAGAGTGACGTGCAGCACAATGTGACTCAAGCTTATTTAGAGCCTGGGTCACATGCTGCTCTGGCCAATCACAGCCATGCCATTAGTAGGCATGGCTGTGATGGCCTCTTGGGGCAAGTAGTAAGACGCTTGTTGATTGGCTGCTGTGCAGCCTTTCAAAAAGCGCCAAGAAAGCGGCATACAACAAACCCGAACTTTTACAGAAATGTTCGGGTTCGGGTCCGGGGTCCCAAAATGCCCTAATTACAAGGCATTCCTATTCATATGCACTACATCATTACAAAACATTAGGAGAGGGGAGTGATGATTTAAGTTTCATGCCTGCTCTGCCCATGAAGACCCAAATGCTGGGAATGCCTGTTCTTCATAGCTTTCCCTTCTTTGTGGTCTGAGTTACAGAGATATACAGTATAAACCATTTGCCTAATATTGTGAAACTCCTACAAAAGCAAAACCAACCCGCGGTAATGTCCGTCTAAATCTTTATTGAACAAATATGCACACATACAAGATAAATAATTAAAACCCAGTAGGGAAATGCAGAGAAGTGTGGATAACCCCCCCCCCCCCCCCCCCCCCTCCCAATGCCAGTACGTATGTCAATACATAATAGTTGCATATAGTTACCGCTGCTTATGTGATACACCAAGAAATATCCAGAAAGGAATGAACCAATCAATATGCTATATGCCAGTCTCATCAATGAATGCATACATTTTCCACAGGCCTATATAAATCAAACCTGGGTGGCTTGAAGAGACCAATAAGCATAACACTGTATAAAGTACCACTAACACTCGGTACTGACACATAAGAAGCGATACTAGCATAATAAATCCATAGCAGATAACCAACCTTGCTGGAGGGACGGCCCGATGTCCGTTTCGCTCACTAGCTTTTTCACAGGGCACACCTAGTGAGCGAAACTGACTCAATTAAAGTCTCTTGGCCAGGGAGACAGACCTGTGGAGGAATATTGCACCAAGTTCCGGAAATAGTGTGTTTCCTCTGTCTGGAACGATCCAGCACTTAAGTGTCAATTCAGGTTAGGGCTCTGAAGACTTGAAGGATATGTTGGTCAGTTACCCCCTCCCTGACACCTTAGAGCAGATGATGACTTTAGCTGTCAGACTGGACTGACGAAAAAGGGAAAGACAAAAAGAACAACTGACGTTTCCACAGGTGGTGGTTAAACCTGACTCCTCACCCTTGAGATGCGAACTGGAGAATCATCTAGAAGAGCCCATGCAACTCGGAATGACCATGATGGATCAAAGACGTCAGAGGGGTTCCTGCTTTTATTGTGGAGAATTGGATCACTGGTTATGTCCTAAAATTCCTCCCTAGAGGAGATCTCTGAGTCCTGACTCCCAGAAGGATAAGGTACTCCCCAAGGTGGTTAAATAGAAAAAATGTCAAAGCGGATGCCCTATACCGGAGTTTTATTGCTTTTCAGTCTCCTGATACTCCACCAGAACCTATTTTGCCGGCAGGCATCATTGTGGCTTCGGTCTCCTCCGATTTGACGACCGAAATTACTGCGGAACAACACTTGGCTCCGGCACAATCCCCTAAAGATAAGTTGTTTGTCCCTGGTCATTTGCGTCTCCGACTGTTAGGTGAGTGCCACAATTCTGTTTTTAGTGGGCATCCGGGCATTAATGCCACCAAGGAACTAGTTTCCATGTTTTACTGGTGGCCCACCTTGTCTAGAGATATATATGTATCCTCTTGTGAGGTTTGTGCCAGGTACAAAACTCCTACTGTAGGTCTCGTCCGGTGGGTGAATTGCTGCCCATCCCTTGTAGACTTTGGTCCCATATTTCCATGGATTTTATTACCAACCTACCGGTTTTAGAGGATAAGTCGGTTGTGTGGGTAGTCGTTGACAGGTTTAGCAAAATGGTTTATTTCATTCCTTCCTTTGGAGGGCTTTTTGTCATAAATTTAATATCTCTGTCTTTTTCTTTGGCCTTTCATCCGGAAACCAACGGTCAAACTGAACGTCTAAACCAGTCTCTGTAACAGTATTTGAGATGTTACGTCTCCGATAACCAACATCTTTGGGTGAAACATTTGTCCTTGGCGGAATTTGCCATTAATAATCAGGTGAACTCATCTACTGGTATGTCTCCCTTCTTTTGAAATCTTGGATTTCATCCACGATTTAGTTCATTCTCGCCGTCTTGCTCTCAGCAGGTGCCTGAAGCTGATTTAGTAGTTAAAGAACTGTGCACAGTCTGGTCCCAGGTTCAGTCGAACCTGAAAAATACCCAGGAAGTTCAAAAGATTAATGCTGACAAAAGGTGCTCTCGAGGGGTAGATTTTGGGTTGGGAGACAAGGTGTGGTTATCTATAAAGAATTTGTGTCTGAAGGTACCTTCGGGTAAATTGGCACCTCAATTTATTGCCCCTTATGAGATTATTGACATCATTAACCATGTGTCTTTTAAGTTACGGTTACCTAACTCCTTTCTCATTCATAATGTTTTTCACAAAGCTTTACTCAAAAAGTATGTGTCGCCTGTATCTCCTGCACAGGAATCTCCGCAACTAGTGGAAGTTGCCGGTCAACTAGAATATGAGATTTTTAGAATCCTTGATGTGAGGAAAGTTCATAATTCTTATGGTTCACTGGGAGGGTTTTGGTCCTGAAGAGAGGTCTTGGGTGCCTGCGAGTAAAATGCATGCTAAGAGATTGGTGAGGAGATTCCATTTAGCGCACCCGGAAAAAACAACTTTAGCGATTATGGGTCCAGTGGCCCCTGGTGGAAGGGGGTGTACTGTAACGGGGAGCCGGCGACACGCTCTCTCTCTGCAGCGCCGCCGGCATCTCGCACGTGAGGAGGAGCGAGGACGCAGCCAGCTTCCTCGTCTCCATGGTGACAAGGGGGCGGGGAGGACCTAGTAACGCACGCTTTCTCAGTGTGGCCGGCATCCTCCATCTCCTAGACAATGAGCAGGTGGGGAACTAAGCGCCGGTGGTAGTGAGTCGGCGCTCAGGTGTATAGGGATGCTGGACATGGGTCATGTGATGCTGGTCACGTAAAGTGACCCATCAAGAGGACCTATTTAAACAGTTAACCTGCTGGCCACAGGTTTCCTGTGATTGGTCTTATCACCTCACTAGCGTATCCTGCATGTGTGACTTCGGTTTGTTTGACCTCGGCTTGTATTTGACTTCGACCTTATGTTACCCCTTGTACTGACGTGATATCTTGGCTCCTGACTTCGGCTTGTTTTGACTTCGATCTTGTATTACCCCTTTTGTGCCTGCGTTATCTCCTGGCTCTTGATCTCAACTCCATTGATTCTATTGCTATTTTGGGGCTGGCCTGGGAAGCTCTCGCTTCCGTGTTGTCTGTTTTTGTGTATAGTTTCCTCCCTGTGTTGTGTCTCCTCTTCCTTAGGCCCCTGCACGTACGTAAGCTAGGGACTCCCGCCCAGCTGTGCCCCACGGTTAGGACGGACGGTGCAAGTAGGTAGGGATAGAGGTGTGGGTGGAGTTAGGGCCGCACTTATCTCTACCTGTGGGGAGTTTCTTATATATTAAAGGGGTAGGCAACTTTCCTATTGGTTGCTACGGATGTTGCTAAGCTCTGACAAAGATACCGCAGCCTTCTCATTGGCCCACAAGCAACAAGGGATGTTACTGATGAAAAAAAAATCTAGAATATTTGCGATTACGAATATATAGCACTATATTCTACATCTTCGCAAATTCTCTAAGTGCCCATATTTGCGATAAAAATTAGCGATTAGAATATTTGCGATCAACACTAATAAATATTTGCTCAGCAAAATCTGTCCACAAATTGCACAAAAAAATCCATGTATATGGTGTTCCCAAATGTATTAGATGTTTTAGATACTTCCTTGATAGTTCTGAAAATGTCTAGAAAAAGTTCTACAGATTTACGGTAATAATTTTTTGGTCTAAAGTATTGGTGTACATACTGTAATAATACCCATACTGTATTCTGATAAATTTGTTGCAGTTTCTGCCGGTCTAGTCTAGTTTTGATCTGTCTTCTTTTATGTCAGTATTAGTAAATCTGCACAACGGTGTTTGGTATCAGGCTTTAACTGTGTGAAAAATTGTAAAAAAAAAAAAAAAAAAACATACCTGTTAATACTCACCTCGCCAGGTTTCTGTGACTCCTGTCTTCAGCGGCAGAGCTACTGAAACTTTGGTTTCTGCACCTTGTCTGACATTTAAGCTACAGTCCTTTCCTGGCTATTGTTTGCCGTATTATTGACTATATTTTGACTCATGATCCTGACCTTGGCCTCAGCCTTGTTTCCAGATTTGGCTTATGTCTTGCCTCCTGGTTTTGTCTCCTGTGGTTCTGCTCCTGCTATTGACTCCTGACTATGATTGTGTCTCATACTCCATCTTGTTGCATCCTGACCATTATTACTTTGTTGTTCAAATTCTTTTATTAGAGAGAGCCAATATAAGAACAATACAATGAAAAGCAGCTTGAATACAAATCAAGGCTGAGTACAATATTTGTGCACAATTATCTGATCACATTTACAGTATGCATATAACTTTTAGAAAACTGGATGTGGAAATATAACTCGTGATCCCATCTTCCATTGTAAAGGCATCTCATAACCTTAGTTTCAAGTGGAGATGTATAGAAAGCTCCAACGTATACTGCACAACAAGTGACAACAAACAAGGACAAGACCACATAGGGAAAGGAGGGGGAGAGGGGAGGGGATTTCCTGATAATACAAGTAATGTTATATTAAACAATGTGGAGTAATTCCCAAGGCACTCAAACCCCAAGTAGAATACTCCAAACTTGGACAGAACTGTTAGTGCCGGTAGAGATAATTAAATCCTGCAAGGAAGATGAAGTTTCCCTAAGAACTGGTGACACCCCTATTTAGCCAAGTGACAAAATCAGGAGATCCCTTGAACAGGATCCAAGGAGTCCAAATTTTTAGAAACTTGGTGGAGTTACCCATGTCCTCCGCCCAGAGCTCCTTCATTCTGTAGATTTTTTCCAAAGTGATAAGCCAGTCCCTAGGGAGAGGGGCGGATGTGGATTTCCAAAATCTAGGAATTACCAGGCGAGCAGCTTGTACAAAGAATCTCAGGAGACCCTTTTTCAGAGCCGGGGTCCTGTACCATCTGGACATAATCTTAAAGTTCTTCTCTTGGATTCCGCAGCTGATAGATGACTTATAAGATAACTCGAATGCCTTCTCCCATAGGTCAGTAGAAAAGGATTTCCTAAGTTCTTTTTCCCAAACCCTTACAAAGGGTAAATCAGAGATGGTATCATCTTTCCCCTGGAGTAGCCCATAAACCAGAGACACTAAGTGTGTGCCATTATTACTTTGCAGACTCCTGGCTAACCTGATCTCTCAGTGAACATATTTTACCAGTAAATTCAGTGTAAGTGATTAGTGCAGGGGGCAGGAGTCTACAGCAACAGCTAAATAATAGAAAAACATGTAAAAAGGAACAAGGTAAAGGCAGGCTCTGCTGGATAGAGAACAGAAACTTGAATACATATTAATATAATTTTTTCAGGCTAAGGGACTGGAGCAGTCTCAGTCTGGTGCCAAAACATGTGTCCCGAAATAAATTCTATTAAAATGGATGCAAGAATCTGTCCCCCATCCTGCAGCATCTGCACATTCTTTGCTCTTCTACCTTTTTTTTAGTGGGGAAATAAACAGTTTTCTGTGATGATATATTACAAGGTTTCTTTTGCTTTTGATTGTACTATTTATTTATGTAAAAAAAAATGGGAAAATGGGGGGGGGGGGGAGGGTTATCATTCCTTGCACACCAGTTTTCCAGCATAAAAAAGTTGCAAACCCGGTGTTTAAGACTTTTGAAACTCCACTACGACCAAATGTGTTCGCCACCCTCACTACTTTCCAAAAAAGTGGGAGGAGGGAGCTTCCGGCACTATCTTCATTAACGCCAATTTTCTGGCATAACTGACAACAGAAATCTACAACAGCTAGGAGGCTGCCATAGATTTCAGTGTGGTGCATGGCTTGCTAGAGGATGCGCAAGATTCATGACAAGGCCTGAGCCTTAGCATAAATTATGCATATCCTCCAGCTGCGCAGGGGAAATCAAGACCGGTGAGGAAAAGGCCCGTCATGATAAATGTCCCCCATAAACTTACTAAAGTGTATGTCTAAACGTATATGTATATACATAGTTTATATAAATGGTAATGGTATGAACTTTAAAGGGAACATGTTTGACCATAAAGTTTAAAATAAACTCCTGGAAATCAAATAAATAAATAAATATCCAGATTTCTACTTTACGGTACCTGTAGGCTTCTATGGGACAGACATACGACAGAGGTGTGTCATTTTTGCATATATCTGGAACATTTACCTCAGGATTGTTTTTTTTCCTAAAAATATTAAATATTAGACTGAACAAAAATATAAACGCAACACTTTCGGTTTTGCTCCCATTTTGCATGAGCTGAACTCAAAGATCTGAAACATTTTCTACATACACAAAAGACCTATTACTCTCAAATATTGTTCACAAATCTGTCTAAATCTGTGTTAGTGAGCACTTTTCCTTTGTCGAGATAATCCATCCCACCTCACAGGTGTGGCATATCAAGGTGCTGATTAGACAGCATGAATATTGCACAGGTGTGCCTTAGACTGCCCACAATAAAAGGCCACTCTGAAATGTGCAGTTTGATCACACAGCACAATGCCACAGATGTCGCAATGTTTGAAGGAGCGTGCAATTGGCATGCTGACTGCAGGAATGTCTACCAGAGCTGTTGCTCGTGCAATGAATGTTCATTTCTCTACCATAAGGTGTTTCAGAGAATTTGGCAGTACATACAACCGGCCTCACAACCGCAGACCACGTGTAACCACACAAGCCCAGGACCTCCACATCCAGCATGTTCACCTCCACGATCGTCTGAGACCAGCCACCTGGACAGCTGCAGCAACAATTGGTTTGCATAACCAAAGAATTTCTGCACAAACTGTCAGAAACCGTCTCAGGGAAGCTCATCTGCATGCTCGTCGTCCTCTTCGGGGTCTGGACCTGACTGCAGTTCGTCATCTAAACCGACTTGAGTAGGCAAATGCTCACATTCAGGGCAGATGGCAGACAGCGTGTGTGGCATCGTGTGGGTGAGCAGATTGCTGACGTCAACGTTGTGGATCGAGTGGCCCATGGTGGCGGTGGGCTTATGGTAAGGGCAGGCGTATGTTATGGACACCGAACACAGGTGTATTTTATTGATGGCATTTTGAATGCTCAGAGATACTGTGACGAGATCCTGAGGCCCATGTTGCAGCATGATAATGCACGGCCCCATATTGCAAGGATCTGAACAGAATTCCTGGAAGCTGAAAACATCCCAGTTCTTGCATGACCAGCATACTCACCAGACATGTCACCCATTGAGCATGTTTGGCATGCTCTGGATTGGCGTATACGACAGTGTGTTCCAGTTCCTGCCAATATTCTGCAACTTCGCACAGCTTATGAAGAGAAGTGGACCAACATTCTACAGGCCACAATTAACAACCTGATCCACTCTATGCGACGGAGATGTGCTGCACTGCGTGAGGCAAATCGTGGCCACACCAGATACTGACTGGCTTTCTGATCCCCCCCAGTAAGGCAAAACTGTGCACATTTCAGAGTGGCCTTTTATTGTGGGCAGTCTAAGGCACACCTTTGCAATATTCATGCTGTCTAATCAGCACCTTGATATGCCACACCTGTGAGGTGGGATGGATTATCTCGGCAAAGGAGAAGTGCTCACTAACACAGATTTAGACAGATTTGTGAACAATATTTGAGAGTAATGGGTCTTTTGTGTATGTAGAAAATGTTTCAGATATTTGAGTTCAGCTCATGCCAAATAGGAGCAAAACCGAAAGTGTTGCGTTTATATTTTTGTTCAGTGTAGTTGCTATGCTTTCACAAAAAAATAGGAAACCACAAACATATACTGTATATTAAAATATACTTTTTTCATGGAAGTAGATTTCAGATTTCTACAAATGTATGTGTATACATTTGTATATCTTTCTGCAAAATCCATCTGAAGAATAAAATGGGGAAAAAATAATTATTAATGGACACAAATCAAAGCATCCATGCATTTCTTCATGTACCTGTTCATCACATAGATAAAATAACGCAGCATACTTCCCTTAATATGCAGTAGTCCTCATTTATTAAACTTAATAGTAGAACAGACCTTTGTTGCTTGTAGAAACCTATCAGAGCTCAGCTTTCGATTCCTAAACTGCTGTGAAAATTAAAGAAAATAAAAAAGGTGATGAAAAATTATATTTTCCCATTCATTCTCTAATACAGTCCAGATGATTTTTTATATAAAACAGGTCCCCCGAATTTTCCATGTGCAGCCTAAGGTCATGAAAAGTCACATCCCCAAGTCTTTATCATCATAAGGTAGTGTGTCTTGCTAGGGTCCTAGCTCAGACCACCCATTGCATGCTTCAAAGCACTATGGGGGAGATTTATCAAACTGGGGTAAAGTAGAACTGACTTAGTTGCCCATAGCAACCAATCAGATTCCTCCTTTCATTTTTCACAGCTCCTATGGAAAATGAAAGGTGCAGTCTGATTGGTGGCTATGGGCAACTAAACCAGTTCTACTTTACACCAGTTTGATACATCTCCCCCTATAGGTACAGTATCAGGTTGTTTTCCAACCATCTACTAATTAACAGGAACAGATGAACTCAAGAAACAGAAGTGATTTCTTTCCTATTAAAAGTGTTTCCCCTTTCTCAGTAAGTCATTAATTCTGTCACATCAGCCATATACCTTTTACAGCTAAACTGGATCTGATCAGAAGCAGAATTTACACCACAGGTTTTACTGTGTTTCTGCAGTAAAATCCATATCTGCTGCCGTGCATTGCACAGGGTGAAATCCATGGTAGAAATCAACTGTATCAATTTAAATTTATCTAAAATCTGCACCACAAGTCAACGTCCAGGCCTCCACAATATGGTGCATGATTGAGCAAGCAGGACATCATTTTTTCAGTCGGCTACATATAGAATAGGCCACAAAATGACTCTATAGTAATCTGATGCCTATATTAGTACAGTATTGCCTAACAGACTCCAATGGGTGCCATATTGGGCTCAGTAAGTGACAGGGAATACCAAATGTTAATAATTGATAAGGAAGCGCAGAGCGATTTTACACCATATTTACTAAATGTCTTCTTGCATCAAGTATGCTCATTTCTGGTAACTGGTTTCTACACAAACATAGAAGAGGATTCTTTACGGTAAGAGCAGTGAGACTATGGAACTCTCTGCCTGAGGAGGCGGTGATGGGGAGTTCACTAAAGGAATTTAAGAGGGGCCTGGATGTATTTCTGGAGCGTAATAATATTACAGGCTATAGCTACTAGAGATGGGTTGTTGATCCAGGGAGTTATTCTGATTGCCTGATTGGAGTAGGGAAGGAATTTTTTCCCCCTAAAGTGAGGAAAATTGGCTTCTACCTCACAGGTTTTCTTTTGCCTTCCTCTAGATCAACTTGCAGGATAAGGGCCCTTGCACACGACTGTATGCCCTCCGAGACATACGGTCCGTGAGCGGGCCATATATTTCCTAGAGCGGCATTGATCGTGCGCACGGGAGCACACAGCATCATAGATTACAATGATGCTGTGCACGTCGGGCCACCCGCGGGACTATTGTCCGCACTCACATGTTCTTATGTCTCGGAGGACATACGGTTGTGTGCAAGGGCCTAACAGGCTTGTTTAGGTATAGTTTTTTATTTTTATTTGCTCCCAATGCACTTAGATACGCATGCTTCTGTCGATGAGCAAACATTAAAGGGTGTGTCATAATACAATGTAAGGCAGCAGTTAGAAGATTGCCACTTATGATACAATACCAAAGTTCATGTCAGCATGGATATAATCAGTGAACATGAAATTACCCTTTAACCCTCCTTATTTTTTTTTTTATGATATTGGTTCCCAAACTAGTTTCATTTTCGGTACTGCCACGTAAAGTTTTTTCTTGGTTACGTATCTACTAAGCATGGTAATTTTACATTGTAAATTCATTTTGAGGCACACACAGAAATCATGGGGCCCCATGGCAAAAATTGGGGTCCCTGCCATATAGCTATCCCTGTATATTTAATCTTCTGGGGGTCTTTCAGCAGACCCCTCTTCATTGCTGCAACTGTGGAGGAAAGCATACTGCTCCCAGCCACTGGGTCCCAGCTCGTTTGCTCCCCCGTCCCAACACTCTGGTCCCCTACTGTCAATATCCAGTTTAATGGTGCTGCATCAGTGACCTGTGCCCATTGCATCACGTGATGCAAGGGGGTCAGGTCACCACTGCGCCAGTCATGAAACTAGATGTTGACAGCGGGGAACCCAAGCAAAGCAGCGGCAGAGAAAAACAGCCAGGACCGTTTATTAATGTGTTTTTTTACATTCTCACAGATGGGCTTCCAAGTAATGTTCTGTATGCAAGGCAGGAACCTTACCAGTTAAGTCACTGCGCCTGCGCTGACTACGTTACAGTGAGGAAGCCGGCACAAGGAGCACGGCATTCACTCACTGCGCCTGCGCCGAATACAGAAGCGCATGGCGTAGGCGCGGGATTTAGACAGATGCAGCCAAATCGGACGTCAATCAAGAGGAGCGGGACGGGCTAGAAGAACTACATGGGCGGCGAAATTGGTCAGTAGACGGAGCCTCTAGGTGCTGAATCGACGCCCACATAGCACCTAGAGGCTCATTAGCATATGAATAAAAGTGTGTTTTTTAGGTGAACGGCCGCAGACAGAAGTGAACAAAGAAGACTGTTATGCACTGCTGACACTAGCACATCGCTAGTGTCAGTCAGTTACATATGGCAAAATCTGATGGTAGAAACCCTTTAAGAGAAACATCAGAGTCTTGCAGGTCTGATACAATAATGTTACAAAACAAGCTTGTGAGACAACCTCGGTCCCTGTCAAAAGTAAAACAGAAATCAATGGAGTGGCTGTGCGCATGCCTGCGTTCATTTCGGTGGGCCCTATGGGGTAAGTATCTTTATGTATGTACAGTATGTATGTATATATATATATATATATATATATATATATATAGTTTTGTTTTGTTTTTTAAATATACATATTGTGACACAGTGAGAGGTTTGGTCTGGAAAAATAGGTATTTTCCTCCCAGCATGTGCTGCTGGGCTGATTTACAGCCAGGTGAGGTCAAATACCGGATCGGATTTTAAATGCCGGTCCAGGTTTTGGCAGCACCTGGCAGCTGGGCTCAGAAGCCATGTCTCTGTGTTGGGATCTGGGAGCCTTGTGTCTGGAGGAAGGCTTGCTACCTGTTGTGAAAACAGGTTGGTGCTGCTATCAGCAAGGACTCTTTGAGGCAGAATTGCTGCATAATGTGAATTACCACCAACACTGCAAGGTGACTTTTTGTTTGATAATTACTGCTTGTTTTGTCACTTGCCTAAAGTGTGAATAAAACACTGAACTGTTTGATCCAAAGAACTTGTTGTAGCCTCTATACTGTGTCTGCTAATCTACCAGAGCGAGTCCCCACAATTGGTGGAGGATGCGTGCAAGAGCAGTGAGGCTGGCGTGAACGCTGATATTTTTGGTTTCTGCATTTTTCAGGCACGGTTGTATGTCATACATTAAACCAGCTATATTACAACCAGTGCCCCACGACAAAATGGAGGCTGTTGTGAAGGCCCTCATGGAGGTTAATCTGCAGCAGCGAGAGACAAACCTGCAGCAACACAAGGCTAATAAGCAGCAGCAGGAGACTAACCAGTTGCTGCTACAACACGTGATGGCTTTGCAGACAGCGGGAGCAACCCTGAGCGTCCACAATGCCCGGAAAGCAGTGCGTGCCGCGATATCTAAGATGACCCCCGCAGACGACATCGATGTACGAGAAAGTGGCCATCAGGGAAAAGCTACCCCCTGACCAGTGGGCTGTATTTCGACTTGCCGGACGATCAAGCGGCCGACTACGAAAAAGTAAAGGGTGAGATTTTGGCAAGACTGGGGGTGAATGTGTTGGTCCGGGCCCAGCGGGTACATCAGTGGGGGTTTAAGCCGGCTGAGCCTGCGAGGACCCAGTATTATGACTTACTCCACCTCTTGCGAAAGTGGCTACAGCCTGATGTGCTGAGTCGCCCGGACATGCTGGATAGATTATTAGCTGACATGTTCTGGAGGGCTTTGCCATACCCTCTCCAGCATTGGATCGGTCAGGTGTCTCCTGACAATGCCCTTGAGATGGTGGACCTGGTGGAACTCTATGAAGCTACCAAGAATCTAAAGGAGAGTTCTGTCGGGAGGGGGATCGGCAAACCCCGGAAATGTCCACCCCAGGCCCGGAGATTTGAGCCGATAAAACCCGCCCGGGATGTACCCATGGCGGACCTGGCTCCAAAAGTATGCTGGCAGTGTCAGGAGCCTGGCCATGTAAGGGCTACCCTGGTGCGGTCCACTGAGTATACTGGCTGGAAAGTCAGGGTGATGTGCATCCACAGAGACCTAAAAGACTACCCCACCACGCTGGTGTCTCTAACCACGGTGGCCGGTAGATGGACCCATGAGGTGGCTGTCGCTACAAATCTACATAATGAACTCATAATAGGGAGAGACTTCCCGGCACTATGGCCTGCTATGAGAGTGACTGATACCCATGAGACAGGGGTAACCCTAGCAGAGTGGCCCGGCTCAGGGGGGAGACCAGAACCCTGGGAACCTGAGATCGAAGGGCCAGTGGTAGGCGTGACCGCCACTTTGGTAGAAGAAGGGGAGACAACCCCGCTAAGTGTGATGGTGGGAGACGCGGAGGACTTGCCGCCGGGTCCTGAATTGGCAGACCTCAATGTCTCCGAGGATAATTTTGGTACCGCCCATGTCCGGACCCAATCCTATCATGCGCCTGGGAAAATGTGTTAATAGTAGATGGTGAACCACAACAACCTGGGGCAGAGTCAGTGTTTCCCTGTTTTGTGGTTCATCAAAGTATGTTGTATCGGGTAAACCAACTACGGAGTGAGCCTATTAAACAGTTGGTGGTCCCCAAGGCTTATCGTAAGCTTGTGTTAGATCTAGCCCACCAACACGTTCTTGGGGGTCACCTGGGGCTGCAGAAAACTCAGGATCATATTCTACAGCGGTTTTACTGGCCCAGCATATTCAAAGAAGCAGAAGAGTTTTGTAAGTCTTGCCCGACCTGCCAGATAGCTAGCCCCCAGCCTAATTTCTGTAGTCCCCTAGTACCTCTCCCGATTATCGAAGTACCATTTGACAGAATAGCTATGGACCTTAGTCTGCCAGAGGGCATCAACACATCTTAGTCATTCTAGACTACGCCACTCGGTACCACTGCGACATACCTCGGCCAAACTCATAGCTAAGGAGTTAATGGAGATGTTTTCCAAACGGACGGTCTGGTAGAACGGTTTAACCAAACATTAAAAAATATGTTGAAAAAGGTAGTGTCTAAAGATGGGAAAGACTGGGACCTCCTTCTGCCCTACCTCATGTTCGCAGTGCGAGAGGTACCCCACTCTACTGGGTTCTTGCCCTTCGAACTGCTATATGGCAGACACCCTCGTGGAGCATATGAAGGCAGCTCAGCGAGCCCAGAGTCGGGTCTATAATCGTCAGGCTTGGGTCCGGATTTTTAACCTGGGTGATCGGATTTTGGTTCTGGAGCCAACCGTGGACAGTAAGTTCCTGACTAGGTGGCAAGGGCCCTACGAGGCACTAGAGAAAATTGGAGATGTAAACTACAAGGTACACCAGCCAGGGCGGTGAAAGCCGGAGCAGGTTTACCATGTGAATTTACTCAAGCCGTGGAAAGATTCTGATGCAAGAGAGGCGGCTGCCACCGTAAAAATTGCTGACAGACTCTCGTCTAAACAGACTCAGGAGGCCAGGGAGTTCGTTAGTCGGAACACGGATGTGTTCCCGGACCTTCCTGAATGCACTTCCATAATCCAGCATGACATTGTCACTGAGCCTCAGGCAAAAGTCAGATTAAAACCATACCGGGTGCCCGAGGCTTGGCAACAAGTCATATCGAGGAGGTGCAGCTAATGTTGCAGCTAGAGGTCATTGTAACGACGTGCGGTTTTGTAACGACTTTCGAAAACGTAACTACCGGTAGGTTTCCAAATTTGATGCGTATTCCATGCCTCGGGTGGATGAGCTCATCGAGAGGTTAGGACAAGCCCGGAATTTTGGACCTCACGCAAGGGTACTGGCAGTTGCCCTTAAAGGAGGCTGCCAAAGAGAAAACTGCCTTCATCACACCTGAGGGGCTGTATCAATATAAGGTCTTACCCTTTGGTCTGCATGGCGCCCCGTTACTTTTCAGCGACTAATGGAAATTGTGCTGCGACTACATCGTCGGTATGCTTCGGCTTACCTGTACGATATTGTCATCTACAGTACCGACAGGGAAAGTCACCTACCCAAAGTGCTGGCTGTAGTGGACTCCCTTCGAAAAGCTGGCCTAACCACTAACCCAAAAAAATGGCGATAGGGTTGGAAGAGACTAAGTACCTGGGGTATGTCATTGGGCACAGAGTCATCAAACGCCAAATGAACAAAATAGAGGCGATACGGAATTGGCCTTGACCTCTCACCACTAGGCAAATAAAGTAATTCCTAGGAATGGTGGGCAATTACATGAGGTTTGTTCCCCACTTTGCTACTCTATCCGCGCCCTTGACAGGACTCTTATAGAAACATAGAATGTGTCGGCAGATAAGAACCATTTGGCCCATCTAGTCTGCCCAATATACTGAATACTATGAATAGCCCCTGGCCCTATCTTATATGAAGGATGGCCTTATGCCTATCTCATGCATGCTTAACCTGTTTGAGACATAGGGCGTACAGGTATGCCCTGATGTCCTGGTACAGTAAGCAATCAAAAAGGCGTATGCCGACCAAAATAGTACCAATCTAACCATCACCTCATCCCGCAAAAATGAGCCCCTACCTACGACAATCGCCCAAAAAATAAAAAAAAATATGGCTCAGAATATGCAAACACTAAAACATCATTTTTTTTGTTTTAAAAAAGCGGTTATTGTGTAAAACTTAAGTAAATTGAAAAAAGTGTACATATCAGGTATTGCCGCGTCCATAATAACCTGCTCTATAAAAATACTGAGGTTAGGACTGTATCACTGATTTTATATTCTGCTCTTGGGTTTTTACGCCCCATCTTGCACTTATCAACATAAAATTTTAGTTGCCAAATTTTTGACCATTCCTCTAGTTTTCCTAAATCCTTTTCCATTAGGTGTATCCCTCCAGGAACATCAACCCTGTTATAAATCTTTGTGTCATCAGCAAAAAGACACACCATACCATCGAGGCCTTCTGCAATTCCGCTGATAAAGATATTAAACAATATGGGTCCCAGAACAGATCCCTGAGGTATCCCACTGGTAACAAGACCATGGTCTGAATATACTCCATTGACTACAACCCTCTGTTGTCTGTCCCTCAGCCACTGCCTAATCCATTCAACAATATTGGAGTCCAAGCACAAAGATTGCAATTTATTGATAAGCCTTCTATGTGGGACAGTATCAAAAGCCTTACTAAAGTCTAGATGTCTACTGCACCTCCGCCATCTATTATTTTAGTCACCCAATTAAAAAAATCAATAAGATTAGTTTGACATGATCTCCCTGAAGTAAACCCATGCTGTTTTTCATCTTTCAATCCATGGGATTTTAGATGTTCCACAATCCTCTCCTTAAGTATGGTTAATTCATTAATTTCCCCACTATTGATGTCAGGCTTACTGGCCTATAGTTGCCCGATTCCTCCCTACTACCTTTCTTGTTAATGGGCACAACATTTGCTAATTTCTAATCTTCTGGGACGACTCCTGTTACCAGTGATTGGTTAAATAAATCAGTTAATGGTTTTGCTAGTTCACCGCTAAGTTCTTTTATTAGCTTTGGGTGTATCCCATCAGGCCCCTGTGACTTATTTGTATTAATTTTAGACAGCTGACTTAGAACCTCTTCCTCTGTAAAGACACATGCATCAAAAGATTCATTAGTCTTCCTTCCTAACTGAGGTCCTTTTCCTTCATTTTCCATTTGTAAAAACTGAACAGAAGTATTCATTGAGGCAGTCAGCTAGTTCTTTATCTTCTTCCATATACCTTCCTTCTTTAGTTTTTAATTTGGTAATTCCTTGTTTTAGTTTCCTTTTTTCATTTATGTATCTGAAGAATGTGTTATCGCCTTTTTTCACTGACTGAGCTAATTTCTCTTCTGCCTGTGCTTTAGAAGCTCTTATAACTTGCTTGGCCTCTCTCTGCCTAATCTTATAAATTTGCCTGTCATCCTCGTTTTTTTTTTTTTTTATAATTACTAAATGCTATCTTTTAGTTTTTAATGATTTTGGACACTTCTGCTGAGTACCACAGTGGTCTCTTCCCTTTTTGCTTTTACTGACAAGCCTAATGCAATTATCTGTTGCCTTCAATAGTGCCACTTTTAAATAGTCCCATTTCTCCTGGACTCCATTGAAACTGTTCCAATCTGATAGGGACTCGTATACCACTAATCTAAATTTAGAAAAGTCAGTTTTTCTAAAATCTAAAACTTTTGTTTTTGTGTGGTGTGACCCAGTCACTGTACTTATAGTAAACCACACTGACTGGTGATCACTAGATCAAAAGCTTTCCCCTACAGTAATATCAGATACCAAATTCCCATTTGTGAATACTAAATCTAAAATGGCCTCCTTCCGGGTTGGCTCCTCCACTACTTGCTGTAGAGATAATCCCAGTAGGGAATTTAGAATATCTGTACTCTTGGCAGAACTAGCTATTTTGGTTTTCCAGTTTACATCAGGAAGACATAATGATAACTTCCCCTTTCAATGTCATTTTAGCTATTTCCTCAACTAGTAGATCATATAATTCTTTGACTTGGCTAGGAGGTCTATATATCACACCTACACAAGTTACCTTATGATTATCGAGCTGCAACGTAACCCACACTGATTCTAAATTGGTCTTGCTAACTTGTATTAAATTAGATTTTATGCTATCTTTCACATACAGGGCCACCCCTCCCCCTTTCTTGCCTTCTCTGTCTTTTCTAAATAGAGAGAACCCAGGTATTGTTATATCCCAGTCATTACTCCCATTGAACCATGTCTCAGTAACAGCCAATAAATCTATATTCTCCGATGCCATTATAGACTCAAGTTCATTGATCTTATTCCCTAAACTGCGAGCATTTGTAGACAACACTCTGAGCTTGTCATTTCTTAACCTATGTGCTACTGGCATCTTCTGGCATTGAAGGAACACAAGTCAATGATGGTTCACTGGGATGATCCGGCGGAAGAGGCTTTCTCCGCATTGAAGTCTGCTCTGTGCGGGTCTCCACTTTTGGTGACGCCCGACTATAAAAGGGAGTTTATAGTACAGACCGATGCCTCCAAAGTAGGCCTCGGTGCTGTACTGTCTGAGGAAGTCAACAGGGAGGAGCATCCCGTTGTCTTCCTCAGCTGTAAGCTCACCCCAGCTGAGACCCGGTATAGTATAGTGGAGAGAGAGTGCCTGGCTATCAATTGGGCACTAGAATCTCTCCGTTATTATTTATTGGGGAGAAAATTACACCTAGTGACTGACCACTCCCCTCTCAAGTGGATGAGCCAGGCCAAGGACAGAAATGCCCGGGTCACTCGATGGTTTCTCTCCCTACAAAACTTTACGTTTTCGGTGGAACACAGGGCAGGAAGGCTACAGGGAAACGTGGATGCAATGTCCCGGGTACACTGTCTGGCGTGTGTTCACCCCCTCAGGGTTGAACAAAGGGGGGGGGGGTTTGTGACACAGTGAGAGGTTTGGTCTGGGAAAACAGGTATTTTCCTCCCAGCATGTGCTGCTGGGCTGATTTACAGCCAGGTGAGGTAAAATACCGGACCGGATTTTAAATGCCGGTTGGGGTTTTGGCAGCTGGGCTCAGAAGCCATGTCTCTGTGATGGGATGGGATCTGGGATCCTTGTGTCTGGAGGAAGGCTTGCTACCTGTTTGGCATGAAAACAGGTTGGTGCTGCTATCAGCAAGGACTCTTTGAGGCAGAATGGTGTGAATTACCACCAACACCGCAAGGTGACTTTTTGTTTGAATATGTTCTGTTTTGTCACTTGCCTAAAATGTGAATAAAACACTGAACTGTTTGATCCAAAGAACTTGTTGTTGCCTCTATACTGCGTCTGCTAATCCTGTGTACCAGAGCAAGTCCCCACAATATTTATCTATTTTTTTCAATTAATAAAGTGAATGAGCAAAAGAGAAATCAGTTCTTCTAGGTACACTTGTAAACAGTTTTTGGAGGGACTTGTCAGGGAGGTTGTTCCAAACATCATGGAGAACTAACCACAGATCTTCTGTGGATGTAGGCTTGTTCAGATCTTTCTGTCTCTTCATGTAATCCCAGACACACTCAATGTTGAGATCATGGATCTGTGGAGGCCATATAATCACTTCCCTGTTGTTCTTTACACTGACATTGGCTATACATTTGGGGTCATTGTCCTGCTGCATAATAAGTTTGGAGTCAATCAGACGCCTTTCTGATCTTATTGCTTGATGGATAAATATCTGCCTATATTTCTCAAAATTGAGGACACCATTAATCCTGACCAAATCCCCAACTCCATTTGATGAAATTCAACCCCAAACTATAAAGAACCTCCTCCACTCTGCTTCACTGTTGCCTGCAGATACTCATTACTGTACCGCTTTCCAGCCCTCTGACAGAATCTTCTGTTAAAGCCAAATATTTCACATTTTGACTCATCAGTCCAGAGCACCTGTTGCCATTTTTCTGCACCACTCTTCCTATGGTTTTGTGCATAGTTGAGTCACTTGGCCATGTTTCCAAGTTATGGCTTTGAGGCTGCAATTCTTCCATGAAGATCACTTCTGGCAAGACTTCTCAGAACAATAGATGGGTGTACCTGGGTCCCACTGGTTTCTGACAGTTCTGAGATTATGGCGCTGCTGGTCATTTTCCAGTTTTGAAGTGAAGTAGGCTTTATGTGTTATTTATCTGGTGCACTTTTCTTGGCCGACCACAGCATCTACGGTCCTCAACATTGCCATTTCTTTGTGCTTCTTCAAAAAAGTGTGACCAGCGCATCTTGAAAACCCAGTCTGCTTTGAAATCTTTGCTTGGGAGAGACCTTGCCAATGCAGTATAACAACCTTGTGTCTTGTTGTTCAGTCATACCATGATATATGACCAGTGGCATGAAACTGTCTTCCGCAACCTCACCTTTGTAGAAGAGTTTGGCTATTTCTCACCCAGTTTTAAAGGGGTTACCCAGGAATTTGATATTGATGGCCTATCCTCAGGATAGGTCATTAATATCAGATCGGCAGCGATCCAACTCCCGACAACCACACTGATCAGCTGCTTGATGAGGTTGCTGCGCTCAACAGATTTCCAGTGAGTGCTGCGGCCTCCTTGCATGCTTACCAAAGCACAGCTCCATACAATGTAAAGTGGCTGTGCTTGGTATTACAGCTCAGGCCCATTGACTTGAATGGGACTGAGCTGCACCTAGGCTTTATTTCAGATGAACAGTGACATCATTAGCCTAGGAAGAGGCCTAAGCGCTCACACTTAAACACCTGACTTTAATCCTACACAATCCCTGACTTTGTTCAAATGTACCTAGAAAAAACTGATGCTGTTTTGAAGATAAAAACTGGGTGAAACCAAATATTACAAAGGAAAAATGTGGGGGATGTATTTTCCGTTTGAAACCAAATATTGATTGGATTTAGATTCCTCTTTTGTTCATTCAATTTGTATTTTATGACTTGATAAAAATAAACTATTAAGGTTAAGTTCACTCTTCAGATATTTGTTCAGTTATTTCCATCAGTTATTGTGAGCCAAAACCAGTAGTGAAGCCTACTCAGAGATCAGGTGTAATGATTTCATTTGCACCTATTCTGTATTTTTGACCCGCACCTGGTTTAGACCTTATAATAACTAATTGAAATAACTGATCAGATAACTGAAGTGTGAACTCAGCCTAACTCTTCTTTTTTAAAAAAAAAATAACATTCTTACTTTACCACACTTTTTCCACACCTGCATAAAACTTTGGCACAGTACTGTACAGGGGAGCACCCAGGAATTTTCTTTAGGGGGGGTCCGAAAGGCAAAAAAATGTGGCATGTGTAGTGCACTATGCTAATTGAATTTTTCAAAGCCCCCTTTATATTTAAAAATGCAGGGAAAGGGTGTAGTGTGTTGTGCTGATTCTTTTACTTGGTGATTCTAAAAGGCCCGTAGGAAAATAACAATGCGCCGCAATTTTTTTGGCCCCGCCCATTATTAAAAGCCCCTCCTACATATAATAGGCCACTCCCAACAAACACTGTACAGCTGACATTCTATAGTTGCGGCCTGTCTCTACATATCATACGGAGAGGGGAGGTCTGTCCTGGCTGCACTGCCTGCTTATATAACAAGCTACAGCCAGGACGCTCCTCCGCTCTCCTCCCTCCCCAGATCCTGCTCATTGCCTGTGGTTCCCCCCCACCATCTGCCACCCGCCCGTGGCCTGCTGCCCCCCTTGACCGTCCTCACCCAGCTCTGAATCCTCCTTCTGCAAATGGCAGGGGGAGGAGCCGGAGCATCTCCTCTCCTACATAGCGCCCCATACCTCTTCCATCCAGTGATGTCACCTTTGTTGTAGACGTTCTCTTTCCTCATCTTCTCCATTCAGACCAGACCGCCATGATGATTTTTCAGCCATCTCCCATCTCTGCAGAGATTAACAAACAGACATTAGTTTCCCACATTTCCATCATCTTCACATCTTCTGAACACCCTTTCCTGCCACCCCCAATACTGTGCACGCTGTGCCCCCAATACTATACTACAGAAACAGTCCCCCTGGAAATACTACTACCACACAGATAGTGCCCCCCTCAACAATTATTGGCACACAGTGCTCTAAAAAAATAACTGCGCCCAGACACTAATAGTATAAAGATAATGTCCCCCAAAAATTATTGTGCTAAGCTGATACTGTGGCAGGGTGCCCCCCAAAATAACAGGGCTCCCCAAAATAGAAATAATTCTCTGCCAGAGCACACTTAGTAGTAATAACGCCCCTATAGTGCCCATACTAGTAATCATGTTCCTCATAGCCCCCCAGTATTAGCAAAGCTCCGCATAATACCTCCTAGTACTAATAATTCTCCCTACAATATGACAGTACATGAAATACCCCCGCTTAGTGCCCGCTGTTGAGCTAATGTCCCCATAATGTATGCCAGTATAAAATACCCCTATATAGTGCCCCAGTAAATTCCCTCATAGTGCTCCTCTCCCTTCCCCATAGTGTCCCCCATAATATGCCAGTAAAAAATGCCCCTTCTAAGTGCCACCATATGCCCCAATAGTGCTCCACTCCCCCATAGTGCCGCTCTCCCCTATAGTGCCTACCATAATGTGCCAGTAAAAAAATGCCCCCTTAGTGACACCAGATGCCATAATGCCCCCATAATGTGCCAATAAGAATAAAGGCCCCTTTAGAGCCCCCACTTCCCCTTAGTGCCCCCAAATAATGCCCCTATAGTGCAACCAGATGCCCCATAGTGCCATTCTCCCCTATAGTGCCCCCATAATATGTCAATTAAAAAAAAGCCCCTTTAGACCCCCCAGATGCCCCCATAGTGCTCCTCTCCCCCATGGTGCCGCCCCATAAAGTTCCACCATATGCCCCAATAGTGCTCCACTCCTCCATAGTGCCGCCCTCCCCTATATTGCCTCCCATAATGTGCCAGTAAAAAATGCCCCCTTAGTGCCACCAGATGCCATAATGCCCCCATGTGCCAATAAGAAAAAAAGGCCCCTTTAGTACCCCCACTTCCCCATAGTGCCCCCAAATAATGCCCCTATAGTGCCACCAGATGCCCCATAGTGCCGTTCTCCCCTGTAGTGCCCCCCATAATGTGTAAAAAAAAAAAGCCCCTTTAGAGCCCCCATAGTGCTCCTCTCCCCCATGGTGCCCCCCAAATAATGCCCCTATAGTGCCACCAGATGCCCCATAGTGCCGTTCTCCCCTATAGTGCCCCCCATAATGTGTAAAAAAAAAAAAGCCCCTTTAGAGCCCCCATAGTGCTCCTCTCCCCCATGGTGCCCCCAAATAATGCCCCTATAGTGCCACCAGATGCCCCATAGTGCCGTTCTCCCCTATAGTGCCCCTAATAATGTGTAAAAAAAAAAAGCCCCTTTAGAGCCCCCATGGTGCCCCCCCAAAAAAAGCCCCTTTAGAGCCCCCATAGTGCTCCTCTCCCCCATGGTGCCCCCCAAATAATGCCCCTATAGTGCCACCAGATGCCCCCTTGTGCCGTTCTCCCCATAATGTGTAAAAAAAAAGCCCCTTTAGAGCCCCCATAGTGCTCCTCTCCCCCATGCCCCCCCCCCATAATGTGCCAGTAAGAAGTGCCACCTAAAAAAAAAAAGTACCACTAGATGCCCCAGAGTGCCGTTCTCCCCTTTAGTCTCCCCTTTAGTGCCCCCATAGTGCCAGCTCCACCCCTCCAAAAAAAACAAAACAACAAAAATAAAATAAAAAATACACTGATACTTACCTCCATCAGCAGCGATGCGATGCAGGCTCTTCCGGCCTGTGTCCCTGCTCTGCTGTGTGCTGCCCGGCTCAGGCGCGTGATGATGACGTCATCTCGCCTGAGCCGGCCTCTGATAGGCTGCAGGCATTAGTGCCTGCGGCCTATCAGAAGAACAGGGGAGGGACACGCCTCTCCCTCCCCTGCCGCAGCACAGCACAGGCATCTGTATCGCTGTCCTAAGGACGGCGATACAGATGGATTAGATATGGAGATGAGCGCTTCCACAATGGAAGCGCTCATCTCCTAGTACTCCCACTGCCCCCCCGGCCCCCCCCACCACCACCACCGCCGCGGCCGCAATTACATCCAGGGCCGCGCCGCCTGTGGTGATCGGCGGTGCGGCCCTGAAGGATTAAAAAAATAATAATTTGGTTGGTTGTTCTAGGGGGGGTCCAGACCCGCTGGACCCCCCCTGTAGGTGCGCCACTGGTACTGTATATACTGCAGTTTTATTATCTAAGGCTTGTGTGACACGATGGAAATCCATTTAATGAAGCTACTCATGCAAAGTTCTTGCGCTGAATTCACTTCCAATTAGTAAGTGATGAAACAAAGGTTGCATCAAGCACTTGATGGCCCTGCTCTGTGAGTTTATGTGCTCTATTGCCACATGAATGAGCTATATTCTTAGGCACTTCCACTTTACAGGAATAGCAGTTACAGCTGGCTCTGACAAATCCAGTACAGTACATCAGGAATTTCCCAAACTGACTTGTGGCAAAAGTGGCACCCTATGACAGTGCCATGTTTAAATGTAGGTCAATTTTATGCACCTATTTGCAATGGGTGTGGCTGAAACGTCTAAACTCTCTCTTTCTGTCTCTCTTTCTTTTTCTCTCTCTCGATATATATATATATATATTATAGAACCGGATTCCTGTAAACTATTATAATGCTATTAAATTCAAACCAGGCGACTAGTTTTACATGTATTTCAAGTGTGTTTCACCAGACACACTACTGACTTTCATACTTACTCCTGGATTAAGGTAAAGCCACATACGATCAGAGATAAAGCTGTCACTACCAGAGCTTTGGGACGTTCTCACAGCTCTGTTTCTCCACCCCTGTGATGATGTCACTACTAGAGCTGGGAGGAGTTCTCACTGCTCTGTTTACTTTTGGTTTCCTTCCTCCCAGCTGTTCCTCATGCGTTTGATTTCCCTCTCTTTATATCACCCCTCCTCCTATTGTAGGGCGTGGATTATAGTTCTTATTTCAGTTGTAGCTCTTGCTTTAGTATCTTCACTTGTAGCTATCAGTTCACTGGACCTGTGTTCTGCTGCAGCAAGCACTCCGGATATTGCCAGCTGTCCTTGGATCCGTCTTCTCTGCGGCTGCAACACCTTCAGCTAAGTGTACAGACATTGTTGTGTACCTGATTATTTTCTGACTGGATCTGAGGTGGCCACGGTTCCCTCCATATACTGAGTAGGGCACCGGTGGCCGTGCCCCTTTCACTATTGTAGGGGTTACAGTGGTCATCAGTCTTAGGCACGTGGGCATGCCTCGTTCCGCCATTTGGATCCGGGCATGTGCTTTAGCAGCATAGGGAGAGCTTTGAGGGTCGGACAGGGGTCACCCTTTATCCTCCCTAGTTTGGGTCCGGTAAGTAGCTCTTTTACTGTGTATACTATTGTTGCTCACATACAGCCGTGACATTATAATCCACCAAAACCGTCCTTTTTTGACATGGATCCGCTTTCTGGCCTGGTTGACCGCATGCAGGGTCTTTCTTTGGAAGTAGCGGATCTCCGTCAATCTATGACTCAGCTTCAAGCATTGGGCTCTGCTCCGGCTCATGGAGTCTGTTGCGTGCCAAAGGTCTCACTTCCGGAAACGTTCTCCGGGGGCAGTGAGAATTTTGTTCGCTTCAGAGAGGCATGCAAACTCCATTTTTGCTTGTGTCCCCACTCATCTGGTAATCAGGAGCAGAGGGTGAGGATTGTCATCTCACTGCTCAGGGGTAATGCTCAGACTTGGGCTTTTTCGCTGCCATCAGGGGATCCCTCCCTTCGATCCGTGGAAAGATTTTTTGTGGCCCTGGGGCAGATTTATGATGACCCGGATCGTGTTGCTCTGGCCGAATCTAACTTACGTGTTTTATGCCAGAACAAACTGTCTGCGGAGCTTTATTGTTCTGAATTTCGGAGATGGGCAGCTGATTCGGGTTGGAATGATGCTGCACTCCGGAGTCAGTTCTGTCATGGTCTCTCAGAGAGATTGAAAGATGCGTTTGCTTTCCATGAGAGACCAACGTCCTTAGAGTCTGCCATGTCATTGGCGGTACGCCTTGACAGGCGTCTAAGAGAAAGAAACGAGACCTCTCGGTCCAGCCATTGTCAGTCTAGGGGCAGTGGTGCGGACTCATTCAGTGTGCAGGGGCCTCATCCTGTCTCGCTCCCCTCTGAGGAGGAGCCCATGCAGCTAGGTCGACTTGCCCCTGATAAAAAAGGGATTTAGTCCTCAGAGTATGGTGTGTTTTTGTTGTGGGGGCATAGGTCATTTGGCAAATGTTTGTCCGTCTAGGAGATTCTTAAGCTGTACTAAGAGTGATAATAAGAGAAAAACCTCAAAAGGTAAATCATCAAACTCTGCTTCATCTGCTACTTTGGGCAAAGTTGATGTAGGAATTGATGCTTTTCCTCTGACCTGCAGTTCCCGTTTTCTCCTGTCTGCCAGGGTGGCGCTAGAGAGCAAAGTCATTTCTTGTGAGATTTTTGTCGATAGTGGAGCGGCCGTCGATCTTATTGACACTCAATTTGTAGCCATGCATGGTTTTCAGGTTTGCACATTAGAAAAGGATATACCTGTTTTTGCTATTGACTCTGCTCCACTCTCACAGAGATCTCTGAAGGGCATTGTTCACAATATCCGGCTAGCTGTAGGTGACACTCATGTGGAGGATATATCTTGTTTTGTCCTTAACGGATTGCCTTCTCCTCTAGTTTTGGGGTTACCCTGGCTCACTAGACATAACCCCACTATTGACTGGCAAGGAAGGCAAATAAATGAGTGGAGTGACTTTTGTAGAGAGAATTGTCTCACAGCGACTTTTGCAGAGGTGTCTACTAAAACTGTGCCATCATTTCTCTCTGATTTCTCGGACGTGTTTTCCGAGAGCGGTGTTCAGGAGCTACCTCCTCACCGGGAGTTTGACTGTCCCAGTTACCTCATTCCCGGCGCCAAGCTGCCAAAAGCACGCCTCTACAATCTCTCACAACCGGAAAAAATCGCAATGCGAACTTATATCTCTGAGAGTCTCGAGAAGGGGCATATTCGTCCCTCAAAGTCACCTGTGGCCGCAGGTTTTTTTTTTGTTAAAAAAAAGATGGCTCTCTGAGACCTTGCCTAGATTTTAGGGAGCTGAACCGTATCACGATTCGCGATCCCTATCCCCTTCCTCTGATCCAGGACCTCTTCAACCAAATTGTTGGGGCCAAGGTGTTTTCCAAATTGGATTTGAGAGGCGCGTACAACCTGGTCAGGGTCAGAGAGGGGGATGAATGGAAAACGGCCTTTAATACCCCTAACGGGCATTTCGAGAATCTCGTTATGCCTTTCGGCCTGATGAAAGCTCCGGCCGTCTTTCAGCATTTTGTTAATAGTATTTTCTACCATTTAATGGGGAAATTTGTATTGGTGTATCTTGATGATATTTTGATTTTTTCCCCTGATGTTCAGACCTATCAGGATCATCTTTTTCAGGTTCTGCAGATTCTGTGGGAAAATAAATTGTACGCCAAGCTGGAGAAATGTCTTTTTATGGTATCGGAGATTCAATTTCTGGGTTTTCTCCTCTCTGCTTCTGGTTTTCGCATGGATCCGGAGAAGGTCCGTGCTGTACTTGAGTGGGAGCTTCCTGAGAATCAGAAGGCATTGATGCGCTTTCTGGGTTTTGCGAACTATTACAGAAAGTTCATTTTGAATTATTCCTCTGTTGTCAAACCCCTCACTGACATGACAAAAAAGGGGGCGGATTTTTCCTCTTGGTCGGAGGAGGCGCTTGCAGCCTTTTCTAAGATTAAAGAGAGTTTTGCGTCTGCTCCCGTCTTGGTGCATCCCGATGTTTCCTTACCTTTTATTGTTGAGGTGGATGCTTCCGAGGTGGGTGTGGGTGCGGTTTTGTCCCAGGGCCCTTCTCCTGCCAAATGGCGACCCTGTGCCTTTTTCTCTAAAAAACTCTCCCCGGCAGAGAGAAACTATGATGTGGGAGATAGGGAGTTGTTGGCCATCAAGTTGGCTTTCGAGGAATGGCGCCATTGGTTGGAGGGGGCCAGGCACCCTATCACCATTTTTACCGACCATAAGAATCTGGCATACTTGGAGTCGGCCAGGCGTATGAATCCGAGACAGGCCAGATGGTCTCTGTTCTTCTCCAGATTCAATTTTGTTGTTACATTCCGACCTGGGATAAAAAATGTAAAGGCTGATGCTCTCTCTCGCTGTTTTCCGGGAGGAGGAAACTCCGAGGACCCGGGTCCCATTTTGGCGGAGGGGGTAGTTGTTTCTGCTCTATATTCCGATTTGGAGGCCGAGGTCCAGGCTGCCCAGACTGAGGCACCTGCCCGTTGTCCTTCTGGGAAGTTGTTCGTGCCTCCTGAGCTACGTCACAAACTCTTTAAGGAGCATCATGATACGGTTCTTGCTGGTCACCCCGGGAGTAGAGCCACGGTAGATCTCATTTCTCTGAGATTTTGGTGGCCGGCTCTTCGTAAGTCGGTGGAGGGTTTTGTGGCTGCTTGTGAGACGTGCGCTCGCGCTAAGGTCCCTCGTTCACGGCCTTCAGGTTCCCTTCTCCCGTTACCCATACCTTCCCGTCCTTGGACACACCTGTCCATGGACTTTATCACGGATCTTCCTCGTTCCTCGGGGAAGTCGGTGATCCTGGTGGTGGTGGACCGTTTTAGCAAGATGGCTCATTTCGTACCTTTCCCTGGTTTACCCAATGCTAAAATGTTGGCGCAAGCTTTTGTCGACCATATTGTTAAATTGCACGGCATTCCCTCTGATATTGTTTCCGATAGAGGCACGCAGTTTGTGTCCAGGTTCTGGAAGGCTTTCTGTTCTCGCCTGGGGGTTCGGCTGTCCTTCTCTTCTGCTTTTCACCCGCAGTCGAATGGTCAGACTGAGCGCCTCAATCAGAATCTGGAGACATATTTGCGCTGTTTTGTGGCAGAGAACCAGGAGGATTGGTGTTCATTTCTCCCTCTTGCTGAGTTTGCTCTGAACAACCGTCGTCAGGAATCTTCTGATAAGTCACCATTCTTTGGTGCATATGGGTTCCATCCGCAGTTTGGGACATTCTCGGGAGGGGCTCTTTCTGGTTTACCTGAGGAGGAGAGATTTTCCTCGTCTTTGTCTACCATTTGGCAAAAGATTCAGAGTAATCTTAAAAAGATGAGTGAGAGGTATAGGCGTGTGGCTGATAGGAGACGTGTGCCTGGTCCGGACCTGAATGTGGGTGATCTGGTGTGGTTGTGTACAAGAAACATTAAACTGAAGGTTCCCTCCTGGAAATTGGGTCCCAAGTTTATTGGGCCTTATAAAATCTTGTCAGTCATCAATCCTGTTGCCTTCCGTCTTGATCTTCCACGGGTTTGGAAGATACATAATGTATTTCACAGATCTCTCCTAAAACCATATGTCCAGCCCACGGTACCCTCCTCTTTGCCTCCTCCTCCGATTTTGGTTGATGGCAATCTGGAGTTTGAGGTTTCCAGAATTGTGGACTCTCGCATTGTCCGCGGTTCTCTTCAGTACCTCGTTCATTGGAAGGGTTATGGTCCTGAGGAGAGGATGTGGGTTCCGGTGTCGGACATTAAAGCCACTCGCCTCATCAGGGCATTTCATAGGGCTCATCCTGAGAAGGTGGGTCCTGGGTGTCCGGAGTCCACCCGTAGAGGGGGGGGGGGGGGGTACTGTCACTACCAGAGCTTTGGGACGTTCTCACAGCTCTGTTTCTCCACCCCTGTGATGATGTCACTACTAGAGCTGGGAGGAGTTCTCACTGCTCTGTTTACTTTTGGTTTCCTTCCTCCCAGCTGTTCCTCATGCGTTTGATTTCCCTCTCTTTATATCACCCCTCCTCCTATTGTAGGGCGTGGATTATAGTTCTCATTTCAGTTGTAGCTCTTGCTTTAGTATCTTCACTTGTAGCTATCAGTTCACTGGACCTGTGTTCTGCTGCAGCAAGCACTCCGGATATTGCCAGCTGTCCTTGGATCCGTCTTCTCTGCGGCTGCAACACCTTCAGCTAAGTGTACAGACATTGTTGTGTACCTGATTATTTTCTGACTGGATCTGAGGTGGCCACGGTTCCCTCCATATACTGAGTAGGGCACCGGTGGCCGTGCCCCTTCCACTATTGTAGGGGTTACAGTGGTCATCGGTCTTAGGCACGTGGGCATGCCTCGTTCCGCCATTTGGATCCGGGCATGTGCTTTAGCAGCATAGGGAGAGCTTTGAGGGTCGGACAGGGGTCACCCTTTATCCTCCCTAGTTTGGGTCCGGTCAGTAGCTCTTTTACTGTGTATACTATTGTTGCTCACATACAGCCGTGACAAAAGCTAGGTCTCCAGGTCAAATTTGCATTTCAATGCCTTGGCTAAAATTGAGGCCATATTACACAATCTTTGAGGAAAACCGTGTAGAATTTTTGCCTTTACTTATAGTGGCTGCTAAAACTAATATTGCACTTTATGACAGACAGATTAGGTATAAGCAGAAGTATAATATAAGATCTGCTCTCTCAAAGGTCTGAAGAACTGTGTCAAAGACATTGTGTTCGCAGCAGAGCAAGGTTCATGCTCCTCATGCTTTGTAGAGCATCTCATGCCTCCACTGTATAAGAGCAATTATATATTACATTTGTTACTTACACAGATACTCCACATAGTAATAATACAGATCAATTGGTCAAGTTGGGAATTAGCAGTCAGGCAATATGGTTTGCAGCTTCCTCGGCCTGCTGAAGTCCAGAGAAAGGGAACAATGCAAACAGTTCAAGTGAACATCTTCAATCAAGATGGCCGTGGCGGCCTCTTTGTGTGTAATTGGATGAGGTATGTTTTTTTCCCAGCCATTTCAGGGAAATGTATTCGTTACCTCAAAGAGTGAGGAAATTCGGCTTCGTGGCAATTCAAATTTTTCATGAAATTCAGATCAAAGTCAAGTCGTTCAGGGCTTGGGATATTTTTTTATAACCTAGCTCTGCTTTACACTTCTCAACAACTTTATCCCTGACCTTTCTAGTGTGTTCCTTAGTTTTCATAAAGCTGTTTGATTACTAATGTTCACTAACAAACCTATGAGGCCTTAACAGAATAGCTGTAGTTATACAAAGAATAAATTACACACACTAATTATGTGACTTCTGAAGGCAATTGGTCACACTGGATTTTATTTAGCGGTATCAGTACAGGGGGCTGCACGCCACACTTTTGAGATTTTTATTTGTTAAAAATAAACATATCATTTTCTTTTCAATTCACACAAACTTGCCACTTTGTGTTAGTCTATATTACAAACGCTGGTAGCTGTAGTACCTTGTTCGCCTATTCCTCACAAACTGCTGATCCTCAGGGGTTATAGTTGCAGTTCGGGTGTTGATAGGAATTGTTCTGGACGAATGCAGCTTCCAAGTAGTTCCTCCCCCAGCCAGTAGATAGTTACCTAAACAGGAGCCCAGACTTTATGAAGGGTACAACAGGAAACTTTAATGGGTCTACATGTCAGCCTTTTATACAGGTTTTCATGCAAGGGACACTCCCATGGGGACCTTGTGGAAGACTGAGACAGTTTCTTACATAAACCAATCACATGCAGTTACAGGCAGAAAACACACACATATGATACAATTAATCAACACAATGGGATAACGTAATCACTGACAGGCAGAAAACACCCACCTGTGATACAATTAACCAACACAATGGGATAAAGTAATCACTCACAGGCAGAAGCTACACACTCTTCCCTTTGTAAAAAAACATAACATGGCCTCACAGTCTATCACATAAAATCCCAATAAAATACATTTGAAAGTGTTGTCCGCGTTCAGAGCTGGACCCGGACATAAGCTCCCCTTCACTCATGTTCCATGTCTGAGCTTCAGTGCTCTGAACTCTAATGCTCCCCCTTGCCCTGCATAGAGCAGGACAAGGGTTGTTTGTTTACTGCCGGTGACCTACCTGTCTTTTTCTTAGTATGCTGGGCGGAGGCTTCTCCCTAGAAGTGATCCTGGTGACATCACCGACACTAATGGGCGGTCTTTAGCGCCGCGCTAGCCTGTAAAACAGGCCTAGGGCAGCACTAAAGATTGCCCATTTGTGCCAGTAACGTCACCGAACTAACTGGTAAGCGGAAGTCTCCACCTAGCATACCCATGTGAAGCCCGGTACATCATCAGTAGTAAAGAAAAAGCCCTTTCCCAGTGTGACGCAGCGCAGGGCAAGGGGAGCATCGGAGTATGAAATGTGCCAATGCTCCACTCAAACATGGTAAATGAAAGAGAGGGAGCTTATGTCCAGGTACAGCTCTGAAACCAGGCAACCCCTTTAAGTTTGTGAATGTGAAAAAAAATTTGAAAAAGTTCAAGAGGTATGAATACTTTTTCAAGGCACTGTACGTGTCTTAGGCTACTTTCACATGAACAATGTTTCTGTCTGGGTGCTATCCAAGTTTAGAAGGGACAGAACTTGACCTGTTGTACTAAAGTGAGCAGGAATATTCACACGATCGATTTTCCACAGTATAACTTCATGGAGACATGTTAGCAGTTTTGATAGAGGCTCGAGTGCTAAAAACACCACTAATCACTAAACCAATTAGCAAGTCTATGAACCCGTCTTCCCAGCTGAATGATTCGTTTTAGCGACTGATGTGGGTATCCGTACCACAAGTAAAAGCCTCTGAAATGTCTTTATGACACATCAAAAATTTTAAAAGTGCAGTCACAGTCTCTATCTTTCCTGAGCCTAGTGTGCCTCTCCTGATGCCAGTCACCCACAGCAGATTCAAATACAAAAAAAATAAATACAATTTCTAAATCTGAAACCTCACTTCAAAGCGTGCATCGTGTTTTACACTTTGGTCTTGTATGTATAAGGGTACAGCCACACATGCAGGTCTTTGTATTCAGTTATTGAGGGCAAAGCGGTCGGCGGTGCCATCGGGTCCCCGTGCGGCTGTAAGGGGGACCAGATGGCATGGAAGGCATCGGCGCTGCCTTCCGGTGACGAGCCTGTGAGATCCAGCCCCCTAGATCTCACAGGCAGGAAGCCAGGACTAGATTGAAAAAAGCATACTAGCATCTGTTCTTTTATGTCATCTTTTATGATCCACACCTGATTTTGGCTTCAAAAACTGCATAAAAAAACCTGCATGTGTGGCCATACCCTAAAAAAGACAATCACTTTACTGACCTAATTTTCAATTTTCAAAAAACAACGAATTACAAAGTGGCATGAATTTACTAGTACGGATAAAAGGTTCAGTTGAGACTGCATATACCAAATGTATTGTAATTTTTTTTTATATTTTATACATTTTATAAAGAGAATTAAAAAAGGACAAAAAGGGGAAAGACATGGTGAAAATGAAGAAATGAAATAAAAAAAAGAGGAAGGGAGTCAAGGAATTATAACTGATGACGTTTATTGAGGGGATAAAGAAAGCTTGTCATTTTTAGGTGACCAGCTGACCCAGAACAGTAGAGGACAGTCCACTGCTGTAGTAACCCAGAATTACATAGAGAGGGAGAAATTCACTTCTGTTCATAAGGAGTTAATAGACTGGCTATGCAATGTATTCTGCCTTGTGATAGAACAACTCAATATTTTTAATAAAGACTATTTGACAAAATCATTTTTAGGCCAAAATGAAGAAAATGCAATCATAAAAAAAAAGGTGTACATAGCCTTTAACCGGTTGGGCACACATGACATACCGGTAGGGCATGATGTCCCGGTACTTAAGGACACATGACGTACCGGTACGTCATGTGTAGTTCTGATCACTGCCGCCCGGCGGGCGGAGATCTGAACAAGGTACCTGCTCAGGCACCCTGGGACAATGCGCGGGGGGGTCCCGTGACCCCCCCGTGTCGGCGATCGCCGCAAACCGCAGGTCAATTCAGACCTGCGGTTTGCGGCTTTTAGGGGAGTTGCGGCGGGCGGTCGGCGGTGCCATCGGGTCCCCGTGCGGCTGTAAGGGGGACCAGATGGCATGGAAGGCAGCGCGATGCCTTCCTTAGGCATCGGCGCTGCCTTCCGGTGACGAGCCTGTGAGATCCAGCCCCCTGGACCTCACAGGCAGGAAGCTGTATGAGTAATACACACTGTATTACTCATACAGCCAATGCATTCCAATACAGAAGTAAAATGAAGTGAAAAAAAAGTTGAAAAAAAAAAATCCCCCCCCCCCAAATTAAAAGTTTCAAGTAAAAATAAACAAAAATGTCATTTTCCCCAAATAAAGTAAAAAATTAATTGTTAAAAATTGGGGGGGAAGGGGGGGAAAGTAGACATATTAGGTATCGCCGCGTCTGTATCGACCGTCTCTATAAACATATCACATGACCTAACCCCTCAGATGAACACCGTAAAAAATAAAAAATTAAAACTGTGCTAAATAAACTATTTTTTTGTCACCTTACATCACAAAAAGTACAACAGCAAGCGATCAAAAAGGCGTATGCCCATCAAAATAGTACCAATCTAACCATCACCTCATCCTGTAAAAAATGAGCCCCTACCTGCTCTATAAAAATATCACATGACCTAACCCCTCAGATGAACACCGTAAAAAAAAAAGTGGAAAAAAAGCCATTTTTTGTCATCTTACATCACAAAAGTGTAATAGTAAGCGATCAAAAAGTCATATGCACCCCAAAATAGTGCCAATCAAAGCGTCATCTCATCCCGCAAAAATCATACCCTACCCAAGATAATCGCCAAAAACTGAAAAAACTATGGCTCTCAGACTATGGAAACACTAAAACATGATTTTTTTGTTTCAAAAATGATATAATTGTGTAAAACTTATATAAATAAAAAAAATAGTACACACATTAGGTATCGCTGCGTCCGTGACAACCTGGTCTATATAAATACCACATGATCTAACCTGTCAGATGAATGTTATAAATAACAAAAAATAAAAACGGTGTCAAAACATCTATTTCTTGTTACCTTGCCTCACAAAAAGTGTAATATAGAGCAAGCAAAAATCATATGTACCCTAAACTAGTATCAACAAAACTGCCACCCTATCCCATAGTTTCTAAAATGGGGTCACTTTTTTGCAGTTTCTACTCTAGGGGTGCATCAAGGGGGCTTCAAATGGGACATGGTGTCAAAAAACCAGTCCAGCAAAATCTGCCTTCCAAAAACCGTATGGCATTCCTTTCCTTCTGCGCCATGCCGTGTGCACGTACAGCAGTTTACGACAACATATGGGGTGTTTATGTAAACTACAGAATCAGAGCCATAAATAGAGTTTTTTTTGGCTGTTAACCCTTGCTTTGTAACTGGAAAAAAATTCTTAAAATGGAAAATCTGCCAAAAAAGTTAAATTTTTAAATTGTATCTCTATTTTCCATTAATTCTTGTGGAACACCTAAAGGGTTAACAAAGTTTGTAAAATCAGTTTTGAATACCTTGAGAGGTGTAGTTTCTAAAATGGGGTAACTTTTTTGGAGTTTCTACTCTAGGGGTGCATCAGGGGGGCTTCAAATGGGACATGGTGTAAAAAAAACAGTCCAGCAAAATCTGCCTTCCAAAAACTGTATGGCATTCCTTTCCTTCTGCGCCCTGCCGTGTGCTCGTACAGCGGTTTACGACCACATATGGGGTTTTTCTGTAAACTACAGAATCAGAGCCATAAATATTGAGTTTTTTTTGGCTGTTAACCCTTGCTTTGTAACTGGAAAAAAAATATTAAAATGGAAAATCTGCCAAAAAAGTGAAGTTTTGAAACGCCTAAAGGGTTAACAAGATTTGTAAAATCAGTTTTAAATACCTTTTAGGGGTGTAGTTTCTAGATTGGGGTCATTTTTGGGTGGTTTCTATTATGTAAGCCTCACAAAGTGACTTCAGACCCGAACTGGTCCTTAAAAAGTGGGGTTTTGAAAATTTCTGAAAAATTTAAAGATTTCCATCTTTTTTTTATTTTTTATTATTTATTATTTTACTTTAAGAAATTACAACTTGAATATACACATATTTCCAGTATTTGCATGCATCCTACGTAAGCATACCAATAGGATAAGTTCCACTTAAACATTTCATTAAAATGCATACATCCTTTAGATCAGGGATGCTCAACCTGCGGCCCTCCAGCTGTTGTAAAACTACAACTCCCATCATGCCCAGCTGTAAGATGATAGCTGTAGTCTGTCCGGGCATACTGGGAGTTGTAGTTTTGCAACATCTGGAGGGCCGCAAGTTGGGCATCCCTGCTTTAGATAAAGCCCCAACCCTCCCCAATCCCTTCTGGATTTTAGCCTCAGTGCCTCTGGAGCCTAGTGGGGTCGACGGGTGAGCCCGCCAGTCTCTATGAGCTTCTCATATAGCCACATAGGAAATATACATCAAGTGTAGAGTATAGGGGTTGCCGGCCTGCCTCCTCCAACTATGTCCAGTTCGCCCATATCCTTTCCCAGCGTAATAACAGTTTTTTGGATAGACATAGATTTTTTTCATAGGTTTTAGTCTTGTCCATCAAATTTTTCCATTCTGTTATGGTGAGGGAATCACAGGAGCCTCATTTTCTTGCGATTATAACTCTGGCTAGTAACATACCTTTCAACCAGGCCGCAAACTTATGTCTATTAATATCCTCAGCTCCAAGAGTTCCCAATACCGCAAGCTTAATTCCCATTTTCGGGACGTTATCCAGTTTGCTAGCCAGTAACTTATAAATTTCTACCCAGTATTTCTGAATTTTTGGGCAGCTCCAGATCATATGCATGAAATCGGCCTGACCTATTTGACATTTAGGGCACTTAGATTCCGATTTCCCATACATCCTTGCAATTTGTAATTCGGTATAATACAACCTGTGGACGATTTTGAATTGTATAAGTCTAAAGTTGGCAGAGGTGATTGCCCAGTTTATATTTTTATATACCCTCACCCAATTAATACAAGTGTCGTTTCCTATCTCTAATTCCCACTGCTTTTCCCTTTTAAAATGTGTCGAGTTAGCTAATCCATCTTTAATCTGTTTATATACCTGAGATATGGAAGTTTTTGTGTCTTTCCAGTGGTAACAATAATCCGTGAAACTATAGTCTGCTACCTTTAAAAGATGTTTATTTTTTATATTTATAAATTCGTGCTGTAGTTGTGCATATCTAAACCAAAATATATTATCTAGTTGGGAGTCGGGCGGCATTTCTTTTGGTGATCTTATACTCCCGGACTCAGCTAAGTGCGAAACTAAAACTATTTCCATCTAAACTTCTAAGCCTTGTAACATCCCCAAAAAATAAAATATCATTCCCAAAATGATTCAAACATAAAGTAGACATATGGGGAATATAAAGTAATAACTATTTTTGTAGGTATTACTATGTATTATAGAAGTAGAGAAATTGAAACTTGGAAATTTGCTAATTTTTCAAAAATTTTGGGCAAATTTGGTATTTTTTTATAAATAAAAAATAATTTTTTTGACTCTATTTTACCAGTGACATAAAGTAAAAATGATCTCAGAATGGCTTGGATAAGTCAAAGCGTTTTAAAGTAATCACCACATAATGTGACACTGGTCAGATTTGCAAAAATGGCCTGGTCCTTAAGGTGAAAATGAGCCCAGTCCCTAAGGGGTTAATAAGTGTTTATAATGTCAGAGGGCAGCGATAAGGAGCCATCAGCTAGCTATCTGATGGAGCAGAGAGAAAATTCAGATCCTGCTAGTAGAGCACCTCAGCTCTGTAAAGAGAAAAGGACTCCATATTTTTAATAAAGACCAATTGGGAAAAAAAAACAATGCACCAATAAAATAAAATTGCCCCCAAAGGTGTACACAGCCTTTAATTTTATATAAATTTTCTAACTGTATGGGCAAAGAGTGAATATTCTGAATATGAATATGTTCGATATTGAGAACGATCGTTGTCTGTACAGACTCTAAATACATAATACTTGGCTTAACTTGCCTATATAGACCAGAAAATACTTATAAAACGTAATTGTCAAAGCTTCGGGGGAATGTTTAAAGAGACCATGTCATCAACTTTATACTGACCTCAATAAGGACATCATAGAGTAGAGACCATGTCAACAATGTGCCTTTTATGAGGTAAGACTAAGTGGTTGCCAAGAACCAGCATCATAACAGCCTGGGCCTGTAAAAGTGTCATGGCTGCCTGAGTCATGCTTATTCATGATCTTCCAGTCTTCCCATCCACCTGCTGATGACTGTCCATGTTCTCCTTAGTTTTCTCCCTAGGAGAGAACCTCTAGTCATCAGCAGGTACAGTAGGCAGGGAGAGCAAGAGATCATGAATAACCAAGACTCTTAGGCATCTGTGACTCTTTTCTAGGCCTGGGCTATGATGACTGTGATTTTGATTTTTGGCAACCACTTACTTTTAACTCATGAATGACAACAAATCACTGAAATCAGAGTTTCTGTCACTACTTTATGCTGCTCTCAGTGAGGACAGAATAAATTTCATGGGAGGTTTCCTATAAAGAGAAGAGTTTTGCTGCTAGCCATCTTTGAGAGGCTCCCTTTTCTTTACAAAACTAACTCACCTTTGCAAACATACAAAAGTTTATCCTTAATGTATATTACAACTTTTCTTAAAAAGCAGAATCCTCATAGTCGCCTACATCTTTATCTGAACACCATCTAATCTTAATAGCTTATACAGTAGAGGGGAAGGTTTCTGTTTCAGCAGTTTCCCACTGAAAAACATGTTTGTTCACATGCACTGTCATTGGAGGAGGAATGGCAAATCAATATTTGCCTCATGGGACAAATATGGAAAATGTTGGATTGGTGTAGACTAGAAAGGGACAAAAGGAGGGAAAATGGTACTCAATCGAGTAAATAATGTCAAAGTCAAAATGAATTTCCCTTGGCCCACCAGAGGAATGGTTCTGAGGGTCCACCTTCTATGTATACAGGACATATGCATGTTCACTTTTAAATAATTTTGAAATCAATGGACATTCAAGACTTATCATAGATACAGTTTAACAGAATATCTGGTCGTTACTGATTCCAAGGTCATCTTCATCCTCTGCTAGATCTTAGTTGCCCTGTTTTATAAACGGCCTGTTATTGTGTCAGAGCTTGGGCTCACCTGAGTATTCTCTAGTACTCTGGTGGGCCAGTCCAACCCTGGATACTGACCCTGGTGCCTAGACATATTCTGTTGTATATTTTACTATACTGCCTATTTTAAAAGGGCAGTAGAGTAGTATAAAATGGCAATGATATTCTGCCATGCTTGTGATATAAAATGTATTTCATAAAAGCTTGCTGAGTAAATAGTGAACTCCTGTGTTATTTATTTTTCCTTATTGTTTTTGAGGATTTTTCAAACCGCTTGAGCTCTCTTGAAGGCCTCATGCTCACGATAGTATGTATTTTGCAGTCCGCAAACGGTGGATCCATGAAATAGGGATAACCGTATACATTTTTGCAGACCTGCTGTGGGTGCATTCGCATCACCGTTTAGCTTTCCGTTCTTCTGATTCGTCAGAAGAAGAGAGAAAAAAAATCCTGTTGCATCAGTCATGCATAGTGTTACATAGGATCCATTTTTTACAGAATCCAATATAAATTCATTTGTCATCTGTTTGAGCCATTTCCATCTGAGATCCGTTTTTTAGTCGGAAACAAAAGTACTGCATTCAGGACTTTCTTTGCCCTGTCTAAAAAATCTGTCAAGGGCTGCCTCTATGACATGTATGCTATGTTGACAGGTATACTTCTACTATGCATTTTTAAGTGTTTCTTATGGAGCTTTTCACAAGTTTTTGGTGGCATTTTGTGTAACATTTAAAAACATTTTCTCCAGTGTTTTTGAAGTCCTATAAAGAATACTATGGGGAAAAATTCAATGCCCATACTGCATTTTGAATTAAAAAAAAATGAAAGAAATCACCAAAACACTGTGGGAGGTTTATTAGTGTATAAAAATCAAAAATATTGACGCAAGCCACAAATGCAAAAAAAAATAATCTACATTTTGTAATTTATCATTCTTTCACTTATCTCTGTATGGAACTGCTCCTTTCTGATGACATGGGAAAGTAATTGTGCAGTATTTTTGTGCACCTAGGGAGAGATTTATCATCTGCCTGCTTCACTTTTCTGGTGTAAAAAAGTAACTTAAAAGGATTTTTTGCTCTTAGGACCACCTTACATAGGTAAACTCAGCAGGCAATTATCAGGAATGAACTTTTCTTTTCCGATATTTGCCTGCTTGTTAGAGGAGATGAGAGTAATATTTACATACAGCAATCATCTCCTCTGTATGGCAACTAGCAATTTCTGCTGTGAATACTTGTCCACATACAGATTCATTGTTTCTGGGCAGCAGATCCCTGTTTATGCATTATGATCTGCTATCCAAAAATGATAATTTTGGAGTCTACATCAACTATGCTTTTGCCTGATGAATGAATGAGCCTTTGCTCGTCCATCAGGTGATCAGTGGCATCTAGGACTGCTCTTTCCTGAGAATTGTCCTGACCATTAGGGCTCATGCACACGACCATAACCTGTTTTGCGATTTGCAAATTGCGGATACTAGCTGTGTGCATTCTGCATTTTGCGTAATGGAACGTTCGGCCAATTATAGAACAGTCCTATCCTTGTCCGTAATACAGACAAGAATAGGACGTGTTCTATATTTTTGCGGATGCCACGGAAACGGGCATACGGAAGCAGATGGCACACATTGTCGTTTACGCCATTTTTGCGGCCCTGTTGAAGTGAATGAGTCCGCATCCAATCCATCAACGCTCAATGAAGGAAGTAGAAAAATCCACACTCCCAACTCTTCAATGTGAAAGTGGATTTATTCAACCAGTGTACACAGCAATATTTCAGTCCCTCAATGGCTTAAAAATGGTTCCGTTGAGGGATTGAAATAATGTTGTCTGCACTGGGTGAATAAATTCTGTTTCACATTTGAAGATCGGGGGGGGGGGGGTGGCTTTTACTACAGCTTTTTATTGTCTATTTTTGATATAATATGCTGTGTAAAGAGGATTGGGAACAAAGCAGTTCCTTAGCAGGCAGTTTAGAGATCCATTGGCCGGTTACACAAAATGAGGAAACAAACTACGTGTGGTTCTGCTGTCTCTTTATAGGAGGCACTTATTTAGTCTAGTTACATGTTTTGTCTGCTATTTATTTACAGATATGGATTTATTTAAAGAGATTTTGCCATTTATAAAAAACAGGGTTCTAAACTCCACATCTTCAGATTTAAGAGTTTATCTTCAGTCTCTGGTGGACATGGGAGTGATATCCTTGGAATATTATCACAGCTTGCTTGATGAGAGTAATGCTGAGGACCTCTGTCGCAAAATAGCCTTATCCTTAATTGGAAATCCTGACAGCTGCCATGTGCTCTTATCACCCATGTGTGAGGAGGAGGAGGAAATGCCAACTATTTGTAAGTCTTTAAAATTACTGTATTATAACAATTTTATCCCTAACATTTATCTCAAGCCAGGAAAATATAAGTTGAATGTGATTATTGTGTTTTCACTATTTTTAGGTAAATGCGACCATTTTTTGTGCTCTTTGGCTAGATGTTACATTGTGGTGAAAAGGAATAATAATCGTGTTCCACTCAATTGGGCTAAAGACCTCAATAATTGTTTTGAAATCACAAAATGGTTTTATCACATATTACTAACAAATCAGATAAGCTGTATTGCAGCCAAGTCACCATTTTGGCAACACAAAGATAAGTGAGAGTCCTTCTAAGCATAATCTTCGTAAAGGGGTTGTGCAGTATATTGATAACCTATCCTCAGAATTATAATACTTGCCCAATAAAAACACATTTTTTTAACACAATTATTTGTTTTTGTATTGCTGCATCCCAAGATCCATAACATTTTTATGTTTCTGTCAGTGTAAGGCTAGTTTCACACTTATGGAATAGTTCCGACTGGCTGTTCCGGCAGTGGTTTTTGTCCTGCTGAATCCTGGCATACTTGCTGGGTAGTGCCCAGAGACCCAATTATAGTCAATGTGGCTGGAGGGCATTGTGCTAACATCCCGCCAGATCCAGAGAGCTCCGGCAGGCTGTTCCCTGCTGGAACTATTTGTTGCAGGGCAATTTGTAGTTTTCATTGGGACCATTTTTCATTGCTTCTATTTTTAGTAGGTGAGATGAATAGAAAACAGAAATTGTGATATTGTTTTTTAGTTTCTTTAATGTTTTTTGAAAAGTAATGTATTAAAGAGGACCTTTCATGGATTTTTTTCTGTTTAATTAAGTACCTTTAATTGCGGGGTACCCTCCACTGATGCTGCCATCCTTTCATCCATTCAATATCAGTGGGCGTCTCCTTCTCCCTGGCTGTGCCGCAGTCCAATCGCAGCAGAGGGCATCACAGTCAGGAAGAAGGAGAGCTGTTTTTTCTCCCTGGCTGTGACGCGCTCCGCTGTGATTGGACCGCGGTAAGTGAAGGAGACACTGACTGAGAAACCCTAGCGTCTCCTCCTCCCAGTACCCATGCTCAGTATTAACAAACTGGGTGGGAAAAAACTGCAAGGGGGCATAGTGGGGCATGCAAGGGGTATTTGAAAAAAAAGAACAAGAATAGCAGCATCAGCGGAGGGTAGCCCGCAAGTGAAGGTGCTTAATTAAACAAAAGAAAAAATCCATGAAAGGTCCTCTATAGGTTTATAGTACGGGTCATTACAAATACAACATTATCTTGGGTTGCCAACAAGAAATACCAAGTCAAGTTTACATGGGTAAAAAAGGAAAGGCATGGCTTAAAACAGGGTGTTATTTGACACCAATGGTTTGTTTATTCTTTTGAGTTTTGCAGCATTTATTTTTTTTCTTGCTATATTTTACATAAAATGCAGCCAAAAATGAAGCAAAGGCTTCATATTTGAACAGGTGTTATTAAACGTGTTTTCCAAGACTTTAATACTGATGAGCTATCCACAAGATAGGTCATCAGTATCTGATCAGTGGGGATTCGACACCTGGGACCCCAGCCGATTAGCTGTTTGAGAAGACAACGGCACAATAGCGCCATGGCCTTCTCTCAGCTTTTCCTAGGACGACGCATTCATCGGTCAGGTGGCCTAGGCACAGTTCAGCCCCATAGAAGTGATTGGGGCTGAGCGCGATATCAAGCACAGCTGCTATTCTATGTACGGCACTGTGCTTGATAACCACGGACCAGGCTGTGGTGCTCACAGAGGCACCGATCCCCCCGATCAGATGCTGAAAGGCCCTTTAAATAAGCTCCTATGAAGATGCACATAACCACAAAGTCAGTGCTGCCCCTGTGCAGGAAACCAGCTTAACCTCCTCCCATTCTCTATTGGATCCAGCAGAGGTCTTCGTGCGTGCACACTATAAGAAAAAGTGCCGACCTCTCTGACGGCCGGAATATGGACAATCACAATACATTAGTAGGTGTCTTGTATTAACTTTCTCTACATTATAAATGGTATTTGCTGAAGTGACACAACCCCTTTAATAGGATGGACTGTACATTTTGGAAGATCCTTAAGATAAACTAGGGCAGATTTTTGTTGGTGACAGATTGCTAGGCTTTGAAGAGATGAAGATTAAATATTCACTTCCTAATATTGGAAAATTGTATTATTTTCAATTACAACGTGCTTTGAAATCTTAAATATTTGATTTCAAGACCTTATCTGAACTTCCTGGGCCTTTTGACATGGTTTTGAAATCCCTAACTAATAAAAGGGAGTGTTTCCCACGTTTTATAAACTTTTACTTAATGAGAAGCTAGAGAAAATTCCATAATTGGTCTATGGAATTTGGGATCAGCATGTAGATCCATCAATGCAAAATCATTGGGATCATCTTTCAGAATGTGCAGTCTATGGGGGTCATTTACAAACAGATATATGCCACTTTTGTGGCGTATATCTGGCGCAGATTTTGTCACATGCTATGTTCCATAAGAATCTGCATCTTCTTCCCCGCTCACGCCAGGTCTAAAAAAGAGGGTGTGGCATGTGCTGGGAAGGGGATGGGTTGGCAGGTCCGTCTCTTTCATCATTTTCTACATCTGGTTTAGGCGTAGAAAATGGTCTAAATTAAGGATGAGCGAATCGACTTCGGATGAAACATCAGAAGTCGATTCCCATAACTCTTTGTTCTAATACTGTACGGAGCAGGACCTCCGTACAGTATTAGAATGTATTGGCTCCGATGAGCTGAAGTTATTGCTTCACGAAGTCTTGCGAGACTTCGCGCAAACACTTCATAAATTAATTTTAACTGTAAAATAAACATTTACCGAACTCTGGTTCAGTTCCAAGTGGTACCTTGAAACTAAACCCGAGTTCTGGAAATGTTTTTTTTGCAGTACATATTCATTTATGAATTTACTGAGCGAAGTCTCGCAAGACTTCGCAAAGCAATAATTTCGGTTCATCGGAGCCAATACATTCTAATACTATACGGAGCTCCTGCTCCGTACAGTATTAGAACAAAGTTTTATGCGAATCGACTTTGGATGTTTCATCCAAAGTCGATTCGCTCATCCCTAGTCTAAATGTAAGACAGCAAGGAAGCTGTTTTACATTTAAAATTGGTGGTGGATGCACCAAAATTATCTAGAGGCCAGCGCCTCTACATAACTAGAGGCCAGCGCCTCTAGATACTGGTACAGTGCCAAGTGATTGGTACAAGGCAAACGTGGTGCCCATATTCAAAAAAGGATCAAGGTCCTCCACAGGTAATTATAGACCAGTTAGTTTAACTTCTATTGTGGGAAAAATGTTTGAAGGCCTCTTAAGAGACTATATACAGGAGTATGTGACTGTAAATATTATAAGTGATAACCAACATGGGTTTGCCAAGGACAGAAGTTGTCAGACTAACCTGATTTGTTTTTATGAGGAGGTGAGTAGTAGCCTGGACAGAGGGGCGGCTGTGGATGTAGTGTTTCTGGATTTTGCAAAGGCTTTTGATACTGTCCCTCATAGATGTTTAATAGGTAAAGTAAGGTCTATAGGCTTGGAAATTATAGTTTGTAATTGGATTGAAAACTGTCTGAAGGACCGTGTCCAGAGAGTTGTGGTCAATAGTTCCTATTCAGAATGGTCCCAGGTTATAAGTGGTGTACCCCAAGTTTCAGTGCTGGGCCCTTTCGAGGAATGAGATTAATAGCACTATTTCTATTTTTGCAGATGATACTGAGCTATGTAGAACTGTACAGTCTATGGAAGATGTCCATATACTACAAGCTGACTTGAACACTGAGTGATTGGGCATCAACTTGGCAAATGAGGTTCAATGTGGACAAATGTAAAGTTATGCATTTTGGTAGTAATAATCTCTGCACTTCATAGGTGATGTAACACTGGGAGAGTCACTTATAGAAAAGGATTTGGGTGTCATTGTGGATGGTAGATTAAATAACAGCATACAATGTCAATCAGCTGCTTCTAAGGCCACCAGGATATTGTCATGCATTAAACGAGGCATGGACTCGTGGGACAGGGATGTAATATTACCACTTTACAAAGCGTTGGTGCGGCCTCATCTGGAATATGCAGTTCAGTTCTGGGCACCAGTCCATAGAAAGGATGCACTACAACTGGAAAAAGTACAGAGGAGAGAGACTAAACTGATAAGGGTCATGGAGGGTCTTAGTTATGAAGAAAGATTAGAAGAATTTATTTAGTCTTGAGAAGAGACTTTTAAGGGGGGAAATGATTAACCTATACAAATATATAAATGGGCCATACAAAAAATACGGTGAAAAACTGTTCCATGTAAAATGCGCTCAAAAAACAAGGGGGCACTGCCTCCAACCGGAGAGAAAAAAGTTCAGTCTCCGGAAGCGTCAAAGCTTCTTTACTGTAAGAATGGTGAAGCTGTGGAATAGACTAGTGGTGGACGAATATCGGCCAGGACGGTTCACGAGCGCGATCAAATGTTCGCGAACCACAAGTTCGCGGCAGGCCCAATTTACTTTAATGGCAGGCGAACCTGAAAAACCATCAGCTCATATTTGCAGCCACAAATACTTAGTAGAAGTGTACAAATAGTCCCTGAACATGGACAGTGACATACTAGAGGGGGATCAATGACAAAAATTCCAACAAAAAATATGTATCTTAATCAGGTGACATTTTTATGCGTCTTAAAGGGAAATTCTCTGAAATGTGCCCTGTTGGAGCCTAGAAATTTTTATTTTAGGCCACAGGAGTACGGGCCTTAAAAATTATTAATAGAAATTATTTGTTCTAATGGCGTTTGACCCTATCTGTAGCTGAGGTAATGCTGCACTACCCAACTGCACTATACAGAAAGTATATAACACCCCTGCTTCGATCAGTTTTTTTGGGGGGCAACTGGTATATCACACCAGTAGAAATTATTTGTTCCAATGGCGTTTGTCACTCTGTGTAGCTGAGGTAACGCAGCTAAGGCTACTTTCACACTAGCGTCGGGGCTCCGCTTGTGAGCTCCGTTTGAAGAGTCTCACAAGCGGCCCCAAACGCATCCGTCCAGCTACTAATGCATTCTGAGTGGATGCGGATCCGCTCAGAATGCATCAGTCTGGCAGCGTTCAGCCTCCGCTCCGCTCAGCAGGTGGACACCTGAACGCTGCTTGCAGCGTTCGGGTGTCCACCTGGCCGTGCGGAGGCAAACGGATCCGTCCAGACTTACAATGTAAGTCAATGGGGACGGATCCGTTTGAATTTGACACTACAGTATATGGCTCAATTTTCAAACGGATCCGTCCCCCATTGACTTTCAATGTAAAGTCTGGACGGATCCGTCTGAAGCTACTTTCACACTTAGAATTTTTTCTACAATATAATGCAGACGGATCTGTTCTGAACGCAAGTGTGAAAGTAGCCTTAACCGCAAACAAATGCTGCACTACCCAAATGCACTATATAGAAAGTATATAATTGGTATATAACACCCTGCTTCAATCAGTTTTTTTGGGGGGCAACTGGTATATCACACCAGTAGAAATTATTTGTTCCAATAGTGTTTGGCACTCTGTGTAGCTGCAGTATCGCAGCAGAACCGCACACAACTGTTGCACAATGCAAATGCACTATAATATGTTAGAAAGTATATTCTAAGTATATTACACCCCTCAGTAAGTCACACCTATCTATAGCACACCTATACAAGTCCTAAAAAGGATTTTTGTGGAACCTATTAGCTAGCGTTTGGTGTCCCTAACAGTGATGGTCAGTTCGCAGTGTTCGCCAGCGAATACATGCGGGCTGCCATCTTGACTCGTCCGGCGATGCACAGGTAAGCCCTTACCTGTGCCTGTGCCGGGAGCCGGTCAGAAATGAAATGCAGTCAACGGGAGCAGGCAGTTCCGAGAACAGCCGCCGGGGGCCTTCATCGGGCTGTTCTCAGAACTGCCTGCTCCCGGTGACCACATTGGATTTCAGACCGGCTCCTGGCACAGGTAAGGGCTTACCTGTGCATCGCCGGACGGGTGAGTCAAGATGGCAGCCTGCATGTGTTCGCTGGCGAACACTGCGAACTGACCATCACTGGTCCCTAACAGTCTGTCCCAGCTCCACACAGCAACCTCTCCCTACACTGGCAAAAGACTAAATGTAAAATGGCGGCCAGATCAGGTTTATTTATAAGGTAGGGGGTATGTCCATGTGCTGAAATGTCTCAATTGGCTGTCCTGTACCACCTGATGGACGCGTCAAGGGTCAAAGTTCTTCACAATGTAAAAGAATATGGCGCCAGCGGACATCGCAATATGTTCGCCCATTCAGCGAACCGCGAACGAGCAAAGTTTGCAGCGAAACGACCTCCGGGGCTAACCGCAAGGCCATCTCTAGAAAAGACTTCCTCAGGACATGGTCACAGCATGAACAGTGGATATCGAGAACGGAGCCCTGAAAGTGAATGAGGGCGCACTGCACGCTCCCATTCACTTCTATGGGAGAGGCGGGGATTAGTGATTGGTGGTGGACAGACCCCGGGAAATCTGGGGTCCTCCAGCCACAGCGCTCCCCGCTCCGTTGTCGATAAAGGTGCGGGTCCCACCACCTAGTGATATGCGCCCATTGTCTAAGATGGGAATACCCCTTTAAAAAATTAATGAAAATATTGGTTACCTTTAAAATATAACTTTTAATATTATATATGTAAAATATATGCCCTTAGATAATAGTGCACGTGCAGTACATAATATGTAGTACCATCCCACTGCTGGGTGGGTAACGGGTATTGCTAGGGAGGGAAAGGGGAAGAGGGAAAGGGGCTGCTGGGTCTCTGCCCTTAACCAACACCCTAGTTAAAGAGCCCCTTTAATACTTATGAAAACGTGTAGAAATCTGAGTCTTAATTCCTTCTGGGATTCGCATTCCCACCTATCCCTTGGTTGAACTTGATGGACTTATGTCTTTTTTCAACTGTATTAACTATGTAACTTCGGTGATCCACCGTCAGCGCAGTCTTAATAAATGTACCCCTATATCATTAAACTCTTAAAAGAGGGTATCACAATTATTTATTGCACAACGCTTATACTACACTCTGAAGAAGCTCACTAAATTTTACCCTGGTAGAGACCAGTGGCGTAACTATAGGGGTCACAGAGGGTCCCCATTGCAAGTGCTAATGATCGCAGTCGCCGCAGCCCCGCTGCAAGTGATTAAAACATTTTTTATCTTACTTTAATAATGGCCAGTCAGGTCGTGCCTGACCGGCGGCACAGCACTGTGCTCTCACAGTTAATTACATCCCACCCCACCTCCACCAACCGGTGCTGCTTTCTTGCTGTGATCTCGTCGTATCAAGCGGGCCTGTGGCGCACGCCGGAAGACGGGAGTGGAGCAGTCTCCTCAGAGAAGGTGTGTAAATGTGCACACACCGCTGGCTTCATAACACAGGGGACTGGCATGGCATCAAATCCTTCATAGAGTCCCGGCCTGGAAGACAAAATCATGACATATATAGGGGCAAAGTGAATTTTTTTTATATATATATACAGAGCGGGCAAAAAATTAAATATATACACAGGGGACAAATGTAATATATACAGAGGGGGCAAAATGAATTTATATAAAGGAAGGGGCGTAACGATCGCAGTCGCAGAGGGTGCAACTGCGATCGTTACGCCCTTGCCCTTGCCCCCTTTATATATATCCATTTTGCCCCCTCTGTATATATTACATTTGTCCCCTGTGTATATATTACATTTTTTGCCCACTCTGTATATATTTCATTATTTTGCCCGAGGCCGGGCCCCTAATGAAGGATTTTCTGGCATGCCAGTCCCCTGTGTATGACCGGGGGGGTCAGGCCCGGTGGGGGGGGCAATTCAAAGGGAGAAGACGTCAATCAAGCCCAGCCGAATCCAGGAAGTGAACGTCGCGCTGGCCGCAGGTAAGGCTACTTTCACACTAGCGTTCGGGGCTCCGCTTGTGAGTTCCGTTTGAAGGGGCTCACAAGCGGCCCCGAACGGATCCGTCCAGCCCTAATGCATTCTGAATGGATGCGGATCCGCTCAGAATGCATCAGTCTGGCTCCGTTTGTCCTCCGCTCAGCAGGCGGACACCTGAACGCAGCTTGCAGCGTTCAGGTGTCCGCCTGGCCGTGCGGAGGCAAACGGATCCGTCCAGACTTACAATGTAAGTCAATGGGGACGGATCCGTTTGAAGTTGACACAGTATGGCTCAATTTTCAAACGGATCCGTCTCCCATTGACTTTTTTTTTTTTGTTCATGGTAATGCAAACGGATCCGTTCTGAACGGATCTAAGCGTTTGCATTATAGGTGCGGATCCGTCTGGGCACATACCAGACGGATCCGACCTAAACGCAGGGGTGAAAGTAGCCTTAGTATGAAAACTGATGATGGGAATACCCCTTTAAGTTACAGATCAATTTGGAAATCTGTATTTTGGGTTTTATAACTGCAGAAATAAATAAATAAATATAAGAATCTTTTGGTGAACAGAAAACTTATTTTATGCTAAATTATGCACTGTTAAAGAGTGGATTAATAAACAGGCCCTTCAATTCAGATGTGGATTAGATATTATAACCAGACCATTCGATGTGAAAGACATGCTTTTGATAAAAGACAGAAGTTGCAATACTTGATCAACAGCAATATGGTGACCATAAACCATTCCACCAAAATCTGCCCTCTACGAACCATATGGCACTCCTTCTCTTCTGATCCCTGCTGTGTGCCCAAACAGCAATGTACGACTACATATGGGGTGTTGCCATGTTAGGCTAGTTTCACACTAGCGGCAAGGAACTCCGGCAGGCTGTTACAGCGGGTGAACAGCCTGTGAGATCCGTGCTGTCGCTAGTGCATGTCGTAGTTTTATTCCGGCCGTCTCTCTGCATGTTTGCCGTGCTGCCGCCGGAACTCCGGCCGCCCCTATTATAGTCAATGGGGCCAGAGCGGTAGTCCGGGGGCACGCGTGCACTAGTGGCAGCATGGATCCGACAGGCTGTTCACCAGCCGGAACAGCCTGCTGGAGTTCCTTGCCGCTGGTGTGAAAGTATCCTTAAGGAGGAAAGGCTTAACAAAATTTGTGGTGCTTTTTCTCCAGTTACCTCTTTTTTAAATAAAAAATGGGGAGCTTATGCAACATTTTATTGAAAGAAATGAAAATTTTCCTTTCCACACCCAAGTGTTTCTAAATTCTATTAAAAGCCTGTGGGTCAAAGTGGTCAGTACACCTCTGAATAAATTCCTTGAGGTGTGCAGTTTCCAAAATGGGGCACTTTTTGGGTAATTCTACTGTGGGGGTACCTTAGTGTGCCTTGAATGGTGCCCAAAAACCATTCAGGCAAGATCTTCCCTCCAAAAACCTTATGGCACTCGTTTCTTTCTGAGTCCTGCCGTGTGCCGATACAGAAGTTTACGAACACACATGGAGTGTTTATGTAATCTGCATAATCAGGGTAATAAATATTGAGGTTTGTTTGGCTGTTAACCCTTACAGGAAACAATTTATTAAAATGTAATATTAAAAAAGTAAAATTTTCAAATTTCACCTCCATTTTCCTTTAAATCTTGTGAAACATATAAAGGGCTAACCTCATTTGTAAAATCAGTTTTGAATAACTTGAGGGGTGTAGTTTCTAAAATGGGTGGTTTCTACTACATAAGCCCCACAAAATGACTTTAAAACTCAACTGATCCTTAAAGGATAACTGTCATATTTTCATCAAAAAAAATCTATTTTAGCATATATTACTGCTGCAACAGCATTATGCCTAAAGCAATCTTTAGTTTCTTCACTTACAACTGTTCTCCTTGAATTTTCCTCTTAGTTATGGCTGTTTTGAATCCTAAATTATGAGGATCTTCTCAAGATGGCTCCTCTGCCAGTTCTCTGAGGCCAAAACTGCATTCCCTCAGGTCACATACAAACTCGCTGTAGCCAGCAGCTTCCTGCCAGCCAATCAGATTGGATTACTGAGAGACACGCCTCCTCACTTTGAAGCCTAATGCAGGCATGCAGTGTGAAGGACCGCCCCTATGTCTTCCTAGCCGGAGACAGATGAGACATAGCAACGGTCTTTTAGGGGAGCAGTTAAAAGGGACAGAGGACAGACTAACTCAGGTATACATGCCTAGCTCTAATAAACTAGCAAATGAATAAAAATATGACAGTTATCCTATAAAAAAGTGGATTTTGGAAATTTCCTTAAAAATTTGAAAACTTGCTTCTAAAAACCTAAGCCTTCTAACGTCCTAAAAAGATAAAATTTGCAACACGAAATGATGCAAACATAACGTAGACAGATAGTGAATGTTAATAGCTATTTTATGAGGTATCACTATCCATCTTAAAAGCAGAGAAATTAAAATGTAGAAAATAGTGAATTTTTTCAGAATTTTCGGTAAATGTTGGATTTTTTTAAAATAAATAACAGTAATACATGTTGACTCAAATTAACACACCTTTAACAAAAAGTACATTGTGTTGCGACAAAACAATCTCAGAATCGCTTGAATAAGAAAAAGCACTCCTAAAGTTACGGTATTACCACATAAGGTGACACATGTCAAATTTGCAAAAATATATAGTATAAAATTCCAGTGGCTCTCCTGTCTGCTGTCATGTACAGGTGCACAATGTCTAGCTGACTCACCCAGAAGAAAAATTTAAGCAATTGATAAATAGACAGGCACTCTACATCCAGTATCACACGGAGAAGGAAAAATATTTTAAAAAAGTTTTTTTTATGTAAAAAATATATATTTTATTGCAGACAATAAAATAACATACAGTAGGATAACCCCTACAAACACTCAAACCTTCCTAAAAATATACCTAAAAAAATTATATTAACAGTCCTCCCAGGGGGATAAAGATCATCAAAAAAAGACAAAAAAGTTTCTTTAGGAAGAGTAAGTAGCAGCAAATATATAGTCAATCGATAGTCGTGACTGTGTTAGATATAGGCTATACAATTAATTGCATGTAGACAGTCCTTTCTTCCTAAAGAAACTTTTTTGTCTTTTTTTGCTGCTCTTTATCCCCCTGTGAGGACTGTTAATATCAATTTTTTAGGTATATTTTAAGGAAGGTTTGTGTGTTTTTAGGGGTTATCCTACTATATGTTATTTTATCGTCTACATTAAAATATATTTTTTTTTACATAAAAAAAACTTTTTTTAAATCTTATCCCTCTCCGTGTGATACCGGATGTAGAGTGCCTGTCTATTTATCAATTGCTTACATATTTCTTCTGACTGGGTGAGTCAGCTAGACATTGCGCTCCTGTACATGATAGCAGACAGGTGAGCCACTGGAATTTTATACTATGTATTTCAAATTTTCTCACCCAAATTTGGTTGAGCTCCCAGACTGCTAATTATGGACATCTGGAATCACACGGAGAGCAAACAGTTGAAAGCAGAATCGTTCACATTTGAGAATTTAGATGTGAATGTACAGAAAGACAAAACTATGTCAGAGGTTTTCAGGGAATTAGAAACACTTCTAGACAAACAATTCAAACAACGGTGGGAGATAATGTCTTTGAAACAATATGTAGAAAACTGTAAAATCTTAAAAGGTCTATGTTTATCCAAAATCCCAGCACAAGATCTCTGTACCACGGATTTCAACAAAGAATGCGAAACCTTACTGATGACTCAGTCTATGGCGCTGATCCAACTGATCATCATAAGAAGGACACAAATTTTGGATGAAACAACAGACAAAATAAATCAGATGAAAGAAACAATAGAGAAGCTCCCAAAAAACTATGAATTTAATATCTGGCAAGATAGATTATGCAAAAGCTTGAAAAAACTAGGATGGGAAATCATGGACAAGAAAATAAAAAAATTTAAGAATAATTCAGAAAACATACACCCAAAGAAAGAACAGAAAAATGAACATCAGCACACACATGAAGACACTACACAAATAGAAGAAACAAATGACAACACCACACAACTAAGATTTAATGTTCCAGTTACCAATAGATTTGAAACACTCACAAATGAAAATTTTTTAGACAGAACCCCAGCACATCACAAAACACATACCTGACAGACATCACGACAATCACCAGACCGAGCACATCACTCACTCTCACCAACTCCACATCAAAACAACTTGAGGAACAGATATGCCAATCAAGTTTGGGATCACAGAAATCACTATTATCACAAGTCCCTACAAACACGCAACCCCTACCAACATCCGAGACTCAATTACACACAGGAGACCCAACAAGAACAATATCACAGAAAACACACTCTAAACAGAGAAAGACCCGGAGAGGACAATGGAAAACGAACAAATTACAACAGACGATAAATATGGAAAATGACAAAGATTCAATAATAAACCTTAGCACAGTAGTACTAACGGAGCCCCAAATTAAATTACTAAGCAAAGGACTAAAATTTGCACCCACCACAAAAATTAACAAATTTTATGCATTCATAGGGGTAGAAAAATTCATTAGAAAAGCTATGCTTGAAAAAATAATTTTTGTAAACACCTCATCACTTATGCCCTAAATAATGACAAAAAATATATACATACCGATTTAAAACAAAAATCGATGAAGTTCCCAAGGCAAGAAATTAGCCAAGAGATAGCCACCTTGCGCAAATGTGTTGAGACCGACATAAGACGAATAAAAAATGGCAATATGAGGAACAATCTTTCAAATCAAGATATTCAGGCAATGAAACAACTCCAAACGCAAAATAATATTACCATCCGACCAGCAGATAAGGGGGGCTATTGTAATTTTAGATACTGAAAAATATAACCAGGAATGTAGGAGCCAATTGTTAGACCAAACCACATAAAAAAAAATTAACAAAAGACCCCACCAAAGATTGTAACCAAACTCTTTTAAAATTATGTCAGAAAGTTGTAGAAAAATAGATTATATCAGAACAGGAGGCCAAATTTGTTTCAAACACACAATCAAGACTTTCAATAATCTACTGTTTGCCAAAGGTACATAAAAATGCAGATAATCCACTGGGACGACCGATCATTTCAGGCATTCGTTCCCTAACGTCTAATTTATCACAATATATAGACAAACTGCTTCATCCTGTGGTTAAAAATATTAAATCCTATATAAAAGATACCACACAAATTATAAAAATTATTGAAGACCTGAAATTTGAACCTAACTGGATTCTAGGCATTCTAGATGTACAATCACTGTATACAATAATTGACCATGAACAGGGAATAAATGCCATGAAAAGTCAATTAGAAAAAAGTCATCTCTTCCACACAGGACAAATTGATTACCTGGCAGAGGGAGTGGAATATATTCAAACGCATAATTATTTCTACTTTGAGTCTGAATTTCCCCTCCAAATTAGGGGCACTGCCATGGGCACCAGGTTCGCCCCCAGTTATAAAAATGTATTTATGTCCCAATGGGAGGACTAGCATATTAACTCTAGACTGGGGACGGACATGGTGCTATGGCACAGATATATTGACAATATCATCTTTTTATGGTAGAAAAGTGAGGGGGAACTACAGACATTCCTTGAAGAAATCAATAATAATTCAATCAACTTACGTTTCTCCTCTAACATAAGTAGATCCCAAATAGAATTTTTAGACCTACAAATTAAGGTAGAAAAAAATGAATTGATATGTTGTACTGATCAAAAACCAACAGCAAGAAACAGTTACATCTTATACTCGAGCTGCCATCTACCCAGATGGCTCCTCAACATACCAGCTGGCCAATTTCGACGTATAAAAAAAAAAGTTGATTAATGAAAGAACAATTCATCGCAAAAGAGTACCATATTTTCCGGCATATAAGACGACTGAGCGAATAAGACGACCCCCAACTTTTCCATTTAAAATATAGGGTTTTGGCTATACTTGACGTATAAGACTACCCCTGCCTGCCCAGCCAAGAAGATCTTCTTCAGTCCAGGAAACTGACAATGGCAGCCAGGGCTTCAGTAGCGTCCTGGCTGCCATGGTAACCTATCTTTTTCATTTCACATTCCCAGTTTCCCACATAGGAACTACTAGGGGCTGGCAAGAGATGGTAGGTCCATTGCCATGGGGGATCTGTGGATGGCACTGTTATGGAGGGGATCTGTGGGTGGCACTGTTATGGGGAGGGGGATCTGTGGATGGCACTGTTATGGAGGGGATCTGTGGATGGCACTGTTATGGGAGGGGGGTCTGTAGATGGCACTGTTATGGAGGGGATCTGTGGATGGCACTGTTATGCAGGGGATCTGTGGATGGCACTGTTATGGAGGGGATCTGTGGATGGCACTGTTATGGGGAGTGGGATCAGTGGATGACACTATATAGCATCTTATGCTATATGTATCATCCACAGATCCACCCCATGACAGTGTCATCCACAGATCCCCCTCCTCATAACAGTGTCATCCACAGATCCCCCTCCCATAACAGTGCCATCCACAGATTCCCCTCCGCCGCTCACAGGAGTATACATTTATAAACTGTAATCTGTAACTTTAACTTTAAATCAGCGCTCATGTCTTTACTACCTTACTCTCAGCTCCGGTAACAGGCAGTGTGGGCGGCGCTCACTCACTGACGTCACGCGCCTGCGCTGCCTAGTGGGAGGTTAGAATATACCATCGGATCTGAGTTTTCACGATCTTACTGAGATCGTGAAAACTAAGATCCGATGGTATATTTTAACCCCCCAGGCAAGCATCCCGTCACCATGGGAACGCCTGGGGGTTAGAATATACCATCAGATCTGAGTATAGCCAGGGTATAAGACGACCCCCGACTTTTGAAAATAATTTCTAGTGTTAGAAAGTCGTCTTATACGCCGGAAAATATGGTACCCCACAACGAATATAGAACCATCTTTGGTAAAAGTAAAAGACTTAGATAGAAACTCTTTCTTCAATACGGAAAATGATAATACTAAAGAAAAAATAGAGAAAGATGACATCCCACGTATCATATTACCTTTCAATGCCCAATATAAAAAAGTGGAAAGAATCATTAAAAGATATTGGCATCATATCCTGAAGGACAAATGGATAGGTACATCCCTCACCATTCATCCACAGATAGTATACACCAAAGTCCCAAATTTATGACTGAAGATCGCACCATCCATCAAACGAAAAAATTAAAAACAGGAACACCCGATAAGCGGATGGCTTGGATTAAAAGGATTTTATAGATGTGATAGATGCTGCAACTGTAAGGTAGCCCTCTTCCCAAGGAAAATAGACAAAATATGTTCAACAACTAATGCCTTTGGATATGAAATAAGGGAGTTCCTCACCTGTAGCAGCACTAACGTCATCTATATTATACAGTGCCCATGTAAAAAACAATATATAGGAAGAACTAAAAGGACACTTAAGAAAAGAGTATCAGAACACATCAACAATATCAGGAATGGGTATGAGAAACACCCACTGTCAAAACACTTTAAAACACACCATAACCAAGACCCAAGGTGCATAACATTTGCAGCATTTGATAAGGTGGATGAACATTGGAGGGGAGGCAACCACATTATGAGAATGTCCCGCCTAGAATCAAGATACTGTACATATTTGAATTCAATACATTGTTACCTGAAGGCCTTAATGCTGAATTTTAATTATTCGGCTTCCTGTAGAAATGGGATGGGTGCCCTTTACCGACGGGAGATCGGCTTCAGGCTGTTTACCAGCACCCCGATCTCCCCTTGGCGGGAGGACCCCACCCCTAATCTTCTAACTGCGAGCCACACGCTCACCTGAATATAGACAAAAGGAAGAATAGAACAAACAGTATATCAGTTAACTTTACTTGTAATCCAGACATCATTTATATAGAAGTTTTTAATATACATTTTTACATTTTCATACTTTATTTTTATTAGTATTTTATCTTTAGCGCATTTGAATAAATATAAGTATCTTTTATGAAATTTTTTATGGAATATATTTTTATGGAATAGAAAACAGAAAAGAACAAGTGATTATGTGGCTGGAGATACATTATGCGGTCACTGAATAACAATTTTACTGTAGGCCTGTACAGGCCCCAAAAATTAGGCATTCACCTGACAGAAAAGAACAAGTGATTATGTGGCTGGAGGTATATTAGACGGTCACTGGATAACTATTTTACTGTAGGCCAGTACAGGCCCTAAAAATTAGGCATTAACCTGACAGAAAAGAACAAGTTATTATATGGCTGGATGTATATTAGATGGTCACTGGATAACAATTTTACTGTAGGCCAGTACAGGCCCCAAAAATTAGGCATTCACCTGACAGAAATGGCCTTTTATGCCGCTGTATATACATAAGACAAGGACCAGTCTTTGTTCTGGGAGGTAGCGGATATGTGTGGGCTGGCATGAGGAAATTCAATTACTGTCACGGCTGTATGTGAGCAACAATAGTATACACAGTAAAGAGCTACTGACCGGATCCAAACTAGGGAGGATAAAGGGTGACCCCTGTCCGACCCTCAAAGCTCTCCCTATGCTGCTAAAGCACATGCCCGGATCCAAATGGCGGAACGAGGCATGCCCACGTGCCTAAGACTGATGACCACTGTAACCCCTACAATAGTGGAAGGGGCACGGCCACCGGTGCCCTACTCAGTATATGGAGGGAACCGTGGCCACCTCAGATCCAGTCAGACAATAAACAGGAACACAACTATGTCTGTACACTTAGCTGAGGGTGTTGCAGCCGCAGAGAAGACGGATCCAAGGACAGCTGGCAATATCCGGAGTGCTTGCTGCAGCAGAACACAGGTCCAGTGAACTGATAGCTACAAGTGAAGATACTAAAGCAAGAGCTACAACTGAAATGAGAACTATAATCCACGCCCTACAATAGGAGGAGGGGTGATATAAAGAGAGGGAAATCAAATGCATGAGGAACAGCTGGGAGGAAGAAAACCAAAAGTAAACAGAGCAGTGAGAACTCCTCCCAGCTCTAGTAGTGACATCATCACAGGGGTGGAGAAACAGAGCTGTGAGAACGTCCCAAAGCTCTGGTAGTGACAGTACCCCCCCCCCTCTATGGGTGGACTCCGGACACCCAGGACCCACCTTCTCAGGATGAGCCCTATGAAATGCCCTGATGAGGCGAGTGGCTTTAATGTCCGACACCGGAACCCACATCCTCTCCTCAGGACCATAACCCTTCCAATGAACGAGGTACTGAAGAGAACCGCGGACAATGCGAGAGTCCACAATTCTGGAAACCTCAAACTCCAGATTGCCATCAACCAAAATCGGAGGAGGAGGCAAAGAGGAGGGTACCGTGGGCTGGACATATGGTTTTAAGAGAGATCTGTGAAATACATTATGTATCTTCCAAACCCGTGGAAGATCAAGACGGAAGGCAACAGGATTGATGACTGACAAGATTTTATAAGGCCCAATAAACTTGGGACCCAATTTCCAGGAGGGAACCTTCAGTTTAATGTTTCTTGTAGACAACCACACCAGATCACCCACATTCAGGTCCGGACCAGGCACACGTCTCCTATCAGCCACACGCCTATACCTCTCACTCATCTTTTTAAAATTACTCTGAATCTTTTGCCAAATGGTAGACAAAGACGAGGAAAATCTCTCCTCCTCAGGTAAACCAGAAAGAGCCCCTTCCGAGAATGTCCCAAACTGCGGATGGAACCCATATGCACCAAAGAATGGTGACTTATCAGAAGATTCCTGACGACGGTTGTTCAGAGAAAACTCAGCAAGAGGGAGAAATGAACACCAATCCTCCTGGTTCTCTGCCACAAAACAGCGCAAATATGTCTCCAGATTCTGATTGAGGCGCTCAGTCTGACCATTCGACTGCGGGTGAAAAGCAGAAGAGAAGGACAGCCGAACCCCCAGGCGAGAACAGAAAGCCTTCCAGAACCTGGACACAAACTGCGTGCCTCTATCGGAAACAATATCAGAGGGAATGCCGTGCAATTTAACAATATGGTCGACAAAAGCTTGCGCCAACGTTTTAGCATTGGGTAAACCAGGGAAAGGTACGAAATGAGCCATCTTGCTAAAACGGTCCACCACCACCAGGATCACCGACTTCCCCGAGGAACGAGGAAGATCCGTGATAAAGTCCATGGACAGGTGTGTCCAAGGACGGGAAGGTATGGGTAACGGGAGAAGGGAACCTGAAGGCCGTGAACGAGGGACCTTAGCGCGAGCGCACGTCTCACAAGCAGCCACAAAACCCTCCACCGACTTACGAAGAGCCGGCCACCAAAATCTCTGAGCAATGAGATCTACCGTGGCTCTACTCCCGGGGTGACCAGCAAGAACCGTATCATGATGCTCCTTAAAGAGTTTGTGACGTAGCTCAGGAGGCACGAACAACTTCCCAGAAGGACAACGGGCAGGTGTCTCAGTCTGGGCAGCCTGGACCTCGGCCTCCAAATCGGAATATAGAGCAGAAACAACTACCCCCTCCGCCAAAATGGGACCCGGGTCCTCGGAGTTTCCTCCTCCCGGGAAACAGCGAGAGAGAGCATCAGCCTTCACATTTTTTATCCCAGGTCGGAATGTAACAACAAAATTGAATCTGGAGAAGAACAGAGACCATCTGGCCTGTCTCGGATTCATACGCCTGGCCGACTCCAAGTATGCCAGATTCTTATGGTCGGTAAAAACGGTGATAGGGTGCCTGGCCCCCTCCAACCAATGGCGCCATTCCTCGAAAGCCAACTTGATGGCCAACAACTCCCTATCTCCCACATCATAGTTTCTCTCTGCCGGGGAGAGTTTTTTAGAGAAAAAGGCACAGGGTCGCCATTTGGCAGGAGAAGGGCCCTGGGACAAAACCGCACCCACACCCACCTCGGAAGCATCCACCTCAACAATAAAAGGTAAGGAAACATCGGGATGCACCAAGACGGGAGCAGACGCAAAACTCTCTTTAATCTTAGAAAAGGCTGCAAGCGCCTCCTCCGACCAAGAGGAAAAATCCGCCCCCTTTTTTGTCATGTCAGTGAGGGGTTTGACAACAGAGGAATAATTCAAAATGAACTTTCTGTAATAGTTCGCAAAACCCAGAAAGCGCATCAATGCCTTCTGATTCTCAGGAAGCTCCCACTCAAGTACAGCACGGACCTTCTCCGGATCCATGCGAAAACCAGAAGCAGAGAGGAGAAAACCCAGAAATTGAATCTCCGATACCATAAAAAGCCATTTCTCCAGCTTGGCGTACAATTTATTTTCCCGCAGAATCTGCAGAACCTGAAAAAGATGATCCTGATGGGTCTGAACATCAGGGGAAAAAATCAAAATATCATCAAGATACACCAATACAAATTTCCCCATTAAATGGTAGAAAATACTATTAACAAAATGCTGAAAGACGGCCGGAGCATTCATCAGGCCGAAAGGCATAACGAGATTCTCGAAATGCCCGTTAGGGGTATTAAAGGCCGTTTTCCATTCATCCCCCTCTCTGACCCTGACCAGGTTGTACGCGCCTCTCAAATCCAATTTGGAAAACACCTTGGCCCCAACAATTTGGTTGAAGAGGTCCGGGATCAGAGGAAGGGGATAGGGATCGCGAATCGTGATACGGTTCAGCTCCCTAAAATCTAGGCAAGGTCTCAGAGAGCCATATTTTTTTAACAAAAAAAAAACCCGCAGCCACAGGTGACTTTGAGGGACGAATATGCCCCTTCTCGAGACTCTCGGAGATATAAGTTCGCATTGCGATTCTTTCCGGTTGTGAGAGATTGTAGAGGCGTGCTTTTGGCAGCTTGGCGCCGGGATTGAGGTTAATGGGACAGTCAAACTCCCGGTGAGGAGGTAGCTCCTGAACACCGCTCTCGGAAAACACGTCCGAGAAATCAGAGAGAAATGATGGCACAGTTTTAGTAGACACCTCTGCAAAAGTCGCTGTGAGACAATTCTCTCTACAAAAGTCACTCCACTCATTTATTTGCCTTCCTTGCCAATCAATAGTGGGGTTATGTCTAGTGAGCCAGGGTAACCCCAAAACTAGAGGAGAAGGCAATCCGTTAAGGACAAAACAAGATATATCCTCCACATGAGTGTCACCTACAGCTAGCCAGATATTGTGAACAATGCCCTTCAGAGATCTCTGTCAGAGTGGAGCAGAGTCAATAGCAAAAACAGGTATATCCTTTTCTAATGTGCAAACCTGAAAACCATGCATGGCTACAAATTGAGTGTCAATAAGATTGACGGCCGCTCCACTATCGACAAAAATCTCACAAGAAATGACTTTGCTCTCTAGCGCCACCCTGGCAGACAGGAGAAAACGGGAACTGCAGGTCAGAGGAAAAGCATCAATTCCTACATCAACTTTGCCCAAAGTAGCAGATGAAGCAGAATTTGATGATTTACCTTTTGAGGTTTTTCTCTTATTATCGCTCTTAGTACAGTTCAAGAATCTCCTAGACGGACAAACATTTGCCAAATGACCTATGCCCCCACAACAAAAACACACCATACTCTGAGGACTAAATCCTCTTTTATCAGGGGCAAGTCGACCTAGCTGCATGGGCTCCTCCTCAGAGGGGAGCGAGACAAGATGAGGCCCCTGCACACTGAATGAGTCCGCACCACTGCCCCTAGACTGACAATGGCTGGACAGAGAGGTCTCGTTTCTTTCTCTTAGACGCCTGTCAAGGCGTACCGCCAATGACATGGCAGACTCTAAGGACGTTGGTCTCTCATGGCAAGCAAACGCATCTTTCAATCTCTCTGAGAGACCATGACAGAACTGACTCCGGAGTGCAGCATCATTCCAACCCGAATCAGCTGCCCATCTCCGAAATTCAGAACAATAAAGCTCCGCAGACAGTTTGTTCTGGCATAAAACACGTAAGTTAGATTCGGCCAGAGCAACACGATCCGGGTCATCATAAATCTGCCCCAGGGCCACAAAAAATCTTTCCACGGATCGAAGGGAGGGATCCCCTGATGGCAGCGAAAAAGCCCAAGTCTGAGCATTACCCCTGAGCAGGGAGATGACAATCCTCACCCTCTGCTCCTGATTACCAGAGGAGTGGGGACACAAGCAAAAATGGAGTTTGCATGCCTCTCTGAAGCGAACAAAATTCTCACTGCCCCCGGAGAACGTTTCCGGAAGTGAGACCTTTGGCTCGCAACAGACTCCATGAGCCGGAGCAGAGCCCAATGCTTGAAGCTGAGTCATAGATTGACGGAGATCCGCTACTTCCAAAGAAAGACCCTGCATGCGGTCAACCAGGCCAGAAAGCGGATCCATGTCAAAAAAGGACGGTTTTGGTGGATTATAATGTCACGGCTGTATGTGAGCAACAATAGTATACACAGTAAAGAGCTACTGACCGGACCCAAACTAGGGAGGATAAAGGGTGACCCCTGTCCGACCCTCAAAGCTCTCCCTATGCTGCTAAAGCACATGCCCGGATCCAAATGGCGGAACGAGGCATGCCCACGTGCCTAAGACTGATGACCACTGTAACCCCTACAATAGTGGAAGGGGCACGGCCACCGGTGCCCTACTCAGTATATGGAGGGAACCGTGGCCACCTCAGATCCAGTCAGACAATAAACAGGAACACAACTATGTCTGTACACTTAGCTGAAGGTGTTGCAGCCGCAGAGAAGACGGATCCAAGGACAGCTGGCAATATCCGGAGTGCTTGCTGCAGCAGAACACAGGTCCAGTGAACTAATAGCTACAAGTGAAGATACTAAAGCAAGAGCTACAGTCGTGGCCAAAAGTTTTGAGAATGACACAAATATTAGTTTTCACAAAGTTTGCTGCTAAACTGCTTTTAGATCTTTGTTTCAGTTGTTTCTGTGATGTAGTGAAATATAATTACACACATTTCATACGTTTCAAAGGCTTTTATCGACAATTACATGACATTTATGCAAAGAGTCAGTATTTGCAGTGTTGCCCCTTCTTTTTCAGGACCTTTGCAATTCGACTGGGCATGCTCTCAATCAACTTCTGGGCCAATTCCTGACTGATAGAAACCCATTCTTTCATAATCACTTCTTGGAGTTTGTCAGAATTAGTGGGTTTTTGTTTGTCCACCCGCCTCTTGAGGATTGACCACAAGTTCTCAATAGGATTAAGATTTGGGAAGTTTCCAGGCCATGGACCCAAAATGTCAACGTTTTGGTCCCTGAGCCACTTAGTTATCACTTTTGCCTTATGGCACGGTGCTCCATCGTGCTGGAAAATGCATTGTTCTTCACCAAACTGTTGTTGGATTGTTGGAAGAAGTTGCTGTTGGAGGGTGTTTTGGTACCATTCTTTATTCATGGCTGTGTTTTGGGGCAAAATTGTGAGTGAGCCCACTCCCTTGGATGAGAAGCAACCCCACACATGAATTGTCTCAGGATGCTTTACTGTTGGCATGACACAGGACTGATGGTAGCGCTCACCTTTTCTTCTCCGGACAAGCCTTTTTCCAGATGCCCCAAACAATCGGAAAGAGGCTTCATCGGAGAATATGACTTTGCTCCAGTCCTCAGCAATCCATTCACCATACTTTCTGTAGAAGATCAATCTGTCCCTGATGTTTTTTTTGGAGAGAAGTGGCTTCTTTGCTGGCCTTCTTGACACCAGGCCATCTTCCAAAAGTCTTCGCCTCACTGTGCGTGCAGATGCGCTGACATCTGCCTGCTGCCATTCCGGAGCAAGCTCTGCACTGGTGGCACTCCGATCCCGCAGCTGAATCCTCTTTAGGAGATGATCCTGGCGCTTGCTGGACTTTCTTGGACGCCCTGAAGCCTTCTTAACAAGAATTGAACCTCTTTCCTTGAAGTTCTTGATGATCCTATAAATTGTTGATTGAGGTGCAATCTTAGTAGCCACAATATCCTTGCCTGTGAAGCCATTTTTATGCAACGCAATGATGGCTGCACGCGTTTCTTTGCAGGTCACCATGGTTAACAATGGAAGAACAATGATTTCAAGCATCACCCTCCTTTTTACATGTCAAGTCTGCCATTTTAACCCAATCAGCCTGACATAATGATCTCCAGCCTTGTGCTCGTCAACATTTTCACCTGAGTTAACAAGACGATTACTGAAATGATCTCAACAGGTCCTTTTATGACAGCAATGAAATGCAGTGGAAAGGTTTTTTTTGGGATTAAGTTAATTTTCATGGCAAAGAAGGACTATGCAATTCATCTGATCACTCTTCATAACATTCTGGAGTATATGTAAATTGCTAATATAAAAACTTAAGCAGCAACTTTTACAATTTCCAATATTTATGCAATTCTCAAAACTTTTGGCCACGACTGTACAACTGAAAAGAGAACTATAATCCACGCCCTACAATAGGAGGAGGGGTGATATAAAGAGAGGGAAATCAAACGCATGAGGAACAGCTGGGAGGAAGGAAACCAAAAGTAAACAGAGCAGTGAGAACTCCTCCCAGCTCTAGTAGTGACATCATCACAGGGGTGGAGAAACAGAGCTGTGAGAACGTCCCAAAGCTCTGGTAGTGACAATTACACGGGGTCGTCACAGGTGTTGAATTCCTCCGAGATCCATGCCTTATTCATTTTTTGAAATGTGAGGTAGTCCACACTGTCGTGAGCTAGGCAAGTGCGCTTATCGGTCACGATCTTCCCTGCTGCGCTGAACGTCCTTTCGGACAGGACACTCGACGAGGGGCAAGCCAAGAGTTACATGGCAAATTGTGCAAGCTCTGGCCACAGGTCAAGCCTGCACACCCAGTAGTCCAGGGGTTTCTCACTTCTCAGAGCATCCACATCGGCTGTTAACCTGATGTAGTCGGACACCTGTCGGTCCAGGCATTCCCTGAAGCTGGATCCAGAGGGCGGTTGTCGATGGGTTGGCTGCAAGAATGATCTCATATCCGAAGTGACCAACACATCTTCAAACCGCCCTCTTCTTGCAGGCGCATTAGGATTGGTACCGAAACCTGTTTTGCTGTGGGTGGAAATTCCTCTGCCAGCGCCCGCAACAGCAGAATGCAGCATCTCTCACAGCAAGGCCTGGAAATGCTGCATTTTGACAGCCCTCTGTGATGGTGGTAACATGTCCGCCATTTTGTGTTTGTACCGGGGGTCTAAGTACGTTGCCACCCAGTACTGGTCCTTGCCCTTTATGCTTTTTATACGGCGGTCCCTCTTCAAACACTGGAGCATGAAAGCCCCCATTTGCACTAAATTGGAAGCGGTGGAGCGCCCTTGATCCTGCTCATCGCCCAGGAGAATGTCGTCCTCGGTCTCCTCCCCCCAGCCACGGACACCAGGAATCCCCGAAAAGTTTAAAGTCCGCCTCAAAGCCTGCTCTTCTTGCTCCTCCTCATCCCAGCCACCATCCTCCTTTGACTCCTCTTCAGACTCCTGGTGACTTGTCTCAGATGGAGTAGCCCCCCCGGGAATTCATTCAGCATTGCAAATTCCTCATCTTCCAGCTTCTGCTCCTCGGCGGCTTGATCAATGACACGACGCAATGCATGCTCCAGAAAGGTTTAAGGTACGATGTCACTGATGGTGCCCTGGCTGCGACTGACCAGTTTGGTGATCTCATCAAATGGCCGCAGAAGTCTGCATGCGTCGTTCATGAGCAGCCACTGGCGCGGTGAAAAGAAACCAAACTCCCCAGAACCTGTCCTGCTGCAGAGTTCGTACAGGTAATCGTTAACGGCACGTTGCTGCTGGAGCAGCCTATCAAGCATATACAAGGTGGAGTTCCAGCGCATCGGTCTGTCACAAATCAGACATCTGACGGGCAGGTGGTGTCGCCGCTGAACGTCAGCAAGGCGAGTCATGGCCGTGTAAGATCTTCTAAAATAGCCAGAGATTTTCCTGGCCTGACGCAAGAAGTCCTGGACACCTGGGTATTTGGCAGCAAATTGCTGCACGACTAAGTTCAGGACGTGTGCCATGCACGGCACGTGTGTCATTTCAGCACACTCAGCAGATTGGCACTGTTGTCGCACACCACTTTACCAACTGTCAAATTGAGCAGAGTTAGCCACTGATCCGCCTGTGACCGCAGAGCTAAAAGCAGTGCAGGACCGGTGTGGCTCTTGGCTTCCAGACACAACAGCCGCAGCACAGTATGGCAACGTCTCACCTGGCACGTCGAATAGGTTCTGGGGAGCTTGGGGGGTGCAGCGGAAGAGGCGATAGCGGTGGAAAAGAAGGATTCAGCTGAGGAGAAGATGGTGGATGGAGTAGGGGGAGGAGAAGAAGAGGCAGGCCTGCATGCAATCCATGGCGGTAACACCAAATCCACACAGGTGCCACAGGTTACATGCTGATGGCCGTCAGATGGTTCACCCAGTGGGCAGTAAAAGTTATGTACCTTCCCTGCCCGTGTTTGCTAGACTACATGTCTGTGGTCAGATGTATCTTGGCACCAACGCTGTGTGCCAGAAATATATTCACTTGCTGCTGAACGTGGCCATATAGCTCTGGGATGCCCTTCTGGGAGAAATATTTCCTTCCTGGGACTTTCCATTGCGGTGTGCCAATGGCCACAAATTTTCTAAAGGCCTCCGAGTCCACCAGTTTATATGGCAGTAGTTGGGTTATCCGGCGTCATCAACTTTACGCTCGAACATTTGGGCCACAGAAGACCGCCTTGTGCCAGATGGACGGCATGGTGGAAGGTGGAGTGGAGGAAAAATGGGAGGAGAGAGGAGAAGAGGCAGGACGTGGAGCGCCGGGAGTGACGTGGAGCGGCAGGAGTGTGGCTTTGTGGGTTCCAACGGTGTTGCTCCCACTGGGCTCGGTGATGGGAAGCCAGGTGCCTTCTTAAGGCAGTTGTCCCTAGGTGAGTGTTGGGCTTACCACAACTTATGTGTTGACAGCACAGGCTGCAGATGGCAACACTATTATCAGCAGTTGACACGTTAAAAAAGCCCACACTACGGAGCCATGTGCCGGCGTCCTGGGAGCGCAAGATGTGACTGTGCATGGTGGATGGCTCGCTCCAGATACATTTGCAGTCTGCTTTTTGCCTCCGGTGCACTGCGAGTTCTGCCTGCTTCTTCTCCCTATCTGCTGCTCTGTCTCTCCCTCTGAACTCCCCTCCTCTTCCTCTCTTGTGGGCACCCACGTGACGTCCATCGACACGCCATCATCGTCACCTTCACCACCACTGACATTAGAGATCTCGGAGTAGGCAGCAACAGCGGGGCCCACCCTCCTTGGGCTGATTTGGGTAGTGTCCTCAGACCGCTGGGTGGCGGCCATTGCTACCTCCTCTTCCTCATCCGATGCCAAGAATTGCTGCGCATCGGTAAGGATTGGGAATGTATGGGAAAATAATTCCTCTGACTCGAGTGGAGGGGTTATGGTGATGGTGGTGTTTTTGGAGGTGCACACAGCAAAGAGTGAGGAGGGTGCAGATACAGAGAATGAGGAGAGTGTTCAAGTGGAATGCTGAGTGAGCCACTCAACCAACTCTGGTGCGTCCTTTGACATAATAGCACGCACCTTCTCCAACTTCCCACCTAGGCTCCGGCCTGGTGCACCTGCCCGACCCCTACCACCTCTGCCTGTCATTTTCAAAATGACCCTGTGCCACAGTCCCTAGAAAAGAGCAGTATTTGTGGAAGCAAGTATATCGCAGGCCTCAATCAGTATTTGGTGGAAGCTGGTATATCAAACCCCATAATCAGTATTTTGTGGAAGCAGGTGTATCGCAGGCCTCAATCAGTATTTTGTGGAAGCAGGTGTATCGCAGGCTTCAATCAGTATTTGTTGGAAGCCGGTATATCATACCCCTTAATCAGTACTTTGTGGAAGCAGGTGTATCACAGGCCTCCATCAATATTTGGTGGAAGCAGGTATATTAATCCCCTTAATCAGTATTTTGTGGAAGCAGATGTATCGCAGGCCTCAATCAATATTTGGTGGAAGCAGGTACAGTACAGACCAAAAGTTTCGACACACCTTCTCATTCAAAGAGTTTTCTTTATTTTCATGACAATGAAGGCATCAAAACTATGAATTAACACATGTGGAATTATATACATAACAAACAAGTGTGAAACAACTGAAAATATGTCATATTCTAGGTTCTTCAAAGTAGTCACCTTTTGCTTTGATTACTGCTTTGCACACTCTTGGCATTCTCTTGATGAGCTTCAAGAGGTAGTCCTCTGAAATGGTCTTCCAACAGTCTTAAAGGAGTTCCCATAGATGCTTAGCACTTGTTGGCCCTTTTGCCTTCACTCTGCGGTCCAGCTCACCCCAAACCATCTCGATTGGGTTCAGGTCCGGTGACTGTGGAGGCCAGGTCATCTGGCGCAGCACCCCATCGCTCTCCTTCATGGTCAAATAGCCCTTACTTTCAAAGTTTTCCCAATTTTTCGGCTGACTGACTGACCTTCATTTCTTAAAGTAATGATGGCCACTCGTTTTTCTTTACTTAGCTGCTTTTTTTTTGCCATAATACAAATTCTAACAGTCTATTCAGTAGGACTATCAGCTGTGTATCCACCTGACTTCTCCTCAACGCAACTGATGGTCCCAACCCCATTTATAAGGCAAGAAATCCCACTTATTAAACCTGACAGGGCACACCTGTGAAGTGAAAACCATTTCAGGGGACTACCTCTTGAAGCTCATCAAGAGAATGCCAAGAGTGTGCAAAGCAGTAATCAAAGCAAAAGGTGGCTACTTTGAAGAACCTAGAATATGACATATTTTCAGTTGTTTCACACTTGTCTGTTATGTATATAATTCCACATGTGTTAATTCATAGTTTTGATGCCTTCATAGTCATGAAAATAAAGAAAACTCTTTGAATAAGAAGGTGTGTCCAAACTTTTGGTCTGTACTGTATATCAATGCCCTAAGGGTTCTTTCACACTTGCATTGCTGGATTCCACCAGGCAGTTCCATTGCCGGATACGGCAATCTTTATGCAAATGGATACCATTTGTAAATGGATCCGGATCCGTCTCACAAATGCATTGCAATACCGGATCCGTGTCTCCGGTTGTCATCCGGAAAAAACAGATCTGGTATTTATCTTTTTCACTTTTTTAAAGGTCTGCGCAACACTTGGGGCATTAATGCATTTCAATGGAAAATAATGCCAGATCCGGCATTCCAGCAAATGTTCCGGAATTTTGGATGGAGAAAATACTGCAGCATGCTGCGGTATGTTCGCCGTCCAAAATCTGTACAGTGACTGAACTGAAGACATCCTGATGCATACTGAATGGATTTCTCTCCATTCAGAATGCATTAGGATAAAACTGATAATTTTTTTCCGGTATTGAGCCCCTAGGACGGAACTCAATACCGGAAAAGTTTAACGCAAGTGTGAAAGTACCCAAAACTACAGAATCTGCCTTCCAAAAACCATATGGTGTTCTTTCCTTCTGCACCCTGCCGTGTGGCCATACAGCAGTTTACGACCACATATGGGGTGTTTCTGTAAACTACAGCATCAGGGCAATAAATATTGAGTATTGTTTGGCTGTTAACCCTTGCTTTGTTAGCGGAAAAAAATGATTAAAATGGAAAATCTGCCAAAAAAGTGGTTCTTTTGGAACACCTAAAGGGTTAATAAAGTTTGTAAAATCAGTTTTGAATACCTTGAGGGGTGTAGTTTGTAAATGGGGTCACTTTTTTGGAGTTTCTACTCTATGGGTGCATCAGGGAGACTTCAAATGAGACATGGCGTTAAAAAACCAGTCCATGAAAATCTGCCTTCCAAAAACCATATGGCGTACCTTTTCTTCTGCGCCCTGCCGTGTGGCCATACAGCAGTTTATGACCACATATGGGGTGTTTCTGTAAACTACAGATTCAGGGCAATAAATATTGAGGTCAGTTTGGCTGTTAATCCTTGCTTTGTTAGCGGAAAAAAATGATTGAAATGGAAAATCTGCCAAAAAAAGTGAAATTCTGAAATGTCATATCTATTTTCAATGAATTCTTGTGGAACACCTAAAAGGTTAACAATGTTTGTAAAATCAGTTTTGAATACCTTGAGGGGTGTAGTTTTTAAAATGGGGTCATTGTTGGGTGGTTCCCATTATGTAAGCCTCACAAAGTGACTTCAGACCTGAACTGGTCCTTAAAAAGTGGGTTTTGGAAATTTTCTAAGCCTTCTAACGTCCCCAAAAAATAAAATGGCATTCACAAAATGATCCAAACATGAAGTAGACATATGGGAAATGTAAAGTAATAACTATTATATGAGGTATCACTATCTGTTTTACAAGCAGAGAAATTGAAATGTGGAAAGTTGCGAATTTTTTATTTTTTTGGGTAAATTTAGTATTTTTTTTATAAATAAAAATTTAATATTAGGATTTAAATTTACCACTGTCATGGTGTACAATATGTGACTAGAAAACAATCTCAGAAAGGCCTGGATAAGGCTACTTTCACACTTGCGTTCGGTGCGGATCCGTCTGGTATCTGCACAGACGGATCCGCACCTATAATGCAAACGCTTGAATCCGTTCAGAATGGATCCGTCTGCATAACAGCTTTTTTAGATCTGAGTTTTCACATTGTGAAAACTCAGATCCGACAGTATATTCTAACACAGAGGAGTTCCCATGGTGATGGGGACACTTCAAGTTAGAATATACTAAGAACTGTGTACATAACTGCCCCTTGCTGCCTGGCAGCACCCGATCTCTTACAGGGGGCTGTGATCCGCACAATTAACCCCTCAGGTGCCGCACCTGAGGGGTTAATTGTGCGTATCATAGCCCCCTGTAAGAGATCAGGTGCTGCCAGGCAGCAGGGGCCAGACCACCCTCCCTCCCTCCCCAGTTTTAAATTTATTGGTGGCCAGTGCGGCCCCCCTCCCTCCCCAGTATTAAATTCATTGGTGGCCAGTGCGGCCCCCCTTCCTCCCTCCCCAGTATTAAATTCATTGGTGGCCAGTGCGGCCCCCCTCCCTCCCCAGTATTAAATTCATTGGTGGCCAGTGCGGCCCCCCCTCCCCAGTATTAAATTAATTGGTGGCCAGTGCAGCCTCCCCTCTCCCCACCCCCCTAATTAAAATCACCCCCCCCCCATCATTGGTGGCAGCGGAGAGTTCCAATCGGAGTCCCAGTTTAATCGCTGGGGCTCCGATCGGTTACCATGGCAGCCAGGAAGCAGTAGCGTCCTGGCTGCCATGGTAACCGATCGGAGCCCCAGCGATTAAACTGGGACTCCGATTGGAACTCTCCGCTGCCGCACCTGAGGGGGGGATGATTTTAATTAGGGGAGGGGGGAGGCCGCACTGGCCACCAATGAATTTAATACTGGGGAGGGGGGGCCGCACTGGCCACCAATGAATTTAATACTGGGGAGGGAAGGGGGCCGCACTGGCCACCAATGAATTTAATACTGGGGAGGGAGGGGGGCCGCACTGGCCACCAATGAATTTAATACTGGGGAGGGAGGGGGGCCGCACTGGCCACCAATGAATTTAAGACTGGGGATGGAGGAGGGTCTGGCCCCTGCTGCCTGGCAGCACCTGATCTCTTACAGGGGGCTATGATATGCACAATTAACCCCTCAGGTGCGGCACCTGAGGGGATAATTGTGCGGATCACAGCCCCCTGTAAGAGATTGGGTGCTGCCATGCAGCAGGGGGCAGTTATGTACACAGTTCTTAGTATATTCTAACTTGAAGCGTCCCCATCACTATGGGAACGCCTCTGTGTTAGAATATACTGTCGGATCTGAGTTTTCACGATCTAACTCAAATCCGATGGTATATTCTAACATAGAGGCGTTCCCATGGTGATGGGGACGCTTCAAGTAAAAATATACCATCGGATTGGAGAAACCTCCGATCCGATGGTATTGACAAAGCGGCTTTTAATTAAAGCCTTTAAGATACACTCTGGTGCTCCGAATCAAAGTACCCCCCAGGGGTTACTATCCATGCGTGGCTGAGAGACTAGACGCTGACACATAGATGGTCAATGCAATCTCTACTTTATTACAGAAAGTAAGCGGTATATACATCTTCAGAAAAGGGCAGTACTTTCTGAGGCCCAGGCATTATTTCATTGGCTCAAAAGGAAGAAGAGATAAGAGAAGAGGAGATAACACTCTAGCATCTGCGCACTGTGCACTACTTTGGAATGTGAACTAATGTAATGTTGTAATGGCGTCTAACCTAACAATAATACTGCACACATCATATATGACACTTCAAAGAGGCGTTCTTTTATAGGCAGTGAGTATTATGTGTATATCATATTCATCCAGTCAAGGGATTGGATTTGGCATCCTTTCACACTGCCCACAGCACAGTTCTCTGCCCCCCCCCCCTTCTTCTCCTCATAGCATTGCATAGACAGAGCTCGACTAACAGCAGAAAGGGGAGGGGGTAGGCTCCTGAGATAAGAAGTTTGTAACAACTTAAGATTAACCAGTTACAGTCCTAGAGATACAAAAAATATAGAATAAAATTCACACATCTCTAACAGTCCCCCCTTGAATTTTAATTCTCTTCCTAAACCTAAACATCTGTCCCAATGCTCCACCTCCTCTTCACCAGCTTCCACGACAAGACATTCCTAGTGAACAGCCTCCCATGACACTGGATTTGAGCACGGGGAAGTCAGATGATCTTTCCCTAATTTGCGTTGACATCATATGGGGGAGACTGGAGGTCATCAGTGCTTCTGATTTGTCTGGATCGAAGTTTTCATACAATTTTCCATATTCTTTTGAGTCATGATCAACAGTCACACAAGGGAAAACCAGTCTCAACACTTCCTTGAAATCAATCCAATTATGCTTTTCTTTGAGCTTCACTGTGCTTGTGGTCAACAACACTCGGAATGGACCATCAAACCAGGGTTTTAGGACTTTACTTTATCAAAACCTGGAAATGAAGCAAAAACTCGAAAATATACTTTAGTCAAATGCTTGTATGAAACTGATCACATAATCTGTCAGACAACCATGTTGCATCTGGAGCTGCTGTGGGAAATAAAATCCTATCCTACGGGATGACCCAAAAAAGACCTTATAGAGACAAAGGCCTGTCTCAGGGTTAGGCGCATACCTTACTAAAAGAGGGCTACCAGCAGGCATTCTATTAAGGCTTTTTGAATCTTTAACTTTAGTGTCCCGTTCAGTTCCTTTTTCCTACTCTACTGCTGCTTTGTGGATGGTACGAAGCATGTAAGGCCTGTCCTTACACCCAAAACCTTCATCATCTCCTGCATCACTTCACCTGTGAAGTGAACACCTGTGTCACTTTCAATGATCTAAGGTACCCCATACCTGCACACAACTTCGGCCATAAACTTCTTTGGGTACGGTTTTGGCCATCCTGAAAACAAGTCATCACATAGTTGAAGGTAGTCTGGAAACGTTGAAACAGATACAAAAAACAAGACGTGTTTCTTGGGTACCATAACCACCTTGCCCACGTTGTTCTGGGCACAAATGATTTATCCTTGAGTATGTCTGACTGTTACAGTGCTGAACCCTGGGGCGTACCATATGCTACGTACTAAATCACACATAGCAGTTTTTGTCTGGTGCATCACTCCATGGGTTGCCTGTGCCATCGTGGAGTAGAGGGACCTGGGAAGGCAAAGTTTCCATTAGAACTGTTTTAGGCCCTTCTTATTTGTAGTACCCCCTTTTCTATCCACCAGTCCCTTTCCTCCTTCCCTATCTGGTTCTGTAAGGTCTTAAGAACTTTCAGGAAACAGGAGGAGTTATTTCAGGGACCTGAACTGTGGCCACTTAAGACAGGGGTCTGCTTAGGTAATTTGGCAGCCATTTTTGCTGCCTGATCTGCTGTGGCTTTCCCCTTTGCCTCCTCTGCATCTATTTACAGTGGCCTTTCGTTGCAATCATCACCCCTCATGTTAGTGACAAGAGGGCTTCCATCAGAGACCTCACTGCTTCCCCATTTTCGATGGGTTTACCTGAAGCGATCAAGGAGTCTCTGGCATTCCATATGGGCCCATAGTCATGGGCTATCCCAAAAGCACACCTGAAATCAGTGTAAATGTTGGCTGTTTTTCCATCTGCATCTCTGCAAGCCATCTTAAGAGTCTTTTAGCTCCACTTCTTGAGCAGACATGTGTGGTAGTTCACGTTTAATCACCACTGCCCAACCTGTGTAGTACCTGCCATCCTGGCCATACCTCAATCGATCCACAAAGAGCACATGATCTAGATTACCTAATGGCTGATTTACCAAATCCCACTACCTCTTGTGACATCATCTGCAAACAGTCAGGAGCCTCTTCCTTTGAATCTGGAAGAAATCTGGAAGAAAAGTTTAAAGTGCGGTGCCCTAACTCTTCCCTCCCCCTTGATCCAGAGGCAACAGGGTGGCTGGGTCCAAAGTATTACACCTTTGGAGAGCAATATTGTCAGGCAACAAAATGGAACACTGCATTCTCAAATAAAGGGCAACAAAACAATCATTTGGATTGTACGTTCATGAGGATAGATGTAATATCACCATCACTTTGTGGTTCAGAACTATCTCAGAGCTTTCATCAAGCATAGATAGTACAACTACTACAGCTCTGATGCAGAAAGGGGCACCTCTGGCCACGGGATCAAGTCTGGCTGAATAATATGCTATGGGGCGTTATTGCTGGCCATGCAGTTGGGTGAGGACAGCTGAGTCATGGCCACTCACTTCATAACAATACAATCTAAATGTAATAATCTGATAGGCCCAGTGTGGGGGAACACTAAATTGCCAGCTCTAGGCATAAAAAGCATCTACCACCTCATCTGTGAGGCGGTGGGAACTAAAGGACAAATCAATCACAGTGGAGTGAGTAGAGGTAATGGGAACCTAAGCCAACAAGGTGTGTGTATTGGGCACGATGTGGGTGTTAAAAACTGTAGCTTCATTAACGGCATGTAGGTCATGTACCATCCAATGGTGAGTGGGTTTGCTTTTCTCAGCTTCTGGGAGTACTGATACAAACATGGACCAGGGAATTTTATCACTAATGGCCAACAAACAAAGTTCCTGGTCATTGAGGGCACCTGTAAGCTTCACAGTGCCGTCCTCCTGATATGAGATACTAGCAGGAACTTTTGCAAGCAAACTGCACCCAGGAGGCAACAAGGGGCGTTACCACTGACCAGCAAACGGGCAAGCGCATCTTGGTTAGGGGCAAATCTAATATGGATGGTTTCTGTTGAAAGGGGAGTGTACTACTTTCCCATCCACTTCTACCCAAAGACTGGTGTCCTTGGAGAGTAAATCAGGGGACGTCATGTTTGCTGTGCACAACTGTCTTGGCTGCTCCAGTATCAATCAAAAATGGGACTACTTCTTTATCACCCAGAGTGAGGGATATCATTGGGCCAGACTGAATCTGTTAAAAATGTTTAAAAGTAGAGCCGATAATGGATTTCCTGTTTCCTAATCTTAATCTAACTCCCCCCCCCCCCTCCCTGTCTTTGTGTTCTCCTTATGACAAAAAACATGGGTGTCTGTGGGGACGGACAGTGATCCGGGCATGGTCAACATAGAATACAATCCTCTCGTGTGGTGTGGACGAGGAGTACCACACACAGCACAACACTCTCTCTTCTGGGATCTGGGTCCCACAGACTCTGCAGGCCCATCTCCCAGGACCATTATAGGGTGGCAGACTTACTTTTTCCTCACTTCAATGAGGCGTTTGACATCAGGGCTGAAGCAATGCCAAAGAAACACTACCTATGGTTGGCACCACTGAACCACAAATGCTGCTTGATGTTACTCTGCATTTTGGCTAACAGAAGTATCCACCTTTTCCTATCGCAGAATTAATAGACTGGAAAACAGGACTTCTCATCTTCCATGGGAGTGTCTTATAACTAGGGGATGGGCACAAGGGCTGTCGTTGTCTGTAACGTCCACCCCTATCCTCCTTCTGTCCGTCAGTAGTGTCCCAGCTGTCCATGAGAACAGAGCTCTGATGTTTAGCACAACACTTAACATGTAACACGTAACTTCAAACATTTAAACAAACAGATCTGACAATACAGACATGAACACACAAAGGGCCCATAAGAAACTTTTCATTGACTTCAATTTAAAAAAAATTTACAGCTCAATCAACACTGTTGGCACCAATAAAAACCAAAAATCTTCCAAGAAAAATAAAATAAAATTCTCAATGCGCATATTATTTAAAAACAAATATCGTACTCCATACGCATTCACATTTTCATGTACTCATTTTCACAAACAGCTCATAACCACGCCCTTATACATAAAATATGAATTGCATACACAGCTCTACTAAAAACATCCATCAGTCTTCACACATATTCGCCTCAACTACAAGTCAAAGCCACAACCATTCACATTCCACTGAATTATTTGTCTTCCAACCCAGCCACATAGTTTTCTTTGTTTCATCCCAAAACTTGCAGCACAGACAAACACAGCTTTCCTGGAAACAGATAGAAACCACACCCAGAATTGCTGATGGTCTATGTCGCTGTTGTGCTGTGTTTTCCAATGTCTTCTGGTCTTCACTCTGTGATTAATCAAATCTTAGAACAAGACCATATACATGTTATAATCATTCAGTCATTTTGTTAAACCCAAATCATCTTATATGCCATGTGGTCTTAGTTAGTGTTGCACATATATAATAATTTTGTTAAAAGCTGGATTCCCACATTACACTGCTTGGGAAAGAAGAAAGAAAATTATTAAGCAATTCTTCGTCTTGTATAATGTTATTACACATATAACATAACTTATTCTGCATGATTCCCTCCCCCCTTTTTTCTTCGCCTGCTTCTCTTATCTTAGGAATGTTCTCTGTTAAGGCAGGGGAAAGTGAATCAGTCCATCACAGAACGTTCAACTGTCTTAAATATTCGTCAAACTTTTGCAAATACTCCACCAGACAATACTGTGTTTTCTCACACTAGGTACAGTACTTATCCATTAACAGACAGGATTCTCCCTCCCCTCTGGTTGGCTCAAATCTGACTATCACGTCTGACTAGTCAGCTGGGACTCCCCGCACGTCAGGTCAGGTGGAGAATATCTCCGCAGTCTTCCCCCTTGTGGGGTCAGGCGGCTCCACGCGTCTTCCTGAGGTCAGGTCAGCCGGAGTTTACTTTGTCCCACACCTCGGCGCTACAGCGCCCCGTTCCAAACCAGGAGGTTACTGTCCCCTCCCTTTGTCTGTGGTCTTACTGTCCATGCTCAATTCACTCCTCGGACCATACTGACACACATAAACACATATACACACCAGAGTGATCTATCAATTCAGATTATGGTTCTATGGACCCCAGGCTTTCAGCATATTAGCCGACTACTATACTTACATGGGTACCACCTCACAGCAGACTAAGCCAACATGAAGTGACAAACTAAATGGCAGAAAGGCGGGTAAGAGTTTTCTTACCGTTCTATTAAAGCCGGCCATCTCCTCTCTGCCGTTCGTCAAGTCCTGGTGCCTTGTGTGTCGGCTGTTGATGCTTCCTTCGCCTTGGGGGCCCCACATTGGGTGCCAATTGACAAAGCGGCTTTTAATTAAAGCCTTCAAGATACACTCTGGTGCTCCGAATCAAAGTACCCCCAGGGGTTAATATCCACGCGTGGCTGAGAGACTAGACGCTGACACATAGATGGTCAATGCAATCTCTACTTTATTACAGAAAGTAAGCGGCATATACATCTTCAGAAAAGGGCAGTACTTTCTGAGGCCCAGGCATTATTTCATTGGCTCAAAAGGAAGAAGAGATAAGAGAAGAGGAGATAACACTCTAGCATCTGCGCACTACTTTGGAATGTGAACTAATGTAAACATCTGGTTATCGTCGCCATGTTGTAATGGCGTCTATCCTAACAATAATACTGCACACGTCATATATGACACTTCAAAGAGGCGTTCTTCTATAGGCAGTGAGTAATATGTGTATATCATATTCATCCAGCCAAGGGATTGGATTTGGCATCCTTTCACACTGCCCACAGCACAGTTCTCTGCCCCCCCCCCCTTCTTCTCCTCATAGCATTGCATAGACAGAGCTCGACTAACAGCAGAAAGGGGAGGGGGGAGGCTCCTGAGATAAGTTTGTAACAACTTAAAGGGACACTGACAGGGCCAAAAAGCATATTTAGGTATATATATGACATTACAGGTCTTATAAAGTGTATTAGAATCATCTAACTATCCCCCCTGTCCACCTTATAAATACAGTAAAATGAAGTTTTATAACCTGCTTGAATCGTGTTTAATCTGCCCAAGGGGCGGCGTTTCATCTCAACTTGCGCCCAGCCAGTCTCGCTACAATAGTAGCCGCCCAGCGAAGTGAATATTGATGAGCTGGGCGGTGCTTCAAACCACAGTTGTGGCGAGGCTGGATGGGCGCAAGTTGAGATGAAACGCCGCCCCTTGGACAGATTGAACACGATTCAAGCAGGTTATAAAACTTCATTTTACTGTATTTATAAGGTGGACAGGGGGGATACTTAGATGATTCTAATACACTTTATAAGACCTGTAATGTCATATATATACCTAAATATGCTTTTTGGCCCTGTCAGTGTCCCTTTAAGATTAACCAGTTACAGTCCTAGAGATACAAAAAATATAGAATAAAATTCACACATCTCTAACAGTATACAGTTGCAATAAAAAGTATGTGAACCCTTTGGAATAATATGGATTTCTGCACAAATTGGTCATAAAATGTGATCTGATCTTCATCTAAGTCACCACAATAGACAATCACCGTCTGCTTAAACTAATAACACACAAATAATTAATTGTTACCATGTTTTTATTGAACACAAAAATGTAAACATTCACAGTGCAGGTGGAAAAAGTATGTGAACCCCTTCTCCAAGAGCTAATTGGAGTGAGGTGTCAGCCAACTGGAGTCCAATCAATGAGATGAGATTGGAGGTGTTGGTTACAGCTGCCCTGCCCTATTAAAAACACACACCAGTTCTGAGTTTTCTTTTCACAAGAAGCATTGCCTGATGTGAATGATGCCTCACACAAAAGAGCTCTCAGAAGACGTACGACTAAGAATTGTTAACTTGCCTAAAGCTGGAAAGGGTTATAAAAGTATCTCCAAAAGCCTTGCTGTTCATCAGTCCATGGTAAAAAAAATTGTCTATAAATGGAGAAATTTCAGCACTGCTGATACTCTCCCTAGTAGTGGCTGTCCTGTAAAGATGACTGCAAGAGCACAGCGCAGACTGCTCAATGAGGTGAAGAAGAATCCTAGAGTGTCAGCTAAAAACTAAAGTCTCTGGCATATGCTAACATCCCTGTTAGCGAATGTACGATACGTAAAACACTAAACAAGAATGGATTTCATGGGAGGATACCACAGAGGAAGCCACTGCTGTCCAAAAAAAAACATTGCTGCACGTGTACAGTTTGCACAAGAGCACCTGGATGTTCCACAGCAGTACTGGCAAAATATTCTGTGGACAGATGAAACCAAAGTTGAGTTGTTTGGAAGAAACACATAACACTATGTGTGGAGAAAAAGAGGCACAGCACACCAACATCAAAACCTCATCCAAACTGTGAAGTATGGTGGTGGAGACATCATGGTTTGGGGCTGCTTTGCTGCGTCAGGACCTGGATGAATTGCTATTATTAAAGGAAAAATGAATTTCCAAGTTTATCAAGACATTTTGCAGGAGAATTTAAGGCCATCTGTCCACCAGCTGAAGCTCAACAGAAGATGGGTGTTGCAACAGGACAACGACCTAAAGCATAGAAGTAAATCAACAACAGAATGGCTTAAACAGAAGAAAATACGCCTTCTGGAGTGGCCCAGTCAGAGTCCTGACCTCAACCCGATTGAGATGCTGTGGCATGACCTCAAGAAAGCGATTCACACCAGACATCCCAAGAATATTGCTGAGGCTACTTTCACACCTGCGTTTAGGTCGGATCCGTCTGGTATGTGCCCAGACGGATCCGCACCTATAATGCAAACGCTTAGATCCGTTCAGAACGGATCCGTTTGCATTACCATGAACAAAAAAAAAAAAAAAAAATTATTATTATTATTTTTTTTTTTGTTCATGATAATGCAAACGGATCCGTTTTGACTTTACATTGAAAATCAATGGGAGACGGATCCGTTTGAAAACTGAGCCATACTGTGTCAACTTCAAACGGATCCGTCCCCATTGACTTACATTGTAAGTCTGGACGGATCCGTTTGCCTCCGCACGGCCAGGCGGACACCTGAACGCTGCAAGCTGCGTTCAGGTGTCCGCTTGCTGAGCGGAGCGGAGGCTGAACGCTGCCAGACTGATGCATTCTGAGCAGATCCGCATCCACTCAGAATGCATTGGGGCAGTACGGATGCGTTCGGGGCCGCTTGTGAGCCCCTTCAAACGGAACTCACAAGCGGAGCCCCGAACGCTAGTGTGAAAGTAGCCTGAACTGAAACAGTTCTGTAAAGAGAAATGGACAAGAATTTCTCCTGACCGTTGTGCACGTCTGATCTGCAACTACAGGAAACGTTTGGTTGAAGTTATTGCTGCCAAAGGAGGTTCAACCAGTTATTAAATCCACGGGTTCACATACTTTTTCCACCTGCACTGTGAATGTTTACATGGTGTGTTCAATAAAAACATGGTAACATTTAATTCTTTGTGTGTTATTAGTTTAAGCAGACTGTGATTGTCTATTGTTGTGACTTAGATGAAGATCAGATCACATTTTATGACCAATTTGTGCAGAAATCCATATCATTCCAAAGGGTTCACATACTTTTTCTTGCAACTGTATTAATAGGGACTCCTGACTTTACATTGAAAGTCAATAAGGGACGGATCCCTTTGCAATTGCACCATATTGTGTCAACGTCAAACAGATCCGTCCCCATTGACTTGCATTGTAAGTCAGGACGGATCCGTTTGGCTCCGCACGGCCAGGCGGACACCAAAACGCTGCAAGCAGCGTTTTGGTGTCCGCCTCCGGAGCGGAATGGAGGCGGAACGGAGCCAAACTGATGCATTCTGAACGGATCCTTATCCATTCAGAATGCATTGGGGATGAACGGATCAGTTCGGGGTCGCTTGTGAGAGCCCTCAAACGGATCTCACAAGCGGAACCCCAAACGCAAGTGTGAAAGTAGCCTAAGTAAAAGCGTTTTAAAGTTGTTAGCACATAAAGTGATACATGTCAGATTTGCAAAAAACCTTAAAGGGGTTGTCCGGGTTCAGAGCTGAACCCAGACATATGCCCATTTTCAACAATGTAGAAGAAGTAACGGAAAAAGTATGCGGCACTCACCGAAGTATCCAAAACGTTGCTCTTTATTAATCCTTCATTCAAGGCAAGTGAGTGCCCATTTTCACCCAGCCAGCCCCCGTGACTTGAGCTTTGGAGCAGTTCATGCTCCGATGCTCTCCTTTGCCCTGCGCTAAATCGCGCAGGGCAAAGGCATTTTCAGGAGTTCCAGTAACATACCGGGCTCTCCATAGGGCTGCCAGGCGGAGGCTTCCGCCCAGCAGTGAGCCCTGTGACGCCTGTAAAACGGCTAGGTCAGCGCTAAAGCCCGCCCATCAGAGCCAGTGACGTCACGGAACACACTGATGGGCGGAAGTGTGTAATTTTAAATAAAAGATCGCTTGCCCTGTGCGATCCAGCACATCGGAGCATTTCATGGGGGGGCAGCCTGGGTGAAATTATCGTATGTCCGGGTTCAGCTCTGAACCCGGACAACCCCTTTAAGGTGAAAAATGGCCCGGTCCTTACGTGGTTAATGGAGACAGTCATATGAATAGCACCTTACGCTGAGGAATGTTAGGCTAGGTCTACACGACGACATTTGTCGCAAGACATTTTGTCGCACCAATGTTGCGTGACAATTTTTATAATGATAGTTATGGTGTCACACTGCGACAGTCACAATAAATCAATTTGAGAAGGATTTTTCTGCCACTGTCGCGTCGCAGTATATCGCATTGCGACACCATAGACTATCATTATAAAAATTGTCGCACGACAAATGTAGCAGTGTAGTTGTGCCCGATGTGTCCTGTAGACCTAGCCTTATTCTACAGCAGAACACTGTGCTATATATTATGTGCACCCTTAGTGGCCCCTAATTGAGTAAGGGGCCCCCTTTAAATGCTGTGGTATCACATTATGTGAGCTGTATATGTGGGCTGCATAAAGTAAAAAAAGAATTGCAAGCTCCTGGGACACCATCCTCAGGTCTTGCCTGTTGCTATGGGAGCCTGCTAGGAGTTGTAGTCTCACAAAAGCAGTTGAGCCACAGGTTGCAGCCCTCTGAGAAAGAGTGAGAAAAACTCCTGTAATATGTGGAGAGAAATAGTTAGGAACAGGTGCTAAAATGACATGCCATGTAAGTAATACACTGTGCAGAGCCCGGTACCGCGCCGTGTGAACTGTCTGCAGACATCTAGACCTGGGACGGAGAACGTCTCCGTTGCACCCCTCACGTAAGATCGAGCTGCGCATGCGCAGAGCGCAGGTCTACACACAGTAGCGGCTCCAGACGGACCTGCAGCTGAGGAGCGGAGGCAGTTCTCACAGCGCAGCATGAAGAAGGGTAAGTGACTGTCCAGTACTGTAGTCTAGTACTATGTGTGCATCCAATACACCGGGCTGCGAGGTCTAATGCACTCAGTTCTCTTCTGCACATGGACATGACTCATGTATGTAGCAGTTACATCCCATGGGGGTGACTTCTGAATTGTTATAAAGTCATTTACATGTATAAAGTGTCCACCTGAAATTGTGCATGGCTGTTTATTTCTTGCTTCCAGGAGTTCCACTTTAAAAAGAAAGGGTTAAACCCAAATTGCATTAGATGCACCGAAACTACCTATATCTGTGCACGATTTGTACTGTGATCTGATACTATACCATGAGATATACTCAGGGTGCTGTATTATGGGGGTACTCTCCCCTTGAAGCAGGGAGTATATACTATATACTGTGTGGTATGGCGTACCTGCAGCCCCATACCACATAGTATATACTCCCTGTGCCCTCACCTGCAGCAATGCTTCAAGGGGCACACCTCATGGCGGTGCGGGGTGGACCTGTGTTTTCCTCAGGCTTTATATGTGGGTTAAACATTGGCACATGCACAGCTGAGTTTTAGGCAGTGATACAGGAAGATGATGAGAGTTTTTTCTTCGGTGGGCTGCACGGATCCGGGGGAAGCTTTAGATTTTGGTTTTGGTGCAGCCTCTTTTTTTTAAAGAGAAAGTGAAACCTGTGCAGTATCACAGCCTGGTCTGGGCGCAATTCCAGGGAATAGTTTGGGGAGTTTCCGTGGGCACGGAGCGCTGATTTCCCAGAAACGTCTTGACTTAAGGTGATCATTGTCTTAAACGTGCAGGGTGTGACATTAATGCGGAGGAGTCACTGGATCATTCCTACTTAGAGGTGACATATAGGAGGTTTAAAGAACCCCTTAAAAAATATTATATTAAAGCACATTTTTGAAGAAACTGGTGAGGATTTGCATTTTCCGTGATGTAAGTCTCATTCACTGCGCGGCGGACATATACACAGGTATAAGAGGTGCCGCCGTGCACACATGCTCCTTCACAGGCTCCAGATTTCCAGCTAATGGTGTCAGCCAACTTTGTCATTTCTATCCATGGAAGTCAGTGGAAATGATCTACAACTACAGTTGTAAGAAAAAGTATGTGAACCCTTTGGAATGATATGGATTTCTGCACAAATTGGTCATAAAATGTGATCTGATCTTCATCTAAGTCACAACAATAGACAATCACAGTCTGCTTAAACTAATAACACACAAATAATTAAAAGTTACCATGTTTTTATTGAACACACCATGTAAACTTCCACAGTGCAGGTGGAAAAAGTATGTGAACCCTTGGATTTAATAACTTGTTGAACCTCCTTTGGCAGCAATAACTTCCACCAAACGTTTCCTGTAGTTGCAGATCAGACGTGCTCAACGGTCAGGAGTAATTATTGACCATTTTTTCTTTACAGAACTGTTTCAGTTCAGCAATATTCTTGGGATGTCTGGTGTGAATCGCTTTCTTGAGGTCATGTCACAGCATCTCAATCTGGTTGAGGTCAGGACTCTGACTGGGCCACTCCAGGAGGCGTATTTTCTTCTGTTTAAGCCATTCTGTTGTTGATTTACTTCTATGCTTTGGGTCGTTGTCCTGTTGCAACACCCATCTTCTGTTGAGCTTCAGCTGGTGGACAGATGGCCTTAAGTTCTCCTGCAAAATGTCTTGATAAACTTGAGAATTCATTTTTTCTTCGATGATAGCAATCCGTCCAGGCCCTGACGCAGCAAAGCAGCCCCAAACCATGATGCCCCCACCACCATACTTCACAGTTGGGATGAGGTTTTGATGTTGGTGTGCTGTGCCTCTTTTTCTCCACACATAGTGTTGTGTGTTTCTTCCAAACAACTCAACTTTGGTTTCATCTGTCCACAGATATTTTGCCAGTACTGCTGTGGAACATCCAGGTGCTCTTGTGCAAACTGTAGACGTGCAGCAATGTTTTTTTTGGACAGCAGTGGCTTCCTCTGTGGTAAAATCTCATGAAATCCATTCTTGTTTAGTTTTTTACGTATCGTAGATTTGCTAACAGGGATGTTAGCATATGCCAGAGACTTTTGTAAGTCTTTAGCTGACACTCTAGGATTCTTCTTCACCTCATTGAGCAGTCTGCGCTGTGCTCTTGCAGTCATCTTTACAGGACGGCCACTCCTAGGGAGAGTAGCAGCCGTGCTGAACTTTCTCCATTTATAGACAATTTGTCTAACCGTGGACTGATAAACAGCAAGGCTTTGGAGATACTTTTATAACCCTTTCCAGCTTTATGCAAGTCAGCAATTCTTAATCGTAGGTCTTCTGAGAGCTCTTTTGTGCGAGGCATCATTCACATCAGGCAGTGCTTCTTGTGAAAAGCAAACCCAGAACTGGTGTGTGTTTTGTTATAGCGCTGGGCAGCTGTAACCAACACCTTCAATCTCATCTCATTGATTGGACTCCAGTTGGCAGACACCTCACTCCAATTAGCTCTTGGAGATGTCATTAGTCTAGGGGTTCACATACTTTTTCCACATCCACTGTGAATGTTTACATGGTGTGTTCAATAAAAACATGGTAACATTTAATTCTTTGTGTGTTATTAGTTTAAGCAGACTGTGATTGTCTATTGTTGTGACTTAGATGAAGATCAGATCACATTTTATGACCAATTTGTGCAGAAATCCATATAATTCCAAAGGGTTCACATACTTTTTCTTGCAACTGTATTTTAAGGGGTTGTGTCACTTCAGCAAATGACATTTGTCATGTGGAGAAAGTTAATACAAGGCACTTACTAATGTATTGTGATTGTCCATATTGCTTCCTTTGCTGGTTTGATTAATTTTTCCATCACGTTACACACTGCTCGTTTCCAAGGAACCGAACCCGAGTTTGGGAAATGTTTTTTAAAGTACAAATGAATTTATGAAGTTATCACCCGAAGTCTCGCGAGACTTTGCAAAGCAATAACTTCGGCTCATCTGAGCCAATACATTCTAATACTGTACGGAGATCCTGCTCCGTACAGTATTAGAACGAAGTTTTATGCGAATAGACTTTGGATGTTTCATCCGAAGTCGATTCGCTCATCCCTATTCGTAACCATGGAAACGGGCAGTGTGTAATGTGATGGAAAAATGAATCGAGCCAGCAAAGGAAGCAATATGGACAATCACAATACATTAGTAAGTGTCTTGTATTAACTTTCTCTACATGATAAACAATGTGCGGTAGAATAAAAAATAAGGCTGCCATGCTACAGAGCTAATTTATGAACATGGGGTCCAAAAATACTGGCCAGAGGCAATGGATGTCACTCTTATGGAGGCCCTGTGGATGTCACTGTTATGTGAGCGCTATGGATGTCACTGTTATGTGAGCGCTATGGATGTCACTGTTATGTGAGCGCTATGGATGTCACTGTTATGTGAGCGCTATGGATGTCACTGTTATGTGAGCGCTATGGATGTCACTGTTATGTGAGCGCTATGGATGTCACTGTTATAGGAGCACTGTGGATGTCACTGTTATGTGAGCGCTATGGATATCACTGTTATGTGAGCGCTATGGATGTCACTGTTATGGAGGCACTGTGGATGTCACTGTTATGGGAGCACTGTGGATGTCACTGTTATAGGAGCGCTATGGATGTCACTGTTATAGGAGCGCTGTGGATGTCACTTATGGGATCGCTGTGGATGTCACTGTTATGGGAGCACTGTGGATGTCACTGTTATGGAGGCACTGTGGATGTCACTGTTATGGGAGCACTGTGGATGTCACTGTTATGGGAGCACTGTGGATGTCATTGTTATGGGAGCACTGTGGATGTCATTGTTATGGGAGTGCTGTGGATGTCACTGTTATGGAGGCACTGTGGATGTCACTGTTATGGGAGCACTGTGGATGTCACTGTTATGGGAGCACTGTGGATGTCATTGTTATGGGAGCACTGTGGATGTCACTGTTATGAGGACACTGTGGATGTCACCGTTATGGAGGCACTGTGGATGTCACAGTTATGAGAGCACTGTGAAGGTCACCATTATGGAGGCACTGTGGATGTCACTGTTATGGGGGCACTGTGGATGTCACTGTTATGGGGGCACTGTGGATGTCACTGTTATGGGGGCTCTGTGGATGTCACTGTTAGAAGGTCTTGTGTAGTTTGGAAATTATGTGTGGGTCGTATCTGGAGAGTAGGTCAATAATTTATGGAGGGGACAGATTTTGGATGGCATTGTTAGTATTTTGAACTCAATTTGCTGGGCAGTGGAAAACCAGTAAAGGGATTAGCAGACAGGAGGGAAGGAGAAGAAATGAGGGGAGAGGGCAGAGGAAATTACGGGAGCGGTGGAGTAGAAATAAGGGCAGATGTGGAGGAGAAATGAGAGGAGAAGGAGAAATGAGAGGAGAGGAGGAGGAGAAATGAGAGGCGAGGAGGAGGAGGAGAATTGAGAGGAAAGGAGGAGGAGAAATGAGAGGAAAGGAGGAGGAGAAATGACGTGAGAGGTGGAGGAGAAATGACGTGAGAGGTGGAGGAGAAATGACGGGAGAGGTGGAGGAGAAATGACGGGAGAGGTGGAGGAGAAATGACGGGAGAGGTGGAGGAGAAATGACGGGAGAGGTGGAGGAGAAATGACGGAAGAGGTGGAGTAGAAATAAGGAGAGAGGTGCAGGAGAAATAAGGGGAGAGAAGAAATAAGGGGAGAGGTGGAGGAGAAATTACGTGAGAGGAGAAGGAGAAATGAGGGGAGAGGTTGAGGGGAAATGATAGGTGCGGTGGAGTAGAAATAAGGGGAGAGGTGAAGGAGAAATGAGAGGAGAGGAGGAGGAGAAATGATAGGAAATGAGGAGGAAAAATGAGGGAAGAGGAGGAGGAGAAATGACGTGAGAGGTAAAGGAGAAATGACTTGAGAGATGGAGGAGAAATAACGGGAGGGGGAAAAGGAATAATGGGAGAGGTGGAGGAGAAATGACGTGAGAGGTGGAGGAGAAATGACGGGAGAGGTGGAGGAGAAATAACGGGAGAGGTGGAGGAGAAATAACGGGAGAGGTGGAGGAGAAATTATGGGAGAGGTGGAGGAGAAATGACAAGAGTGGTGGAGGATAAACGACGTGAGAAGTGGAGGAGAAATGACGTGAGAGGTGGAGGAGAAATGACGTGAGAGGTGGGGGAGAAATGACGTGAGAGGTGGGGGAGAAATGACGTGAGAGGTGGAGGAGAAATGACGTGAGAGGTGGAGGAGAAATGACTTGAAAGGTAAAGGAGAAATGACTTGAGAGGTGGAGGAGAAATAAGGGGAGAGGTGGAGGAGAAATGATGGGGTGGGGGAGAAATAAAGGGAGAGGTGCAGGAGAAATGATGGGGTGGGGGAGAAATAAAGGGAGAGGTGCAGGAGAAATGAGGGGAGAGGTGCAGGAGAAATGAGGGGAGAGGTGCAGGAGAAATGAGGGGAGAGGCGCATGAGGAATAAGGGGAGAGGTGCAGGAGAAATAAAGGGAGAGGTGCAGGAGAAATGAGGGGAGAGGTGCAGGAGAAATGAGGGGAGAGGTGCAGGAGAAATGAGGGGAGAGGTGCAGGAGAAATGAGCGGAGAGGTGCAGGAGAAATGAGGGGAGAGGCGCATGAGAAATAAGGGGAGAGGTGCAGGAGAAATAAAGGGAGAGGTTCAGGAGAAATAAAGGGAGAGGTGCAGGAGAAATAAGGGGAGAGGTGCAGGAGAAATAAGGGGAGAGGTGCAGGAGAAATAATTGGAGAGTTGGAGGAGAAATCACGGGAGAGGTGGAGGAGAAATGACGGGACAGGTGGATTAAGCGGGCAGCAAAGTTGAGGATGGATTGTAGGAACGTGAGGGTGTGAGGGGAGGTTTTCAGCACTAGTATTGACTCAGGGTTGATAAAGAAGCCTTTACAGAAGCATCACTTTTTTTTTTAACATGGAACCCTGTGGACAATGAATGCTACTGTATGCCTACACTACACAGTACCATTTGGTGAACCGATCTATAAAAATACATTTTAATTATATCTCTGACAGAAGGCTGAAATGTGATATGTAAGGGTACTTTCACACTAGCGTTAAAGTTTTCTGGTATTGAGTTCCGTCACAGGGGCTCAATACCGGTAAAAAACGCTTCAGTTTTATCCTAATACATTCTGAATGGAAAGCATTCCGTTCAGTATGCATCAGGATGTCTTCAGTTCAGTCCCTCTTGCGGTATGCAGTATTTTCTTTGGCCAAAATTCCGGAACACTTGCCATTGAAATGTATTAATGCTGGATCTGGTACCAAGTGTTCCGAAAAACCGGATCAGGTTAAAAATGAGAAAAAAATAAATACCGGATCCGTTTTTCCGGATGACACCAGAGAGACGGATCCGGTATTTCAATGCATTTGTCAGCCGGATCCACATCCGGAAACAAATGCTATCCGTTTGCACATGGATTTCTGGATCCGGTAGACAGTTTCGGCAATGGAACTGCCTGCCAGAAGTACCCTTAGGAATATAGCCAGCATATGGTCAGTGGCGTAACTACCATAGCGGCAGACCTTGCGATTGCTATGGGGCCCAGGGCAAGAGGGGATCCAGTCTTAGTTAGAATCATCCCCTCCTCTACTGGAGGTGAAAACTTGGTCAGGACTTCACCCTCTAAGTCTAAAGGAACAACTTTTAGTAAATTAAGCAGTGGAAAAATGGTCCAAGGGTCATTGAAAGGGGTTTAGGCAGAAACCCTTCTGTCCTGTGTGGGGGGCCCGGTTTGATCCTTGCTATGGGGCCCTTACTTCTCTATGTATGCCACTGCATATGGTATATTCTGTTCTGGCTTTAACATAAAGGATCATGGTAAAACAGCACAGTGTGAAAAGGGTTTATCAATAGTCCTATTAGAAATAGTCAAAATAGAACAAGTCAGATTGTGCTATTTGCACCCATATTCATCTTCTCATTACACAGTTAGGGTCCATTCACACTTCCGCAATTTCGTTCCGCATTTTGCGGAACGGAATTGCGGACCCATTCATTTCTATGGGGCAGCACGATGTGCTGCCCGGATACGGAATTGCGAATCCGCACTTCCGGGTCCGCAATTCCGATCCCGAAAAATATAGAACATGTCCTATTCTTGTCCGCAATTGCGGACAAGAAAAGGCATTTTCTATTAAGTGCTGGCGTTGTGTGTTACGCAAAATGCGGAACGCACATCGCTGATGTCCGTGTTTTGCGGATCCACACACACGGACGTGTGAATGGACCCTTAGCCAGTATTTTGGTGGACACCATGTTGATAAATTAGCACTATAGCGCCTGTAGCATGACAGCCTTCTCCTTTATGCTACCTCACATTGTTCCCCAACAGTAATGCGTTATAATTTGAAATTTTAAATTAAAATGCTTTTAATTTTAAATAGTTGTAGATCATTTCCACTGACCTCCATGGATAGTTGTTTAGCTGCAGTCATGACCAATCAGTTTGGTCTTTCACTTAAGGGACTGTTCATGTATCGGTTTTGCTTTACGTCGAGCATATATTCGTGAATAAAATAAAAACGTATTGAAAGGTATTGTTTGACGCACACATAGAGTTTAAAGGGGTTGTCCGAGTTATATTTATTGATGGCCTATCCTCAGGATAGGTCATCAATATAAGATCGGAGGGGGTCCGACACCTGGCACCCCCGCCATGCCAGCGCCGCCTCCTCTGTATTGTTTACCTTCTCGCTGTTCCGTCTGCAATGGTGAGCAGGTGTAATTACACCTAACCGTACCATTCATTTCAATGGGATGGATCGTTCCCATACACTTGTATAGGAGCGATCCGTACAATTGAAATGAATGGGACGGCTTGGGTGTAATTACACCTGCTCACCACTGCAGATGCAACGGCGAGCAGGTAAACAATGAAGAGGAGGCAGCGCTAGCACGGCGCGCGCCTCCTCTTCAAACAGCTGATTGGCGGGGGTATAGAGGATAGGTCATCAATAAATAAAACTTGGACAACCCCTTTAATTGGGAAACTGTAATTCAAAAGGGCATACTTTTGACTTTTGTTTGCCCCTCTTTATGTCTCAATATATTTTATTTTTTTGAAGGACAGAATGCCGTAACATACCACGCTATTCTGTACGGCAAAAGAAAAAGTATAGAAAAGTATGTTTTTTTTTTTACATTGTAGTCAACGAGAGACGGGTGGAAATGTAACACTATGGGGCAAATTTATTAAGACTGGCGGTGGGTCCGCCGAGGTTATGGCCTCTCCATAACTTCGGCGGATCCTCCGCCAGTTCTAAATGTAAGACCGCTTCTGAGACATTTCGACCTTTTTCTACGCCCACAATTTTAGACCTGGCGTGAGCAGGGATAAGTCGCAGAAGGTCTGTCTTACTCTTAGATAACCCCTTTAAACGTATCCATTATTTTCTATTGATGGCTTTAATTCTTAAAATCTTTGAAACTATGAAAGTTTCAACAAAAAAGGGATACTTAAAAAAAACGGACACAAACATTTACCTTAAAAAACCTATAAAGCTAATCATAAAATTGCATGAGTTTGTATATGTTTTTCACATATGTCTAACATAATTGTTCAACGTACTGTAAAAACGAGACGTGAACAGCCTCTTAGACGAGCAGTGTAAAAATAGACCAAATACTAGTGAAGTGTTACAGACACATCCCTTGCGCCTCCCCTGGGACTCTCAATATTTCTACTTTTTAGCGGGTTACCAATGTGCATCTATAGTTCGGACCTCTGCCAAAATCTTCCATTCTAAGCTGGCTCCATTACAAGACAAATCTGACTCAGAGTATTGAATGCAGAAAAAAAATTGTTTCGTCAGTATATTGATCAAAAGGGTATTTGGGGAATTTCCCGGGTGTGTGTATTGGAGCATGACCAAGTATGTGTTATCAGGAAAAGCGGAAAATCTCCTAAAAGTAATGCAGCTGCCATTATTATCGTATGGTCCTGTCTTCAGACAATCAATTAACATATAAGATGGGCTTGCCGGACTGACACTTGTACTTAACAGTGGCGGAACTTTTGAGCAGTCCTTGAATTGGGGTCAAGGGACTCACATCTGTAGAAGCGCTCACCAAGTCAGGTTGCATGATAGTGACTGACGGGTATCAGCCCTTACTACTGGTCACCTATAAGTCCCTGAGAGGCTACGCTCTACCACAGCCTGCCCCGCCAAAATGCCACATGCTGGACTTCACTAGTCACTTTGCATAGGAATTGCACTCTTTGCCACTACAATCCTACCTTTCACAGAAGTCCAACAACCCTCGGCAGTGTGCATTTATTCATTGCAACATTGGAGCACAACCCTAGGCCACAGGGTGACAAACAGAGTTCTCGTCCGAGTCTTTTTGAAAAGGGGTGCCTTCTCTATAAGGCTACATGCTGACGACCTTTGCCGTTTTTTGCGGTCCGCAAACCGCGGATCCGCAAAAAATGGAAGCCGCCCGTGTGCCTTCCACAATTTGCGTTACGGAACGGCCCATTGTAGAAATGCCTATTCTTGTCAGCAAAACGGACAAGAATAGGACATGCTATATTTTTTTCACACGGAGTGCTGTCTGCATCTTTTGCGGCCCCATTGAAGTGATGGGTCCGCATCTGAGCCGCCTAAACTGCGGCTCGGATGCGGACCCGAAAAACGGTTGTGTGCATGAGGCCTAAGGGACCGCCCAATGTACTTTGCAACTGCAGTAGCTTAACTCTTGAACAGAGCATGAAGAATACTTGGAGAACAAAGGGGGAATTTATTATTCCCTAAACGCCAATTTTTTGGCATAAAAAGGCATTCGAATGGGGTCACGATCCGCATGCGGCTGGGCCACGGTCGGTGCTCGTGCATTGCGGACCGCAATTTGCGGTTCGCAGCACGGCCATGGGCAAGAGGCCTTAGAAAGAGATTGTCATGTACTATATGATGTCTTATTTTAATTTTTTACATTACTCATGGGATAACCCCTTTAAATAAGGCTACTTTCACACTGGCGTTTTGGTTTCCGCTTGTGAGATCTGTTCAGGGCTCTCACAAGCGGTCCAAAAGGGATCAGTTTTGCCCTAATGCATTCTGAATGGAAAAGGATCCGCTCAGAATGCATCAGTTTGCCTCCGTTTGCATTCCGCTCTGGAGACGGACACCAAAACGCTGCTTGCAGCGTTTTAGTGTCCGCCTGACGATGCGGAGGCAAACAGATCCGTCCTGACACACAATGTAAGTCAATGGGGACGGATCCGTTTTCACTGACACAATCTGACACAATAGAAAACCCATCCGTCCCCCATTGACTTTCAATGGTGTTCAAGACGGATCCGTTTTGGCTATGTTACAGATAATACAAATGGATCCGTTCTGAACGGATGCAGACGGTTGTATTATCTGAACGGAAGCGTTTGTGCAGATCCATGACGGATCCGCACCAAACGCGAGTGGTGAAGGAGCAGATAAAATGTATGAAATATTGAAAACCGTAGCCATATATTCCCATAAAAATGAAATTTTTTATTGAATACAATTAAAATAATGATCAATAATTTAATAATAAATAATAAAAATATGAAGATTCACCAATATAATATCCTACGACCCGGTAACAGACATTTAATAGTGCACTCTCGTTCGTCGAGTAATTGGATCATTTGTGCAGACACCTAAATCGTTGTTTGCTGGCAGCAGATGGTGCTGTCTAATCAATGATTCTGTATTGGGGTTGAGAGATGGCATTAGTAATCGCTCCTCCCCATACTGTGGAGGAGATCGCTGCATGTAACTGTGGTGGTCTCCTCCTCTGACGAGCAAGCGATTGTCGGGAAGGTAAGCTTCGTTCCTGACAATCGCCTGCTTTAGCCTCTGTAGTTAAATAGATCTGTCTTGTAGCTCAGTGCTGTGCTAATCTAGAGATATTTCCAGATAATTGCTGAATTGGATTAGTGGCACACTAATGCTCCCACTGAGTAAATAATTCAAAGATCCGAGTATACAACAAAAAGGAACTGCAAAGTTAATAGAGGGAGCTCACCGACAGATGAAAATACGGTATCACGAGGTCAAAGTTAATGCAAAACGCGTTGTGCTAACTACGTAGTTACATAGTTGATACGGTTGACATAAGTCCATCAAGTTCAACCAAGGGATAGGTGGGGATGCGAATCCCAGAAGGAAGTGAGACTCAGATTTCTACACATTTTGTTAAGCATTAATGTTGTTTACTTTTAAAAATTCATCTAAACCCTTTTTAAAACTATCTACTGTTCCTGCTGTGACCACGTCCTGAGGAAGTCTATTCTACAGCTTCACAGTTCTTACAATAAAGAGGTTTTGACGCTTCTGGAGACTAAACTTTTTCTTCTCCAGTCGGAGGCAGTGCCCCCTTGTCTTTTGAGGGCATTTTACGTGCAACAGTTTTTCACCGTATTTTTTGTATGGCCCTTTTATATGTTTGTATAGGTTAATCATGTCCCCCCTTAGACGTCTCTTCTCAAGACTAAATAAATTCAATTTTTTTAATAATTTTTTATAACTAAGAACCTCCATGACCCTTATCAGTTTAGTCTCTCTCCTCTGTACTTTTTCCAGCTGCAGAGCGTCCTTTCTATGGACTGGTGCCCAGAACTGAACTGCATATTCCAAATGAGGCCGCACAAACGCTTTGTAAAGTGGTAATATTACATCCCTGTCCCACGAGTCCATGCCTGGTTTAATGCATGATATCCAGGTGGCCTTAGAAGCAGCTGATTGACATTGTATGCTGTTATTTAATCTACCATCCACAAGGACACCCAAATCCTTCTCTACAAGTGACTCTCCCAGTGCTACATCACCTCGGACATATGAAGCACAGAGATTATTTCTACCAAAATGCATAACTTTACATTTGTCCACATTGAACCTCATTTGCCAAGTTGATGCCCAATCACTCAGAGTGTTCAAGTCAGCTTGTAGTTTATGGACATCTTCCATAGACTGTACAGTACTACACAGCTTAGTGTCATCTGCAAAAATAGATACGGTGCTATTAATCCCATCCTCAATATCATTAATAAATAAATTAAATAACAGAGGACCCAGCACCGAACCTTGGGGTTTACCACTTATAACCCGGGACCATTCTGAATAGGAATCATTGACCACAACTCTCTGGACACGGTCCTTCAGACAGTTTTCAATCCAATTACAAACTATAATTTCCAAGCCTATAGACCTTACTTTACCTATTAAACGTCTATGAGGGACAGTATCAAAAGCCTTTGCAAAATCCAGAAACACTACATTCACAGCCGCCCCTCTGTCCAGGCTACGACTCACCTCCTCATAAAAACAAATCAGGTTAGTCTGACAACTTCTGTCTTTGGTAAACCCATGTTGGTTATCACTTATATTATTTACAGTCACATACTCCTGTATATAGTCTCTTAAGAGTCCTTCAAACATTTTTCCCACAATAGAAGTTAAACTAACTGGTCTATAATGACCTGTGAAGGACCTAGATACTTTTTTGAATATGGGCACCACATTTGCCTAATGTTTCCACCAAGCTCTGCATCATTAGAAATTACCAGATCCAACAGAGCATTGCCCTTAGCAGGAGCTTCTACAAACTGGCCCATAAAGTGGTCCTGCAGCAAGTTGAGGACTTTTCTCCCCTTTGTGGTGGAGGTAGAATCATGACCCCAGTCAATGTCTGGGAAGTTAATATCTCCCATTATGACCACTGTACCAGCCTGTGCCGCCCGCACTATTTGGTTATACAGTTGCGCTTCTATCTTCTCTGTTATGTGGGGGGTCTATAGATTACACCAAGTATTATACACCAAGGTTTCCACATCCTCACCATCCTCACCCACAATTGCCTCTTTCACACTTGTCTTCAGATCACTCCTCACATACAGGGGCACGCCACCTCCTTTTCTAAATAGTATAAAACTCTCTATATTTAGGCCCCTTTCACACGGGCGAGAATTCCACACGAGTGCAATGCGTGAGGTGAACACATTGCACCCGCACTGAATCCGGACCCATTCACTTCAATGGGGCTGTGTACATGAGCGGTAATTTTCACACATCACTTGTGCGTTGTGTGAAAATCGCAGCAAGCTCTATATTGTGCGTTTTTCAAGCCATGCAGGCCCCATAGAAATGACTGGGGATGCGTGAAAATCGCAAGCATCTGCAAGCAAGTGCGGATGCAGTACGATTTTAACGGATGGTTGCTAGGAGACGATCGGGAGGGGGACCCGATCTTTATTATTTCCCCTTATAACATGGTTATAAGGGAAAATAATAGCATTCTTAATACAAAAGTAAATTAGGGATGGAGGGGTTAAAAAAATGAAAAAATTAAACTCACCTAATCCACTTGTTCGCTCTGCCCGTCTCGTCTTCTTTCTTCTTCTTTGAGGACCTTGGAGGAAAAGGACCTTTGGTGACGTCACTGCGCTCATCACATGGTCCATCACATGGCCCATCACCATTTTACCGCAACACATCCGCATCCTATTCGGCCCTCACACGTGACGCCCGTGTGAAAGAGGCCTAATAGCCCAGTCATGCGAAGAATCCAACCATGTCTTAGCCACACGAACTACATCTATGTGTTCTTCTAGTGCCATAGCCTCCAGCTAATGAACTTGAAATAAAAAATATTATTATTTTTATTATTAATATTATATATATTTTTTTATATTCAGGTTAGGGTACTTTCACACTAGCGTCACTGGATTCCGGCAGGCAGATCCGGCAATCTGTATGCAAACGGATACCATTTGTAGATTGATCCAGATGCGGATCCATCTCACAAATGTATTGCAATACCGGATCCATCTCTCCGGTTGTCATCCAAAAAAATGGATCCGGTATTTTTCTTTTTCACATTTTTAAAGGTCTGCTCATGCTCAGACTGCAAAACCAGATCCGTTTTTCCGGAACACTTAGGGCTGGATCCAGCATTAATGCATTTAATCGTAAAATAATGCCGGATCCAGTATTCCGGCAAGTGTTCCGGACCTTTGGACGGAGAAAATACCGCAGCATGCTGCAGTATTTTCTCCGTCCAAAAACCGTGCAGTGACTGAACTGAAGACATCCTGATGCACACTGAACGGATTGCTCTCCATTCAGAATGCATTAGGATCAGTTCTTTTCCGGTATTGAGCCCCTAGGATGGAACTCAATACCGGAAAAGAAAAACGCTAGTGTGAAAGTACTCTACGGCCTCATGCAAACGGCCGTTGTGCGGCCGTTCCGTGCATTGGGGACTGCAATTGCGGTCCCAAATGCACGGGCAACATCCATGCAGCGGGCCGGACCCATTAAACTTGAATGGGTCCGTGGTATGTCCGCACTGCAAAAAAATATGACGTCATATTTTTTTGCGGTGCGGAACCACGGAAAGAAACACCACGGAAGCACTCCGTAGTGCTTCCGGTGTTCCGTTCCGTGACTCAGTTTCGCATCTCCGGAATTGCTGACTCATTCAAGTGAATGGGTCCGCATCCGTGATGTGGGGTGCACACGGCCAGCGGCCGTGAATTCCCAACCCGGCGATCGCGGGCCGCAATACGGCCACGGCTGCCCAACGGCCGTGTGCATGAGGCCTAAGACTAATTTTTGGTAACAGAGGCCCACACCTTGATGATTCTGGAGTAGGGTAAAGACAACTCCAGGTCATTACAAAAAATGTTTGGCAGACATTATCCCATGTGTTACCGCTCCCCCATCTGAGAGAGCAGATGTCTGCACGGGTGATGTATGACTAGGTTCCTGCAGCTCTGAATGTATAGAGTAAAAGGACCCTGTATGTTATCATTTTAGTGTATGTCTACCGTCTCTGGGGGGCAAGATGCTCCCGTGCAATGAATAGGGACACATTGTATAAACTCTGAAAAGAACATATATGATAAAAGATAAAAGTGTTGATCCTGGGAATGTGTTCTGAAGAAATATCCATACTGAGAATGTTTGTTTTTTTGTGTGTTTTTCTCATTTTATTGTACATAAGTGAATATTGTGTCCTTGGTTTTTAAATAAAAGATTGAGAACTCCAGGATGTCTTCAGTGTGATTCTAAAGCTATATAGGGGCTTCATAAATGTGGTAAAATATGAAAAATACGGTAAATACATTGATAAATCTATCCCATTGTTTTCTCCCACTTTCGTTATAAGATTATTCCCATCCCATCTTTTAATGGCTGAGGTTGGAATAATAAAAATTCTATTTACCCCCCTTTCCACATAATTAAAATAAAAACAAGCAAAAAAAAAAACATAGGCATCACAAAATACCTAAACTGTTTAAACATATTTATCCTGTACGGTGAACACCATAACGAAAAAAAATAATAATAATTTGTTGATTTACCATTTTTCATTGCTTTACCCCCAAGAATTTAATAAAGTCATACGCATTCCCAAATAAAAACTACAGATCTCCCTGCAAAAAAAATTGCCCTCACACAGCTCCGGAGACATAACTATAAAAAAGGAGGTAAAAAAATGTGGCGATGAAAGGAAACTGCACAGGGAATGCTATAAAAACAAACCCATAAAGCTGTGGCGGAATTGAATTTTTTTTCCAAATCCTCCCATTTGGAATTTTTTTTCCAGCTTCCCTCTCTATTGTATGCAATATTAAATGGTGCCATTTGAAAGTGCAACTTAAAAAAAAAAGGCTTCATACGGCTATGTGATTGGAAAAATAAAAAAAAGTTATGGATCCGGGAAGGCAGGGAGTGAAAGACAAACGCAAAAAATGGAAAATCTTCAGAGGCTGAAAGGGTTAACTCGTAATGCAATGTTTTTGGATCGGAATCACTCATAAAATCCTCCACTTCTATTTACGCCTGGAACTTTATTTCACATTTTTACTGTAGTGGGTGTGTGATCCGGTAACAGGTGACTTCCTGTAAAGCACATGACATGAAGATACACAGATACCATAGCCGGGGTAACTTCCTTCTTAAAGGAAACTTGTTCATGTACCGTGACATATGAGCAAAAATATCACAGTCTCTGGAGAGGAGTAATGGCGTGGGGGCACAACACTTACTTATCCAGTGTGGCACGAGTTTAGAGCAATCTTTGTGGTACAGTAGATAACATCCTGCAGGTGGTTACATTTTTTGCAGGCATGATGTGTTATACACACATAATTACAGATATTGCTATAGTTATAACATACAGTATATTACTGTGCATACTAATTCATGGTATAATAAATAATCAGAAACAATGGGGGAATTTATCAAAACTGATGTTAAGGAAAACTGACTTAGTTGCCCAGAGCAACCAATCAAATTCCACCTTTCATTTTCCAAAGGGGCTCTGAAAAATGAAAGGTGGAATCTGATTGGTTGCTATGGGCAACTAAGCCAGTTTTCCTTTACACCAGTTTTGATAAATCTCTCGCAATAATGACAGAATATCTCTTAAGTTTTTACCTTAAGACACGGACAGTGAGCCCAAACCTAGAATCCAGCACGCTTTCCCTGCATACTTGCAGTGCCCTAGGTAGCAAGACCGCAACTGGTCGACTTCCCTATACTACTAAGGTGCAGAGATAGACAAATACCTAGAGACAAACGACACACAGACAGAGTTGGATGTAAATGGATCAGAACCAGGGGGACAATGCATTACAAAAACGAGAGTGGTTAAAATACAAGCCGACGTCAGAACCAGACGGATACACGGTACAAATTACGAGAGACTGAGCGTGGTCAAAGTCAAAGGACGAGCCGAGGTCAAAAACATGAGCAATCCAAATGAATCCAAGAACCAGGAACCTAGCTAGTGATCCCAAACAAGACTATCACTGGCATGGGTATATAACCAGGAAGGGGTTTAAATAGAGCACCGAGTCCCAGGATCAGAACCTGATAGGTCCATTAATCGGCGGTCCATTAGTCAGAACACTAGTGCACAGTAATAAAGCAGCTGAGTAAATCAGCCCACTGCTAATCTACCAGCACACGCCTGATGCAGGGAGAAACAAAGCATTGCATCCTGTTACTAAGGACACTGTCGCGTCATAGGGGGGCATGGCTCAGCAGCCCATTTCTCCCGGTGTGGCTGTGCCGAGTATTGTGTCGCTGGAGCTCGGACAGGTAAGTTTATGACATTTTCTATACGGCTATGAGTATTTTTGTGCAATTATGGTTGTAGTAGCCCAATTAGTGGAAAAGCCAGAGCTGATGGGGGGAATTTATCATTAGGGGAGTCAGATTTGCTTGAGTCTGCATTGGAGTACTTTGCACCAAATTTTTTTAAATATCGCACATTGTTTTTTTTTTTTTCAATCAAATCGTTTTTTATTGTTCAAATAAAGTTGGTATATCACAATACAATTTGCATCACAATTTTTCTGGTGTTTTCTCCCCCCCACATCTCAAATACACACAATTGTATAAAACATTATCATATGTCCATATATTTGATACATCTTCCACAGTCATTGTACATAATGAATATACCAAGATAAAGACAAACCATTTACGGAGTCATTTGACTGTTAAAACCCCAACAACTCCCACCCCCCCTCTCCCAACTGCCAACCCCCCCCCCCCCCCCCAAAACAGAGCATGAATTTCCAAGACCTTTTATATTACAACATGGGTGTGAGACAACCATTCATTCCACAACTTTTCAAACTTCAAAGGACATCCCCTCCTAACAAACACTCCCCTCTCTAATGTTAACATATCATGCACCTTTCTCACAAATTCATCCACAGTTGGCGGACTCCCCTGGATCCACCTAAAGGCAATCAATTTCCTGGCCACATACAGTAGTCTCCCAACTGCCACCTTGACCGCCTCTCCCCCACCAATCTCCTTCACATATCCCAGCACACATATCTTTGGGTCCTTCTGCACCCTCAACTCCAGGTTACGATTAATCAAAGTCAACACTTCGTCCCAATATCTACTTAGCACTGGACAAGACCAAAGCTTTTGAAATAGATCTGCACCTTCCGCCATACACTTTGGACAGTTGTCATCAGTTCTAATCCCAATTTTCCGTAAAAACACTGGAGTTTTGTAGACTCTGTGGATGATAAACAGTTGTGACAACTTGCCCTGTTCACTTACAGACACTCTCGGGATTGCCTCCAATATATCTTCCCACTGTTCCTTAGGGATGTCCCCCAGATCCTTTTCCCATTTTCTCATCCTAGTAAGAGGGAATTCTATCAGAAATTTGTCTAAAAGCAGAGTATACACCTGTGATATCAAACCTCTCTTTCCTCCAGCTGGGAGAACCAGTTTATGGACCACATCCATTTTTGCTATAATGCAACCCTTCCTCATCGTGACATCATAGGCGTGTCTCAGTTGCAGGTATTGATAGAACCACACTTTGGGAATGTTGAATTCCTGCTGTAGACCTTGAAATGATTTAAATACACTAGTCTCAATCAATTAACCTATCCTCATTACTCCATAGGATTCCCAATTTCGGACTCCTGATAGAGAAATGAACTCTGGCATCAAGTTATTGTTCCATATTGGGGAAAGCTCTCCTACCCCACCAACTCCCCTGATCAATTTCACCTTTGCCCACACTTTTTTCATAAGCTCTATAAGCGTCACTTTCTCTCTCCCCCCATGCATCCCTGCGCCTTCCAGAATACCCATAAGATCCCTACTACCCAACCAGTGTTGCAGTATCTTCCCCGTCACATCTGGTAGCTGAAATTCCATCCAACCCTTGAAATGTTGACACTGAGAGGCTAAGAAATAAATCCAGGCGTTAGGGACAGCCAAGCCACCTTCAGACTTGGGATATTGCAGCGTCTCCAGCTTAATCCTAGCTTGACCATATTTCCAGATAAGATCTCTAAATATCAAATGTATTTTCCTAAATCTCTCCACTGGGATCCATACAGGGGCATTATTCAATATGTATAGTAACTGAGGCATCATTACCATTTTTAGGAGATTCACTCTGCCCACCACCGACAAAAAGAGTCTACCCCATGTCCTTGCCTTAAGCCTGAAGGTATTTAGCAAAGGAGTTAAATTAAGCTCTTCAAAATCTAGCAGTCTAGGTGTTATATATAGCCCCAGATATTTAAACTTGCCCACCCAGGGAATCAAACTATCTGCCTACACACCAGAGAGTGCCTGTCCATCTACCGGCATCAAGGCAGACTTCTGCCAGTTTATCCGAAGCCCAGAGAAGCCACCAAATTTATCTATTAAAGCCATGGCCGCATCTAGAGAGCCCCCAGTGTCACCCAAAAATAACATAGTGTCATCAGCATACATTGCCACTTTATTTCGCGTCTCACCATATCTAAACCCCACAATATGAGGTGACAGGCGGATAAGGGCTGCAAGTGGTTCAATTGCTAACGCAAACAACAAGGGTGACAATGGGCACCCCTGTCTGGTGCCTCTGGCCAAAGAGAAGCCATCTGACAGCCCCCCATTAGCTCTGATCCGTGCCTTTGGGCTTGAATACAACACTTTCACCCACTGAATAAATCGAGTACCAAAGCCCATGACTCTCAATGTTTCCCATAGGTAGTTCCATTCAACACTGTCGAATGCCTTGGCGGCGTCTAACGCAAGTAAGGCCCTATCTCCTCCATTATCTGCTGGAATATTCAGACTGGCATATACTCTACGGATATTTATAGCAGTCGATTTCCCAGGCATAAAGCCCGTTTGATCCGGGTGCACTATAGTAAGTACTACCCTGGACAGCCTGTTCGCCAACACCTTCGCCAGGAGCTTCACATCTGCTGTTAATAGCGAAATTGGTCTATAAGAATCAGGAACTTTGGGATCTTTCCCAGGCTTAGGAATAACTACTATGATAGCCTCCTGCATAGAATGTGGTAGCGAACCCGTCTCCAGAGAATATTCAAGAACCTTAAGTAATTCAGGAAGAAGTATCCCTTGCAATTTTTTATACACCTCCACTGGTATACCGTCTGCCCCCGGCGCCTTACCATTCGCCATCCCCCCAAGAGCTACCTCCAACTCCTCCAGCGTGATCGGCTCTTCCAGTCTCTCCCTATCCTCCTCTGATAACACTGATAACTGAGCCTCAGCCAGAAAGGCGGACAAGGCCTCATCCGAGCTAGACGCCTTGGAAGCATAGAGAGAGACATAAAAACCTTTTAGAATATCTAATATCCCTTTTGTATCCTGGCTACTATTCCCATTACCATCCATTAGCTCTTGTATACAAGAAGAACCCCTCTGTGCCTGAGAAACCACTGAGAGCAAATGCCCAACTTTCTCTCCCTCCTCAAAGGATCTTTGGCGATAGAAACTACGCTTCCTATCCGCAGCCTGTAGTAGGTGACACCTCAGTTGTTCCTGAGCTACCTCCAGCGCCTCACTATTAGCCATGGTGGGGATTCTACCAAACTCCCTTTCAGCCTCAGTCACTTGTACATGAGCTTTAACATCCGCCTCTCTGGATTTAGATTTATGCTTACTTATTTCTTTGATCAGTACCCCTCTCAGAAACGCTTTCATGGCATCCCATACTCCGTGAATTGAAGCCGTCCCTCCATTAATAGAAAAGTACTCCCTGACCTCCCGAGTAATCTCAGACAGATCACCAAGTACATTCAGCCAATGCGGGTTACATTTCCACAGCCTCGGTCCCTGCCTAAGCACGCCCAGGCACAAATCAACCTGCACCAGGGAATGATCAGACAACGACCGAGGGTGATAAACAACATCTCTTATCAATGGCAGCATAACATCATTAACCAAAGCCAGATCTATGCGTGATAATGAATGATGCGTAGCAGATCTACATGAAAACACCCGCTTATCCGGGTTGCGCAGCCTCCAAACATCAAGTAAGCCAGTTTCCCTCATAATATTCTTTAGAGCCACACTCCCCGGTGATCCACTGGCACCTTCTACCCGACACCTATCTATGGAGTCATTCAATGTACAATTGTAGTCCCCCACTAGCAGCCACGGCAGTCCAGGGAAGTCCGCCACAAAGGTCATAATATCCCTTATTAAAGGGGAAGCAAAAGGTGGAGGCACATACACTGACACCAACACCACCTGGATCCCATCAATCTTGCACACTACACACACATACCTGCCCTCAGCATCCACACATTGCTTCAGATGTTCGTACCTTATACTTTTATGCACAATCATACTTACGCCCCTGGAGTGAGAGGAATGGATTGCATGTACCACATGACCTACCCAATTTTTGTTCAGCCACTTCACATTATCATTGGACAAATGCGTTTCCTGCAAGCAGCAGATAGCTGGCTGAAACCGACCCAAATATTGAAATATACATTGTCTTTTTCGTGCATCAGCCATTCCCCTCACATTCCAGCTCAACACTTTAATCACCTGTGTCATGATGAAAGATTACAGCATGTTTGAATCTCACACTCCATACTAATGTCACTCTCACATAATTCACGCCCCTCGCCCATCTCTGACCCGTCGCCCTCCCCCCCGTCCCTCCCCCTCCCCAGTGATCAGACTACTTTGAACAGTAACCCCAACCCCCCCCTCCCAAACATCCAACTCTAACGCAGGGCAATCTGTAAGCACCATGCCCAATGCTGAACAAAAATCATTTCTGATTCCAACACTCTCCCTCAGGTAGAGAATCCTCTCCACAACTGGGAAATCCATTTCTTATCCCAACTTCCTACTCCTGCATCAGGATCTACCATGTGGTAGCAACACTCAATACACTTTATAACAGGTATAACGTTAAAGTGACATTAGGGTGCAATCCTATGCATATATAAAGTGAACACAAACTGCAAACTATTTCCTTCAAGTGTCCAGGGCCCCACTTCTCAATTGCCTCTCGTGGACGTCCAGCCACTGTGTCGCTTCATCAGGGTCCTCAAAAAATCTGGTGGATCCCAATGCCACCACTCGCAATCTAGCCGGGAACAACATGGCGTACGGAACTTGTAGCGCTCTGAGCCTTTTCTTTATATCTATAAATCTGCTCCTCCTCCGCTGTACCTCATTGGAATAATCCGGATAAATGGACACTCTGACCCCATTCATGACCATCTCATCATTGTCCCTTGACTGGCGTAGGATAGTGTCCCGATCTTTAAAGTGTAAAATCTTCGCCAGTATGGGGCGAGGAGGCCTGCCTGGCGGGAGCGGCCGCGACGGGACTCTGTGCGCCCGCTCAACCGCGTACAGGGAAGATAGGCCCTTCTCATGGAATAACTGGTGCAGCCATTTCTCCACAAACTCTGTAGCATTGGCCCCTTCTGTTTTTTCTGGCATTCCAACAATTCGCAAATTATTCCTCCGCGATCTGTTCTCTAAATCGTCCGCTTTGGCGTATAAGGCAGCTATATCTTTCCCATTCATTTGTGACGCCATTTGCAAGGGCTGAATAACATCTTCCAGTGAGGACACCCTCTTTTCCAAATCTGAAGTACGCTCAGAAATCTTATGCAGGTCATGCCTGATTATGGACACATCTGATCTCAGGCTGCCAACTTGTACTGCAAGCACTTTATGGGTACTGTTGCAGCTTGCCACTGCCACCATTATATCTTTCAGTGTGGGCTCCCTTATAGAATCAGCCCGCAGGTCTGCTGGAACTATTTCAGGGACCGCAGAATTGGGCACCGGCTGACCGGAAAAAACCGGGTCATCACCGTCCATGGATCCGTCCTCCTGATCAGAGGAGGTAGGTATATCAGTCCCTTTATCACTGGCCGAATCGCCCACTCCACCGTCCAATCTGGCATATTTACTGAGTTTAGCAGCCGCGCTCTGGCTCACCATCTCCTGCCGCGCCGACCCCTCTCCACTTCAAGTCTCAGTGATAAATCTGTAGTGAAACTAATACGGTAAATATAGCAATCACACCCACTTTTCAAACTTCAGAACATGTTGAAAAGATACAAAAAGTCCCAAAATTTTGCATGAGTGAGGCAAAAAGTCGCAAAGCCCCAATTTTGTTCATTTTTTAAGCCAGAATTTTGGTTTCAGAAGGCCCATTCACTTGAATGTGACTGAGCTGCAACTAGGCCAAGTGACCAATGAACGTGACGACACTGGCCTAGGAAGAGACTGCAGCCTCTTCAAAGTATTGATTGGTGGGGGTGCTGTGGATCAGGCCCTGACCGATCAGATTCTGATGATCTATTCTGGGTATAGGCCATCAATAGTTAACTTCTGCAAACCCCCTTTAATAGCAATTTTATGTATGAATTTACATAAAACCTTCCATTCATAAGTATAAATAGTATATGGCAGAAAGAATCCAGGATATCTGTCTACCCTGGAGTCTGCCCTCAATAGACCTTTTATCCTACTCTGATAAAGTTGCCATCTGGATCAATGAAAGAAGACAATGATAATGGTTGCATGCCTTTTCCTTTCTTTGGAGTTTTGTGCACAGCGCGAAGGAGAGCAGGGAAATCAAGGTGCATGGTGAATGCATGTCCTCCTCTGCCGGCTGGTGCAGGTGGACGCAGGATTGGGGACACATGAGAAAAACTAGTCATCCTGGCAAATAAACATTATTTGAATTCATGTATGGTATATTGCAGATATACCTAATTTCACATGTTCAGTTTGAGATATACTGTTTTCCATGGGTAACTCCTTTAAAGGGGTATTCCCATCTTGCACATTGGGGGCATATCTGTAGGATATGCCCCTAACTTTCTGATAGGGACCCACACCTATTCTTAGAATGGAGCCCCGCAAAGTGTATGCGCAACCATTCATTCCTATAGGAGCGCCGAAAATAGCTGAGCGCTAGCTTGGCTATTTCTGTATGCACCATAGACGTGAATAGATCGGTGGGCGAGCTTTTTGGTGCGCTTCCCATTCATTTCAAAGAGACTTCTGAAAATAACCGAGGGCACCGCTCAGCTATTTTCGGCGCTCCATTAGGAACGAATGGAGGGCGGCTGCACATGCGCGGTGCACCCTCCGGCACTTTTCGGGCTCCATTCTAAGAATAGTTGCGGGCCCAAGATGGGAATAACCCTTTAACCTTTCTTCATTACTATCAATTTAACAGGATTGCACCTTGTATTAGAAACAAGTATAGGGCACTTTAGACTGTTTTTGTCGTCCTGGTGCCCAAGAATTAACATGCGCTCTGTCATCCATGACTGTACTGAAATCTAAGTTTTAATTAAATGTATAAAGGCTAATTATGTACAATTCATATATTTTTTCATCAATCTTAACGTATCAATACTTAATACATAAAACTTGGTAAAACCTATAACAGCATATATAAAAAATATAAAAATAGTCCAAAGGACTCAATTTAATAACATGGTTATAAGGGAAAATAATAGCATTCTTAATACAGAATGCTAAGTAAATTAGGGATGGAGGTGTTAAATTTTTTTTTTACAATTAAACTCACCTCATCCACTTGTTCGCGCAGCCCGGCTTGTCTTCTTTTTTCTTCTTTGAGGACTTGGGAGAAAAGGACCTTTGGTGACGTCACTGCGCTCATCCCATGGTCCATCACCTATGAGGATCTTCTCAAGAAGGCTCCTCTGCCATTTCTCTGAGGCCAAAACTGCCTTCCCTCACTTCACATACACACTTGCAATAGCCAGCAGATAGCCGACTCTCAGAGGGGTGCCAGAAGCAATGAGCGCTTTCATCAATACAGATGGAAGGGCTCATTGCTGGAGCGCTGACGCCCACATACTACGGCGGGGCACGGGAGCGCATAGTTCCCTGCCTGAGGCCTATGCGGTAGTGAAATCCCAGTGAGGTGTGCGTGCCTTCCTCTGTGTGCATGCGCCTGGACATAGGTGAGTATTTAGCTTTTATTTATTTATTTTTGTTTTTTATTTTATGCGCACAGAGGACATGTGGGGGGAAAATATTATGGTGGGATACTGTGTGGGGGCCAATTATTATGGGAGGGATTACTGTGTGGAGGCAATAATTATGGGAGGGATGTGGGGGGCAAATTACTATATGGGGCAATGTGGGGGAAACTACTGTGTGGGGCAAATTACTATATGGGGGAAGTGTGGGGGAAATTACCATGTAGAGGTGTCGGGGAAACTACTGTATGGGGGCCGTGTGGGGGACACTACTGTATGGGGGCAGTATGGGGAAACTACTGAGTGTGGGGGAAATTACTGTTTGGGGGCAGTGTGGGGGAAATTACTTTGGGGGGGGCAGTGTGGGGGAAATTACTGTTTGGGGGCAGTGTGGGGGAAATTACTTTGGGGGGGCAGTGTGGGGGAAATTACTTTGGGGGGGCAGTGTGGGGGAAATTACTGGGGGGGGGGCAGTGTGAGGGAAACTACTGTGTGGGGGCAGTGTGGGGGAAACTACTGTATGGGGGCAGTGTGAGGGAAATTACTGTGTGGGGGCAGTGTGGGGGAAATTACTTTGGGGGGGCAGTGTGGGGGAAATTACTGGGGGGGGGGCAGTGTGAGGGAAACTACTGTGTGGGGGCAGTGTGGGGGGAAGCTACTAGGGGGGGGCAGTGTGGGGGAAACTACTGTATGGGGCAGTGTGGGGGAAATTACTGTGTGGGGGAAATTATTATATGGGGGCAGTGTGGGGGAAATTACTGTGTGGAGGGGCAAATTACTATGGGAGGATTACTATGGGATGCAGTGTGGGGGAAATTACTATATGGGGGCATCGAGAGGGGCGTTGCTATTGGGGAGGCACTGTAGGGGCAATTCTATTATTTCTGGGGACACTAAACAGGGATTATTGCCTGGAGCACAATATAGGGTGTTATTATTACTAGGGGCACTCTAGGGGACATTATAGCTGCTGTGGACACTATAGGGACATTTGGGGTAATTTATTAAACTGGTGTAAAGTAGAACTGGCTTAGTTGCCCATAGTAGCCAATCAGATTCCACCTTTCATATTTGACAGCTCTTTTGGAAATCCAGTTCTGCTTTACACTAGTTTGATAAATGACCTCAATTATGTCTACTGGGGTCACTATTTTTTCAGCAGTGTAGTACCTGGGGCATTGGGGGGGCACAACGGGCACAGTATTGGGGGGTGGCAGCAGGATGACACTGTGGGGACACCAGGATGGGGAGGTTGATGGAAAAACGGAGAAATCTAACGTGTCTGTATTACAAACTCTGTAGAGACGAGATGCGGCTGAAAGAATTTGTCATGGCGGTCTGGGTCAAATGGAGGAGAAGAGGAAACACCCTAGGCACGCCACTGTTGCCAGCCAATCAGTTTGGATTACTGAGAGAGACACCTCCTCACTCTAAGGCCTAACGCAGGAATGCAATGCCCCTCTGTCTTCTGTTTATACTAAAGGGAAGACAGACAAGCCCTAGCAATGGTTTTTTAAGGGACCAGTGGAAAGGGGCAGGGGATATTAATGAAAGCTGTTATTAGAAGGTAATTACGGATCTTTCAGCAATCATTGACACACTAACTCAGGTATACGTGCCTAGCTCTGATAAACTAGCAAATAAAAAAATATATATGACAGTTACACTTTAACTACTTTATTTTCCTTTTTTGCTTCCATGTTCCAATGGATTGGTTAAAATTCACAGGCACCTGTTAGGAAGTGCTAATATAACAACATACATTAGTTATGAGGGCCTGCCTTAAGCCTCTGCCTGAAACATTTAACCACTGCTCCCCACAATCATGATAGAAAAACAAAGCAAACCCTCTCCTCTTATTTTGATCACTTGCATGCCTTGGTCACTATTAACCGCGGCATCTAAAGGAATTAAATGGTCTAGATTGGGGTTCTCTCTCAAATCACAGCCTTCCTTCTGAGGGTGATGGCATGGGGTACTGCTAATGCAGTCTCAAGTTCTGATATGATATTGCCCTAAGGCCTTTTGCACACAACCATATGTATTTTGCAGTTCGCAAGAAACAGATTTGCAAAAAATACGGATGACATCCATGTGTATTCCATATTTTGTGGAACGGAACAGCTGCCCCTTCATAGAACAGTACAATCCTTGTCCGTAATGCGGACAATAATAGGACATGTTCTATTTTTTTGTGGAACAGAAATACGGACATATGGAAACGGAATGCACACAGAGTAACTTCCGTTTTTTTTTGCGGACCCATTGAAGTGAATGGTTCCGCAAAAAAAACGGAACGTACACGGAAAGAAAATACGTTCGCGTGCAAGAGGCCTAAGGCAGTGCAGACTAAGGGCTCGTTCACACGAATGTGTGATGCCCGTTGCCATATTGCGGACCGCAATAGCAGATCCGCAATACACGGGCACCGTTCCGTGGCCATTCCGCATCACGGATGCGGACCCATTCATTTCAATGGCTCAGAAAATTCGGAGATGTGGAACGGTGCGGAACGGAACAATACAGAAGCACTACGGAGTGCTTTCTGGGGTTCCGTTCCGTGCTTCCGCACCGCAAAAAGATAGAACTTGCTCTATCTTTTTGTGGAACGAAAGGATCGCGGACCCATTCAAGTGAATGGGTCTGCGATCCCCATGCGCCTGCCCCACGGACAGTGCCCGTGCATTGCGGACCGCAATTTGCAGTCCACAGCACGGGCACGGGCTTCACACGTTCGTGTGAACGAGCCCTAAGAGTTTAGTATAGGATTTTTAATGAAGCCACATGTGTCCTTGTACAAGCACACACACGCATGGGAATATCACAGCCTGGGTGGTACGGTTTGAAATCTAGAAGTTTGATGTGGCAAGAAAAGCTATGTTTAAGGCGGTTTCGATATAATAAGTCATTTAGGTAGGGAGGCAGATTCCTTACCACAGGAGGAAGTTGTGCAATTTCTTATGTTGTGCCTGTAGCTGTTAGAATTACATGTATATATGAATGGTGTAAACGGCAATAAAGCGGTATTCCAACAAGCGATATCTAAATAGGAAAACATGACAATAGATATATTTAATATGTGCAGCCCTATGTCACTTTATCCTGTTTATCATACTACAACACATTACCCTCATTTGAGCACCAGGCCATTTCTGCCCGGAAGACATGAACAATCCTAGATTTTTCTCCACATTTACTGTATTTTATGATCTTTATTTATTACAGTTGATGACCTATCAGTCGTGCACTCAACAGAGAGCTGTCTGAAACTGTTATACAGTGATCTCGATGTAGCATGTGCATTACAGGATGCGGATATGGAAGGTCAGTAGCATTTTATTTAGGTATACTCAATCGCTAGTTTAATTGGATATAAGCAGGGGCGGACTGAGAACTTAAAGTGGCCCTGGAAAAAAAATTAAAGTGGCCCCATGTTGTAATGCAGGACAAAATACTGCCACTAAAACCATAGTATGAAACTGTATCATCGTCCTGAGGATGGCAATACATTAATTTATGCTGAGGGCATCAGGTCTTTACATACCTGGCTGGTGACCAAAAGGGCTTGGGTGGCCGTCTGGGCATTAGCCCACTGGGAAATTTCCGTATAGGTTTTATGGCCAGTCCGCTCATGGATATAAGCAAGACCTGCACAAAGTCTACTTGTTATTTTCCTGCCGTGTATTTTATCATGAGTAAACTTGTGATTAATATTAGGGAATATTTTTTTTCAAGTCCAACTTCCTTGTGTCAGATTTAAATTACTGTTTGAGGACTTTAATCTTCTTCAGAATCAAGCTTAAAAATAATGGACTTCAAAGTTTTCTCAGGAAATGTTGAAATTCATTGTAGTCACGCAGATCAGTTATGAAAGACCCCAATAATATTTTATCAGAAAATTGTTCCATGTGGGTTTTTCAATTAAAAATCTTTATAGGGTTTGCCTCAGTGAATTGTCTTAGGCTATCATATCTCCACATGATAGGATCAGGGTCAGATATCAATTCATGAAGTAGAAGTTAATGAAGAGGTGGTCATGTACAAGCACTGCTGCTCCATTCCAAGTCTGTGGGACTAATGGAGATAGCCGAGTACAGTGCTTAGCTCTCCGGGGCTGCACATGCGTGACCACTGCTTCATTCCAACCCTTACAGAATTATCAGCTATGCTGTAGATAGGTTATAAATAATCCCTTTCATATTATAAGACAGGCAGTATGACGTCACCACTTGGCTACACAGTGGAGAAGAGCTGTGAAAGGCTATCACTTACCTTCTGAACAGAGCTGTGCAGGTATTAGGACCATGTGACGGCACAGTCTTCATTATGCACCTGCCCAATGTGTTACCTGACCAGTTATTTAGGCTATCTGTGAGTTCAATGGTGCACCCCCCATATCTGCACATCCTTCCTTCATAATGCCACCATGGTGAAGGGGATGAAGGGAGCTCATCATCTCATCAGCATAAAACAAGATATGGTTTATGTGCAACACTTATATCTTCATCACCTGTCTACCTGCACTCAATACCTAGTACACCAACTTTTGGCTGTTGTGGCTATTTTAGAGTATCTGACTTGTTTTTTATATTTAGATTTTGAAGACATAACATTAAATTTTCAAGACTGCAAAGATCTGTTCACAGGTAAGAAGCCAATATAACATCTGTTCTCTAGATCTGAAGCTAGAACATAAGCTAGGAAATGTGTTCTTCAGTAACTGTCTTTAATATGATGATGAACTGCTGAGGCAAACCATTGGATATGAGGCCCTTTGGTACCAATTCCAATGTAAAATTTATTTTTCTCTGATGTAACGGTGGTTCCTGTTTTGTTTCTACTAAGTTTAAGGGAGCATTTCACAAGAAACCCAGAAACAGGGCAAGTCGATTAGACAGTCAGACTGTGGACTCTGTGGAGGTTCCCACACACAGACTGTCTATCAGGTGTTAGACCTACTCATGTTTCACTGTATGATCAAAGTACTGAATTGATAATAGGGTCAACAGATGTAGTGCACAAAAAATGTTAACTTCCTGGGGGAAGAGCACTGATGAAGGGCAATCAACAACAGCTGTCTGCAGATCAGATGCTGGCTTATTTAAAGGGATTTTGTGTATACTGCTGAGGACATGGGTTGCTAGATGGCCGCTAGCACATCCACAATACCCAGTCCCCATAGCTCTGTGTGCTTTTATTGTGTAAAAAAACACGATTTGATACATATGCAATTTAACCCGAGATGAGTCCAGTCGCTGAGATGAGTCAGGGACAGGACTCATCTCAGGTTTTTTTGCATATGTATCAAATCAGTTTTTTTTACACAATAAAAGCACACAGAGCTATGGGGACTGGGTATTGCGGATGTGCTAGCGGCCATCTAGCAACCCATGTCCTCAGCTCTATACACAAAATCCCGGTGACAGGTTCCCTTTAATATCCAAGTCATGTCTCAAGGCCTATTTAAAGGGTCGAACATTGACTTTTAGGATAGCTGCCTTACATCTGGTGGCATTAAAGGCAGAGCTAGTTAAGGGCTCATTTACATCCCTTTCTAGGTACACTTGCTCACAGTTTTTGAAGGAACTTGGCTGGGAGGTTCTTCACATCTTGGAGAACTAACCACAGGTCTTCTGTGGATGTAGGCTTGCGCAAATCTTTTTGTATCCTCATGTAATCCCAGACAGACTGGATAATGTTGAGATCAGGGTTCTGTGATGGCCATATTATCACTTTGGGCTATTCTGAGCAAAGGTTGGTCACACCAAATATAGATTTGATTTATATTTCTCTTTTGTTCATTTATTTTGCATTTAGTTAACTGACAAACTGTTTAAAAACTTTTGCACACTACTTTATACACCAATTTGTCCATAAATGTTGAAGGGATTGTCAAACTATTTTTCAGCCCTCTTCGAAGAGTGGTCGGACCTGCTGTGGTGATCACACTTACATGGTCCCTGCCACTGGGTTCAGGCTTCATTGCTCCACCACCGACTCTGCCGCGTCCCATTTACACTTGCATCAGCATCCTGTTAACAGGGGGAAGGGGGGAGGGCATGTGACCACTGCAGACAATCATTGCCAGCAGTGGTGATGTGTCACCTGTGTGGCACATGAACCCCCCCCTAGGGGTGGGCGATATGGCCTAAAATCTATATTGCGATATAATTTTAAGCATGTGCGATATGCGATATATATCGGGATATGTTCTATATTTTGGGGGGGTTAAACTTTTTTTTTTTTTACTTTTTATTTAATAACTATTAGCCTCCTTAGGGGTTAGAACCCTTGTCCTACTCACCCTAATAGAGCTCTATTAGGGTGAGTAGAACTTCACACTCTCCCTGCTGCTCTGTGCATAGTACACACAGCAGCAAGGAACGGACTATGGCAGCCAGGGCTTCAGTAGCATCCTGGCTGCCATGGTAACCGATCGGAGCCCCGCGATTACACTGCTGGGGCTCCGATCAGAAACTACCACCCTGGGGCCACTGCCACCAATGATTTAATCGTGTGGAAGGGGGGGGGCCCGCAATTAATGTAATACTTCGAAGAGGGGGAGTATAAGGGAGGGGCTGTGGCCACTGCGCCACCGCGCCACCAATGAATATAGTTAATATGCCCGAATACAAACGTAGCTACCTGCATATGCCTGCCATATCGCATACCTGGCCTCTATTACTGCGCGCCGTGATCCGCCGCAATTAACCCCTCAGGATCACGGTGCGCAGTAATAGAGGCCGGGTATGGTATATTGCCGGCATATGCAGTCTACGTTTGTATTCAGTCCCCACTGTGCCGGCTCAGGAGAACATGGTGAGTGCCGAGAGCGGCGCATGCCATGTTCTACTGCGATATGCGATATGGCGATATAAACAAAATCTCTATCGTTGGCCAGATTTATATTGTTTATATTGCATATCGTCTATATCGCCCACCCCTACCCCCCCCCCCCTTCCCTACTCCCATCAACAGAATGTTGATGCGAGTGCACCTGGGGGCTGCAGAGCTGGCAGTAGAGATGGAGCCAGATCACAGTAAGTATGGGAAAAAAATGGGAAAACCCCTTTAATGGGCAAAAATGTATCATTTCGTCATTTTACCGTATGTTTGATCTGGACACTTCAGAATCAAACAGCCCCAACTGTATTGAAAATTGTAGTCAAATGCACTTTTTTAAACAATTGTAGCAATAAAATCCTGGTGACCTGGTCATATAGTTTTTTTTTTCTTCATATTAATGGCATTGACATTGTATGGTAACAAGAAGTCCTCTCAGTTACATGGGGTGATACTTCTCTAGTTGTCAGCACTTAGTATGTAGATGAATGCAAAACTAATAGAGATTTTCTTTTTCAGATGATTTTGTAAGCACATTGACAACAGTGGGTGAGTATTAATATATGTTTTTAGACAGAGAGTATGATTTCTGGTAGAATGCAATTAATAAACATTAAACTGTCTATATTTGCTGTTAATAAACTAGAATGGCTTGACTTCAATTAATAGGTAGTAAAATAATTTTGCAATATTCAGACTGACGTTTATGACAAATCATATAGTTATACAGATGCCTTTGTGTTTTTCTGCTACAATACATTTAATTGTCTGCTGACCCAAGAACTGTATGTGTCTGGGTAGAATTACTTTTGGCAAGGCTGTGGATCATGAAACCTTTTGTCATGCATGGTTATGTTGTCACTGCTGAAAATGGCTGACTTTAAAGGGATAAGGAGCCCACCATACTATTAGATAATCTACATGAAACAGATGCTGTACGTAGGAAAAATAGTTACGCCAAAGTTGTTCTTAAGAATTTACATGCCAATGTGAGCAGTATCGGGTAGATAAAACTGAGATGCAAGGTTGTTCCCAGAGGCGTTGCTAGGTTAAAACATTCGGGGCCTGGGCCCCTGATGTTTTGTCCCAGGCCCCGAATGTCCTGCCTGCCAGCTAGATAGAACTGTATTGCTGTTCTCAGGACCGCAATACAATTGAATCTAATGCACTGAAAGAGCTGAAGGATCTGTGATGACATCACAGGTCATGTGACCAGTAAAACAGGCAGTGGTTGAGAAGGACCTGCGATGATGTCACCATCATGTGACCAGTGCAGGAGAGGATGGCAGTGTAAAGCAGTCCCCCAGCTGTGGTGAGGTTTGCTACATCAGGAGAGGTAAGTGAGAGGTAAGTGAAGTAATGCTGGGCGTTGTGAGTATTTAACTAGGACTGTATGTTAGGGCTGAAGGGAGGGATGTTGTTTACTTGGGACTGTATGTTGATGGTGGCTGGGGAGGGGATGATGTTATTTACATGGGAATGTATGTTGGCGGCAGCTGTGGGAGGGAGTGATGTTATTTACATGGGACTGTATGTTGGAGGGGGCTGGGGGAGGGAGAGATGTTATTTACATGGGTCTGTATGTTGATGGCGGCTGTGGAAGGGAGCAATGTTATTTACATGGGACTGTATGTTGGAGGGGGCTGGGGCAGGGTGATGTTATTTACATGGGACTGTACGTCAGAGGGGGCTGGGGGAGGCAGTGATGTAATTTACATGGGACTGTATGTTGGAGGCGGCTGTGGGAGGGAGTGATGTTATTTACATGGGACTGAATGTTACAGGGGTCTGAGGGAGGGATTATGTTATTTACATGGTACTGAATGTTGAGGGGGCGATGTTATTTACATGGCACTGTATTTTGAAGGTGCAGAACCTACAAAAATTGGTGCTCTCAAAGTACCAGTACAAAAACATTTTATTAAGATCACAATAATACATATATAAAAGACGTTGTCACTTAAAAAGAAGGTAGCAGAAAAGAACACCATCCTAGTGGGACACAGGCTACATAGTATACTATAGTATAAAGACTTGTTATTTAACATACAGTATATACAATGGGGATAAGTCTCGTATGTTACATCAGTATGTACATAAAAAACAGAAATCTGCAGAGTATTCACAGCAGTACTGAGAAAACACAGTGTCAGGCTATATGCTGCCCATAAAACCAGGGACAAGAATATAGTGAAAACTGCCCCAAGGGCCAAGATATCAGGGAACCTGCTGGAAGGAGACTTACCCAGGAGAGCTCAGTGTACCCAAACCAGGATGGTGCTACCCCGACACGTGTTTTGGCGTGCCTTCGTCAGCGAGAAGCAGGATAACAGTGTGGGGGATGATGATGGAGGAGACGTCACCTGGGAGGCTCTGGGTGTGAGAGGTATGTGCTGCTGTATAGCAAGTACAGCAAAATGCGGTGTGCGGGGGGCAGCCGACTTAGAGAACTGGGCCATATTCATTGGGACTAGGGCCCCGGATCTTTTGAGACCCTAGCAACGCCCCTGGTCGGACAAGTCTTTGTTATAATTACTTTACCAAGTGTTAACTTTAGCAAGTCTTACCTGAAACAGTTGGGTAAGGTACGGGATGATCAGGCTGGATATAAGGTGCACTCTTATGTACTCCTAATTCTGTGCCACTAGAATGATTCCTGTGACTGATGACTGTGTTCATGTAATACTCATGCTCTGTGACTTGGGACTTCACATCAAATAAACATGCGTCTCTTTTTCAGATATTTCAGATATTGAAGAATTAGTAAATTATACAAATGGTGATGGAAATAATCGTATGGATGATCTGCTTAGTAAGTCAAACCCTAAGGGGGTGAATGTTATAAAATTAACATCTGCAAAGTATGTAACATACTAAAGGAATGTAGTGGAATATAAGATGCAGCCTCTACTTGCTTTAAGGTTTTAACCCCTTACCGACTGAGAAATTTTAGTTATTTTATGTAGATTATCAAATCATTTGCCAAGATGTTTGTAAACAGGGGCACTGTTCATGTTAATCCATGCTGATATATTCTCATTATAATATATTGCAAGCTTTTCACACAATTTTGTTTCAAAATACTTGGACATAAGGTCATAATTATGTCACTGCGATCTGATGGGAAAGGCCTGGCCCTCTTTAATAATATGATGGATTATGGGAAAACTCCTACATAATCTACCACTGGTGGGAAACCTCTGACCTGTCTGGGTTCTACAAACTTTTTAAGCATGAGACACAATAAGCTGTGGCTGAAAGGCCCGAATAGAAGGTGCATTCAACAAAAGTACATTTCTACTGTCAGCATGCAATATCTATATAAACCGACTGTCAAAGTTGTCACTGCTTTGTTCAGAAATCATATACATATTTTTGGGTTCAGGAAAGCTATACTCAGAAGATATTATACTGTCGTTATGTAATGATCATGTTTATTTGCAGATGTATTAAGTGAAACTGGAGAATATGAAGAAGAACCAGTAAGAAAACGTTCAAGAAAAAATTGTAAGTGTGCAAAAATGCTGAAAATTAAGAAACGAATGGCTAGATCTGTGGTCTCCAACTTGTGGCTCTCTAGTTGTTGCAGAACTACAACTCCTAAAATGGCCTAAAAGCTTGCGGCTCTCAAGGCATGCTGGGAATTGTAGTTTGCAACAGCTGGAGAAGCAGCTGTTAGAGATTAATAGGATAGATGCTCCTGCAGGGTGTGGTGCAGTAATACAGAGCAGTTTCCAACTAAACAACATAGTGGCAACCAGGTTATTTAAAGAAGAAGTCACTCTTTAGCGTTATTGCTGTTTCGAATTTGGAGATGGCTAAGGCCCCTTTCACACGGGCGAGTATTCCGCGCGGATGCGATGCGTGAGTTGAACGTATTGCACCCGCACTGAATCCTGACCCATTCATTTCTAAGGGGCTGTGCACACGAGCAGTGATTTTCACGCATCACTTGTGCGTTGCGTGAAAATCGCAGCATGTTCAATATTCTGCGTTTTTCACGCAACACAGGCCCCATAGAAGTGAATGGGGCTGCGTGAAAATCGCAAGCATCCGCAAGCAAGTGCGGATGCGGTGCGATTTTCACGCACGGTTGCTTGGAGACGATCGGGATATAGACCCGATCATTATTATTTTCCCTTATAACATGGTTATAAGGGAAAATAATAGCATTCTGAATACAGAATGCATAGTATAATAGCGCTGGAGGGGTTAAATTTTTTTTTTATTTTTTTTTAACTCACCTTAATCCACTTGCTCGCGCAGCCCGGCATCTGTTCTGTCTTCATCCTAGCTGTGTGCAGGAAAAAAAACTTATAACCATGTTATAAGGGAAAATAATACAGTCGTGGCCAAAAGTTTTGAGAATTACATAAATATTGGAAATTGGAAAAGTTGCTGCTTAAGTTTTTATAATAGCAATTTGCATATACTCCAGAATGTTATGAAGAGTGATCAGATGAATTGCATAGTCCTTCTTTGCCATGAAAATTAACTTAATACCAAAAAAACCTTTCCACTGCATTTCATTGCTGTCATTAAAGGACCTGCTGAGATCATTTCAGTAATCGTCTTGTTAACTCAGGTGAGAATGTTGACGAGCACAAGGCTGGAGATCATTGTCAGGCTGATTGGGTTAAAATGGCAGACTTGACATGTTAAAAGGAGGGTGATGCTTGAAATCATTGTTCTTCCATTATTAACCATGGTGACCTGCAAAGAAACGCGTGCCGCCATCATTGCGTTGCATAAAAATGGCTTCACAGGCAAGGATATTGTGGCTACTAAGATTGCACCTCAATCAACAATTTATAGGATCATCAAGAACTTCAAGGAAAGAGGTTCAATTCTTGTTAAGAAGGCTTCAGGGCGTCGAAGAAAGTCCAGCAAGCGCCAGGATCGTCTCCTAAAGAGGATTCAGCTGCGGGATCGGAGTGCCACCAGTGCAGAGCTTGCTCAGGAATGGCAGCAGGCAGGTGTGAGCGCATCTGCACGCACAGTGAGGCGAAGACTTTTGGAAGATGGCCTGGTGTCAAGAAGGGCAGCAAAGAAGCCACTTCTCTCCAAAAAAAACATCAGGGACAGATTGATCTTCTGCAGAAAGTATGGTGAATGGACTGCTGAGGACTGGGGCAAAGTCATATTCTCTGATGAAGCCTCTTTCCGATTGTTTGGGGCATCTGGAAAAAGGCTTGTCCGGAGAAGAAAAGGTGAGCGCTATAATCAGTCCTGTGTCATGCCAACAGTAAAGCATCCTGAGACCATTCATGTGTGGGGTTGCTTCTCATCCAAGCGAGTGGGCTCACTCACAATTTTGCCCCAAAACACAGCCATGAATAAAGAATGGTACCAAAATACCCTCCAACAGCAACTTCTTCCAACAATCCAACAACAGTTTGGTGAAGAACAATGCATTTTCCAGCACGATGGAGCACCGTGCCATAAGGCAAAAGTGATAACTAAGTGGCTCGGTGACCAAAACGTTGACATTTTGGGTCCATGGCCTGGAAACTCCCCAGATCTTAATCCCATTGAGAACTTGTGGTCAATCCTCAAGAGGCGGGTGGACAAACAAAAACCCACTAATTCTGACAAACTCCAAGAAGAGATTATGAAAGAATGGGTTGCTATCAGTCAGGAATTGGCCCAGAAGTTGATTGAGAGCATGCCCAGTCGAATTGCACAGATCCTGAAAAAGAAGGGCCAACACTGCAAATACTGACTCTTTGCATAAATGTCATGTAATTGTCGATAAAAGCCTTTGAAACGTATGAAGTGCGTGTAATTATATTTCACTACATCACAGAAACAACTGAAACAAAGATCTAAAAGCAGTTTAGCAGCAAACTTTGGGAAAACTAATATTTGTGTCATTCTCAAAACTTTTGGCCACGACTGTACAATCTACAGAACACCGATCCCAAGCCCGAACTTCTGTGAAGAAGTTTGGGTTTGGGTACCAAACATGCGCGATTTTTCTCACGCGAGTGCAAAACGCATTACAATGTTTTGCACTCGCGCGGAAAAATCCCGCATGTTCCCGCAACGCACCCGCACCTTTTCCCGCAACGCCCGTGTGAAACCAGCCTAAAGGGGTTTGTCCAGTGGTGATTTTTTTTCAGCATAAAACGAACGAAAGTAGTGATACGCACCGATCCTCCGCTGCTTCTGTTCCGATGCTTCCCGCGTCCCTGCTGGTAGTAACTGCTCAGCCAATTACTGTCCACAGAAAGGACCTGCCTGAAGTTAGAGGCACCAGGAAGTAGAGAATGATGGGGGAATTCTTGAGGATTATGCCATTCTGATCTTTTTTTGTTTTTACCAGCTGAATATGTCTTTCACCTGGCTCAGAAATCTATCCTCTCTGTTAATTCTATGTGACGTAAGGGAGGTAGAAATGTATATAGAGTGTATATGGAGGGTACAATATGGCATTCATAGGGCTTGTCATGTTTTTGCCTCTTGGATTATTATTTGTAGCTGGGAATATGCAGTTTTAAAAGATGTGCCTGATGAAAATACTGTTCAGTTATTATATATATACAGTCCTTAGACTAAGGCTTAGCTCTCATACACCCCTATGGCATCCATTGTTTCCTTTACCATGAGCTTTTTTTTTAATCTTAAGAATATAAATCTAATTTGGTCATTTTTTAAAATACAGAATCACAGTAGAGAACATGATATAATTCATCTAAGGTCATTAACATGCAGGGACATCCAGTTGTGCAAATTGCAGTGCTAACCACTGTGCCACCGATATTTTATACATATTTGTACTGTTATTCTAGGTACATTAAGAAAAAGTCCTCACTCTCAAAAATCAAGACAAAAGAGAAGGAAGAAATGTACAGGTGAATACTGAATGCAGGAGAAAAGACATGCAGTAACTTTCATACAAAAAGGAGGTCTTAGACATCTTAGTAGAGAAGGGGTGCAAAACCTTCAGCCTGGGAGACAAATGCGGCCGTGATGCCATTTACCTGGCTGCGATGCCAACCACCTGGATGCAAAAATGCATGTCTGTGTGGTATAAATAATGTAACTTTATTCTGTGGGTCACTATGATTATGATGAATCCAAATTTATATATTTTTTTCTTTCCTCCTGCAGGCTGTCAGTTTTCCAACTGCACCCCCTCTCCTCCTTAAGGATGGCTGAGATCTCAGCCAGCTGACTGGGGAGGGCTTATTTAACTCTTTATATCTCAGGCTAGCAGCTAGAGATATGGTCTTGTTTGAAATTGGCGATCTAAGCTTTAAAACAAGACCAGAATCACAGCTTTATCCTCACTACATCCGGAGATAAAGCTGTTAGAAATCGGAAGTGAAAGTACCTGAAAAATGCCTTCACTTTCAGCTCCTATCACTCCCGACCTGATTTCTAACAGCTATATTTCTAGAGGAGATAATGCTCTGATTTCAGTCTTATTTTAAAACTTAGATTGTCAGCTTTCAAACAATTCTCTACCTGCTACCGATCCCAAGATATGTTGGTTTAAAGCAGCCCTCCGATCTCCCCCTGCTGCCAAGCAGAGCTCATGTAAAACTCATAAGTGGTTATACTGACTTTATCCTACATTGTAGTATGTGTATAATGGATTCCCAATAATATTTCTTTGTAAAGTAGGTGTATTTCTCATTCATCAGACATAACTGCATTAAACGAAAGCTGTACTGAAAATGAGACACCATATTCTATAAGCTCCACAGATGTTCCCTTCTTATTTACCCCTGCAGGATCTCTTGTAAGACCAGGTAAATGTTACACTTGCATTATGTTCACCCAGTATTTACTGTCTGTCCAGGTGACATTATTTTCACTTTATTTTTTTTCAGGAAACACATCCTCAGGCCACCCTTCTCCTTTTACTATGGTCCCATCACCCAGTTTCCAAATTATCACAAAAATAATATTTTGCCCAGGTAATTTATTTTATATATATATTTCTACATGTGTTTGTCTCTAAATATAGTCTACTAAATACATCTTCTATGCATCTACTAAATAACCTTGGATTTGTCCAACTCTTAACCCCATTAACAGCCAATTTTCATTTTTTATTATTTATTTCCACCCTGCCTTCCAAGAGTCAGAACTTTTTTACTTTTCCGTTCACATAGCCATATGAGGGCTTGTTTTTTGGGCCAAGTTGTATTTGTAATGGCATCATTTAATTTACCATATTCTGTATTGAAAAAAGTGAAAAGCATCTTTCAGGGATGAAAGCAAAAAACATCATTGAGTCTGTTTGGGATTACATTAAAAGACAGAGGGGTTTGGGCAAGCCCAAATACAGAAGGTATATGGCTAGTTCTCCAGGATGTTTGGTACAACAATTGCTGCTGTTTTGAAGAAAAAGGGTGGTCACACCAATTATTGATTTGATTTAGATTTAGATTTTATTCATTTACTTTAACATAGTAACATAGTTTATAAGGCCGAAAAAAGACATCGTTCCATCCAGTTTGGCCTGTTATCCTGCAAGTTGATCCAGAGGAATGCAAAAAAAAAAAACTTTGAGGTAGAAGCCAATTTTCCCCACTTAAGGTTGAAAAAAATTCCTTCCTGACTCCAATCAGGCAATCAGAATAACTCCCTTGATCAATGACCCAAATCTAGTAGATTGTAGCCTGAAGAAAGGAGAAAAGACAAAAAGACACAGCGCCTCATGTGTAGTAACGCCTTATAAGGAATATACAGTTATGGTGCGTAATTCGCTTACCGGATTCTGTTGTGAATAGTCACAACAGCTAGATGTGCCTTAGCTGGTATATTTCCCCACCAGCATTAGGGGATGCCGTGCTGCTGCCCGGGTCTTTTCCTGTCCAAATGGTTCCAGGGAAATAGATATGCAGAGATTCTTAAAAGTGTCAGACCACTATCCGGCGCTGCAGGCATAGAGATCAGTCTTTGAGATGAATAAAATTCTTTTTTATTTTGGTCAACGCGTTTCAAGGCCCTTGAAACGCGTTGACCAAAATAAAAAAGAATTTTATTCATCTCAAAGACTGATCTCTATGCCTGCAGCGCCGGATAGTGGTCTGACACTTTTAAGAATCTCTGCAGATTGTAGCCTGAACTTCAGGACCATAGTAAAAACATTTAGATCTGCTGACTTTAACATAAAATATCCAACTTTTGTTGTTTTAAGATAAACCTGTAATAACATTTAAATAATTTAAGGAACGGCTAGGGGGTGGGCGATATGGCCTAAAATCTATATTGCGATATCATTTTAAGCATGTGCGATATGGGATATATATCGCAATCTATTGTTTTCTATATTGGGGGGGTGTTTAAACATTTTTTTTAACTTTTTATTTAATAACTATTAGCCTCCTTAAGGGCTAGAACCCTTGTCATATTCACCCTAATAGAGTTCTATTAGGGTGAATAGGACTTTACACTCTCCCTGCTGCCCTGTGCTTTGTGCACACAACAGCAGGGAGCTGACTATGGCAGCCAGCCTCTCATGTGCCCCCCAGCCTCTGATCCACCCCCCAGCCTCTCATGTGCCCCCAGCCTCTGATCCGCCCCCAGCCTCTGATCCGCCCCCCAGCCTCTCATGTGCCCCCCAGCCTCTGATCAGCCCCCCAGCCTCTCATGTGCCCCCCAGCCTCTCCCTCTTATCAGCCCCCTCTGGTAACTCAAACCCCCCCCTCCCCAGTATTAATCATTGGTGGCAGTGGCCACAGGGTCCCCCTCCTCCTCCCCATCATTGGTGGCAGTGGGCAGTTCCGATCGGTTACCATGGCAGCCAGGAGTCACGCTACTGAAGTCCTGGCTGCCATGGTATGTTAGTGAGCAGCATTATACTCACGTGCGCACTCCTTCTTCTCATAGGTCTGTGCTGCGCATTGCTAATGCTATAAGCATTGGCAATGCGCCGCACAGACAGAAGAAGGAGCGACCGGCGGCCACGGCGCACGTGAGTTTAATGCTGCTCACTAACATACCATGGCAGCCAGGACTTCAGTAGCGTGACTCCTGACTGCCATGGTAACCGATCGGAGCCCCAGCATTACACTGCTGGGACTCCGATCGGAACTGCCCACTGCAGAGACTGAAGAACATTCCCGGCACCCGACCTCTGACAGGACGCTGTGATCCGCGCGATTAACCCCTCAACTGAGGGGTTAATTGCGGCGGATCGCAGCGTGCAGTCATAGGGGCCGGGATATGGCCGGCACATTCATTGGTGGCGCAGTGGCCACAGTCCCTCCCCTCCTCCTCCTACTCTGTTCTCATTGGTGGTCAGCGGCAGCCGCGCACAGTGGGGAGGGAGGGACTCCCTCCTTCTCCACTGTGCCGGCTCAGGAGAACATGGTGCGCGCCGAGAGCGCGATCATATCGCGGTCCGGCGATATAGGCGATATGCACAAAATCCAGATCGTGGCACAAATTTATATTGCATATCACCTATATCGCTTATATTGCCCACCCCTAGAGAGAATCAACCTTCATGAGAAGAATTTCATAGTTACCTCAGTACTTGACAAGTGGCTTTTATTTTACTCAATAACAAATCCCGTTGTAGACATATACAGTACATATCTAAAATATGTAATTCTGTAATGTTTCCTAGCTCCTTCTCCTGGATTAGTACTTTCAGGTCTACCAGATACGCATCCCATACCAATAACTGGTGAGTGTTTGTGTTTGAATGATTAACAACGTGTTAGATAATTTAGCAGACAGCAATTTTTGATTGTAAATGTTTATTCAGTTTTTAATATCCAAGAAAACAGCTGAGGAAGGACATGAATTCGATTTCAGGAACCCATCAGTTGTAGGCTATTTACCATATTTTTCACTTAATAAGAGGCGCCTGATTATAAGACACACCTAGGTTTTACAGGAAAATCAGAAAAAATATTTTTCATCAGACCTCAGATCAGAACCCTCAATCTTCATCAGATCCCCAAACTTTATTGAACTTCAAATCAAACACCCTTATCCAAAGACCCCCAATCTTTTTTAGACCTCAGATAAGACCCCCAATCTGTATGAGGCCTCAGATCAGACCCCAAAACTTTATCAGACCTCAGATCTGACTCCAAGTCCAACTTTATCAGGTCTCAGACACCCCCAATCTGTATCAAAACTCACACCAGACCCCCCCCCCCCCCAATTCTCATCAGACCTCAGATCAGACATAACTTAATTCTCCTGCTCTCGATGGCGCTGCCACTTTGCAGATCCAGTGGGCTGAATCGAAAACAGAATGTTTGAAATCTGCTAATTTATTGAAAAGGAAAAACAAAAATATTGCATTGACATAAGATTCAAACTCTTTACTCAGGACTTAGTAGAAGCACCTATGGAAGTGATTACAGGCTCTAGTCTTGGGTTTGATGCCACAAGGTTTGCACACCTGGATTTGGGGCTTTTCTGCCATATTTCCCTGCAGATCCTCTCAAGGTTGAATGGGGACCATCGGTGGACAGCCATTTTCAGGTCTCTCCAGAGATGTTCAATTGGGCTTAAGTCAGGGCTCTGGCTGGGCCACTCAAGGACATTCACAGAGTTGTCCCTAAGCTGTTGTCTTGGCTGTGTGCTTAGGGTCATTGTCTTGTTCAGAGGTGAACCTTTGGCCTAGTCTGAGGTCTAGAGTGATCTGGATCAGGTTTTTTTAAGAATATCTCTGTACTTTTCTCCATTCAGCTTTCCATAATCCCTTAACAGTCTGCCTATTCTAGCCGCTGAGAAACACCCCGAAGCATGATGCTGCCATCACCATGCTTCACTGTAGAGATTGTAATCGGCAGGTGATGAGCAGTACTTGGTTTCTTCCAGACATGATGCTTAGAATTTAGGCCAAAAGTTCAATCTTGGTTTCATCAGACCAGAGACTATTGTATCTTTTACTAAGGAGAGGTATCTTTTTGGCCACTGTCCCATAGAGCCGATGGAGTGCTGAAGTGATGGTTGACCTTCTGAAAGTTTCTCCCATCTGCACACAAAATCATTTGAGCTTAGCCAGGGTAACCATTGGATTCTTGACCCCGCCCCCCCCCCCCCCCCCCCCCCCCCCCCTTCACCGTCGGAAGAGTCCTGGTTGTTCCAAACTTCTTTAATTTAAGAATTATGGAGGCCACTATACTCTGAACACTCCGAATACTTCGAACTTTCCGTGCACCAGAAATTTTTTGTACCCTTCTCCAGATCTGTGCCTCCACACAATCCTGTCACTGAGCTCTTCATGCAGTTCTTTCCACCTTATGCATTGTCAGCTGTGAGACCTTATATAGACAGGGCAGTGTCTTTGCAAATCATGTCCAACTGAATTTACCACAGGTGGATTCCAATCAAAGTGTAGAAACATCTCGAAGATGATTACGAAAAATGGGAGGTCTCCCGAAAGCTAAATTTAAAGTGTCATAGCAAAGGTTCTGAATACTTATGTCCATGTGAAAATTTAGTTTTTCCTTTTTAATACATTTGCAAACATTTCTAAACTTCTGTTTTCACTTCCTCATTATAAGGTATTGAGTGCAGACTGATGGGGGGAACTTGATTTTTTATTTTATTTTAGTACAAGGCCACATAAAATATGAAAAAAGGGAAATGGTCTGAAGGCATTCCAAATGCATTGTATATTTCATTGGGTTTAGAAATAGTTCTTTAGAGCTTAAAGTATAACTGTTGTATTTTTTTTTTTTTTTGAGTATTGGATTGTGGTGATTAATATGTCCTTGGTGACCCTATTTCAACTTTCACTGTGTATTCAATTACCCCTTAATTCCACATTTTTGTCCCCTGTACTGCCTACTTTTACCTGTGCTTAAAATAGGGTTGCTAGGTATGGTCCGTCTGTCTGCGCAGAAGCAGGCAGCGTGCATGGTCAGATTTCTGACAGCCAGGGACTGTAAGTAAATGATTAAAGCCAGGTCCTCCCCAGCAGCTGATAACAGTGCCTGGGCTGTGTGCACTTCTCCCTGTCCCTGCGCTTGGCAGACGCTCCCTCACTCAGCAGAGCTGGAGAATGCAGAGTTGGAGCAGCGCAGACCAGGGAAGGGAGTTCTGCCATCTGCTCAGTGTATAAATGAAAGCAACATGTGGTAAGAGGACCCCTTTGTGCTGCAGGAGATTAACCCTTTAGGGGGGAGAGCTCTGGTTACTGACACTTTTGGGAGGCTATTGTTACTGGCTAGTGAGGGCAGGCGGGATTAGCCTCAGGGTGAGGTGGCGGCCATCTTAACTAAATAGTGAGATTGCAGTTTTATGCAGACTGGTTGCTAAGGGCTGAATCTTATTAAATATGGTGTAAGTGTGACAGTTATCCTTTAATGTTATGTATTGTATACTGTACCTTAGGACTTTAAGCCACAATTGATCAATCTGTATTGGTAATGAGGAACTGATTGTTTTACCTTTTTGTTTGATCTAGAACACCCTGCTCTTTCTACAAATACAAGCATCCCACCATCTCCTGATAGGAATGAATCATGCAGTCCTTTTGCACCCAGTGCATCTGATTTGCCAAACTCACCAGAAGTGGCATCTATGTACCACATCCCCTCAATAGGTATTTTTAAGATCCATAGATTTTACCCTTACCTTTGTGTATCATTCCACATTTTGAATTGTCTTACTTGCATAGTCCTGACTAAAATCTCTAATCTGTGAAATGGGGGAGTATACCTAAAAGGATTTTTTAACTGATGACCTATCCTCTGGATAGGTCATCAGTATCTGATCGGTGGGGGTCTGACACCTGGGACCCCGGCCGATCAGCTGTTTTGAAACTGCATTGGAACTCCTGTGAGCACTGTGGCCTTCTCACAGCTTACCAAGCACAACGCTGTACATTGTATAGGGGCTGTGTTTGGTATTAAGACTGGGGCTGAGCAGCTCCTAGGCCACGTGACCGATAAACGTGTCATCATTGGCCTAGGAAAAGTAGAGAGAATTCTGCGGCACTGACAGGAGCTTCGGTGCCTTCTCAAACAGCTGACACCTGGGACCCCTGCTGATCAGATACTGATGACCTATCTTGAGTATAGGTCATCAGTATAAAAACCTCGGAAAACCCCTTTAAGGGAGACTTTTAGGAGATTTTTAGGTGAGAGTCTGCAGGCTGGTTATATTTGAAAAGGTTGACTAGGATTATAGCAAATTTAGTGCTGTTTCTGGGAGAAAGCAGACAGCTGTTTATGGGTTGTGTATGATATTGCAGCTCAGTACATTTGAACACCACCTACAGCTTGTGGACAGGTGCAGCACTGTTTTTAGATGAAAACAGTATTTTTTTTTTAACCTGTGGACCCTCTTTATCTACTTTATACAGAATTTGTTATATAAGAAGATTAGCATTGATAGATTTCTTGACCATACCTGTGGTTTAATTATATGAAAAACAGCTTTTTTCAGAACCATGCAGTGGTATTTTTCTGGCAGAAAGCTGGCATTTATGCCACAAACACGCCGGATCCCATTATGCCGAATATTATTATTCTGATAGTCTGCTCCTCTGCTGCAACAGACTACTGGAACGCTGAATGGAGTTGCAAACCTATTTTTTTCATGGTAATCCTTTTATGCACTTAAGCCATGTATACAATACTATTTACAGTGCCACCCATAATTATTCATACCCCTTGCAAATTTTGACCTAAAGTTACTTTTATTCAACCAGCAAGTAATTTTTTGACGGGAAATGACATATGTGTCTCCCAAAACATAATAAAACGATGTACAAGAGGCATTATTGTGGGGGGAAAAAATTCTCAGCTTTTATTTACATTTGAGCAAAAAGTGCTCAAATTATTCATACCCTTCTCAATAATCAATAGAAAAGCCTTTATTGGCTATTACAACAATAAAACGCTTCCTATAATTGCAGACCAGCTTTTTGCATGTCTGCACAGGTATTTTTGCCCATTCATCTTTAGCAATGAGCTCCAAATCTTTCAGGTTGGAGGGTCTTCTTGCCATCACCCTGATCTTTAGCTCCCTCCACAGATTCTCAATTGGATTCAAGTCTGGACTCTGGCTGGGCCACTCCAAAACGTTAATGTTGTTGTCTGCTAACCATTTCTTCACCACTTTTGCTGTGTGTTTTGGGTCATTGTCATGCTGAAATGTGCACTGGTGCCCAAGGCCACGTTTCTCTGCAGACTGCCTGATGTTGTCGTTGAGAATCCTCATGTATTGCTCTTTTTTCATGGTGCTGTTTACTGTGATTAGGTTCCCTGGTCCATTGGCTGAAAAACACCCCCAAAGCATTAGGTTCCCACCACCATGTTTGACAATGGGGATGGTGTTCTTTGGTTTGAAGGCTTCTCCTTTTTTACGCTAAATGAAGGAAACATCATTGTGACCAAACAATTCAATTTTTGTTTCATCTGACCATAACACAGAAGACCAGAAGTCTTCTTCTTTGTCCAGATGAGCTTTTGCAAAGGCCAAGCGAGTGTTTGTGTGCCTTATCTGGAGAAGTGGCGTCCTCCTTGGTCTGCATCCGTGGAACCCAGCAGTGTGCAGTGTCCGTTGGATTGTCTGCCTTGAAACATTGCCACCAGCAGAGCCCAGATTTACCAGGATGGCCTTAGTGGTGATCCTTGGATTCTTTTTCACCTCTCTAACTATCCTCCTGGCCAGCACAGGTGTCACTTTTGGCTTCCGACTACGTCCTCTGAGATTTTCCACAGTGCGGAACATCTTGTATTTTTAATAATACTTTGCACTGTAGCCACTGGAACATGAAAACATTTAGAAATGGCCTTGTTGCCCTTTCTTGACTTGTGAGCAGCCACAATGCGCAGCCGCAGGTTCTCACTGAGCTCCTTTGTCTTAGCCATGACTGTCCACAAACCAACTGCAGAGAGCTGCTGTTTTTCACCTGTTGAGTTAATTAAAACAGCTGTTCCCAATTAATCAGGGTAATTAGGATGCTTTAGAACAGCTTGGACTATTTGGAATGGTATAGAACTTTTGATTTTCCCACAGACTGTGACAGTTTGTGAAGGGTATGAATAATTTTGGACTGGACACTTTTTGCTCAAATGTAAATAAAAAGCTGAGAAATTTTTTTCCCCCCCCCACAATAATACCTCTTGTACACCATCTTATTATCTTTTGGGAGACACCTATGTCATTTCCCGTCAAAAAATTACTTACTGGTTGAATAAAAGTAACTAAGTTAAAATTTGCCAGGGGTATGAATAATTATGGGCAGCACTGTATGAATATGTTTATTCCTTCTAGAAATGTATACAGCAAATACAGACAAATGCAAACAAACACAAGTGCAACCTGTGCAACGGGACGAAAAGCACAGTAAGTTCACCTTCACTAGTACCATGGACATAGCTGTACTTCCCAGCTTTCTTCATGAGGACCAGCAGTGACCTACCCAGTTGAGACGTGAAAACAACAATGTCAAGTAGTGAAATACCAGAAATACATTGGTTTGCCCTCTTTGTCTAGGGAAAAGTCCTTTCATGCAATCTTAGAGGTGCTCAGCTTTTCCGTGTATTAGAAGCCACTGATATATCAGCCATTTTCATAGAGGAGTGCAAACTCACAATAGAAGTAAGAATTTGGCTGTGGGACATATGAGCACCTGTTGAGGATGCTAAAATTACTTTACAGGATGTGCTGCAGGAGCTCTCGTGCATAAGCTGAAAAGTGAAAGCTTGTTGCATGTTGGGAGTTGCTACTACATTTTAGGTAAGAAAGATGCCACTGGTGTTGTCCCCACCTTAGCAAGAAAACTGCAGAGAAAAGTATAAGGCCCATCAGTTGCACCTTCTTAAATTTGTGATGTGGTCATCATTCAGGAAACATGTGTAGGGATACAGGAGTGCACCTGAAGAGCACTTTAATGGGTGTAATAGTCAGGAGACAGTGGGAGCCAGGGAGACACAGGTACTCACCCTTCCCTGCTGAGATCATACACTCCCGGACCAGGTCTGAAGTGTCTCACTTCTGCAATATTCTCCAAACTTCAAAGTTCTGCACTGCTTTGTGCCATTATTTTAATTTACTTTTAGCAAATCAATATCTAATACTATGAAAGTAAAATTTCAGTATTGCAGATGTCTAGGTAATATTAAAAGACTATAGCCTAAAAATAACAATTCTTAAAGGGGTTGTCTCATAAAAAAATATTGTTTTGAGGAACTCATCAGTGAGGAAACCCAAAGGAGATATACTGCACATGCACTGATTACAGAACGTATAACGCATCCAAGGGATTACAGGACCAGGCAAAAGCACAATGAAAATGCTTGGCCCTGTCAGTCAAGGGAAAGGGGCATGGCTAAGTAGAGAAAGTAGAGACATTGTGGTGCACCAACGGGTAAGGGCACGCCCTTGCAGAACTGAACCCCATTATTATTAGCATAAAAATTTAAACTAAGATATATCTTCAGTAGCAGAATGTTAAATAGTTACATAGCTAATACGGTTGAAAAAAGACATAAGTCCATCAAGTTCAACCAAGGAATAGGTGGGGACATGAATCCCCATTTAAATGTATTTGGGTGATAAAGGTATCATTTTAATTAGCAGGGCGACCCTACAATGCAATATGACTGGTTTAATAGGGTTGATTCTGCTGACATGTCCTGTTTAATAGCAATTGTATGTGTGTATTATCACTAACTACTTTTTAACTCTTTCCTTCAGAAATTATGAACTCATTTATAGAAGCCCAGAAACAACTATACCATAAAATATTTGCATTGGAAAGGGACTTCCAGTACACCGAAACTGCGCTTATAAACAGTAGGATCTGTCCTAAAGCTGGAAAGGTTATTAGCAAAACAGCAGAAAAGGAATTATTACATTATGATTTAGCAGAAAGGGAAAGAGAGACCCTTCAACTCTTGAATCTGTTTGAGGACAAAGACAGAAAGGAAATGGAGACTAAAATTATTGCACTACTTGGTCAATCAGGAATGGGTAAGACTGTACTTGTCAAGAAGATATGCCATGAATGGTCAACTGGGAAGTTTGGTCAGTTTAGCTTTGTGTTTTATTTTGAGTGTAGACATCTGGATGTAAGTAAGCAGTTCAGCTTTAAAGACTTCCTTTTCAAGCTGTCGTCTTGTGCTCCAGTGAAGAACATTGATGTCTACCAGTACATTCTGAGAAATCCAGAAAAGGTTCTTCTCATCTTTGATGGTTTTGATGAATTTCAGGACCCCGAAGGTCTTCTTCATGGTTCCTTTACAACATCACCAAGTAAAACAAATAAAGTAAAGGACTTATTCACTGGTCTTTTCCAGAAAAAACTACTACGTGGGTGCACCCTGCTGTTAACTGCAAGGGTCAAAGAAAAACTCAATCAGTACTTGGGAAAAGTTGACAAAATTATTGAGATGATGGGATTTTCTTCCAGTCAGGTGGAATGGTACATCAAAGAGTATTTTAAGGAAAGGCCGGATTTCAGTAATGCACTTGAATGGATAAAAAGTTTCCAGTACGTGTTCACCTACTGTTATATTCCTTTTATGTGTAAAATGATGTGCTTATTTGCAGAGGAGAACTTAAAGTCTCGAAACAAAGAACTACCCTTGTCTTTAGCTGCACTATACTATGACTTGTCTCAAAAAAACTTGCACGCATCTGGTACTTGTTTTGGTGAAGGGACATTACAAAACAGCACAGTAGACTTATCATGTCTTGATTTTGAATCTGATAAAAAAACTGAATTAGAATTACAAACCCCAAAACCACCTTCTGACACTGAAAATACCATGGAGCTTATGACTTCCAGTGCTCTGGTCCAGAACTTTTCTTCAGCACTTAATACACTTGCTAGTACAAAGGACAGGAACTTGGTCAGATATGTTTCTTTTGACCCTAAAAAGAGGCGAAATCAAGAAAGTTGTCCAGACGTTGTACGGAGGTTTCTTGTTGGTCTCTTGTTTCATGACAATGGAAGTCCCATTTTAAAGTTCACCAAAAGTATAAAAACACAGAAGAAAATAGCTGAGTATTTTCGAACATTGCAGCTTTCAGAGCTCTGCCCCCACAGACTGCTTGAAGTTTTACACTGTGTATATGAAACCAATAACACGCGCCTCATGCGTAGTTTAGTCGTAACACTGGATGAAGAACTCTCGTTTGTGGGCACCCGACTAACCCCACCTGATGTCTTTGTATTGAAAAAAGTTTTGAAAATGTCAAAAGCAAAGGTTTCCTTGGATCTCAGGAAGACAAGCATTGATTACAAAGGTTTAAAAGAACTTGTATGTCTAAAAAGCATTTCATCATTCAGGTATGCACGGCTCAGAACCTCATTAACCAACTGGAATTATTCCGTTTTTATTTCTGAAAAAACAAATGCGTGTTAATAGTTAATAAGATAATTGTATGCCAACTGAAACAATCAAGATTTTTCAGTAAATGATTACCTTAAAGAGCGAGTTGCAGAAAAACCCTGTTACTGACTGGATGTTGGGAAAAAAAGTCCTCCAGGCAGTGAATTCACATTCATTGAGACGCTGTGTCAAATGCCCATGCCAGCCAAACCTGGTCTATTGTTCCTCTACATAGCAGTGCATTACAGAGATGTTCCCCATAAAATCTTTACTTTCAGGGAAAAAATGCCTCTGTAGAATGTCAGGAGCATAACAGAATCTTTAATTTGACTCAGAGGGGCAACGCTGAGGTTTTATAGAGCCCCCGTGGCCGTAGTATTAGTTTCTGCATGTTGTTTGTTTTGGACCCCCTCCTAGTTTTTGGTTTACAAATACTGATAGAAAATTCCATTCCATTAAAGTGTAGGAAGTTTAAAGCCCCAGTTACCCACCTGGTCAGATTATCGGGGCAGATATAGGGAACTAAAGTTCCCATGTAAATGTGTCTCCAGTCACCTGACAAATAAGAAAAATGCTGTATGGTCAAGTGATACATGGTTTCTGCAGCACATAAAATCATCGCTTGTCGGCAGCACATCATCCTGCTAATGACAAATGAATCTGCATGGGGATAATTACTGCATGTAAATGCAGCGAAACAAGCTGGCAATGACCAGGAACAAAGAGTATCGAGCTATGTAAGATTATCAGTATATTTGTCTACAGCTGTTTACGTCGCCAGGATCTAATATGAGTCTAGCTGTTGCATTTCCAGTTTTGCTGGGGGATAATCAGGCCGTGACATCTTGAGTAATTGTGCCATTCCACAAAAATATGTGCTGCTGATGTCTGTTTTCTGTGCTGAACCGGAAGATTATAATAGAGACGGGACACTGGACCGCCACGAATAAGTGCCTGTGTATAGCAGGAGGCCATTCACAAGGCAATGATCAGGAATGAGACAATCATTGTCAGCTCCATAGCCACATTTACAGCAGTGATAGGGGATGTACTGTATGGGAATCAATGATCATTACTATGATCCTTCATCCCCATACAGTTTCACTGTCGGCAGCGCATCCCTGTTTACATGTGTGCTGTCAAGTAACCGTGATATTTTGTGCTACATAGGCGATTGGATTGCTAATGAGCATTTGCTCGTTTGGTGGCTGATCAGAGGCACATTTACCCGGGTCAGTTATTGGGAATGAACCTCATCTGAATTTTTATGACCCCATAACCTGCCGATGTAAATAGTCCCTTGGATCACGATACTGCTACCAAACTAGACTCAGCTGAGCACTGTGTGTGACCACAGGACATAGAGGAGTGAAATTAGTAAAAAATTACATTAATCAAACATGTTTTTTTTGTACAGGGCCTCCCTCAGTGATACAGTTAACCTCTGGAAGACGTTACTAGCCAATGGACAGAATATACTACTGAAGAAGTGCATAAATAAATTCACATTAGAACCCTTCAAAGTAGAAAGCCTGAAAGATGTCACAGATCTGGTAGCTCTTGTAGACATCCAGAATGACATTTGTAACGGGTAAGACTTTACATTGGGCTCTGTTTACATTGGCATCATTCCATTATTACAGGAACCATGATGCACATTATGTATACACTAACATCGGATACAGTTTAAACTGATGAGCCATTAGAAAGTCCTTCATTTCCTAATGCATTGCATCTATTGCATCTATTTCCAGCTCTCCAGATTCTTCACTTGACATGGAAATTCCAGCTGTAAAAAATCTGAGGAGCGTCATATTTGGGTATTGTATCTTATATAACATAGCATAATCTAAATGGTGGACTGGGAGGGATGATATTACACATGAATATTACTGCTGCAGTGAATGAGATGTTAACACCACACAACTTGTTATTCGCAGTTTGCTACAGCACAATGTTATACTCAAGTAAATGGGTAATCCCATCTATAGAATACAATGTGCTTTTATATTTAGTTAAATTATCATTTTATTTGTAATCATCTGTGGACCCCTCCTCCCTCAGGTCTGTTTATATTTCTGTAGCTACAAATGTACTATTTCATTGAGGAATTATTATACCTTTGCTTAAAGTATATTTAAACTTTCAGATAATGTTCCAGAATAAGCTTCCATGTGTGTAAGCATGAGTTAGAGCACTAGATATGGCCATTATGTGACTTGTATCTGCCATTTCTCCCTTATATGCTTCATTTCTAATTCTCAGTTCTATCTGAGCTGGTGGGTAGAGACTAGCTGCTCCCTATAGAAAACACATAGAAACAACAGACTCACTCAGAGGCATCGGAAGCATAGTAAAATATATAGAAGTACTGAATCATGTAGATGTGAATAAAGCACTTACTACAAGCTGCTGAATCATATCTGTCTCTCCCTGTCTGCTTGTTTCTCTCTGCACTTTTACTTCCTCATGCCCTCTGTATAGACTTCTATGGATTGATGTAACCTGTTCTTTCAGTAAACAGGGCATCTGACATGGTTTTAACAAGATTCATTTCTTACAAATTTTAGAGAGAAAGTTATTTAACGAGAAAACAGCTGATAACTCTATGCATTTTTCTCCTCACCCTTACTACTCATTTATGCAAAATTGAGTGAAATTACAGTAATCATTTACATAAATTTGGAGCAGGACCCATAATTGTCCTATCTCTGTATGCTGAACATAGGAGAAGAGACAGCACTTTGATTCTCTGTCTTCATGTTGGTTAAGCATTGTTCTTGGTCATCAGAGAGTAGACTTTAATAAAATGTATGTGTCACTTCTGCAGGACTAAGGTGCTCATTCATTTATGTACTGGTCTACAAAGACATAGCAGTGCACAATCACGGAGAAATCCACTAGCATAGTGGACACAGATTGTGATGGTTTGGTTTTCTTCCAGAAATAGTGCCACCCCTGCCATGGGTTGTGTGGTATTGTAGCTCATACACTGAAGTGAATTGGAACAAGCTGAAATATCACACACAATTTGTGGACAAGCAACCATGTTTTTTTCTAATCCTGAACATCCCCATAAACCCTTTGAAACACCATATGGCAGTTGAGGGATATAATTTGCATTTATTTTACCAAGTTCCTTCATATAAACATCACTTCACTATAAAAAAAACTTCCCATCTTAAACCACCTCTGATCTCTATTATGGTCTGTGTTCCATTCTTCATTCAGTTTTTACCCACACATCTGTGTTCTACCTTTTCTTCAAGTCTTCTTTTGTTCTTTTTCCAGGATCACCTTCTTTCCTTATCTTATACAGAAATTGGTATCCGAGATTCATTGGGACGGTTACAAATTATATCATCCTGTATGGTTGTCACATAGAATATTGCAAATCATGCAGATCTCAAACAGTAATTTATGTACAGTGTTTTGTTCATTTACCATGTTCTCGTATTTTAGGGTCGGGAAGAAACATGGACAAGATGGCTTCTTGAAACTTGTGGAAATTGTACCCAAACTACCCGCTCTGCAACACTTAGAGTAAGCAATACAGTGTCCTAGACTCCGAAAAGTCTAAATTACCCATAACGAAAAACAGTGACTGAATCAAACTCAAATTGTTTGTAGTTGGGCATTGTAGACCAGTGTTTCTCTACTCTAGTCCTTAGAGCACACCTGTCGGTCATAATTTGTGGATATCCCACAGAATCAATAACTGTTGTAAGTCCTGATGTATTGACACTAATTATATCCCCTGCTCGATACTAAGCAAATCCTGAAACCATGACTGGTAGTTGGGCCCTGAGGACTTGAGTTGAGGAACACTGTTGTAGACCATAAAATATGACTGCTGTGATTCTGAGAAGAAAAATTTGTGATTTCTTCATGTGTGTTCCTTAAAGTAAGTCATAACTGATAAGGACCTACATAATTAGTAGTACTATATAAAAATATATATATATATATATATATATATATATATCTCAGCAGTGTGTAGACTTCTTGACTCTGCCCATCAAGTAGAAAAAGTCATATATGGCTTTAAAATAGATCACCTTAGTAACATATAAATACCCACTGATGTGTTCATCTTAGGCCACATGCACATGGCTGTATCTGTTTTGTTGTCCGCAAACCGCAGATGTACAAAATACAGATACTGGGCGTGTGCATCTCACTTTCCGAGAGCCCTATTAAAGAAATGCCTATTCTTCGCAAAACAGACAAGAATAGGACATGTTATATAATTTACGGAACGGCCACACCAATGCAGACAGCACAAGAATAACATCCGTGTGCTGTTTAGATTTTTTATGGCCCCATAGAAATAAATGGGTCCGCATGCAATCCGCAAAAAATACAAATCGGAAGAGACCAAAAATACGACCATGTGAATGTAGCCTAATTCATAAGTCCTGTTCCCTCCGGGACAATAGGCAGTAGTCCACTAAAAGATCCAAGAAGACAAAATGAGGCAGCACTCCAAGTAAAGTGAAAAGGTGGTGGACCCGTTTATTCCCAAGGCAACATTTCAGCCCAGCACAATGAGGCTTGACACCACCTTTTCACTTTACTTGGAGTGCTGCCTATTTTTTGTCTATATATATATATACACATACACAGTGCAGCTGTATGGAAGAGTTGCATAGGACATAAGCCAGTTAATCTTCCTTTGAATACAGACATACACTTAGTCACAAACTTGCGTCTGGAACCTGGTTTCCTTAGGGGGGCACTCACACTGTCCTCATGCTGTATTTTTTATGGGAATGTTTCATTAGAAAATTACCTATTGTTTAAATCAGGGATGCTCAACCTGCGGCCCTCCAGCTGTTGTAAAACTACAACTCCCACCATGTCATTCTGTAGGCTGATAGCTGTAGCCTGTCCAGGAATGATAGGAGTTGGAGGGCCGCAGGTTGAGCAGGTGTAAATCAATTTTTTTAATGTTTTTAATATTTTTTAGAATTTCTGGTGATGTTATTCTAAATTCTCCATGTGATTTATAAATACATTTTAAACAAATTCTAAAATCCTTCAGTTGTAGTACTGGCCACTAGGTCAAACAATATGTCATATTTCTCCTACTGCTGCTGCTTGCTGTATGGAATAATGTCAACACTTCCTGGTCTGTAGAAATAACTATTTAACAGTCATCTAATTATCATCATAGACAGGACTGGCAGATAATAACACCTCTAATGAGATAACCCAGGAACCACCATTCACAATCGGCGATGGTTACAGCTTATCTACTCCCTCCCTGTATAATGACTTCTCCACCGGTCATAGAGGATGCCTTACAAACTCTCCCATAGAAGTCTATGGACCATGTAAGGCATATCTCTAAATGCTGTTAACAGGAGCTCAGAAGTCAAGATGTCCACTCCCATAATCATGGTCAGAAAATAAAAAAGAATTAGAAAAACGGACTGTATCTGGTATCAGTATCTGGTTTTAATATGTAAGAAAAATACAGGTGACACCTTTATATGTGCAGCGCGGTGTACTTTGAAGAGTCTTAATGATGCTCAGATGTCACTCATTTGCAGTAAGATGACATAAGGCAGTGGCAGACTACTGAATGTGATGTAATCGTAGCCTTTATCTGGTCGGTTAATTACTATGCTTCCTCTATAGTTTGAACAACCTGACAGAGAACCACATTGGCGATAGAGGAGTGGAGAAGCTGGCAGAGACCTTTGCAGAGCTGCAGTACCTACAGACCCTGGAGTAAGTATTAGGGAATATTAATACATTTCAGGAAGTGTTCTGATATTTACAGAAACATCGGGAAGGAATGTTGATTTGGGCTTTTGGCCAGTTGTTGTCAAATGCCAGACATTTTGAAGGCCATGCAAAGTTATTAGTGTATGCCGTGCTGTAGAAATGTTTTATTTTTTTTTCAAACTAAATATATATTATTTTGCTGAGGCTAGTTTCACATGAATGCTGGGAATTGGCCGGACAAAAACCACTGCGTGCCTCGGTTTCTGTCCGTCTGATTCTCTGCATATTTGCCAGGTAGTGGCCAGATCTGTGCCAGACCCCATTATAGTCAATGAGTTCTGGCAGGCAGAAGGCAGTGTCCGGTAATGCCCGATCCGGAGAACTCCGGCAGGCTGTTCTCTTCCGGCTCTGCTGCCTATGTTACCTGCATCCGTTACATGGATACGCCTATAGAACTAGATATTCCTTGTATTTTCATCTGTTCTGGACATGCCCAGATTTACAGGAACCCAGGATGCAAGTTGTGAAAGTCATTAATGGGAGTCCCAGTTCTGGCTTAATAACGAAAACAGGATTTCTGTGTAAAGAGACCCGGTGCAGGGTCATAAAATGTACTGTGAGATTCTGGTCGGCCAGCAAGTCCTACTGTAGATTCATTGGACCTCAACTCTACATGCTGCCCTTTTATTGTCTTCCCATGTGTCCACAGGTTTTGCATGACTTTGCAGCTTAGCTCAATCTCCTAAGGGAGTCTGTCAGCAGTTCTGACCCTGCAGAATTTTTGACAAAACTAGATTGGGGTCGGGCCAAGGTGGGTAATCATGTCTTTATGTCAGCTTTTATCATCAGCAGGACTATTTTGCCAGGTGCCGCTCCCGCCAGTGCCCAGGAGGCAGTTTCTCGCAATAAACTGCTGATTGAGAACTGAGCTGATTCAGAACCCAAATACCTTCTTCAGCTCAGCTGTAGAAGCCAGCCAGGTGACAGCTGTCAGTCAGAGAAGAGGAGAGGCACTGTAAAGCAGCTCAAGACAGACAGCACTTTATGGTGGGGAACCCGCTCCTGGGCACTTGCAGGTGTGTGCACTTTACTGGCAAAGTAAAAAATAATTTTCTCAGTGATGCTGATAATAAAAACTACCTTGATTAACCACCGCACCGCAAACCCTACCTAGCTCTGTCAGCAGTTTTGCAGGGTCAACAGACTCCTTTTTAATAGCAAATATAACCTGTGGACAAAATTGGCGGGTGCTGTTTCTGTAAGATAGCAGTCATGGTTTTCTAAAATTGTACAATCCCTTTTATCCCCCCTCTACACAAGTGCTTTATATCCCCGTCTAAAGAGTCTAATATCACTCTTCCTGAGAGTATGGGGGCAGACAGGTCCGTATGGCTAACCTCCGGCACTCCAGCTGTGGTAAAACTACAACTCCCAAGATGTACTTCCTTGGCAGCTCTCAGAACTCCACAGAAATGAATGGAGCATGCTGGGAGTCATAGTTTTACCACAGCTGGAGTGGCGGAGGTTAGCCATCACAGGTTTAGGTTACAAGGCCCCTTTACAAGGGCCGACTGACAAGGCAATTAGCAGTTTGTTCCCAATAACTGCCTGCTAGTCAGCAGAGGTGAGAGCTGCATTTACATGGGGACGAGCAATCGCTCATCTGTATACAGATTCATTGTTTCTGGGTAGCAGATGGCTGCCTTGAAATTATGATTTTGGGTGCCACATCAACAATGCTTTCACCCAATGCTTGTGCATTCATCGAGTAATCAGTGGCACATTTTTATGGGCAAATCCCAGGGGCGTTCCCCATAATTGTACTGATAATTTGCCCATATAAAAGGGCCTTTATGGTTGAAATAATTGACTAGGGACTTGACCCTCTCTTGCCCCTCAGGTTGGCATCGTGCATTTGGTATCTCCCCATCACACATGGAACAAGCTCAGTTCCATTGTATTTGCTGTGGTTGTTTGCTCACACATAGAGCAGCCCATAAAGATGTATTATATATACACTCACCTAAAGAATTATTAGGAACACCTGTTCTATTTCTCATTAATGCACTTATCTAGTCAACCAATCACATGGCAGTTGCTTCAATGCATTTAGGGGGGTGCTCCTGGTCAAGACAATCTCCTGAACTCCAAACTGAATGTCCGAATGGGAAAGAAAGGTGATTTAAGCAATTTTGAGCGTGGCATGGTTGTTAGTGCCAGGCGGGCCGGTCTGAGTATTTCACAATCTGCTCAGTTACTGGGATTTTCACGCACAACCATTTCTAGGGTTTACAAAGAATGGTGTGAAAAGGGAAAAACATCCAGTATGCGGCAGTCCTGTGGGCAAAAATGCCTTGTGGATGCTAGAGGTCAGAGGAGAATGGGCCGACTGATTCAAGCTGATAGAAGAGCAACGTTGACGGAAATAACCACTCGTTACAACCGAGGTATGCAGCAAAGCATTTGTGAAGCCACAACACGCACAACCTTGAGGCGGATGGGCTACAACAGCAGAAGACCCCACCGGGTACCACTCATCTCCACTACAAATAGGAAAAAGAAGCTACAATTTGCACGAGCTCACCAAAATTGGACTGTTGAAGACTGGAAAAATGTTGCCTGGTCTGATGAGTCTCGATTTCTGTTGAGACATTCAAATGGTAGAGTCCGAATTTGGCGTAAACAGAATGAGAACATGTATCCATCCTCTGATGGCTACTTCCAGCAGGATCATGCACCATGTCACAAAGCTCGAATCATTTCAAATTGGTTTCTTGAACATGACAATGAGTTCACTGTACTAAAATGGACCCCACATTCACCAGATCTCAACCCAATACAGCATCTTTGGGATGTGGTGGAACGGGAGCTGGATGTGCATCCCTCAAATCTCCATCAACTGCAAGATGCTATCCTATCAATATGGGCCAACATTTCTAAAGAATGCTATCAGCACCTTGTTGAATCAATGCCACATAGAATTAAGGCAGTTCTGAAGGCAAAAGGGGGTCCAACACCGTATTAGTATGGTGTTCCTAATAATTCTTTAGGTGAGTGTATATCACCCATTAAAGTCCTGCACAGCAACGTACTACAGGCTGCCATAAACTGCAGCTTCTGGTGGGAATAAGATGTGGAAGCTGAAGTCCTCGCCTTCCATGTGGAGCGTTCTCAGGCCAGTAGTAACACTGTATTAGGAAATTGCACTTTGAGCTGTTGAATTCAGCATTGAGTGCACCAGCCCAAAAACTCCCAGCCCTAAATCTTTACAAAATCTTTTACATCGTCCACCGTATAAGTAAGAAATCTAACAGCCCTTATGTTTTACGCAGTCTATCACAGAACAATATTTCTAGTGTGGGAGCAAAAGAACTAGCAGCTGCTCTTCCATCCCTGCACTCATTACAGACACTGAGGTAAGTGCGGAATGAATGCACATGAACTGTCATACTGAATGGTCGCCTCTGTATGATTCAATGTGAAACTGTAAAATCATATTTGTATACATGCCGTTATCTGCTACAACGTATTTCCCGTACTCTTCTTTCAGAATGATCTCATATGATAAGACCTTACTATAAATTATAACAAGATTTACAAACTGTTTAACAGACGGGTATTTCTTTTGGGGGATTATCATCTTTACACCTGCAGGGTAGAATGATGACAGCTTGCAAAGCAATGCATCGTCATGCCAATAGGATGTAGTATGTACATGATGTCACTATAGCGATGAAGTATTGAGTCCTATCTAAGTACCAGTAACAGACTAGGATTGATGCCCTGCTTGGCCACACCAACAACAAACTGGCATGGTATGGGAAAGGGGTGGACTGACCATAGACCCTACAGGGAATTTTCCTGGTAGGCTGATGCCTTCAAGTCCACCCGAGCCCTCCTCACTGCTGCTGGCCGTGTACATACTCCTGGGGAAATTATAGGAGTCATTACTAGGCCCCTTTCACACGGGCGAGTATTCCGCGCGGATGCGATGCGTGAGTTGAACGCATTGCACCCACACTGAATCCCGACCCATTCATTTCTATGGGGCTGTTCACATGAGCGGTAATTTTCACGCATCACTTGTGCGTTGCGTGAAAATCGCAGCATGCTCTATTTTGGCCATTTTTCACGTAACGCAGGCCCCATAGAAATGAATGGGGTTGCGTGAATATCGCAAGCATCCGCAAGCAAGTGCGGATGCGGTGCGATTTTCACGCACGGTTGCTAGGAGACGATCGGGATGGAGACCCAATCATTATTATTTTCCCTTATAACATGGTTATAAGGGAAAATAATAGCATTCTGAATACAGAATGCATAGTACAATAGCGCTGGAGGGGTTAAAAAAAAATATATATTTTAACTCACCTTAATCCACTTGATCGCGCAGCCGGCATCGCATCTGTCTTCTTTCTTTGCTGTGTGCAGTGACAGGACCTGTGGTGACGTCACTCCGGTCATCACATGATCCATCACATGATCTTTTACCATGGTGATGGATCATGTGATGGACCATGTGATGACCGGAGTGACGTCACCACAGGTCCTTTTCCTGCACACAGCAAAGAAAGAAGACAGAAGCGATGTCGGCTGCGCGATCAAGTGGATTAAGGTGAGTTAAATTATTTTATTTATTTTTTTAACCCCTCCAGCGCTATTGTACTAAGCATTCTGTATTCAGAATGCTATTATTTTCCCTTATAACCATGTTATAAGGGGAAATAATACAATCTACAGAACAACGATCCCAAGCCCGAAGTTCGGGTTTGGGTACCAAACATGCGCGATTTTTCTCACGCGAGTGCAAAACGCATTACAATGTTTTGCACTCGCGCGGAAAAATTGTGCATGTTCCCGCAACGTACCCGCACCTTTTCTCGCAACGCCCGTCTGAAAGAGGCCTAAGGAGAAGTCTAGGCAGCATACTGGCTTGGTGCTTTGGCCCACGTCTCACCTCCTAAGCCCCATGCTCCATATTAGAGGCAATTGGAGGAGGAGGACAGAACGTGGCAGCTGTTGATGGCCACCACAGAGGGACAAGCTTCTGAGGAGGTATTTTGTGCTGCACTATGGTATTTGGTTCTGTGGGATGGTATTTTGGGCTGCACTGTGGTATTTGGTTCTGTGGGATGGTATTTTGTGCTGCGCTGTGGTATTTGGTTCTGTGGGATGGTATTTTGGGCTGCACTGTGGTATTTGGTTCTGTGGGATGGTATTTTGTGCTGCACTGTGGTATTTGGTTCTGTGGGATGTTATTTTGGGCTGCACTGTGGTATTTGGTTCTGTGGAATGGTATTCTGGGCTGCACTGTGGTATTTGGTTCTGTGGGATGGTATTCTGGGCTGCACTGTGGTAGATTGTAAGCTCTTGCGAGCAGGGCCCTCATTCCTCTTGTAATAATCGACTTGTCTGTTACTATGTTATTTATGACTGTTTGTACATGAACCCCCGAATTGTAATGCGCTGTGGAATATGTTGGCGCTATATAAATATAGATTATTATTATTAGGTTCTGTGGAATGGTATTTTGTGCTGCACTGTGGTATTTGGTTCTGTGGGATGGTATTTTGGGCTGCACTGTGGTATTTGGTTCTGTGGGATGGTATTTTGGGCTGCACTGTGGTATTTGGTTCTGTGGGATGGTATTTTGTGCTGCACTGTGATATTTGGTTCTGTGGGATGGTATTTTGGGCTGCGCTGTGGTATTTGGTTCTGTGGGATGGTATTTTGGGCTGCACTGTGGTATTTGGTTCTGTGGGATGGTATTTTGTGCTGCGCTGTGGTATTTGGTTCTGTGGGATGGTATTTTGGGCTGCACTGTGGTATTTGGTTCTGTGAGATGGTATTTTGGGCTGCGCTGTGGTATTTGGTTCTGTGGGATGGTATTTTGTGCTGCGCTGTGGTATTTGGTTCTGTGGGATGGTATTTTGGGCTGTACTGTGGTATTTGGTTCTGTGGGATGGTATTTTGGGCTGCGCTGTGGTATTTGGTTCTGTGCGAAGGTATTTTGTGCTGCGCTGTGGTATTTGGTTCTGTGGGATGGTATTTTGTGCTGCGCTGTGGTATTTGGTTCTGTGGGATGGTATTTTGGGCTGCACTGTGGTATTTGGTTCTGTGGGATGGTATTTTGGGCTGCGCTGTGGTATTTGGTTCTGTGAGATGGTATTTTGGGCCGCGCTGTGGTATTTGGTTCTGTGGGATGGTATTTTGGGCTGCACTGTGGTATTTGGTTCTGTGGGATGGTATTTTGTGCTGCGCTGTGGTATTTGGTTCTGTGGGATGGTATTTTGGGCTGCACTGTGGTATTTGGTTCTGTGGGATGGTATTTTGGGCTGCACTGTGGTATTTGGTTCTGTGGGATGGTATTTTGGGCTGCGCTGTGGTATTTGGTTCTGTGGGATGGTATTTTGGGCTGCACTGTGGTATTTGGTTCTGTGGGATGGTATTTTGGGCTGCGCTGTGGTATTTGGTTCTGTGGGATGGTATTTTGGGCTGCGCTGTGGTATTTGGTTCCGTGGGATGGTATTTTGGGCTGCGCTGTGGTATTTGGTTCTGTGGGATGGTATTTTGGGCTGCGCTGTGGTATTTGGTTCTGTGGGATGGTATTTTGTGCTGCGCTGTGGTATTTGGTTCTGTGGGACGGTATTTTGGGCTGCGCTGTGGTATTTGGTTCTGTGGGATGGTATTTTGTGCTGCGCTGTGGTATTTGGTTCTGTGGGATGGTATTTTGTGCTGCGCTGTGGTATTTGGTTCTGTGGGATGGTATTTTGGGCTGCGCTGTGGTATTTGGTTCTGTGGGATGGTATTTTGTGCTGCGCTGTGGTATTTGGTTCTGTGGGATTGTATTTTGGGCTGCGCTGTGGTATTTGGTTCTGTGGGACGGTATTTTGGGCTGCGCTGTGGTATTTGGTTCTGTGGGATGGTATTTTGTGCTGCGCTGTGGTATTTGGTTCTGTGGGATGGTATTTTGGGCTGCGCTGTGGTATTTGGTTCTGTGGGATGGTATTTTGGGCTGCGCTGTGGTATTTGGTTCTGTGGGATGGTATTTTGTGCTGCGCTGTGGTATTTGGTTCTGTGGGATGGTATTCTGTGCCACTTCCAGGGCCACTTTAAGATCTCAGTCTGCCCTGGTATGGGATGCTCCAAACAGGGCAGGCTGTATATTGTTTTCTACTATATAGTGTATATGCCACACTAGTCACAGCAGCACTAATGGGCGCTGCTTAAAACTGAGCATATTTCCACCTGACATTTCATTGGGGAAAACCGGACACAAAGACCATTTCCAATAGGACATATCCGCTTAGACAGGTCCAGTCTGCCAGAGAGGCAGTGGTTTGCAGAGCGGCTCTCTTCTGATTGCTCCCCCCCCCCCCCTTTCCCAGGACATCCATATGTCCGATCTTTATGTTACATCCAAGCATCCTCAGCAGTGGTTTTCCAGCCTGTAATTGACTTATGCTTGACTTAAAGGTTAATATGAGGATGTTTCTGTTCTTTTTCTCATTTTTAGCCTATTTAATAACAATATCTGTGATATGGGAGCTGAACAACTGGCCAGTATACTTCCTGATATGACATCGCTCGAGGCATTACAGTAAGTACAAAGGCACAAATACATGCATCATTCCTGCCGTTTTCTCAGTAGACAAGGATATTCCATTAGGTCCGATCGGTGGGACTCCAACTGCTGTGACTCCTGTGGCAGAGATGCTAGGAAAATAGCGCACTTTGGTGGAGGTTTATCAAGACTGGAGCTTTCTGCGCATGTCTTTATATCCCCTGCGCTGCCTGAGGATGCGCCCAATTTCCGCTTAGTCATAAATTAGGCGCCACCCCCTGCATTCTGCGCGCAAAATCTACGACCGCTCACAGCTGCCGTAGATTTCTGTCATTTACGCCAAATAAATTTGTTGCTGCAGATGGCCATGCCCTCTTGGCTGCCCTTGCCACACTCCCTTTTAGAAAAGTGGCGAGAATGACGAAAAAGGGGAAATGCAACAATTAAAAAAAAAAAGTTGCAGTTAAAAAGTCGCACCTGTGAATTTTTAATGCCACTTTTCGGGGCGTAAAGGGAATGATAAATGTCCCTCTTTGTCTTCCTTGCAATTTCTGGAGGTCGCATGGTGGGTATATTATTGTATAGTCAGGGGCAGAATACACAGCATCTGGACAACGCTGCTCAGAGCCATAGGGCTGCTGCCAATTCATGCCAGCAATCAGTGGCTGAGGACCATGGGATGTGCCATAGGACTCCGCAGAGCAAGGACATGCTTTCCTGTTCGCCCTCCTGTTTGGTGCTTTGTGACTGATTATTAGGTGTAATTGTACCCATTAGCACATATTAGGACATCACATTGACATCATTACTTCAGTAATTCTGTCATAGTGACACATTTTGCAGAGACAACCATTATCAGAAAGCAGCCAAGTTCCCCTAAAGCAATCCTTGCAAATTGCTGACTTTGCCAGATATTCCCCTGCAGCGACCTCTATAGGGAAAATGTAGTATTACACGGTGGCCATTTAGATGAGGTTTCCCCTGCCAGAAGCCCTTCTTAGGCCCCTTTCACACGGGCGAGATTTCCGAGATTTCCGCGCGGGTGCAATGCGTGAGGTGAACGCATTGCACCCGCACTGAATCCGGACCCATTCATTCCTATGGGGCTGTGCACATGAGCGGTGATTTTCACGCATCACTTGTGCGTTGCGTGAAAATCACAGCATGCTCCTCTTTGTGCGTTTTTCACGTAACGCAAGCCCCATAAAAATGAATGGGGTTGCGGATGCAGTGCGATTTTCACGCACGGTTGCTAGGTGACGATCGGGATGGGGACCCGATCATTATTATTTTCCCTTATAACATGGTTATAAGGGAAAATAATAGCATTCTGAATACAGAATGCATAGTACAATAGGGCTGGAGGGGTTAATTTAAAAAAAATAAAAATTAACTCACCTTAATCCACTTGTTCGCCCAGCCGGCATCTCTTCTGTCTTCTTTTGTGAGGAATAGGACCTTTGATGACGTCACTACGTTCATCACATGGTCCATCACATGATCCATCACCATAGTGATGGATCATGTGATGGACCATGTGATGAGCATAGTGACGTCATCAAAGGTCCTTTCCTCACAGAACAAGACGAGATGCCGGCTGTGCGAACAAGTGGATTAAGGTGAGTTAAATATTTTTTTATTTTTTTTTAACCCCTCCAGCCCTATTGTACTATGCATTCTGTATTCAGAATGCTATTATTTTCCCTTATAACCATGTTATAAGGGGAAATAATACAATCTACACTACAACTAACCCAAACCTGAACTTCTGTGAAGAAGTTCGGGTCTGGGTACCACAGTCAGTTTTTTATCACGCGCGTGCAAAACACTACTCGCGCGGGTTTGCCGCAATGCACCGGACCTAATCCGGACACGCTTGTGTGCAAAGGGCCTTACAGATCGGTTCCCTGCCATTTAAGGGACCCCCCATAGCATGTCCTTTTGCCTCAATAGGGTATATGGACTGGGGTTAATGCCCCTTTAAGGCTATAACAACTTAATGTAATCTGGAATGAAGGCAGACTGCATCCCGGGTGTCGGACCGCTGCCAATCAGTTATTAATGACCTCTGCTGAGGATAGGTCATCAATATAAATATCTGCACAACCCCATTAAGTCAGTGAAAGGACTGGGAGAAGGGAAGTTAAAGAGGTTTTCTGAAATAATCAAAAAAGCTTTGGAAAGTACCTCAGTGCTGTCCACGATATGAAACCACGGTTCACAATTTTTCTTGTTTATCCCTTTCTGTGTAGCGCACTTACATTCTTAAAGGGCTTTTTGTGGGTGCGGTCATGCTAGCGGTGCCAAGCTAAGAAACCCTATGGGCTCATACCCACAAACCTAAGTGTTCCATGCCCGTATTGTGGACCGCAAATGGCGCGTCTGCAATATATACGGGCATTGGCTGTGTGCAGTCCGTGCTGCGGATGCGGACCCACAAACATAAGGGCTCCGTGCTGAGGACAGCAAACAGCGGTCTGCAATGCACGGGTACTGACCATGTGCTGCAGATGCCGAGCCACTGACTTGAATGGGTCCCTGATCCGCAAGATACAGCCAAAGATAGGACATGTCTTATCTTTTGCGGAGCGGAGGCACTGATCGAAAGCCCATGGAAATACTAAGAAGTGCTCCCGTGGGCTTTCGGATCCGTACCTCATCACCACAATAAATAAGACATGTCCTATCTTTTGCCGTATCTTGAGGATCACGGACCCATTCAAGCCAGTGGCTCGCCATCTGCAGCACGGAGTACACACGGCCAGTACCCGTGCATTGTGGACCGCTGTTTGCTGTCCTCAGCACGAAGCCCTTATGTTCGTGGGCATGAGCCCCAATTCACATGATTTCCCCCACAGACTGAGCTGGCACTCACCCTTCTTCTCCTGCTTACTCACCATCAGCATAGGAAGCCAGTTGACCGGCCCTCTTAGATCATCCCATCTGTCCCTTTCTCCTTGCAGACTGAGGCCTAGTTCACACGAACGTATGGCTTTTATAGTTTTTTGCTGTCCGTTTTTCACGGATCCGTTGTTCCGTTTTTGAGTTCCGTTGTGTTTCAGTTTCCGTTCCGTTTTTCCGTTCCATTTTTCCGTATGGCATATACAGTATACAGTAATTACATAGATAAAATTGGGCTGAGCATAACATTTTCAATAGATGGTTCAGCAAAAACGGAACCCATACGGAAGACATACGGATGCATTTCCGTTTGTGTTCTGTTTTTTTTGCAGACCCATTGACTTTAATGGAGCCACGGAACGTGATTTGCGGCCAAATATAGGACATGTTCTATCTTTCCACAGAACGGAAAAACGGAAATACGGAAACAGAATGCATACGGAACACATTCCGTTTTTTTTGCGGAACCATTGAAATGAATGGTTCCGTATACAGACCGTATGCGGAACACAAAAAAACGGGAAGTACACCCGCAAAAAAAAAGTTCGTGTGAACTAGACCTGACACTTCCTATTAGGCTACATGCACACGACCGTATGTGTTTTGCGGTCTGCAAATTGTGGATCCGCAAAAAAAAAAACGGATGATATCCGTATGCCATTCGTTGTTTTTTTTGGAGGATCCATTGTAACAATGCCTAAAACGGACAAGAATAGGACTTGCTCTATTTTTTTTGCGGTGCTGCAGAACGGACATACGGATGTGGATAGTACACAGTATGCTGTCAGCATTTTTTGCGGACCTATTGAAATGAATAGGTCCGCATCCTATCCGCAAAAAGAATGGAACGGACACGGAAACAAACAACGTTCGTGTGCCTGTAGCCTTATAGAATGAGCAGCTGATGTCTGAAGCAATCTCCTGCAAATTGCTGCTGGTGTCAGGCAGCCGTCAGCAGGTATACACTTAGATTGTGAGCTCCATTGGGGACAGTTGGATGCTAATGTCTGTAAAGTGCTGTGGAATATAGTAGTGCTATATAAGTGCATACAATATTAATAATAATACACTTAAAGAGGTTCTCTGGGCTCTCCTATATTGAGGACCTATCTTCAGGATAGGTCATCAATATCAGATAGGTCTGGAGTGCGCACGTGCCGTCTCCTTTCTCTCCTACTGCTTCTATGTATATGGCAAAGCAGCAGTGAACAGGAAGACCATATGCAAGTGTCACAGCCATCAGCAGCAGAGGCATTTGTCAGTCGGAAACAGATGTGACAGCCACCCGGAAACAATAGTAAATGTGCTGGCCGAAGACGTAGAGAGGTGAGGGAGGGTTGATGAAGACAAATCTCCCCTGGCTGTGACATGTGAGTAAAGAAGTATGGCAGGTGGTACAGTATGTGACATCCCGTACTTCTGGGTTTGGTAAATGGGCGAATACCATGTGACCAGAGAACGAGATGTCACAGAAGCAGGAAATAAACAAAGTGCGCGACAGCTTTTCAGAGCCATAGGCTAGCCAGATCATGCATTAGTAAATCTTTAAAGGATATGGAAACCTTTGTAAAGTCTGCAGACATAACCCCTTCCATGCTATAGGGACCTCAGTATAAAAGGGGCTAACCATCGGGCTGCTGCTCTGCTGTGGCAGCGGCCCAATGGTTAATAGGTTAATGTAGGGAACATGCTTCCAACCCCATCCCCCCTGTTCAGTATGGCTGTCTGTGACCCCCGCCCCCCAGATGGCATCGCAGTGGTTCTGCATTCCTCCTGACAACCCCCTTCTCCCCTCCTCCCCCCCCCCCGCATTAAGGCTGGACACATAAAACCCTTCCTTCCCAGTACAGGATCGCCGAGCTGTGCAAGTAGCCAACCCCCCCCCCCTCCTCCTTCCCCTTTTCTGGCTTTCAGAAAATAGAAACACAAAAACATGATTATTTTTTTTCAAAAATGCTTTTATTGTGTAAAATAAAAAAAATTAAAAAAAAATGCACATATTAGGCATCACTATGTCAAAAAAAGTGTAAAACCAAGCGATCAAAAATGCATATGTGCCCCAAAATGGTACCAATCAAACAGTCATCTCATCCCGCAAAAAATGAGACCCTACATAAGACAATCGCCTAAAAAATATGTCTTTTAGAAAATGGAAAGACAAAAACATGATTTGTTTCAAAAAAATCTTTTATTGTGTAACATAGTAACATAGTACATAAGGCCGAAAAAATAAATTTTGCCATCCAGTTCGGCCTGTTATCCTGCAAGTTGATCCAGAGGAAGGCAAAAAAAAAAACTGTGAGGTAGAAGCCAATTTATACATAGTAATTAGATCTCCCCTCAGTCGTCTTTTTTCTAAAGTGAATAACCCTAATTTTGATAATCTTTCAGGGTACTGTAGTTGCCCTCCTCTGGACCTTCTCCAGCTCTGCTATGTCTGCCTTGTTTACAGGAGCCCAGAACTGTACACAGTACTCCATGTGTGGTCTGACTAGCGATTTGTAAAGTGGTAGGACTATGTTCTTATCACGGGCATCTATGCCCCTTCTGATGCAACCCATTATCTTGTTGGCCTTGGCAGCAGCTGCCTGACACTGGTTTTTGCAGCTTAGTTTGCTGTTTATTAAAATTCCTAGATCCTTTTCCATGTCAGTGTAAGGCCTCCTGCACACGTCCGTTTTTTTTTCCCGTTTACTGGCCGTTTTTTGCGTTCCGTATACGGTCCGTATACGGAACCATTCATTTCAATGGTTCCGCAAAAAAAAACGGAATGTACTCCGTATGCATTCCGTTTCCGTATTTCCGTTCCGTTTTAACATAGAACATGTCCTATTATTGCCCGCAAATCACGTTCAGTGGCTCCATTCAAGTCAATGGGTCTGCAAAAAAAAACCGAACACATACGGAAATGCATCCGTATGTCTTCCGTTTCCGTTCCGTTTTTTGCTGAACCATCTATTGAAAATGTTATGCCCAGCCCAATTTTATCTATGTAATTACTGTATACTGTATATGCCATACGGAAAAACGGAACGGAGAAACGGAACATGCAAACTGTTGCAATTCCTACACCGTTCACCTGATTTGGATGTAAATACCCTCAAATTAATGCTGACAGTCTGCAGTTAAAGCGCATCTTGTTTGTTTTATTTTAAATCCATTGTGGTGGTGTATAGAGCCAAAAATGTTAGAATTGTGTTGGTGTCCCAATATTTATGGACCTGACTGTATATACACACACACACACAATGCACAACTTCCTCTAGCAAAAGATTTATATACTGCAGGAATAACCCTTTATATACACTCACCTAAATAATTATTAGGAACACCATACTAATACGGTGTTGGACCCCCTTTTGCCTTCAGAACTGCCTTAATTCTACGTGGCATTGATTCAACAAGGTGCTGATAGCATTCTTTAGAAATGTTGGCCCATATTGATAGGATAGCATCTTGCAGTTGATGGAGATTTGAGGGATGCACATCCAGGGCACGAAGCTCCCGTTCCACCACATCCCAAAGATGCTCTATTGGGTTGAGATCTGGTGACTGTGGGGGCCATTTTAGTACAGTGAACTCATTGTCATGTTCAAGAAACCAATTTGAAATGATTCGAGCTTTGTGACATGGTGCATTATCCTGCTGGAAGTAGCCATCAGAGGATGGATACATGTTCTCATTCTGTTTACACCAAATTCGGACTCTACCATTTGAATGTCTCAACAGAAATCGAGACTCATCAGACCAGGCAACATTTTTCCAGTCTTCAACAGTCCAATTTTGGTGAGCTCGTGCAAATTGTAGCCTCTTTTTCCTATTTGTAGTGGAGATGAGTCGTACCCGGTGGGGTCTTCTGCTGTTGTAGCCCATCCGCCTCAAGGTTGTGCGTGTTGTGGCTTCACAAATGCTTTGCTGCATACCTCGGTTGTAACGAGTGGTTATTTCAGTCAACGTTGCTCTTCTATCAGCTTGAATCAGTCGGCCCATTCTCCTCTGACCTCTAGCATCCACAAGGCATTTTTGCCCACAGGACTGCCGCATACTGGATGTTTTTCCCTTTTCACACCATTCTTTGTAAACCCTAGAAATGGTTGTGCGTGAAAATCCCAGTAACTGAGCAGATTGTGAAATACTCAGTCTGGCCCGTCTGGCACCAACAACCATGCCACGCTCAAAATTGCTTAAATCACCTTTCTTTCCCATTCTGACATTCAGTTTGGAGTTCAGGAGATTGTCTTGACCAGGACCACCCCCCTAAATGCATTGAAGCAACTGCCATGTGATTGGTTGACTAGATAAGTGCATTAATGAGAAATAGAACAGGTGTTCCTAATAATTCTTTAGGTGAGTGTATATATATATTTATGACAATGGCAGCACATCACGCCAAATATCAATATGGAGGTGCAGGTCAATGGATCCGGCAACAAATCCAGGACAGTATAAGAATTTTAAAAAATGGCAGCAAAAATGAGTGAAAGGAAAAACACTTTATTCACCCCTGTAAGTCGCAACTAGGGATGAGCGAACTTGTGTTTCAAGTTTGGTGTAGGAAGTTCAGGTTCTGTAAGAATTCCGTTATGGATTCTGCTACCACGGACCATAACTAAGAGTCCATTCACACGTCCGCATAATGGGTCCGCATCCGTTCTGCAATTTTGCGGAAGGGGTGCGGACCCATTAATTTTCAATGGGGCCTCAAAAGATGCGGACAGCACTTCCGTTCTGCAGCCCTGCAAAAAAATAGAGCATGTCCTATTCTTGTCCGCAGCCACGGACAAGAATAGGCATTTTGTATCAAAGTGCCGGCCATGTGCGGTCCGCAAAATGCGAACCGCAAAACAGTTGGGGACGTGTGAATGGACCCTTATGGTCCGTGGTAGTGGAATCCATAACGGAATTCTTAGATACCTTGAACCTTGTACGCCGAACTTGAAACACAAGTTCACTCATCACTAGTCGCAACATTTTAGCTCATAGCTTGAAAAAAAGACTCTGTGAATGAACTGAAAACATTGCGACCAGAGGAGTGAATAAGTGTTTGAGAGTGTGGACATTTTTTTTATATATATATATATATATATATATCTGTCATTTATCAAAACTGGTGTAAAGTAGAAATGGCTTAGTTGCCCATAGCAACCAATTAGATTCCACCTTTCATTTTTCACAGCTTCATTGGGAATTGAAAGGAGGAATCTGATTGGTTGCTATGGGCAACTAAGCCAGTTCTACTTTACTCCAGTTTTGATAAATCTCCCCCACTGTGTACTTCTATGCAGTGATGGTCAGTTCCCAGTGTTCGCCAGCGAACACATGCGGGCTGCCATCTTTAGTAAGGTAGACTCACCCGTCCGGCGATGCACAGGTAAGCCCTTACCTGTGCCGGGAGCCGGTCTGAAATCAAATGCGGTCACCGGGAGCAGGCAGTTCCGAGAACAGCCCGATGAATGCCCCCGGCGGCTGTTCTCGGAACTGCCTGCTCCCGGTGACCGCATTTGATTTCAGACCGGCTCCCGGCACAGGTAAGGGCTTACCTGTGCATCGCCGGACGGGTGAGTCTACCTTACTAAAGATGGCAGCCTGCATGTGTTCGCTGGAGAACACTGTGAACTGACCATCACTGCTTCTATGTCTACATAGCATTGTGTGTCGTCACACTGTACTAATCTGTGTGGGAAAAGTGACCGCTCACTGTGCGGACTGCACACAATACTGTATTCAGAAGAGAATGCATGTAGTGAGAGCTGTCAGTAATGAGATCTATATCCTGCTTATAACGCCATGGTTCTGACTGTAGATCGCTGAACTCTTATCAGCAGAAATATCTAGAATGGAAAGTGAGAAATAGATCTGCTGATTACAGGCTGTAGCATACTGTAAGACTCGCCATGTTGTGGATTGGAATGAAATCTTACTACCAAGTTACTTGCAAGTTCCAGCAGCCTATATGTAAGTGGCTGCTAGCTGTGCTGTGTAACAGGATGTGGGGGCGGGGCAGCAGAGCTTGTGCTGGTGCAGAGCCTCACAGGAGATGACAGCCCTGAGCAAAACTCATATCAGAGCATTTCTGAGGGCATGTGAAGCAAAGCTGATACCAGTAAACCAGTAAAGTGCAATTTTATTATGTGCTGCATTATGGTAAGATATGGGGTTATTGATTTTTAGTGCACAAAGGTTTCCATAGCCTTTAAGGGGCTTTCCAATTTTTTTTTTTAATTTGGCATAAAGCAGAGGGCTATGTAAAAGTAATTTTAAAAAAGCCACATACTCCCCTTTTAAAAGGCCTGCATTCATTGTTCAAGTAGCTGCAGCAGTCACATGAATGATGAACAGCACATGACAGCTGCAGACCCAGTGGGCATCAGGGCAATATGGGACCAGCAGGACATTTAAAGGGTGAGGGTTTTTAAATTATTTTTACAGAGCCACCTCCTTTCCATCAAATAAAAAAAAATGATTTTGGAAAACCCCTTCAATGAAAATTGAAAATGTAAAGACTGAAAACCCCCAACATATACTGGAAACATAGGACCTGTGATCTGCGTCAGTGTTTCAAAGGCTAAATCTCTACTTGTGCGATGATAGGGATCTGTATCTTCTGTAAAATGTCAGAAAAAGAGGTTTTGTTAGGTGATAAAACGTAGTGGAAAGTTCTTGCATCTCCATTCACAAAATGTGGGCACAGTGACTTCTTCGAGAACACAGCATGTTCTGAGTGTGGCCGGCTGCTCCCATATACTGAGCTTGTAAAATGTCAGGTCACATCACTAAACCATTTCCAAAGTGATCTGATAAGTGAGTCCCCTCACATCTGAACACGGGACCCCCACTGATTGCCATCATTTACTACTGAAAACCAGTGCAAAGTGGCTGGAGAGGACGGATGATTTTCATGTCTGTGCTCTTGTTTTCATCACTTTCCCGATCAGAATATACCGCTCCCAAGGCTGAAGCTGGAGAAAGTGATATCTCCCATAAACCACACAAGTCTGACAGGCAGTGGTTTGGCAGTTTATGGCCAGGCACACAGTGCCCTTATAACAGTCCCCCCCAGTAGCCCCAGTGCGTTGGTTGCTCATATGATACAGGTATACAGGTATGTGACCATCCGAGGGCAACTCATATGTATTTACCAAGACTTGCACTGATATCTAAGATCATTGCATCAAGCTGCTGATTTTTACCAAATGTGAAATTCTGTTATTAAACAGATATTTAAACAAAGTATTATAGATAAAACTGAAATTAGGAGCTTACAAGAACCATAGCACTACAATGTAATATTACAGGGCAGCTTGACAAGAACAAGGTGAATGTAATCAAATTACTACAGTGCTTTATTAACACAATGTGATTTTCTAAAATGTTCTCCTTTTTTAATGTGTACTTTTTCAGTATAATTTACTCTCTTTTTTTGTGTTAAGTTTGGATCTGAACAGGATCTCGTGCACTGGAGCAGAGCAACTTGCAGCGAGTCTTCAGAAGTGTCCTAAAATGAGAAGTCTAAGGTATGGGCATGGTTTATGCTGTAAGGAAATGGCGCCATCTAGTGTTACAAATGCAGAATGCAACACAACCTTTCTAGCACAAAATAGGTCTGCATAATTTCAATACAATGGGAAGGTGTGAAGTTCTTTGACACAGCTTGTCACGTCTTGGATTTAGACAGCCAGATTCCGGGCCGAACACTCTTTCCCAACAATCTGCCCGTTTAAAGGTGCAGCAGATCATCGGGTGAAATGGTCTTTTGTGCAGGCAACTAAACTATTGTTTCTGGGCAGCAGATTGTGCTGTCTAACCAGCGATCTGCTGCCCAGAAACAATGCAGCTGTATGAGGACAAGCGATTGCAATAGCGATCCCTTGTCCTCATGCTGTGGTGGTGATCGTTGCGTGCAAATACAGCGCTTCACCTCCACTTAATGAGCAGCCGACTGTCGGGAAGAAACACTTCCTTCCGACAGTCTGCTGCTCCTCAGCACATGAAAATCCACCTTAGTTACCAATGTTTCTTGCAAAGCAGTGTGACATCCCAGGTAATCCTATTTTTTTACATTCAGCTGTGGCCTTCCTTACCTTTCCTCTTGTGTTGAGATATCCCGAGAGGAGGGACACGAGATGACCAGCTTTGAAAAATAAAAACTTTTGCATTAGGCCCCTTTCACACGAGCGAGTATTCCGCACGGGTGCAATGCGTGATGCAAACGCATTGCGCCCGCACTGAATCCTGACGCGTTCATTTAAATGGGGCTGTGTACATAAATGTTGGTTTTCACACATCACTTGTGCGTTGTGTGAAAATCGCAGCATGTTCTATATTCTTCGATTTTCACGCAACGCTGGCCCCATTGAAGTGAATTGAGCTGCGTGAAAATCGCATCCGCAAGCAAGTGTAGATGCTATGCATTTTTCACGGATGGTTGTTAAGAGATGTTGTTTGTATACCTTCAGTTTTTTATCCCGCGCGCGCAAAACGCTTTTCACCCGTGCGATAAAAACTGAACGCGATTGCAGACAAAACTGAATGGCTTTGCGAAATCGCGCATTTTTCACTGAACGCATTCACAACGCATCCGGACCTAATCCACACACGCTCGTCTGCAAGGGGTCTTAGGCCTCATGGACACAACCGTGGTTTGGGTCCACAACCGAGCTGCATTTTTGCGGATCGGATGTGGACCCATTCACTTAAATAGGGCAGTAAAAGATGCGGACAGCACTGTGTCCTGTCCACATCTGTACCTCCAATCCGCGGCCCAGCAAAAAAAAATATAGAACATATCCTATTCTTGTCCGTATCACAGACAAGGATAGGACTTGTCTATTGAGGGCTGGAAGATCCGTTCTGTAAAATGCGGAACGCACACGGCCGGTATCTATGTTTTGCGGATCTGCAATCTGCGGACTGCAAAACAGAAACTGTTGTGTTAATGAGGCCTTACTCTGGTGTGTGTTATGAGTAAATTTAGTTTTTTGTTTTTTTCCCACTCACATCAGGATATCTTGAACCAAAAAGGTAAGGAAGGACACATGTATGCCTTTGGAAAAGCTGGGTGTTCTACCCTATATTACTAGTTAGGGGGTCCGGAGTCCTCTGTTCCTCCTCACTAGTACAGTATTTGTATGATGCGCTGACGAACATGTTCTCTGCCCCTGTAAACAGCTCTATAGCAGATACCAGGACAGCTGAAGGTTTTCACTGTGGATTTGTTAGTGACAAGACACAGGAGACTCGGGACCCACAACCTAGTGACTGGGGTTGTCACTGCTGGGATCTGCACGCGGAAGTAGAAACCTGACCTAAATACCGTGGAGCACATTTATAAGGCTCGCCTGTTTTTAGGTGTAAAATTAGACAGCCATATTTGATTTGTCGGTCTTTTGTCTAGTATTTATTAGAAGTCGCACATCACTTCATGAATTAGACTGGGCATATTGCTCTGGTGGTTCTTTTTCAGTTAGACAGGTTGGTCGAATTAGTATGTGCAGGAAAAGTGCCTTCAACTGATGAACAAAAGTACGTCAGCCCTGTAGTGAAGTAGAAATTAGACTGCTTTGTGACAAATGTTGCAAAAGAATGAGGCGCATAAGCCTCCAAAACAGGCGCAATTTCAGTTGTAAATGCAACAAAAAAAATTAGACTTGTCTAAAACAGCAGTTTAATGCCTGAAAACAGGCGCAAACACTATAGTAAATGTGCCCCTGTATGTGAATCCATTTTTATCATGATCCCATAACCGGCATGATGTGATGAGGATCTAAAGATCTAGTTTCTTGTACAGTCTAGTGAGTTAGTATTCAAGGTTATCGAACAGTTTTCAGAGTAATGTAAAGTATTGGGGTACAGTACTAGGTGTATTGAAGGGCTTCTCTGACCAGAAAGTAAAATGAAGCAGAGGCAAGGTGGGGTGTAAAAATAAAGAGTCACTCACCGTATGAAAGTTGTGCCAGCCCCACCCGACTGGATCTGATGACTGGCCTCAGCGGTCACTTGTACAAAAATGGCTGTTGTAGCACACCTGACTGCAGAGGCCAGTGAATGGCTGCAGGGGAACAGCATGGCATCAATTCTGGTCAGGCAGGGAAGGGAACCGCAGCACTGGAAAGGCAAGACCTTCACAAGGCGAGTGACTTTCATGGAGAAGTCCTTTATGAACGCCGCCAGTGTGAAATGGTGAGTGACTGCAGTTTGTATGGTTTTTCATTGGGTCTCTTTAAAGTGGGCCTCCTCTAAACAGAGATCTGCCTGTGCTGATAAGTCCTCCATGTGATTCTGTATCTCTGCAGGATGTATAATATGACCATTCCTCATGCCGCTCTGCAGCGTCTTCAGCAGCGAGATTCACGTATCAGCTGTCTTTCTATTGGGTGATGAGGTGAGTGTGTTATTACGTTTTTAAATATATCTTGCGCATTATAAAACGTGGTATATTTTTTGCAAACTGCTAAAGACCTCATGTAAAAAAGCACAGGTGGCGTTCACCTGCAGCGTCTCCATAGTCTTCACCGTGGTTGTGCTGCATGATGCAAATTGTGGTTAGCATTTTTATGTAAATAATGAAAAGTTATAAAATGTTCTAATAATTGCTCTTTCATTTCCTCACCATTTTCAAGCTGTCTGCTTGCTGTCAGTGAAAAGAGGCATTCTAATTTATACCCAGAGACAGAAAACAGAATGAAAGTGGTTGTCTCACCTCATTACTAGGACCTGCACTTATCTCTAGAACGGGACCCCCAAAGTGAACGGAGAAGAGCTGCGCCTATGCGGCCACCCTCCATTCATTTCTATGGGAGTTCTGAAAATAGCTGAGCTCGGTTATTCCTAGCAGTCTCATAAAGGTGAATGGAGCAGTGGCCGCACTCTCTCAGCTATTTCCTGAACTCCCATGGAAGTGAATTGAGAGCACCCCGCGCCTGCGCAGGGCATTCTCTTTCACTTTGGGGGCCCTGTTCAAGAGAAAGGTGCGGGTCCCACCTCTAGTAAAACATAACTTTTATAATATCATAAAGAGCTCAAAGGAAAATGTATATAAATATATAATAAAGTGATAGTATAAACACCAGGCTTGAGCGAATCGACCTTCGGATCATAGATCCAAAGTCAATTTGTTAAAATACCTCGTTTTAATGCTGTTTCCGTATAATAAAATGTACTAGTTCCGTGGAGCCAAAGTTTGTTTCGCTCGAGACTCCAGTGAATTCCTACTGTATTCACATCTGCGTATTTAAAAACAATTTAAAATAGGAATCCAAACTGGGCTTTGGTACTGGCGGGTCCCTCGGTACCAAGGCCCACTTCAGATTCCTATTTTAAATAGTTTTTAAATACGCAGATGTGAATACAGTAGGAATTCACCAAAGTCTCACACAACTTCCGCCGAGATGTACTTTGGCTCCAGTGAGCCAATACATTTTTTTGCTGTATGGAAGCAGCCTTAAAGGGGTTGTCTCACTTCAGCAAATAGCATTTATTATGTAGAGGAAGTTAATACAAGGCACTTACTAATATATTGTGATTGTCCATATTGCCTCCTTTGCTGGCTGGATTCATTTTTCCATCACATTATACTCTGCTCGTTTCCATGGTTATGACCACCCTACAATCTATCAGTGGTGGTCATGCTTGCACACTATAGGAAAAAGCACCAGCCTATGTGCGCTCCCACGGTCCCAGCTACCGAATAGGCCGGCCCTTTTTCCTATTGTGTGCAAGTACGGCCACCGCTGATGGATTGCAGGGTGGTCGTAACCATGGAAACGAGCAGTGTATAATGTGATCGCACAATAAATCCAGCCAGCAAAGGAAGCAATATGGACAATCAAAATACCTTAGTAACTTCCTTGTATTCACATCCTCTACATAATTAATAGTATTTGCTGAAGTGAGACCACATCAAAGTATTTTAACTAAACTTTGGTTCTATGATCCGAAGGTTGATTCACTCAATCTCAAAAATATAAAATTCTGCGGTCTCACCCGGTTCAATAGATCACACGTAGAGTCAGGGTGGGATGACAATTACTGCCCCTGAGAATTCCCTGTGGGTACCTGGAGTTTCCATAAGAGCCCTAACTCTCCTACCAAGGCTTATGTAAACCTGATCCCTGAAGGATGTGAGGTTGATGTGGGCTTGTCGGGTGGTTGGACGTGTTTCTGCCAGACTGTAGTGTACTGTCCTACCAATGGTCCATGAAACACTGACAGAACATGGATGCCATCCATGTTATGTCCAGACCAATAGACTTTGATTGGCGAGTGTGATCTGCATTACGGACCAAACTACTGTATTTCTCCATGATTTTTCCACTCACCCACAGTCAGTGAAAAACCACTGATGTGTGAACAAACACATTAAAATCAATGGATACGTGTGCAGTCCGCGGAAAATGCACACAGTACATCAGTGAAAAACAGAAATGTGCACACGCGTGAGCTGTGCAGTGATCTGGTCACCTCACTCTCTGAAGAAGTGGATTCTGGTTTCTGAACATCATTAGGACATATGGTGGACACTACATGCAAATCACTGCCTGTGGAGCCACATGAACAAAATACATTAAAGGGGTTATCCGGGAAAATATATCCTTAGGATAGGTCATCATTATCGGATCGGCGGGGGTCAGACACCCAGGACCCCCACCCACCAGCTGTTAAGAAGAGGCCCGGCGCTCTTCCTAGGCCATGTGACGTCACCGTACATCAGTCACACAGCCTAGTTGCATATCGGCTGCAATACCAAGCACAGCCACTATACAATGTACGGAGCTGTGCTTGGTATGCTTCCTGGAGGTCGTAGCACTCACTCGAGCCCCGATGAGCGCCACAGCATCCCGAAACAGCTGATCGATGGGGGTACTGGGAGTCGGACCCCCATCTATGTGATAATGATGACCTACCCTGAGGATAGCTCATTAATATCTTTTCCTGGACAGCCCCTTTAAGTACTTGCATAAACAACAGTTACCTTATATGTTATAATCAGCCTTACTCCTAGTAATGGACGGGCAGACTCATTCTTTATACCGGTCAGCAGACACGTGTGTGTGCTAGACATTACTTACAGTATATAATGTGCTAAAATAACCTCTCCACAGACAATACCAAAAACTACCTGCAGATTATATGAATGGGGTTGTTCAGGATTAGAAAAACATCTGTTGAGAGACAGCGCCACACTTGTCCACAGGCTGTGTGTGGTATCGCAGCTCAGCCTGATTCTCTTCAATGGAGCTGCTATACGACTCATGGAAAAACGTAGCAGCTTTTTTTTCTCTAATCCTGGAGAACCCCTTCAAGGTGTATGCAGAATCCTGCGTTGTTGTTGATCATCATGGTACTTAATGGACAGGATATTTTTCACCATTTACTGTATTTTTTTATCTTCCAGGTGGGAAATAAAGAAAGCCAAAGAAGAGCTATTCCTAATAACTTGATACGCTTCATGCGAAGAAGTGAAGCATTTGCACTATTTGAATATTTCAGAATTGCACTAATGGCCAGTAGAGAAATGTTTGCTTTTCTCATTCATACTAATTATTGCGGGGAGATGAGCAGATAATCTCATGTGTTACCTGCTGACAGATGCGTTACTGTTTATTTATACAAAAGACTTAAAGGGGATGTTCATCTCTTCTGCAGGGTTGGACCTGCTGTGGTAATCATACTTACCTGATCCTCGTCGCTGATTTCTGACTCCATCACTGCCCCAACGACTCTGCAAGTCCTGAGACTCCCTGTTTCAACATCCAATTTGATACCTGGTCACATAACTGCTGCAGCCAATCACTGGCCACAGCAGTGATGTGTCACGTGACCTAGTGAGATGACTCATCACGTGACTCAGCGTCAAATCAGATGTTGATGCAGGAAGGCCCAGGAGCTGCAGAGCTGGAGGGGTAGTGATGGAGCTGAAAGCCCACGACAGGGATCAGGTAAGTATAATTACCACCGCCAGTCTGTCCGCGCTGGGGGGTCTTCAGATAATGATGTAACTGATGAAAGTAGCAACGTCATAATTTTATCAGCTGTGCTGAAGGGGCATTAAGGACACCTGCAGATATTAAAGTCCTTGACTCATGGATTCTAATATTCTCTCCAGATAAAACAACACGCTCAAAAACAAAACTGACAATGCCTAAATCTTAGCATTACCACTAGGGATGAGCCAATCGACTTCGGATGCTTCATCCAAAGTCGATTCGCATAAAACCTTGTTGTAATACTGTACGGAGCGGGGTACCGAGTTGGGTATCAAGGTTATTTACAGTAATAACTAATTTGCAAAGTTATCACACAAAGTCTTGCGAGACTTTGCAAAGATATAATTTTAACTTATCAGAGCTAATACTTGTCTGTGATCAACTGTATTACTCTGAAGGGGGTTTCCGGGTATCTACAGAGAGCCTGTTGGCAAGGAAGGAGGAAATACAGACGTACAACATTAATATTGAATACACTTTAATTTTGAGGGGAAAAAAGCCAATCAAGATCCATCAAAACGGGCATATAAATGGTGCGTCAGGAGTCACCATATAGTCAGCCAGTCTGCCCAGCTATACCGTACTGTATTCCCCTGCCGCCACTGCTTCATTGCGCAACAAAAGTTGAGTAAAAACTCCATTGGAAGCCATACAGGTGACCATAATGGTTGTTTTCTAATTTTCTCAGAATGCAACACACCAAAAAGTGACTGAATCAATTTTTTTTAACAATTTGCCAGTTTAAAGGACTTCGGCTGAATTCATACTACTGCTACACAGCTAAGTACAGGAAAGACACCCACTGTAGAGTGCCAAGAGAGAGATCGGATTCCGTCCATAGGAATCTTTCCCATGCACAGCCTATATCACAGCCGTCTGAGCGCGGTGTTAGGCTCCATTCACATGTCCGTGGTGTGTTGCGGACCCGCAAATTGCGGATCCGCAACACACCCGCCAGGCACCCCTATAGAAATGCCTATTCTTGTCCACAAGCTGCGGACAAGAATAGGACATGTTCTATCTTTTGCAGAGCTGCGGACCTGAAGATCGGGGCCGCGCTCCGCAAATGCGGATGCTGACAGCACACTGTGTGCTGTCCGCATCCATTCCGTCCCCATAGAAAATGAATGGGTCCGCACCCGTTCCGCAAAATTGTGGAACGGATGCGGACCCATTTGCGGACGTGTGAATGGAGCCTTACTGTTGTTGACAGCTGAAGAAGGTGGAGATTTGTACAGTTTTTGTGTGAGATTTGCTATCTGCCTTAGATGTAGAGCATTATGTTTGGAACATTTCTCTTCATTTGACCAGTGAGGAGTGTTTTATGCACTGTAATATTGTTTGCACTATATTGTAAAGATTTGTAAATGTTATTTTGTGTTTTAGCCCTTTTTACTGCTGCTTTAAAGGGCATCTGTCAGCAGTTTTGTATCTATGACAGTGGCTGATCTCTTACATGTGCACTTGGCAGTTGAAGACTTCTGTGTCGGTTCCATGAAAAATTATGTTTTAAAAATAATAAAATTAGCCTCTAGTTGCAACGGGGGTGTTGCTGTTACACCTAGAGGCTCAGCTTTCTCTGCATCTGCTGCGCCCTCTGCTTTTTTCTTTTTTATATATAAGTGGTAGGCAATTAAGAGTGCCGCATTTGTGTGAGGGGAGGCGGGGCGTTCACTATTTAAACCTGGCCCTCCTCCCCCCACTTGTCGGTTCGAACGATTTCGAATCGGCTTGTGGGTTGGTGCCAGAGAAGGGCATGCGTCACTGGGGGATCGGCTGCGTCGAGCTCGTCGCTACGGTGATTAGGTAGGCAGGGTGGCTTGCACACCCGTCTCGCTATGTATAACATGTGGGGCTGCCGAGCGTGCCGCCGGTCCCCAGCTGCGCTGGAGACTGCCCGCACTCCCGATCGCTTCCGGCACCCCGAGACAGGCACCCCGATCCGCTCCAGGCCCTGCGCTATGCACCCCCGCTCCCACTTGCAGCGTCCCCCAGGCAGGCACCCCTCACCTGTGGCTCAGCAGCGACGGGTCACGACGTCCGCTCGCATACCCTGAGCATCGGTCACGCCGGCCGTCGGCTCCACGACGCAGCGTTATATATCACTCACTCCCGTATCAGAACGTTCCGCCGTAGAGGAAAACGCCGTCCGCTCACACAGGAATCTATTCATTAGCTGCAATCAGTAAGCGGAGGTCCAGCTGCAGGATCAGAGGACGGAAGCCGAAACCTATAGGCGATTAATACGCCGCGGCTTTCCCTGTACAAATAGTCGATAGCGGTGGGCACGGGATGCAATGTTCCACATGGCGGAGCGCAAATCCCTCGCAGCCGATCCTGATGCACGTTCTCCTGGTAATTACAATTAGCGAGGCTGTGAAGGTGGACATGCTTATGTGACTTTCAGTCATGTCTAGGAATCCGCTGCAGAATAAAACTCGTCTTCTTTACTGCGCCAAACTCAGGCAAGACAAGATAAGCAGATACTCAGACATGTGCACTGTATAACAAGTTATGATTGCAATGGTTAATTCTAACCTAGAAGGGAATCACTGGCTTGCTGCGCTCCAGCAGGTCCTGGCTTGAGAGAGGGCGGGGGATGGTCGACACCTACAGGCCCATACTGGTACTGCAGTCCAGGTGCAGGGCTCCTCTGCTCAGGCACAGTGGCTAGGTACTGAGGCAGGAGTATAAAAAAAAAAAAAAAAAAAAAAAAAAAAATTTAATAAAATTTGGAATATGTTCAAGGATCAAATATAAAGAGGGCTTCAAGGAGGGGGGCTGGCCACGTCACTTTGCGCACGCAGCCGGGCCGCCCGTAAGCCCATACGGTCAGTCAGGGGGTTGGTTCGGGCGCAGTCACAATAATCCGGTGGTTAGCTAGGGAGCGGTGGCATAAGTGAAGTGTCGCCCAGCTGGCGTGCGCTCACTCACACGTCTGTTCTTGGTTGTTCAGGTCCACAGGTGGTGGTCGAACTTACGATACTGTGGGGTTCGTGGCTGTCATGGCCGCCAGGTGAGTCAGGGGTGGTGCATGCGGGGGCCAACCCCCTCTTTTCTCCTGCATAGGCTTGGGGGACGGGGGATGGTGGACTATTATGTCCAGGCCTCTGGCGCATCTCTTACAGGGTGGCGCCTACAGTCGTGGCCTTTGGTGGGGGGGAAAAGAAAAAAATAAATAAAAATAATAATAATGGTATAGATAGGAATGTTGCTTTGCCAGGTCTGTCACGACTACAGACTCCTTATAAAGCCCTGCCACGACTGCAGGCATCAGTCTGTCACGACTACAGACCCGCTCTAAAGCCCTGCCACGACTGCAGGCAACAGTCTGTCACGACTACAGACTCGTTATAAAGTCCTGCCACGACTGCAGGCATCAGTCTGTCACGACTACAGACTCGTTATAAAGTCCTGCCACGACTGCAGGCATCAGTCTGTCACGACTACAGACCCGTTATAAAGCCCTGCCACGACTGCAGGCATCAGTCTGTCACGACTACAGACTCGTTATAAAGTCCTGCCACGACTGCAGGCATCAGTCTGTCACGACTACAGACCCGTTATAAAGCCCTGCCACGACTGCAGGCATCAGTCTGTCACGACTACAGACCCGCTCTAAAGCCCTGCCACGACTGCAGGCACAAATCCGTTACGACTACAGACTCATTATTAAGACCGGCCACGACTGCAGGCATTAGTCTCATGTCAACAGACTCATGAGGTAATACTACCACGTCTACAGGCGATGGTCCGTTACCGCTACTCTCGATGTAGGGTCCCCTCACGACTACAGGGGCTAGTCGGTCACATCCACAGACTCGGTCGCACTCCCGTTAACTACAGGCACTGGGTGGGCATCTACGGGTAGTTGCGTCACGACTACGCACGTGGGTCAGCCACGGCCTGGGAGGTCAGCCTTCACGGTCACAGGTAGGTCCAGTTAGGCTTCAGTCTCCCAGCGGGTTCCAGTCACAATAACCAGCCCCTAGGTGAGGGGGGGGCACTCCCGCACCGACGCACAATGCCAGGGAGCTGTGCGGCTCCTCACGCGGCACACGGTTCAAACCAGCGGGGGCCGGGGCCCACGGTAAAGGAAGGGCTCCCTCTGATCCGGTGCACATTGCCAGGGAGTGGCGCTGCTCCCCACGCGGTACGAGTGTCCAGCCGGCGGTGGGTCGGCCCTAGCTGAGGAGGGGGGCTCCCCCGCACTGGTGCATTCTGCCAGGGAGCAGCGTGAGCTCCCCACGCGGCTGGGGGGTAAGGCTCCTCATCTTCAATAAAGTCTGGCACGGGCTGCCGTGCCGTTAGGTAGGCAGGGATCAGGGGAAGGAGTACTAGGCTCGGTCAGGGGGAGCAGATCATAGGCGGTGGCTGGCTTCCTGCTGCCGGACGTACATTAGGTTCCAAGGGGGTTATTTAGGCACAGGATGTTAGTTAGTCCGTGCAGGTGATCTGCGTTATACCATGCTCTTCATGCTCATACTCAGAGCTGTGCCCATACGAGAGCTGCTTAAGTGGTTAATAGTGAAAAAAAATATAAAAAAATACATTTTTGAGTCTCTCACGCATGGCTTCTCCGTTTTAGGTTTACACATATGACTCCGCCATTAGAGTCTCTCACGCATGGCTTCTCCGTTTTAGGTTACACATATGACTCCGCCATTAGAGTCTCTCACGCATGGCTTCTCAATGTGAGTTTTACACATACGAGTCCGCCATTAGTCTCTCACGCCTGGCTTCTCCGTTTTAGGTTGGCACATGTGACTCAGTCATTAGAATCTCTCACGCATGGCTGCTCCGTTTTAGGTTTACACGTATGACTCCGCCATTAGAGTCTCTCATGCATGGCTTCTCCGTTTTAGGTTACACAAATGACTCCGCCATCTGAGTTGCTCACGCATGGCTTCTCCGTTTTAGTTTTACACATATGACTCCGCCATTAGAGTCCCTCACGCAGAGCTTCTCCGTTTTAGTTTTACACATATGACTCCGCCATTAGAGTCCCTCACGCAGAGCTTCTCCGTTATAGTTTTACACATATGACTCCGCCATTAGTCTCTCACGCATGGCTCCGCCATTAGTCTCTCACGCATGGCTTCTCCGCTTTAGGTTTACACACAGGACTCCGCCATTAGAGTCTCTCACGCATGGAGATTAAAAAAAAAAAAAAAAAAAGGGGGCCTATCACTCACCTATTGGGCTTTGTCAGGGTTTTTGCCACTCTCAATTAAACTTGTCCTATAGCATTGTTAACTATACATGGCAGGTATTCAGCACCATTGGTACATGCTACATCCGGACCTACCGTCACTCTTCTCCGCCCACCCGATCAAAGCGGCGTTGAAGGGTTTGCGCAAGATGTCTGTTGTGAAACGACATGGGCGTCAGCCATTTACCGGTAGCTTGTTCAGGCCGTGACAGGCAAACTGCAGGGGCAAACCGTTCGGGCCACAGGTTAGCGCTCTGGTAGAAACAGCCTTGTACCTGGCCTTCCATGGATTCCTCAGGTCAGGCGAGCTCATGGGCACCAATACGCTGGCTGGGTGCCTGCGGAAAGGTCAGCTCATCCGGCGCTGGTCCATCTATGTCCTCACCTTGGCCTCGTCCAAGACGTCACGGCCGGGGCAACCAGTGGCGGTCAGATACTTTCCCACGGACAGCAGATGGTGTCCGGTGCAGTCCTTGGAGGCTTGGCTGCGTAGTATTTAGTCCAAGCGGCATGTTCTCCCGTACTCAAACTAGGCAATGCCCGGCTAACCACCGCGGCCTTTCTTACGTACATTCAGGTTAGTTGACAGGTTCAGGGGTCGGTCCTCGCTGGATCACAGGACATTCCTTCCGCATGGGCGCGGCAGCAACAGCGTCCATGCATTAGGTGCCAGTACATGTCATCAAACGGTTGGGTCGTCGCAGTTCCGCGTGTTCCATGCGTAATATCCCGGATCCTTATACGAAATATCATTGGCTTTCGAGTTTTGGTCTGTAGTTTCTGTTATCAAGTTTTCTAACTCCTATGCATGGTTCTTTTGGCCCCTTCAGGCTACCCTTCGATAAGCAGTTCCGGCATAACTCTGCTGCTTCTAGGTTGGGGGGGTGGAGTATAGGCTTAGGTAGGGTACCCTCTCAGCATGAGCCGATCCGAGCACAAGTGGTAGGCAATTAAGAGTGCCGCATTTGTGTGAGGGGAGGCGGGGCGTTCACTATTTAAACCTGGCCCTCCTCCCCCCACTTGTCGGTTCGAACGATTTCAACCCACCCAGGAGCCCTCCCTTCTTTCAGGTCTCATCATTGGGGTAGCCCCCTTTAGGCTACCCTTCGATAAGCAGTTCCGGCATAACTCTGCTGCTTCTAGGTTGGGGGGGTGGAGTATAGGCTTAGGTAGGGTACCCTCTCAGCATGAGCCGATCCGAGCACAATTGTATTTTTATTGAAATACAACAGTACAAATCTGTTTCAACTGTATGCACAATTGCACAAAGTATTCAGCAAAAAAACACATAATATAACATAAATATTGGGACATCGACACAATTCTAACATTTTTGGCTCTATACACCACCACTATGGATTTGAAATGAAACGAACAAGATGTGCTTTAACTGCAGACTGTCAGCTTTAATTTGAGGGTATTTACATCCAAATCAGGTGAACAGTGTAGGAATTACAACAGTTTGCATATGTGCCTCCCACTTGTTAAGGGACCAAAAGTAATGGGACAATTGGCTTCTCAGCTGTTCCATGGCCAGGTGTGTGTTATTCCCTCATTATCCCAATTACAATGAGCAGATAAAAGTTCCAGAGTTAATTTCAAGTGTGCTATTTGCATTTGGAATCTGTTGCTGCCAACTCTCAAGATGAGATCCAAAGAGCTGTCACTATCAGTGAAGCAAGCCATCATTAGGCTGAAAAAACAAAACAAACCCATCAGAGAGATAGCAAAAACATTAGGCCTGGCCAAAACAACTGTTTGGAACATTCTTAAAAAGAAGGAATTCTTTCCCTGGTGAAGAAAACGCCCTTCACAACAGTTGGCCAGATCAAGAACACTGTCCAGGAGGTAGGTGTATGTGTGTCAAAGTCAACAATCAAGAGAAGACTTCACCAGAGTGAATACAGAGGGTTCACCACAAGATGTAAACCATTGGTGAGCCTCAAAAACAGGAAGGCCAGATTAGAGTTTGCCAAACGACATCTAAAAAAGCCTTCACAGTTCTGGAACAACATCCTATAGACAGATGAGACCAAGATCATCTTGTACCAGAGTGATGGGAAGAGAAGAGTATGGAGAAGGAAAGGAACTGCTCATGATCCTAAGCATACCGCCTCATCAGTGAAGCATGGTGGTGGTAGTGTCATGGCGTGGGCATGTATGGCTGCCAATGGAACTGGTTCTCTTGTATTTATTGATGATGTGACTGCTGAGAAAAGCAGCAGGATGAATTCTGAAGTGTTTAGGGCAATATTATCTGCTCATATTCAGCCAAATGCTTCAGAACTCATTGGACGGCGCTTCACAGTGCAGATGGACAATGACCCAAAGCATACTGCAAAAGCAACCAAAGAGTTTCTTAAGGGAAAGAAGTGGAATGTTATGCAATGGCCAAGTCAATCACCGGACCTGAATCCGATTGAGCATGCATTTCACTTGCTGAAAACAAAACTGAAGGGAAAATGCCCCAAGAACAAGCAGGAACTGAAGACAGTTGCAGTAGAGGCCTGGCAGAGCATCACCAGGGATGAAACCCAGCGTCTGCTGATGTCTATGCATTCCAGACAAAGGATTTGCAACCAAGTATTAAAAAGTGAAAGTTTGATTTAGGATTATTATTCTGTCCCATTACTTTTGGTTCCTTAACAAGTGGGAGGCACATATGCAAACTGTTGTAATTCCCACACCGTTCACATGATTTGGATGTAAATACCCTCAAATTAAAGCTGACAGTCTGCAGTTAAAGCACATCTTGTTCGTTTCATTTCAAATCCATTGTGGTGGTGTATAGAGCCAAAAATGTTAGAATTGTGTCGATGTCCCAATATTTATGGACCTGACTGTAAATCAGACAAAAATCAATAAAGGCTATGTGAAAATCCAGCGTCTTGTCGGAGATCAGGAGTGTGGTACCAGTACATTAGAATCTTATACTGGTTCTCTTGACAGAGAACTGACATTAACCACCTCAGGACCGCCGTACGCAGGATTGCGTCCTGGCGGCGGCCCTGTTATTCCTGTTGGACGCGCCGGCGCGTCATCTCGCGAGACGCGAGATTTCGGGCAGAGCCGGCCCGCGCATGCGCATTGCGGGCCGACAAAAGTTAAAGGAGTATTTCGTCACCAGCCTGCCAGCCAATGATCATCGCTGGCAGGCTGGTGATTTTCAAAAAAACGAATCAGAAACCATATAACACCTTATATTTATAAACATAATGTGTTAAATGGCTTCTCTGCTCCTCTGCTGGTCCTTTTCATCGGTTGGTCCCAGCAGAGGAGCACACATCACTGTGAGTACACACCAACACTACACTTAGCCCCAGATCACCCCCCATCACCCCAATTAACCCCTTGATCACCCCTGTCAATCACTAGTGAAAGGGAAAAAAGTGATCAGTGTAAACTGTCACTTTTTTTTTTCACTAGTATTGACTGTTAGGTTTAGGATAGTTTAGGCCCCTTTGTTAGGCAGTTAGCGTCGGTTAGCGCCCAGTCCACCGCACCGCAGTCACTGATTCGCTGATTAGCGTATCGCTAATCAGCATTGGTACTTTTATAGTATCTGTAAGTGATCAGATCTAGAATAGTATTAGTGTCACCTTAGTTTACCCTCCACCCAAAACGCAGTGTTTGCCCGATCAGGCCTGATCGGTCACCCACACGTGCGTTTACCCACGCCCGCCCCGCCACAGTGACAAAAAATTTTTTTTTTTTTTATCACTGCACAGTTTTGATATTTTTTATCAATCGCAGCGGCTTCCGGTACTTCGCTAGCCTCCCATTTGTAAGACAGGCTTGCTTTTTTTCTTGGGTAGTCTCAGGGAATACCCCCTAAATTTAGTTGACCAAATGACAAATAAGGGGTATTCTTCTGAAGAGGCCTACAGGATTCTGACCCAGTCGGATGAGGAATGGGAACCCTCATCTGACGAATCCAGCGGGTCAGAATACGAACCTGTAGAAAGCAGTGGCAGTCTGACCCAAAGTTCGGACGAGGAGGTTGAGGTCCCTGATACCACCAGGCGTACCCGGCCCCGTGTTGCTAGACCACAGGTTGCGCAGGATCCGCTTCAAGGGCAGAGTGGGGCTGGCGCTGTTGGATTACGTGGTGAGGCATACACCAGCAGCGCAGCCCTTCCTGGACCTAGTACCAGCACTGCCGTACAACATGGTGAAGTGGCGAGCACCCGAAGGGCAGTTGAAGCTGGTACGGTGGCACGTGCATTAGTTCCCCCGTCGCAGCCACCGCACAGACAGGCCCGTAGAGTCCCTGAGGTGTTGGCAAACCCTGATTGGCAGCCCCCAACTTCAGCCGCACCAGTAGTTCCCCCTTTCACCGCCCAGTCTGGAGTTCGGATTGAGACAGCTCAGATCGGATCGGCACTGGGGTTTTTTGAGCTGTTCTTGACTGCGGAGCTCTTGGACTTAGTCGTGGCAGAAACAAATCGGTATGCCACTCAATTTATAGCCGCCAACCCGGTAAGCTTTTATGCCCAGTCTTTCCGGTGGAAACCCGTCCAAGTTTCCAAATTTAAAACTTTTCTGAGCCTTCTCCTCAACATGGGCCTGACAAAAAAGCATGAATTGCGTTCATATTGGTCCACGAACGCAATTCATCACATGCCCATGTTCTCTGCTGCCATGTCCAGGACACGATTTGAGACCATCCTGCGTTTCCTGCACTTTAGCGACAACAGCACCTCTCGTCCCAGAGGCCACCCAGCTTTTGACCGGCTCCACAAAATTCGGCCCCTCATAGACCACCTTAACACCAAATTTGCAGATTTGTATACCCCTGAGCAAAACATCTGCATAGACGAGTCCCTTATACATTTTACCGGGCGCCTTGGCTTCAAACAATACATCCGCGCGCCCAGTATGGGGTCAAATTGTATAAGCTCTGTGAAAGGGCCACAGGCTATACGCACAAATTTTGAGTCTATGAGGGTAAAGATCAGACCCTGGAGCCGGTCGGTTGCCCTGACTACCTGGGGAGCAGTGGGAAGACAGTCTGGGACTTGGTGTCACCCTTATTTGGCAAGGGGTACCATCTTTATGTGGACAATTTTTACACAAGTGTGCCCCTCCTCAGGCATTTGTTTTTAGAACAGATTGGCTGCTGTGGCACCGCGCGACCTAGTCGCCGGGGCTTCCCCCAACGGCTCGTTACCACCCGTCTTGCAAGGGGGGAGAGGGCTGCCTTGTTTAACGAAGAACTGCTCGCGGTGAAAAGGAGAGACAAGCGTGACGTTTACATGCTCTCCTCCATTCACGCAGACACGACAATCGAAATTGAACGAGCAACTGGAGTCATTGAAAAGCCGCTCTGTGTCCACAACTATAATTTGCTCATGGGAGGGGTGGACTTCAATGACCAGATGTTGGCTCCTTATTTACTTTCCCGCAGGACCAGACGCTGGTATAAGAAGGTGTCTGTATATTTAATTCAATTGGCGATGTACAATAGTTTTGTTCTCTACAGTAAGGCTGGGAGAACAGGATCCTTCCTCAAATTTCAGGAAGAGATCATCGAGAACCTCCTGTATCCAGGAGGCTCCATGGCCCCAACCACCAGTGTAGTGAGCCGTCTACACGAGCGACATTTCCCCAGTGTCGTTGCTGGTACCTCAAACCAACTGCCACCCCGAAAAAAATGTTGTGTCTGTAGCAGGAGTGGAATAAGGCGTGACACCCGCTATTTCTGTCCTGACTCCCTTGACCACCCTGCCCTATGCTTAGGGGAGTATTTCCGGAAGTACCACACACAGGTGCACTTAGCATAGGGATTGCATTACACAGGACAGGCACACAGGGCTGTTAGGGCCCTTTCACTCACAGCTGCTGCAAACCTCTCCTTTCACCTGGGACAAAGTGCATAATGTACTTCGCCACATCTCTGGGCAATTTGCGCTTTGCACATTGTCCCATGGGGAAGGAGAGGTTTGTCCTATAAAAAGGTAAAAAAATAAAAAAATCACAGGTAAGCAAAAAAGTTAATGTTTCAAAAGTTCAAAAAAGTTTTTAAAAGTTAATGTTCTGTTCAAATGTTATATAAAGTTAATGTTAATAAATTGATTGCGTTGCGGCCAGTTTTTTTTTTTTTTTTTTTTTTACTTCTAGGTGGACCAACCAATGAACCAGCTGCAGCACTGATGTGCATTCTGACAGAAGCATTGCGCTGCTGTCAGATTACACAAAAGTCGGTGTATGCGGCTTGTGCCAAAAAAAGAAAAATTCTAGGAACTCGCCATGCCCCTCACTGAATACCTTGGGGTGTCTTCTTTCCAAAATGGTGTCACTTGTGGGGTATTTATACTGCCCTGGCATTTTAGGGGACCTAAAGCGTGAGAAGTAATTTGGAATCCAAATGTGTAAAAAATGCCCTGTGAAATCCTAAAGGTGCTCTTTAGAATTTGAGTCCCTTTGCCCACCTAGGCTGCAAAAAAGTGTCACACATGTGGTATCGCCGTACTCAGAAGAAGTTGGGCAATGTGTTTTGGGGTGTCTTTTTACATATACCCATGCTGGGTGAGAGAAATATCTCTCTAAAATGACAACTTTGTATAAAAAAATGGCAAAAGTTGACTTTTAGAGAGATATTGCTCTCACCCAGTATGGGTATATGTAAAAAAAAACACCCCAAAACACATTGCCATGCTTCTTCTGAGTACAGCGATACCACATGTGTGACACTTTTTTGCAGCCTAGGTGCCCACAGGGGCCCAAATTCTAAAGAGCACCTTTAGGATTTCACAGGGCATTTTTTAGGCATTTGGATTCCAGACTTCTTCTCACGCTTTAGGTCCCCTAAAATGCCAGGGCAGTATAAATACCCCACAAGTGACCCCATTTTGGAAAGAAGACACCCCAAGGTATTTCGTGATGGGCATAGTGAGTTCATGGAAGTTTTTATTTTTTGTCACAAGTTAGTGGAATATGAGACTTTGTAAGAAAAAAATAAAATTAAAAAAAAATCTGCATTTTCCGCTAACTTGTGACAAAAAATAAAAACTTCTATGAACTCACTATGCCCATCAGCGAATACCTTAGGGTGTCTACTTTCCGAAATGGGGTCATTTGTGGGGTGTTTTTACTGTCTGGGCATTGTAGAACCTCAGGAAACATGACAGGTGCTCAGAAAGTCAGAGCTGCTTTAAAATGCGGAAATTCACATTTTTGTACCATAGATTGTAAACGCTTTAACTTTTGCGCAAACCAATAAATATACACTTATTCAATTTTTTTTTATCAAAGACATGTAGAACAATAAATTTATAGAAAAATTTATATAGAAATGTAGTTTTATTTGAAAAATTTTACAACAAAGTGAAAAATGTCATTTTTTTGCAAAAAAAAATCGGTAAATTTCGATTAATAACAAAAAAATGTAAAAATGTCAGCAGCAATGAAATACCACCAAATGAAAGCTCTATTAGTGAGAAGAAAAGGAGGTAAAATTAATTTGGGTGATAAGTTGTATGACCGAGCAATAAACGGTGAAAGTAGTGTAGTGCAGAATTGTAAAAAGTGGTCTGGTCATTAAGGGGGTTTAAGCTAGGGGGACTGAAGTGGTTAAAGACTTTGCTGCTCTCCTCCATATAAGGCACCACAGTGCGTCTGGTAGAGCTCTCCCTAAATATTCCTCCCATCGGACCATATAAGAGTGTCTATCAATCCGTTCAACAAAATGGAGTAGATCTCAGATATTAACCCCTTCATATGCACCCCTCTTCTACAAAGGCGCTCAAATGCCGTCGGGAAAGAGACATTGAACCCCGAGAAGATAGATTGGGCAAAATGTCTAATCTGAACATAGAAGTAATTGATCGAAGAGGGAAGGCTATATTTGTAGAAGCAAAGACCCATTTTTTTGGCCCAGAATATTTTAAACCATCATATTTCAATAGCCATAAGCTATATTAATTATGTTTATGGCCTGTCATCTTTCTAAAAAATAACTTTTATTTTTATATTTAAAATAAACAAAAGAAAATATGTGCTCTTTTTTCCAAAAAGCCTTTTGGTGACTGTTAAGGGGGGCATATTAATTACCAATATTTATGTCAATACCAATAATTAATATTCCTAAATAGGCGTGAGTCATCTGCTGTGACCCCGCCTATTTATTCCCTTAATATAATATAACATATGCACCCTCGCCTTGCCTGCACGCTGTGCTGAAAGCCAACTGCCTGCGCCTTACTGTACTATAATAATGGACCAGACACTGTGCCCTTAAATAATAAAATATTTATTACACAATAGTCTACTAATACGCTATATCTATATATATCTATAGATCAATGGTTATAGATATATATACGCACACAAAGTACAGTAAGATTATTACAATAAACACCTACAACACAGATAATACTACACTAGACAATACACAATTCCCAGTTCCTCCCCACACACTATCTATACAATACACTTACATACATTCATTAGCAGCAACTCACTCGCCTGGCTACTCACTGTCCCTATGGGGTAGAAAGGGTAATACTTGCAGGAGAGGGATGTAGCCATGATTACAGGTTCAGGGAACTGGGGTACAGGGATTGCAGGGGTTAATGCTTGCAGGGCAGGGGATGCAGGGATAAAGGATATGGGCAGAGGCAGACAGAGCTGAAGTTAATGCTGCAGGAGGTCAGCAGCAGGGGTAAATACTGACTGCAGGAGTTCAGCAGCCGGGGTTAGGGGATGGTTGGTGGTATAGGGGAAAAGGGGTTAAATGCAGGGGTTAGGGTTAACCCAATGCAGGCCAGGGGTGAATAGGGGTAAATCAGGGCAGGGGTATTAGGGGTCTGGAGGGAAAGGGATACTCAGGCATCTCCAGGGGCATGTGGGGCTCTGCCTCTCTTCCTTCAGGGAGCTATTCCCATGTGTCTCTGTTTGTAGTCCAGTTCCAAGAGCCCTCGTGTTCCTGGCTTGGGGCTGTCTTTTTACCCAACACGTTTTATCTAATGTATTCTTGTATCAGATATATATGCATATGTATGTATTCCTCTATATATAGGGTGAAGAGGAAGAAGTACTTATAGAAAGTTTTTCTGGAAAGTTTTTATCCCTCTTGTACATATGCATATATATATGTATGTGTTTTTTCCCTATATATATTTTTGTGTAACTGGTTACATATATGAGTGTGGTCTAGATACCTATTTATATATTTATTATCATTATTACCATTGCTATGAATTAATTAGTTATTATCCCTTTTCCATGATATATTTTTTTATTATTATTATTATTTTTATTTTTACTTTTTTACTTTTATTTTTACAATTTTTACTATTATTATCACCAATCATCGCTAGATGACTGTGGGTATCTACTATAGTTCCCCTTTTATGAATTATGTAGAACACTGCTCCCTGTTTGAACGATTCCCCTCGTATGAACTATTTATACAGTACCATCCCCTTGAAATCCTAACCACGTGACAAGGGAGCCAACCATATGACTCCACCCAGACTAAAGATAAATTTTTTCAAAAAACACACTTAAGTACGTCCTTAGGCATAGTGCAAACCCATCACCAAGGACCCTCCCTCTCTTTTCCATACCCCCCGCCCATTATAAATATACACACTCCCGTCCTGAGGCGCATTTCCGGTTCTGGTGCGTTCCACGTTGGAGCGCACTGGAAGTCGGGTATGCGTTCCACCGTGGATACTACACAAGATAGACACAGACCCATAGTAGCTCCTGGGACTTCCGTTTCCGGTGCGTTCCACGGTGGAGTAGGCCGGAAGTCTGGTATGCGCTCCACCGTGGGCGCATTATGTAAGAGGGACACACACACATTTTTTTCATACCCGTAAGTGGTGAGGAGGTACCCCCCACCAACCCCACATGTATATACTAACTATCTTTGCACCTTATATCGTATTTAGTTAGGTATTCACTGAACTAATGCTTTTGAGACAGAGGTCGTCACTTCCGGTGCGTTCCACAGTGGAACGCATGCAGAAACCGGAAGTGACACAATTTGAATCCGTTTTTTGGCGGTCTTTTTGGCTGTTTCCCATGCTATTTAAACCTCATTTTACTGCATGTTGAATATATATGCTCCTGATGAAGGGGACCCACTAAGAGGCCCCGAAACGCGTCGAGCTGCTCACTCCCCCAACCCTGGCTTTTTGGAATAAAAGAATAAAAGAAAGAACAAGGACTCGAGAGTGATCTTTGTTCATCTCTAAAGACTCTACTGGCGATCCAGGAGGTGTGATGTGGGTGTCTTGAGCTTTATCCCACATTACCCTCCTGGGTGAAGTGAGTCACTTAAATTTTGATTTTATATTTCAAAATTTTGATTTTATATTTCAATTTCATAAGTGCAACTTACCATTGCTTTTACTATTGTTTTATTTACAACTGCTATCTTTGGGTTATATACCCCCACAAGCATAGATACTAGGGATATTGGCGCCTCCCTGTGGTTCTCTCTCTTTCTTAGCGTCCCCACGCTACCTCACTCCTTTCTCTCCAATCACCCACCTTGAGGCCCTCAAGGTGGGTTGAGACCATTTGGCAGCCTGCCCTCACCTGTTCCACCATCTTCATTTCACACATTTTTTTCCTAATATTCAGGTGAAATCAAAGGATACTTAATCTGCCCCACCTTTTGGCGCCCTGCGAAGTTACCCCTGGACCATCGTTCTGACGGCCCAGTGACTAACCCTCTTTTTTTCCTTTTCCTGTCATATATCAGCCTCAGAAACAGCTCACCTCCCCCTCCTCATGGATGTGACATCATAGTGTGACTGTGACGTATTCCTGCACTCAGGACTCCAGTTGGCCCCCTGAGGCTAGCAGCACCACACGCCCAACCATGTCACAAACACAAGGTGGGGGAGAGCATAGTAACTAGGCTGATAAGCTGGGGAAACTCAACAAAAGGCCTCAGATCTATTGATCCCTTTGCCTTTGAAGTCACCAGCCACCTGGAGACATATCCATCCCTGCAGGAACTGGCATTTAGGAGGGGGTTGGTTAGGAAACAAAAACCGCCCCACCTCCTGGCTCTAAATGCTGTCCCTATGGGGGGCATTTAAGTATATATATGTATATAGATACTTGGGGCGCATCTATATACACATATACACTCACCTAAAGAATTATTAGGAACACCTGTTCTATTTCTCATTAATGCAATTATCTAGTCAACCAATCACATGGCAGTTGCTTCAATGCATTTAGGGGTGTGGTCCTGGTCAAGACAATCTCCTGAACTCCAAACTGAATGTCAGAATGGGAAAGAAAGGTGATTTAAGCAATTTTGAGCGTGGCATGGTTGTTGGTGCCAGACGGGCCGGTCTGAGTATTTCACAATCTGCTCAGTTACTGGGATTTTCACGCACAACCATTTCTAGGGTTTACAAAGAATGGTGTGAAAAGGGAAAAACATCCAGTATGCGGCAGTCCTGTGGGCGAAAATGCCTTGTGGATGCTAGAGGTCAGAGGAGAATGGGCCGACTGATTCAAGCTAATAGAAGAGCAACGTTGACTGAAATAACCACTCGTTACAACCGAGGTATGCAGCAAAGCATTTGTGAAGCCACAACACGCACAACCTTGAGGCGGATGGGCTACAACAGCAGAAGACCGCACCGGGTACCACTCATCTCCACTACAAATAGGAAAAAGAGGCTACAATTTGCACAAGCTCACCAAAATTGGACTGTTGAAGACTGGAAAAATGTTGCCTGATCTGATGAGTCTCGATTTCTGTTGAGACATTCAAATGGTAGAGTCCGAATTTGGCCTAAACAGAATGAGAACATGTATCCATCCTCTGATGGCTACTTCCAGCAGGATAATGCACCATGTCACAAAGCTCGAATCATTTCAAATTGGTTTCTTGAACATGACAATGAGTTCACTGTACTAAAATGGCCCCACAGTCACCAGATCTCAACCCAATAGAGCATCTTTGGGATGTGGTGGAACGGGAGCTTCGTGCCCTGGATGTGCATCCCTCAAATCTCCATCAACTGCAAGATGCTATCCTATCAATATGGGCCAGCATTTCTAAAGAATGCTATCAGCACCTTGTTGAATCAATGCCACGTAGAATTAAGGCAGTTCTGAAGGCAAAAGGGGGTCCAACACCGTATTAGTATGGTGTTCCTAATAATTCTTTAGGTGAGTGTATACTCATTATAAACCTGGGGCATACATGGGCAGTTATAGGCCCATATATATATATATATATATATATACACACACATTATATATATATATATATATATATATATATATATATATATAGGAAGATGAAGAAAATGAGCAGCACTCCGGTCTTGTGGTAGAAAATAGGTGATATTTTATTCACACCCAAACGCAATGCACCATTTCAGCCCTCTCAATGAAGCCTTTGTCCAGCTAGTGAATCCAGTGCTCTCAATACATTATATAGGTGAAGCTCATTACAATAGCATAATTGTTCATTAAGGACATATTCAGTGAACAAGAGTATAAAACAGTGAAAATATAGTTCTTTCTTCATAAAATATTACAGTGTGTCAATATATGTGGACCATAATAGTGTCCATATCTAGTACATATATGCGAGTCAGTTATAACCCAGTATTACATACATAATTAGTGTTACTCCCCCTCATATACTACAGGTGCAAAACAGTGTTAATTAATTATAAATTAAAAGAGGGACAAACCCACGGTACGAAATCCCATAGTGCGATCCGATATTGGCGTCTTCTAGTGTGTATTGCGCAGGCGCCGGCTAACATCTGCGGATCGCGAGAGTCCGCAACATCCCGCGCATGCGCACAAACGCTGGGATGCTTCCACTGTTCGCGGCTTCTCTCCAGATCCCGTAGCCACCCACGCATGCGCACAATACAGTGCGTCAGTGCTGGGATGCTTCCAAAGTTCACGGCTTCTCCCCAAATCTCGCGCAAGCGCGCACAGCTTACTACGCATAATCAGGAGGTTAGAGACCTTAGTTGTCACAATGTGACCATGGTAACCGTGCTGACGTGAGGTATGAAGGATCAGTGAATGCATGGAAAACGTTGACTGCAGCCAGATCCTTAGGCCAAACCAGACCCAGGTTCCGATCACTGCTCCTCCGCTTCCAGCAACATTAGACGGGGGTAGTGAGGATGCCGGTGTTACACACAGGACCCGCAGTCATTTCTGAGTGCTTGGACCTATGCGGAACAGGGGACCGTGACATTCTCATGTCACATGTCCCTCGCTCTCCCACCTAACATCATCACACCTCCCCCTCTGACCCATACACAAACCTCCACCTTATTCCAGAACTGGATAGTATTATATATACAGGTCTCAAGTCCCCTCAGCATGTCTTATAATAGTTAAATACAGGGAGAAGTCCACAAAATAGATAATATAGGCACAAACAATATATGTAGATCGCATAGGGATTTCATATCGGGCAATGTCCTCTCAGTTAAGACAATGATCTCCATTGAGATAGTCTGAAAAAATGATGATGATCTGAAAAAGATGAAAAAAAGGGATAAATAAAGAGCACAATCTTATCCTACACACTTTCAGATAAAGGTCAAAAGAGTCCCACTGGTACAAGATTAAGTCACCCTAAAGTCAACATTAAGTCCACGAGGCTTCAAAGTTTGTAATTTGTAAATCCAATATAGTTCCCGTTGCTTCAGTGTCAGTGACCTGTCACCCCCTCGTCGTGGCATGGTGACCTGGTCTATGACCCTGAAGCGTAGGTCCTTCTCAGTGTGTCCAACTTCAGCAAAGTGTTTTGACACCGGTAAATCCAGTCTCTTTTTCCTGATTGAGTATCTATGGTTATTCAATCTTGTCTTGACGTCCCATGTCGTCTCTCCCACATAGAGAAGACGACAGGGACATTCCAGTAGATACACTACGTAGGAAGAATCACAGGTCACATGATGTTTAATTGTATATTCTTCTCCTGTCTGGGGGTGTGTGAAGGAAGCCCCCCTTAACATAAGTGGGCAATTCACACATCCATGGCAGGGGAAGCAGCCTTTTCTGGATGCACCAAAGTATGTGCTGAAGGAGATCTTATTAGTCCCGATGTCTGCCCGTACTAGCTGATCTTTGATATTGCGTGTACGTCTATACGACATCAGTGGAGGATTGGCAAATTCGGGAATGCATTTGAAGTTACTACCCAAAATGGGCCAATGTCCCTTCAAGATGTCACCAATTTTGTTGCTCAGAGGTGAGAACCGTGTAATGAATGGGATACGTTTAGTGTCCCTAGTCCTATCTACCTCTTTTGCTAATAAGGTTGTTCTGGACTGCTGCATGGCCTTCGCTGTGTGTTGTTCCACCAGTCTTTTAGGGTACCCTCTTTCAATAAATTTACTGCCCATAGTGTTGAGCCTGTCCACTGTCTCCTGCTCCCCTTGCACTATTCTTCTGACACGAAGCAACTGGCTGTAGGGTAATGATCTGACCATGCTTTTAGGGTGGCAGCTGTCATACCTCAGGAGTGTGTTCTTGTCCGTTTTTTTAGTGAAAAGATCAGTGTGCAAACAATCACCCTGTCTACTAACGGTCACATCGAGAAACTCGATTTTGGTCTCAGAAGAAACCAGTGTGAACTTGACCTCAGGGTCGATCTCATTGAGAAAATTGCCAAATTGGCCTAGTTCCTCAATAGAGCCCGTCCACACTAGGAAGATGTCGTCTATGTAACATCACCACCCCAGAACTTGTCTGAAGTGGTGGCTAACATAGAAGTACATCTCCTCTAGATGTGACATGTAAATGTTAGCGTAATTTGGCGCTACGTTTGAGCCCATAGCGGTCCCGCGTAATTGGACAAAGTACTCATCCTAAAATAAAAAATAATTACAGGTGAGCACGATGTCCAAGAGTGTGGTCAAAAATTCCTTACATTTCAAGGAGTATGATGAGTCAGCCAAACAATCCTTGACCGCACTCACCCCCCTAACATGTGAAATGGATGTATATAAGCTGACCACATCGAATGATGCTAGAATGGTGTGCGCTGGAAGCCGAACCTTGTTGATCTCATTGAAGAAATGTGTAGTGTCCCTTATGTATGATTTGGATCTTACAACATATGGTGATAGGATCCTATCTAAAAAGACAGCAATCTGAGAAAAGGGTGAGCCAATGCCCGATACTATGGGGCGGCCTGGTGGGGAAACAAGTGATTTGTGAATTTTAGGTAGCATGTATATCACAGGAGTTCTTGGTCGTTCTACATAGAGAAAGGAGTGCAATTTGTCATCAATTACACCCTCCTCTCTAGCTGAATCAAGGACCTTACGGATTCTCTTTAAAAACTCAAATTTAGGATCACCTGAGAGTCTGCGATATACATCAGGGTCATTCAATTGACGATAGACCTCATTCACATAATCTGTTGTGTCCATAACCACTACCGCCCCACCCTTGTCTGCCGGTTTAATGGTCAGACAAGGGTTGTCAGAGAGTTCTTTCAGGGCATTGGTTTCATCCCGTTTCATATTTCTCTTAACACACATTTCATCCTGACCTGATATTTTCAAGGCCTCTAGGTCCAATCTGACCGCATTTACAAAGGTATCAAACGCCACATGATTGATAACTGGTGTAAAATCACTTTTCAAATGTAACTGTACATCAGTGAGTGTCAGCTCCGAGTTACTAGCGGGGCCAGCAAGCCCGGCCTCTGTGGGCTGTTTGTCAAACCAAATTTTAAGCTTAATGGCTCTAAAAAACCTGTATAGATCAAGCTCCAGCTGGAACCAGTCAATACTCTTAAACGGACAAAAAGACAATCCCTTTTTTAAAACAGATATTTGCATAGGGGTCAATATAACAGATGATATATTTACCACAGTTGTCTCTTTCGCATGGTTCTCTGTTGTTTCACCTGCCCTGTTTTTACGCCACTTCTGTTGTCTCCTGCCCCCTCGTCTGGTCCGGTAGGTTCCGGGCCCTGATCTAAAAAAGGGGCAGTTATAGCATTTGCATTGGGATTAGACGTTATAACAACATCCGAGGTATTGTCCATTTCAGGAGCTGATGATTTGTCCCTTTGACTTGAGAGTCCCACTCCTTTCTTCCTGGGGGAAGATCGTTCAACCCTCTTAGCGCCCTTCTTGACAGTTCTTTGTCCCCCCTGCCAGCTGTACACAAATCCGGTGGTATAATCTTCCATATCCCTCTGCCACTTTTTCCTCTTTGTTGACTGTAGATCTTGCCTCAGTTTCTCCAGATGCATATTACAGTTACTGAGGTATTTTTCTAGATCCTCAGAGGTCAATGCTGACCTTAGTTCCCCCTCAGTTTGTTCCAAATTAGATTTTAGTGTCTGGATTTCTTTTTGTAGATACTCCACGTTTAACAAAATAATGTCCAAAGAATATTTGTTAGAAATCTGTGCAAAACGTGCACAGAAATCTACGTTGCTGGGAAAAAAATCTGGTCTCAGGATTGAGCGCATCCCTCTTGGGATCCGATGCGCATGGTGGTATTCACTGAGAGTAATTACATGTAAATCTAGGTTAACCAACCTTTTAAAATAGAGTTCATACCTTTTCTTTAGGTCCAATATGGACGGTGTTGACAAAAAAGCGACATCCCTTGTAGTACCCTGTAGGATCCGTGCCTCATCCTCCTGTGTGTAGGAGAAGATATCCGGGTGTATACATCCAGTGGCTTGAGACATGTTCGGTAAAGGTGCTCAGCTGGTTAGTCCAATGCAATAGAAAAAAGAAAGGTCAGCAGCACTCCAATGATGTGCCAGGTGCAATGTCCCAAAATACTCCTGGACAGGGAGCAGTGTAAATATAGGAAGATGAAGAAAATGAGCAGCACTCCGGTCTTGTGGTAGAAAATAGGTGATATTTTATTCACACCCAAACGCAATGCACCATTTCAGCCCTCTCAATGAAGCCTTTGTCCAGCTAGTGAATCCAGTGCTCTCAATACATTATATAGGTGAAGCTCATTACAATAGCATAATTGTTCATTAAGGACATATTCAGTGAACAAGAGTATAAAACAGTGAAAATATAGTTCTTTCTTCATAAAATATTACAGTGTGTCAATATATGTGGACCATAATAGTGTCCATATCTAGTACATATATGCGAGTCAGTTATAACCCAGTATTACATACATAATTAGTGTTACTCCCCCTCATATACTACAGGTGCAAAACAGTGTTAATTAATTATAAATTAAAAGAGGGACAAACCCACGGTACGAAATCCCATAGTGCGATCCGATATTGGCGTCTTCTAGTGTGTATTGCGCAGGCGCCGGCTAACATCTGCGGATCGCGAGAGTCCGCAACATCCCGCGCATGCGCACAAACGCTGGGATGCTTCCAATGTTCGCGCCTTCTCTCCAGATCCCGTAGCCACCCACGCATGCGCACAATACAGTGCGTCAGTGCTGGGATGCTTCCAAAGTTCACGGCTTCTCCCCAAATCTCGCGCAAGCGCGCACAGCTTACTACGCATAATCAGGAGGTTAGAGACCTTAGTTGTCACAATGTGACCATGGTAACCGTGCTGACGTGAGGTATGAAGGATCAGTGAATGCATGGAAAACGTTGACTGCAGCCAGATCCTTAGGCCAAACCAGACCCAGGTTCCGATCACTGCTCCTCCGCTTCCAGCAACATTAGACGGGGGTAGTGAGGATGCCGGTGTTACACACAGGACCCGCAGTCATTTCTGAGTGCTTGGACCTATGCGGAACAGGGGACCGTGACATTCTCATGTCACATGTCCCTCGCTCTCCCACCTAACATCATCACACCTCCCCCTCTGACCCATACACAAACCTCCACCTTATTCCAGAACTGGATAGTATTATATATACAGGTCTCAAGTCCCCTCAGCATGTCTTATAATAGTTAAATACAGGGAGAAGTCCACAAAATAGATAATATAGGCACAAACAATATATGTAGACCTTGTTGAATCAATGCCACGTAGAATTAAGGCAGTTCTGAAGGCAAAAGGGGGTCCAACACTGTATTAGTATGGTGTTCCTAATAATTCTTTAGGTGAGTGTATACTCATTATAAACCTGGGGCATACATGGGCAGTTATAGGCCCATATATATATATATATATATACACACACACATACACACACACATACACCTGGGGGAGAGTCATGGCAGATACACATATACAGATGTATGCACTGCATACACACATCCTCATATATACATCTACATAAGAGGGAATATATACACGGCCATACAGGGAATATATATCCCTATTGGCCATATAAGGGGGCCTATATACATACATACACATACCAATGAAGGGGCAGATACATATATATATCCATATACATAGGCCCACCTGACTTCCCTCTACAGTGACAATAAAATATTCAAAGCACATCAGTGTTATTTTTTTTTTTCTTTTTCACTGGTTACTAGAGACAGTGATATATCAATTCTGTGTATAAACAATAGATGTGTCTTCTTTCACACTGTCTTTGTTTTTATATTAATCTTATATTATTCATATATATCATATACACAAAAAGATATATATTTCTTATTAGTGTGCCTGTTATGAAAAGTATTAGCTTTCTTTCTTAATCATATCACCTTGTTGCTTGTTATTTTCATTTGCATCCGGATCAGTCTACAAATGCTTTCCGTTTGCATACAGATTGCCGGAATCCAGCAACGCAGGTGTGAAAGTACCCTTAGCCGAATAACCTCCATGCCTGGTGAATTCTCGTCTAGTGTCAGGATCAGGGTTCAGAAGAGCTTTGACCCAGAAGTGTGAAGTAACTAGAAAGGAAAATGGAGACAAGAGGGAGGGGCAGATAACACAAAACAAGACGAAACTCAGAAACACATAGCTAACAATGAATGGCGATTCCCAGGGATGTATATCCCTGCTAGAGGCAACAACCAGAGCCTCTTCCAGGGTTGCGGTGTCAGAGGTCTACTGACAGAGGCTCCTTGCGGAGCAAATACTGACTAACTAGACCTTCTAAGGTCAACCAGTGATCGGGTAGGCCCGCACCATGAAAGCGAAAACAAGATAACACAATAAAAGTAACTGGCTAAATAGCAAATAAGTAAGGCATATTGGAACATAAGTATGCGGGATGTCTGCAACAATAGAGAACCACTGCTCGTGTGGGTAGCTCAGAGGCAGTATCGTTAGAGGGATCAGTCTGGCGACCGATGTCCTGGGGATGAGGGGGTCCCCGAGGAGAAAGATGAACCCGCATTCTGACCCGCTCTTCGCTTCCTTGCCACCTGGGACCAGACGCGAGGTCGCGGTGGTTCGATCTCCCAGTCCATCATTGCAGGTACAGAAAGTCCCAACATCTTACAGAAAGGGTGCAGATCTAAGGCTACTTTCACACTTGCGTTCAGAGCGGGTCCGTCTGGTATCTGCACAGACGGATCCGCTCCTATAATGCAAACGCTTAGATCCGTTCAGAACGGATCCGTTTGCATTACCATGAAAAAAAAAAAAATTTTTTTTTTTTGTTCATGATAATGCAAATGGATCCGTTTTGACTTTACATTGAAAGTCAATGGGGGACGGATCCGTTAGAAAATTGAGCCATACTGTGCCAACTTCAAACGGATCCGTCCCCATTGACTTACATTGTAAGTCTGGACGGATCCGTTTGCCTCCGCACCGCCAGGCGGACACCCGAACGCTGCAAGGTGCGTTCAGGGGTCCGCCTGCTGAGCAGAGGACAAACGGAGCCAAACTGATGCATTCTGAGCGGATCCGCATCCACTCAGAATGCATTAGGGCTGGACGGATCCGTTCGGGGCCGCTTGTGAGCCCCTTCAAACGGAGCTCACAAGTGGAGCCCCGAACGCTAGTGTGAAAGTAGCCTAAGCCAGGAGAGGTCAGGAAAAAGCTGCACAGGGGTTCCATCAAATTCGAAATTGCGTAGGGTCAGGGCCTTCGCCATAATGGCCTCTTTGAGAGTAGGGTTGCCACCCGTACGGGAATGACCCGGACAGTCCGGGTTTGCAATCCTGTGCCCGGGTACAAGCCTTTCTCATACCCGGGCACAGGATCAGCTGTGAATGATGGCGGAGGCGGCTGGGCACAGGGGGATGAGCGCTTCCATTGTGGAAGCGCTCATCTCCATAGTCATCTGTATCGCCGTCCTCAGGACAGCGATACAGACGGCTGTGCTGCGGCAGGGGAGGGAGAGGCGTCTCCCTCCCCTGTTCCTCTGATGGGATGCGGGCCTTGTGCCTGCAGCCTATCAGAGGCCGGTGCAGGCGGCGCGATGACGTCATCACGCCGCCTGAGCCGTACAGCACGGTACACAGGCCGGGAAGAGGCCTGCATCGCATCGTTGGAGGTAAGTAAGAGTTTTTAGTTTTTTTTTTAGAGAAGAGAGGCACCTGAAATTGGCACATATGGGGGAAGGGGTGGAAACAGGCACCTTATACTGGCACATATTGGGGAGGAGGAGAAATTAGGCACTTGAAACTGGCACATATGGGGGAAGGGGGGGGGGGGCCTTATAATGGCACATATTTGGGGGGAGGAGAAAAGAGGCACTTGAAATTGGCACATATAGAGGAAGGGGTGGAAAGAGGCACCTTATACTGGCACATATTGTGGGGGGGGGGGGGGGAATGAGGCACTTGAAACTGCCACATATGGGGGAAGGGGTGGAAAGAGGCACCTTATACTGGCACATATTGGGGGGGGGGGGGCACTTGAAACTGCCACATATGGGGGAAGTGGGGGAAAGAGGCACCTCATACTGGCACATATTGGGGGGGGGGGAGAATGAGGCACTTGAAACTGGCACATATGGGGAAAGGGGGGGAGAGGCACCTTATAATGGCACATATTTGGGGGGGGGGGGGGGAAAAGAGGCACTTAAAATTGGCACATATAGGGGAAGGGGTGGAAAGAGGCTCCTTATACACTGCGTGCAAAATTATTAGGCAAATGAGTATTTTGACCACATCATCCTCTTTATGCATGTTGTCTTACTCCAAGCTGTATAGGCTCGAAAGGCTACTACCAATTAAGCATATTAGGTGATGTGCATCTCTGTAATGAGAAGGGGTGTGGTCTAATGACATCAACACTATATATTAGGTGTGCATAATTATTAGGCAACTTCCTTTCCTTTGGCAAAATGGGTCAAAAGAAGGACTTGACAGGCTCAGAAAAGTCAAAAATAGTGAGATATCTTGCAGAGGGATGCAGCACTCTTAAAATTGCAAAGCTTCTGAAGCGTGATCATCGAACAATCAAGCGTTTCATTCAAAATAGTCAACAGGGTCGCAAGAAGCGTGCGGAAAAACCAAGGCGCAAAATAACTGCCCATGAACTGAGAAAAGTCAAGCGTGCAGCTGCCAAGATGCCACTTGCCACCAGTTTGGCCATATTTCAGAGCTGCAACATCACTGGAGTGCCCAAAAGCACAAGGTGTGCAATACTCAGAGACATGGCCAAGGTAAGAAAGGCTGAAAGACGACCACCACTGAACAAGACACACAAGCTGAAACGTCAAGACTGGGCCAAGAAATATCTCAAGACTGATTTTTCTAAGGTTTTATGGACTGATGAAATGAGAGTGAGTCTTGATGGGCCAGATGGATGGGCCCGTGGCTGGATTGGTAAAGGGCAGAGAGCTCCAGTCCGACTCAGACGCCAGCAAGGTGGAGGTGGAGTACTGGTTTGGGCTGGTATCATCAAAGATGAGCTTGTGGGGCCTTTTCGGGTTGAGGATGGAGTCAAGCTCAACTCCCAGTCCTACTGCCAGTTTCTGGAAGACACCTTCTTCAAGCAGTGGTACAGGAAGAAGTCTGCATCCTTCAAGAAAAACATGATTTTCATGCAGGACAATGCTCCATCACACGCGTCCAAGTACTCCACAGCGTGGCTGGCAAGAAAGGGTATAAAAGAAGAAAATCTAATGACATGGCCTCCTTGTTCACCTGATCTGAACCCCATTGAGAACCTGTGGTCCATCATCAAATGTGAGATTTACAAGGAGGGAAAACAGTACACCTCTCTGAACAGTGTCTGGGAGGCTGTGGTTGCTGCTGCACGCAATGTTGATGGTGAACAGATCAAAACACTGACAGAATCCATGGATGGCAGGCTATTGAGTGTCCTTGCAAAGAAAGGTGGCTATATTGGTCACTGATTTGTTTTTGTTTTGTTTTTGAATGTCAGAAATGTATATTTGTGAATGTTGAGATGTTATATTGGTTTCACTGGTAAAAATAAATAATTGAAATGGGTATATATTTGTTTTTTGTTAAGTTGCCTAATAATTATGCACAGTAATAGTCACCTGCACACACAGATATCCCCCTAAAATAGCTAAAACTAAAAACAAACTAAAAACTACTTCCAAAAATATTCAGCTTTGATATTAATGAGTTTTTTGGGTTCATTGAGAACATGGTTGTTGTTCAATAATAAAATTAATCCTCAAAAATACAACTTGCCTAATAATTCTGCACTCCCTGTACTGGCACATATTGGGGGGGAATGAGGCACTTGAAACTGGCACATATGGAGAAGGGGGGGGAGAGGCACCTTATACTGGCACATATTTGGGGGGAGGAGAAAAGAGGCACTTGAAACTGCCACATATGGGGGAAGGGGTGCAAAGAGGCACCTTATACTGGCACATATTGGGGGGGGAGAAAAGAGGCACTTCTTACTGACACATGGGGGGCACTTTTTACTGGCACATTAAAAAAGAAGGGGTATTTTATATGGGGGGCTCTGTGTGGTACTAGTATTATCAGGGGGTTTATCTGTTTCTGCAGTATAGTATTGGGGAGCACAGCGGCACAGTATTGGGGTAGTAGGATGATTTGTCCAGAAAATGGGAGGATGATGGAAAAGTAGTAAACTAAGATGTTTTTTTTGTTGTCAAACTGCAGAGACGGAAAATGGCGACAAAATGGTGTCTGGTCTGAAGGTCTGAAAGGAGAAGATGAGGAAAGAGAACATCTACATCAAAGGAGACGTCACTGGATGTAAGAGGTATGGGGCGCTGTATTTCTGTAGTGACGGGTTCCGAGAACGGCCTCCCGGAGACCGCATTTCATTTCAGACCGGCTCGCACACAGGTAAGGAAGGACTTACCTGTGCCTCGCCGGACTTGTCAGTTAAGATGGCAGATCGCATGTGTTCGCGGGTGAACACTGCGAACTGGCCATCACTGTGCTCCAGAATTGTTATTACAGGGTATGCAAGTACTTACTAAAACAGGAGAGGTGACGGGTCCTCCTCATTAACTTCTGACTTTTCCATACTGAGAAATATTTTAGGCTTCGGCTTACCTTTGACAGACCTATGCATTTATATTAGTGGATTGTATTACAGTTATTGGAATATAAAATCCGGTACATTGTCTTGTCAACCCATCATGCCTCCATTTATGCCAGTCCACATGTATATACAGGGTAACTCCAGGGCTACATGGGCAACAGTACCACTGCAACACTGACACCGAACGCAGCCATTTTCCTTACATCTGCAGATGACGTCCTGTGTTGCTGTTCTATAAACCTGGCCATAAACAGGAGTGTTTTGTTGGTAGATACCACTGAGGAGCAGTGTTGATCACAAATATTCGAATTGCGAATTTTTATCGCGAATATCGGCACTTCGAGAATTCGCGAATATTTAGAATATAGTGATATATATTCGTAATTTCGAATATTCAATTTTTTTTTTTTTTTATCAGAACACATGATCCCTCCCTGCTTCTAGCTTGTGGGCCAATGAGAATTTTAGGAGTTGTGTTGATTGAGAATTTTCGTAATGCAAATTTTTATCGCAAATTTTTCAATTGCCGATTTCCACAATCAAGAAAATAATGACTGGAGATAACGAATTCGCGAATATATGGTGAATATTTGCCCAAATATTCGCGAAATATCACAAATTCGAATATTGCCCCTGCTGCTCATCACTACTGAGGAGCTGTTCCCATTGTGGTTGGCAAAATACAGATGACGACAATGTGACATCGTGTTGCATATGTTTGTTTTTGCAGATCCATTGTAATAATGCCAATCCTTGTCTGCAAAACGGGCAAGAATAGGGTGTGTTCTATATTTTTTGCGGAACGGACTTGCGGACATACGCATATGGAATGCACACAGGATCATTTCTGTTTTTTTTTGCGGCCCTGTTGAAATAAATGGTTCCCCATACAGGTCGTAAAAAAATAAAATAATGGAACCGACAGACAAAAAATTCATTTGTGTGTATGAGCTCTAAGGGTGCATGCACACAACCGTATGTATTTTGTGGTCCGCAAAAAATATGGATGACATCTGTGTAACATGTGCATCCATTTTTTATTTTTTTTGCAGATCCATTGTAACAATGCCAATCCTTGTCTGCAAAATGGACAAGAATAGGACATGTTCTATCTTTTTTACGTGGCTACGGAACTGACATACAGATGCAGATATGTTTTGCGGATCCATTGAAATGGATGGGTCAGCATCCTATCCGCATAAAATGTGTATCGGATGCAGACCAAAAATACGGTCGTGTGAATGCACCCTTAGTAAATCTGTCCCTGCCTGTATACTGGCCGCAAATTTTTTTAATTCTGCAACGTTAAAAAAAAAAATATATGAAACACACACGATACATACAGGTAAGGCCAGGTTCACATTGGCGTTATTGAATTCCGTTATAGGTTCTGTTATAGAGTTATAACGGAATTCTAGGACGGAATGCCAAACGGAAGCCTTTAAGAAGCATTCCATTTCAGGGCTCCAGATGGTGACCAAAATGGTCGCTAATGCGACTTAAAATTGCTAAATGGCGACAAGACTTTGTAGTCTTGTCGCCATTTGCGCCTAGACCCTCCGCTGCTCTGCCGCTTTCACATTAAACTGATATGACACGCGCTGCTGTCAGCGCGTGCCATGTTCTTCTCAACAGCACAGGGGAGAAGGAGGCAGTCCCTCCCCCCTGCACTGCTGCCACCAATGGGCTGATAGAAGCAAGGAGGAGGGGAGGGGCTGTGGCCACTGCGCCACCAATGAATATAGTTTATGCCTGAATACAAACGCAGGCTGCGCTGCGGGTGACGGCCATATCCCATACACGGCACCCAGCCTCTATGACTGCACGCTGCGATCCGCCGCTATTAACCCTTCAGGTGCCGTAACTGACGGGTTAATAGAGGCGGATCGCAGCGCGCAGTCAGAGGCTGGGTGCCGGGTATGGGATATGGCCGGCACCCGCAGCGCAGCCTGCGTTTGTATTAAGCATAAACTATATTCATTGGTGGCGCAGTGCACCGAACCCCCCCCCCACCCAACCCCAGTATTATAAAGCAGAATCTTTGGTGGTGCAGTGAGCCCCCAACCCTCCCCCATGTATTATTATTGGTGGTGCAGTGAGCCCCCAACCCCCCCCCCTCCCAAGTATTATAATCATTGGTGGCAGTGGCAGTTCCGATCGGAGCCCCAACAGTGTATTGCGGGGCTCCGATCGGTTACCATGGCAGCCAGAACACTGGCTCCCTGCTGCTGTGTGCACAAAGCCCAGGGCAGCAGGGACAGTGTGAGGTCCTATTCACCCTGATAGAGATCTATTAGGGTGAATAGGACAAGTGAGTAAAAGATCACAGGTTCTAGCCCCTAAGGGGGGAAATAGTTATTAAATAAAAAGTAAAAAAAAAAAGGTTCAAAAAAACAAACACCAAAATATTAAGTTTAACCCCTGGATCTCACAGGCAGGAAGCTGTATGAGTAATACACACTGTATTACTTATGCAGCCAATGCATTCCAATACAGAAGTATAAAAAAATAAAGTTAAAAAAATTGGTAAAAAATAGGGAGGGAAAAAAAGTATACATATTAGGTATCGCCGCGTCCGTATCGACCGGCTCTATAAATATATCACATGACCTAACCCCTCAGATGAACACCATAAAAAATAAAAACTGTGCTAAATAAACAATTTTTTGTCACCTTACATCACAAAAAGTTTAATAGCAAGCGATCAAAAAGTCATATGCAACCCAAAATAGTGCCAATCAAACAGTCATCTCATCCCGCAAAAAATGAGACCCTACCTAAGATAATCGCCCAAAAACTGAAAAAACTATGGCTCTCAGAATATGGAGACACTAAAACATGATTTTTTTTTTGTTTCAAAAATGATATTATTGTGTAAAACTTACATAAATAAAAAAAAGTATACATATTCGGTATCGCCGCGTCCCTATCGACCGGCTCTATAAAAATATCACATGACCTAACCCCTCAGATGAATGTTGTAAATAACAAAAAATAAAAACGGTGCCAAAACCAAACCAAAGTGTAATATAGAGCAACCAAAAATCATATGTACCCTAAACTAGTACCAACAATACTGCCACCCTATCACGTAGTTTCTAAAATGGGGTTACTTTTTTGGAGTTTCTACTATAGGGGTGCATCAGGGGGGCTTCGAATGGGACATGGTGTCAAAAAAACCAGTCCAGCAAAATCTGCCTTCCAAAAACTGTATGGCATTCCTTTCCTTCTGCGCCCTGCCGTGTGCCCGTACAGCTGTTTACGACCACATATGGGGTGTTTCTGTAAACTACAGAATCAGGGCCATAAATATTGAGTTTGGTTTGGCTGTTAACCCTTGCTTTGTAACCGGAAAAAAAGGGTTAATGACGTTTGTAAAATCAGTTTTGAATACCTTGAGGGGTGTAGTTTATAGAATAGGGTCATTTTTGGGTAGTTTCTATTATGTAAGCCTCGCAAAGTGACTTCAGACCTGAACTGGTCCCTAAAAATTGGGTTTTTGAAAATTTCTGAAAAACTTCAAGATTTGCTTCTAAACTTCTAAGCCTTGTAACATCCCCAAAAAATAAAATATCATTCCCAAAATGATCCAAACATGAAGTAGACATATGGGGAATGTAAAGTAATAACTATTTTTGGAGGTATTACTATGTATTATAGAAGTAGAGAAATTGAAACTTGGAAATTTGCAATTTTTTACAAATTTTGGGTAAATTTTGTATTTTTTTATAAATAAAAATGTTTTTTTTTTACTTCATTTTACCAGTGTCATGAAGTACAATATGTGATGAAAAAACTATCTCAGAATGGCCTGGATAAGTCAAAGCGTTTTAAAGTTATGAGCACTTAAATTGACACTGGTCAGATTTGCAAAAAATGCCCAAGTCCTTAAGGTGAAATAGGGCTGAGTCCTTAAGGGGTTAAATCACCCCCTTGCCCAATTTTACATATAAAATATTTAAACAATAAAAAAAATGACATATCGCCACACCCGAAAAAGTGCGAACTATTAAAATATTTAAAAATATCTCCTATGCGGTGAGCGGCGTAACAGAAAAAAAAATAAAAACGTGCAATTTGCCATTTTTTTGGTCACCTTGTCCCGACAAAAATTAGTATCGGACTGTTCTATTATGGTCCAGACGTTCCATAAAATGTGGAATGCACGCGGCTTTTTTGGTGTTTTATTTTTTTCACGTGGTATCAAGTATCGCAATACTTTTTTATGGTATCGCAATCGAGTCAAAATTTTGGTATCGTGACAACACTAGGTAAGACATGTCGTGTTTTTATTTTTATTATACCGTAATTATATGTATTTTAAATTTGGCGACTAAAAATTAAAATTTGGCTCCTAAATTTTTCAGGTTAGGAGCCAATGGCTCCTTGATATTTTTATTAGTCTGGAGCCCTGCTTTTTGTTCCGTCCTAATACATGTCTATGGGGGCACATAATGGTTTCGTTTGTTTCCGTTGTACATGACGGAAAAAATAGCCCTGCATTCCATTATAACGGAACTTATAACGCCAATGTGAACCCGCCCTAATATGTAAGGGAGTTCAGCACATAAAGGATGGTACTCAGGAAATTATTTATTAACGGGAGCTCTTTACAACAAAAATTAAAGTTTGAACCAGGTCATACACTCTTCCAAGGTGAGCCAAGTATGAGGTGCACTTTAAAAGCTTGCCACCGGTGCCATCATGCCATGCACAGCAGCTATGTAACACAGTATGCCCATGACACTGATTGTGTCTATAGCCAGGGTGAGGAATTGTCCCCGTAACAGAACTTCATTGTTTCTGCGAGAAGCTGCGTGGACGTCACATAGACTCTGCAAAGAATGTGTAGCTAAGTGTTATGCACTGTAGAAATCTGCAGGGCGATGAATGATTTCACATGGTTTAAAACGGTTTTCTCAGGATAGGACATCGGTATCAGATGCGCGGCGGTCAGTCTCCCCACACCGCTGACGATCAGATGTTATTATTACGTCATATTCATCAGTCACATGACATCTCATTTAAGTGAATGTCTATGGTTGGGTCTGTATTTTGGTCAAAATTTCATGCTCACTTTAAAGTTAAAGGGGTTTTCTGGGAATTCAATATTGATGTTCTATTAGTAGCGGCGGTCCGACTCCTGGCACACCAACCCCCCCCCCCCCCAATTAACAGTTTAAAGAGGTCATGGTGCTCTGCTAAGCACCATGGCCTGATCGTAGGCCAGTAACATCACATTTATTAGTCACATGGTGTAAGTGTAGCTTAGTCCCGTTTAGGTGAATGGGTATGGGCTGCAGTACCAAGCATAGCCAGTATACAGTGTACGGCGCTGTGCTCTGTAAGCTGTGTGGAGGCTGCAGCACTCACTGGAGAGCCACATCCTCTTCATACAGCTGTGCCGGAGTCAGACCTCCACCAATCTGATACCGACTGCAAAGAAAAAAAGGGGGTCAGTCAGCACATCCCAATGCGCAGGGGCACGTTGCTACGGCTGAAAACACAACATGCAATGCAACTGCTCTCTGCAAACCAAATAGAGTACAAAAATGCATTATAATTGCTAATGCTATGCTTAGAAATTAGAGATGCTTGGCAAATACATTTTGTACAAAATTATTTGAGCCAGTCTGCCGCACGTCAAGGCGATCTCTGTAAGACGGAAACCTAACATTAAGTTCTACCTGTTATGTGCCATGACGGCTACCATACAATTCAGGGAGTGTAGGTTCCACATGCATGCTGGGCCTGCTTTAATTTCTGTCATCTTTGGTGCCAAAATGGCCTCCATTATATCCAAGGAATGCAGGTACCAACATGCATGCCGGGCCCACTCCACACCACCCCTGGCGCCACATGGCCACCAAAGAATGTAATGAGAGTCCACACACTATCTCTCTCCTGGTGCCAAATGGCTTCCAGTGAGTGAGGGGGAGCAGGCCAAGCTATATACTCACACTAATTAAAATCAGCCTATGGGGTCACAGCCCCACAGATGAAGCATTCATTGGTATCTGATCTATGTCCTGAGAACGCCATTAGGCCTCATGCTCATGACCGTATGTATTTTACGATTTGCAAAATAAGGATACCGTCTGTGCGCCATCTCCATTTTGTTTGCAGAATAGGACATGCTCTATATTTGCAGAACAGACATACAGATGCGGACAGCGCACGGATGGCTCCTCAAAATATGCAGATGGCACGTGGACGGTATATGCATTTTGCGGACTGTAAAATACATACAGTCGTGTGCATGAGGCCTTAAAATATGGTGAGGAGGTTAGGTAAGGCTACTTTCACACTAGTGTTCGGGGCTCCGCTTGTAAGCTCCGTTTGAAGGCTCTCACAAGCGGCCCTGAACGCATCCGTACTGCCCTAATGCATTCTGAGTGGATGCGGATCTGCTCAGAATGCATCAGTCGGGCAGCGTTCAGCCTCCGCTCCGCTCAGCAGGCGGACACCTGAACGCTGCTTGCAGCGTTCAGGTGTCTGCCTGGCCGTGCGGAGGCAAACGGATCCGTCCAGACTTACAATGTAAGTCAATGGGGACGGATCCGTTTGAATTTGACACAATATGGCTCAATTTTCAAACGGATCCGTCCCCCATTGACTTTCAATATAAAGTCTGGACGGATCCATCTGAAGCTACTTTCAGACTTAGAATTTTTTCTACAATATAATGCAGACGGATCCGTTCTGAACGGATCCAAAGTCTGCATTATATGAGCGGATCCGTCTAGGCAGACCCCAGACGGATCCGCTCTGAACGGTAGTGTGAAAGTAGCCTAAGTCAGTAGGGCACTGTTCAGTTGAGGACACATGAACGGCTTTCATTTGTAAAGTGGAAAACTACTTTTAAAATTTGAAACCGAACTCGGCTTCTGTTCTGAGGTACTAGTCTGAACCGAAGCCGAGTTCAGTTTCAAGTTTTAAAGTAGCTTTCCACTTTAAAAATCTACTACCGAAGTTATTCAACAAAGTCACGCGCGACTTTGCGAATAACTTAAGCTACTTTCACTCTAGCGTTTTCAATTCCGCTATTGAGATCAGTCATAGGATCTCAATAGCGAAAGAAAATGCTTCTGTTTTGTCCCCATTCATTGTCACTGAATGAAACGGAGTGCACCAAAAGGCATCCCGTTCCCATTGCGGATGCAATAACGCTGCAAGCAGCGTTTTTCTGTCTGTGATGTGGTGAGGAGCACAATGTAAGTCAATGGGGACGGATCTGTTTTCTGTGACACAATCTGACATAATAGAAAACGGATCTGTCCCCCATTGACTTTCAATGGAGTTCATGACGCATCCGCCTTGGCTATGTTAAAGATAATAGAACCGGATCCATTCATGATGGATGCATGCGGTTGTATTATGGTAATGGAAGCGTTTTTGCAGATCCATGCCGGATCCGCAAAAAACGCTAATGTGAAAGTAGCCTTACTTCGGCTCATCGGAGCCCATACATTCCAATACTGTACAGAGACGAATCTCCGTACAGTATTATTCTGAAGTTTTGTAACGAAGCGACTTCGGATGAAGCATTCAAAACTCGCTTCGCTCAACGCTAGATTTCACATGAGTGATGTTTCCAACTGGGTGCTGTCCGAGTTGAGAACAGACAGCACCCACAATGACTCCTTTAATTCGATGGGTGTATTCACATTGGCAATCTTTAGTGAAAATTGCAGCATGTTTTATCTTTGTCAGTTTTTTCTGCAAGACTGATTAATTCAAATACATTGTTCTACGGGAAAAATGGACTCCATTGTGTATCGCAAATTGACAAAGGTTCCTATTGCTCCTCTGAAAAGGTCCTTGAAGTCTTGCAGATCCCAGATGCTACACTGCATCCAGCCCCTGACCCAGGAAACTAATCTTCCTCGACCCACTCATCACTTCCAGGACCACGGACAGCAGCCCCATGTCATACCTATTACCCCATCATCAGCTGCAGTGCAGACGTAGCAGCTACATGAGGTCTGGAACATCCAGAAGTTTCCTTCCAGTGATGTAATCCAAACAGACCCAGTGTATTATGGCCTCATCCAGGGACACAGCAGTGGAGACATACATCTGGCCGAGCAGATGGAGCTCAAGTACCGCATTTGGAGAAGTGTAATATATAACAATGGCTGTGATCACGTAATAGCTCAACTGTTCTGTACACATCCACACCATCATATACCCAAACCGTGAAGCAGTGCCGGATCGGACGCCAGACACCTACAGCTCCCAATGGACCCCACTAATAATGGGGGGGCCATCATTATGACGGTGCATGCTGCAATATTCCTCCCGTCAAATGAGACAGAATCTGCAGCTTACACAGAAATCTCCCTTCCTCCTGATGAACCACTGAAATGTCTTACTGGAGGCGACATCCGCACGATTCTGGGTGAGACTCCCAGCTTTTCCGCAACATACCGAGAACGACGTGGATCTGAAAATCTGCAGCAGGAATCAAGTTCACACTGAGCTTTTTTCAGTGTGCTCACTGGCAGGGATTCCACACCGAAAATCACACAGAGATTATACGTAGGCTCGAGCAAAATGAACTTCGGATCATGGATCCGAAGTCAATTCATTCATAAACTTTGTTTTTAATGCTGTTTCCGTACAGCATTAAAATGTATTGGCTCTGTGTAGGCCAACCTCATATCACTCGAAGCAGCGTGAGACTTCGGAGAATTAGTCCGGTATTACTATCTGCGTATTGAAAAACTATTTAAACCAAACCCACATCCAAACTTACCACTGAAATAGCTGGGATTGGGATCCAAGCAGTTCTGCGTCGTTTCTTTTTCAGCACAGAAAAAACTGTGTGAACTCATCCTTATTTCCACATGTTCCACTGCTGCCCGTCCTGATGGCTGCAGCAGATTTGCAGTGTGGAATTTAAAGCGCATATCTGTAGCAATTCCACCACATCAGGACTTACCCTAATCTTTATTTATGCTGGTTCCCCAGTGAGATGTTGGAGGAGCTTTCAGTGTGGTAATGGTGTTTCCCTGGTTGTACACCGCTACTGCCAGGCACTGTAGAATTATCCACTCCTCCATACACTATGGGGCACATTTACTAAAGTGTTTGCGCCTGTTTTTAGTCGCATTTTCTACTAAAATTTTGCCTGTTTTGGAGGCTTTTGCGCCTCGTTGGACTATTTTGATTTTTTAGACTGATTGATTTATGTAGGTGGGACTTTTTGCGCCTCCATTTATCACAAAAAGGCTACATACACACGACCGTGCCGTTTTTTTTGCGGTCCGCAAACCGTGGATCCGCAAAAAACGGAAGCCGCCCGTGTGCCTTCCGCAATTTGCGGAACAGAACGGGCGGCCATTGATATAACTGCCTATTCTTGTCCGTTTTGCAGACAAGAATAGGACATGTTATATTTTTTTTGCGGGGCCGCGGAACGGAGCAACGGATGCGGACAGCACACGGAGTGCTGTCCGCATCTTTTGCGGCCCCATTGAAGTGAATGGGTCCGCATCTGAGCCGCCAAAACGGCGGCTCGGATGCGGACCCAAACAACGGCCGTGTGCATGAGGCCAAACAGTGTAATTTCTGCTTTAACCCAGGGCTGGCGTACGTTTCTTCGTCTGTGTTCAGTCATGAAGAGCAGCTTTTTGTGCATTAAAAGCTGCAGTTTCCGGAAGACATGCAACTTTTCTCCACAAAGATTAGACTTTTTCATGCGCAAATAAATTAGACCAATCTAAGTGAATATGAACCTGTCATAATGAAAAACAACCACCAGAGGTCAGCCTATTAAAATACACAGAGTCTAATTCTTCAACGGCTGTGCGACTTTTAATAAATACTCTGCAAAAGAAAGACAACCGAATGAAATACGTCTAATTTTAGGCCTAAAAACAGATGAGCTTGATAAATGTGCTTCTATATGGACAAAAGTATTGGCACACACATCTTAATCACTGAGTTCAGGAGTTTCATTTAGTCCTATTGCCGCAGGTGTATAAAATCCAGCCCCTAACCTTACAGCCTGTCTTTACAGCTCACTGAATTCCAGCCTGGTCCTTTAAATAGGGAGACTCCACTGCAACATGTCAGTTTGTAAAATGTTTTCCCTCCTAGCAGGGGCGTAGCTAAAGGTTCATGGGCCCTGGTGCAAGAGTTCAGCTTAGGCCCCTCTTCCCTCAGTGCTTTGTAGCTAGGGGACAGAGAAGTACATTGCCTTTGTGCTGCATGAGGCAAAAACTGAAACGACACCCCCCCATGCCAAATTTTTGACCTAACCCCTTCCCTCCAGCCAGAGGTGTAACTTGACCAGCAATACCTGTGTCTTCTTATGTGGCACAAGGGTCTTTGGGCCCCCTCAGGCTTCTGGGCCCGGTAGCAACTTCTACCTCTGCACCCCCTATAGCTACGCCTCTGCCTCCTAGATATTCCACCTTCAGCTGTGAAGTGGAAGCGTTTAGGAACCACACAACTCAGCCATGAAGCTGAGACCACGTAAAGTTACAGAACGGGGGTCGCCAAGTGCTGAGGTGCATAAAAGTTGACAGATCTCTGCTGACTCATTTGGGGAGATTTATCAAAACTGGTGCAAAGTAGAACTGGCTTAGTTGCCCATAGCAACCAATCAGATTCCACGTTTGGAAAATGAAAGATGGAATCCGATTGGTTACCTCCTCTGGCATTAACATCAGCACAAAAAACGTGTTCTACGAGCTTCAGGACATGGGTTTCTTCGGCCGAGCAGCTGCATGCCAACCGGTAAAGCATGCTGACACTGGACTCTGGAGCAGTGGGAATGTTTCTGTGCGGTGATGAATCCGGCAGGTTGATGGACGGGTTTGTAGAATAGCAGGAGAACGTTATCTGGCTGCATTGTGCCAGCTGTAAAGTGTGATGGAGGGGGGATAATGTGTGGGGTTGTTTTTCAGGGGTTGGCTTAGGCTCCTTAGTTCCAGTGAACGGACATAGGCCTCCTGCATCGTTGGCGAAATCCTGCGCCTGCGCCGTTCACTTCTGTCTTCGGCGCAGTGAGTGAAGGCCGCTCTCCTGATGCCGGCTTCCTCACTGTGACGTAGTCGGCGCAGGCGCAGTGAGGAATCCGGCACCAGGATCGCATCATTCACTCACTGCGCCTGCGCCGAAGACAGAAGTGAACGGCGCAGGCGCGGGATTTCGCCAACGATGCAGGGAACAGTGGCATCAATCAAGAGGAGCTGGGCGGGCAGAACACTGGACCTGGGCGGGATAAAGCGTGAGTGGACGGAGCCTCTAGGTGCTGATTTTACGCCCACATAGCACCTAGAGGCTCATTAGCATATAATAAAATGCTTTTTTAACAAAAACGGCTGCAGGGACTAATGTTAGAAACATACTGCTATGTAGTGCTGACATTAGCGCATCGCTATATCAGTCAGCTACATCACAGTATTTCTGGTGGTAGAAGCCCTTTAAATGGGGCCACAGATCGTGATTTGCGGGCAATAATAGGACATGTTCTATCTTTGAACGGAACAGAAATACGAAAAAGGAATGCATATGGAGTACCTTTCATTGTTTTTGCGGACCCATTGAAATTAATGGTTTCGTATACGGTCCGTATACGGAACATAAACGGAAAAAAAAAACGTTTGTGTGCAGGAGGCCTTAAAGAGAACCTGTCACCAGTGTTATGGTGTCCTCACTAGGGCAGTATACATTAAAGTCAGATCCCCTTACCTGGGCCACTTTCTAATTGGACTGAAATCTTGTATTGAATGGCTCCAGCCCAAGCCAAAGAGTCTTGATATTCATGAGTTCCCGGCTGTCCCTGCCCCCCTGCTGCCGATTGGGAAAAAAAATCTGTCAACCAGCGGAAGGGGGTGGGGAGAGCCAGAAGCTCATGAATATCAGAACTTATTGGCAAGCCCTGGAGCTGTTAGGATTTGAAAGATTGATCTTTATTAAAAATGTTCAGTCATTTCTGAGATATAAGTAAAAAAAAAATCTGTCAAAATGTGTTGGCTCATGTGTGGTTTTTATCTTTGATCTCCTGACCTCATAAATAAATACATTTTCAGGTAGGTCAGAACGTCAGAGATGAGAGGTACACATGAGCTGTCAGCTGACGGGATTCAAAGAAAACAGAAGTGACTGCTTGCAAACATTGATTTTTTTTAACTGTTGTATCTCAGAAACTTCTGAGCTAGGGCTCCTTAGTCCAGGGGCATAACTCTTTTAGGGGGCACAAAAGTGGGCATAACTACTGTGAGGGGGCACATATCTGGAATACTTACTGTCAGGGGACACATATCTGGGCATAAGTATAGTGAGGGGGCACATATCTGGGCATAACTACAGTGAGGGGGCACATATCTGGCCATAATTACTGTGAGGGGGCACATATTTGGGCATAACTACTGTGAGGGGGCACATATCTGTAATACTGTCAGGGGACACATATCTGGGCATAACTATAGTGAGGGGGCACATATCTGGGCATAACTACAGTGAGGGGGCACATATCTGGCCATAATTACTGTGAGGGGACACATATCTGGCCATAACTACTGTGAGGGGGGCACATATCTGGCCATAACTACTGTGAGAGGGAACATATCTGGGCATAAATACTGTGAGGGGGCACACACCTGGACATAACTACTGTGAGGGGGCACATACAGATGTAGCAGGGTTAGCACTCAACTCTTAACTCAAATTTCTTAACTCATAACGTTATCTTGAGACAAAAGACATTGAAAAGGCGTTTGCTTAACTACTGTGAGGGGGAACATATCTAGGCATAACTACTATGAGGGGGCACATATCTGGGCATAACTACTGTGAGGGGGAACATATCTGGGCGTAACTACTGTGAGGGGGCACATATCTGGGCGTAACTACTGTGAGGGGGCACATATCTGGGCATAACTACTGTGAAGGGGGCACATATCTGATCATAACTACTGTGAGGGGGCACATATCTGGAATAATTACTGTCAGGGGGCACAGATCTGGGCATAACTACTGAGAGGAGGCACATATCTGGGCATAACTACTGTGAGGGGTCACATATCTGGGCATCGCTACAGTGAGCGGACACATATCTGGCCATAACTACTGTGAGTGGTCATAACTACTGTGAGGCGGCACAATGTGGGCATTAGTACTGTGTGGCAGCACTAATCTAATCTGAATCCTGGCCCCAGGTGCATGGCTACACGTCTGCCTAAGGCTTGGCTACACGTCTGCCTAAGGCCTCATGCACACGGCCGTGCCGTTTTTTGCGGTCCGCAAAAAACGGAAGCCGTCTGTGTTGCCTTCCACAATTTGCGGAACGGGCGCCAGTAATATAAATGCCTATTCTTGTCCGCAAAGCGCGGACAAGAATAGGACATGTTATATTTTTTTAATGGGGCCGCGGAACGGAGCCACTGATGCGGACAGCACATGGAGTGCTGTCCGCATCTTTTGCGGCCCCATTGAAGTGAATGGGTCCACATCCGAGCCGCCGCGGACCCAAACAACGGTCGTGTGCATGAGGCCTAATGTGTACATGTCCCAGTACCCATATAATACATACCGGAGCCGCAGCTGAGCTGATGCAGGCGTCCACTTACCCAGGGCCGGCGTGTACCGCAGCCCACTGTTCCTTAGGGGGCCCACTCGTTTCCGCGGTCCCAAACATTTTGACCCCGTGGTGAGCGCAAAGACGTCAGCGCACGTCCTGCAAGAAGAAGAAAGAAGACGAGAACGTAACGTAACGTAATTATTTTTTAACCCTCAATGGACATTATACTAAGCATTCTGTATTAAAGAATGCTATTATTTTCCATTATAACCATGTAATAATGGAAAAAAATAAAATCTACAGAATACCGAACCCAAACCCGAACTTCAGTGAAAGAGTCCGGGTTCGGGTCTGGGTACCAACATTCATTTTTTATCACACGCGTGCAAAACGCATTAAAATGCTTTGCACTCGCGCGGAAAAAACTGAACAACGCAACGTAATTGCAGAGAAATTGCGTGCAAACTCGCGCGGGTTTCCCTGAACCCGCCCGGCACGCTCGTCTACACGGGGCCTTAGGAATATTGGTAACCTGAGGTATACTGGGGGGGGGTCTAAGGAATTCCCCAACAAAGAGGTTTATTGCTCATTATTTTCCTATTAGTGCCACCACACCATGCAGCATTAGTCAGGGGAGGATTAAGTGCATGATAGGCCCGGGGCTGTCTACCCAACTTGTGCCCCTCCATTTTAGTTTAGTTTTTTTTGTATGAAGAGGCCACGGTGCTTTGTGAGCGCCACAGTCTCTTCCTAGGCCATATGACATCTTCAGACTAAAAAAAATACCCCAAATTGGGTCCTAAACTGAAAAATGTGATTGCCAAATTTTAAATACATATAATTATAATTAAAAAAGCCATGGGGGAGAATACAGCACCACATACCTCTTACATCTAGTGACATCTCCTGTCATGTAGACCTTCTCTTTCCTCTTCTCCTCTATTTGACCCAGACCGCCATGGCATCAGCCGCATCTCGTCTCTACAGAGTTTGTAATACAGACACGTTAGATTTTTTTTTAAAAATCCATCAACCTCCCCATCCTGGTGTCCCCACAGTGTCATCCTGCTGCCACCCCCAATACTGTGCCCGTTGTGCTCCCCAATGCCCCAGGTACTATACTGCTGAAACAATAGTGACCCTAATAGACATAATTGGGGTCATTTATCAAACTGGTGTAAAGTAGAACTGGATTTCCAAAAGAGCTGTCAAAAATGAAAGGTGGAATCTGATTGGCTGCTATGGGCAACTAAGCCAGTTCTACTTTACACCAGTTTGATAAATTACCCCAAATGTCCCTATAGTGACTACAGCAGCTATAATGTCCCCTAGAGTGCCCCTAGTAATAATAACACCCTATATTGTGCTCCAGGCAATAATCCCTGTATAGTGTCCCCAGAAATAATAGAATTGCCCCTACAGTGCCTCCCCAATAGCAACGCCCCCCTCGATGCCCCCATATAGTAATTTACCCCACACTGCTCCCACATAGTAATCACCCCATAGTAATTTCCCCCAAACTGCCCCAACACAGTAATTTGCCACCAATGTACTCGCTGTCTCTTAATATGTCCTCCAGGGTGTATAGTAAAAACGGAATACTGTGAGTAGACCTGAGGGGTTAAAACACTGTCTATTGTATTTGGCACCATATACCGTATAATACATGCAGTTTTATTGCCTCGTGTGTTGTGCAAAATTCCACAAGGGGTCCCACTGAGGCTTTATCGCCCAAGGGCCCACGTGAACCTGGAGCCGGCCCTGCACTTACCTCTCCTAAGAGTACTTTAACACTTGCAGCAGGCAGTTCCGTCGCCGGAAATGCCTGCCGGATCCGTCAATCCGGACGCAAACGGGTGGCATTTGTCAGACAGATCCGTCTGACAAATGCATTGAAATACCGGATCCGTCTCTCTGGTGTTATCTGGAAAAACGTATCCGATATTTAGTTTTTTCACAGATTTAAAGGTCTGCGCATGCACGGACCGCAAGAATGGATCCGTCAATGCGGCACTAATACATTTCAATGGAAATTAATGCCGGATCCGCAATCCGGCAAGTGTTCAGGATTTTTGGCCGGAGAGAAAAATACAGCATGCTGCAGTATTTTCTCCGGCCAAAAAACGTAAGAGGGACTGAACTGATGCATCCTGAACCCAATGCTCTCCGTTCAGAATGCATTAGGATAAAACTGATCAGTTTATGACGGAACTCAACACCGGAAAAGAAAAACGCTAGTGTGAAAGTACCCTAAGGGTACTTTTACACTTGCGGCAGGGGATTCCGGCAGGCAGTTCCGTCACTGGAACTGACTGCCGGATCCGGCAAAATGTATGCAAACTGATGGCATTTGTCAGACAGATCAGGATCCTGATCCATATGACAAATGCATTGAAATGCCGGATCCGTCTCTCTGGTGTCATCCGGAAAAACGGATCCGGCATTTATTTTTTTCACATTTTTGCGGTCTGAGCATGCGCAGACCACAATACCGGATCCGTTTTTTTCAGAACACGCTGCGCCGGATCCGGCATTAACCACCTCAGCCCCCAGTGCTTAAACACCCTGAAAGACCAGGCCACTTTTTACACTTCTGACCTACACTACTTTCACCATTTATTGCTCGGTCATGCAACTTACCACCCAAATGAATTTTACCTCCTTTTCTTCTCACTAATAGAGCTTTCATTTGGTGGTATTTCATTGCTGCTGACATTTTTACTTTTTTTGTTATTAATCGAAATTTAACGATTTTTTTTGCAAAAAAATGACATTTTTCACTTTCAGTTGTAAAATTTTGCAAAAAAAAACGACATCCATATAGAAATTTTGCTCTAAATTTATAGTTCTACATGTCTTTGATAAAAAAAAAATGTTTGGGTAAAAAAAAAATGGTTTGGGTAAAAGTTATAGCGTTTACAAACTATGGTACAAAAATGTGAATTTCCGCTTTTTGAAGCAGCTCTGATTTTCTGAGCACCTGTCATGTTTCCTGAGGTTCTATAATGCCCAGACAGTACAAACACCCCACAAATGACCCCATTTCTGAAAGTACACACACTAAGGTATTCACTGATGGGCATAGTGAGTTCATAGAACTTTTTATTTTTTGTCACAAGTTAGCGGAAAATTATGATTTTTTTTTTTTTTTTTTTTTTTTCTTACAAAGTCTCATATTCCACTAACTTGTGACAAAAAATAAAAAGTTCTATGAACTCACTATGCCCATCAGCGAATACCTTGGGGTCTCTTCTTTCCAAAATGGGGTCACTTGTGGGGAAGTTATACTGCCCTGGCATTCTAGGGGCCCAAATGTGTGGTAAGGAGTTTGAAATCAAATTCTGTAAAAAATGACCAGTGAAATCCGAAAGGTGCTCTTTGGAATATGGGCCCCTTTGCCCACCTAGGCTGCAAAAAAGTGTCACACATCTGGTATCTCCGTACTCAGGAGAAGGTGGGGAATGTGTTTTGGGGTGTCATTTTATATATACCCATGCTGGGTGAGAGAAATATCTTGGCAAAAGACAACTTTTCCCATTTTTTTTATACAAAGTTGTCATTTGACCAAGATATTTATCTCACCCAGCATGGGTATATGTAAAAAGACACCCCAAAACACATTCCTCAACTTCTCCTGAGTACGGGGATACCAGATGTGTGACACTTTTTTGCAGCCTAGGTGGGCAAAGGGGCCCATATTCCAAAGAGCACCTTTCGGATTTCACTCCTCATTTTTTCCTGAATTTGATTTCAAACTCCTTACCACACATTTGGGCCCCTAGAATACCAGGGCAGTATAACTACCCCACAAGTGACCCCATTTTGGAAAGAAGACACCCCAAGGTATTCCGTGAGGGGCATGGCGAGTTCCTAGAATTTTTTATTTTTTGTCACAAGTTAGTGGAAAATGATGATTTATTTTTTTATTTTTTTTTTTCATACAAAGTCTCATATTCCACAAACTTGTGACAAAAAATAAAAACTTCCATGAACTCACTATGCCCATCAGCGAATACCTTGGGGTCTCTTCTTTCCAAAATGGGGTCACTTGTGGGGTAGTTATACTGCCCTGGCATTCTAGGGGCCCAAATGTGTGGTAAGTAGGTAAATGACCTGTGAAATCCGAAAGGTGCTCTTTGGAATGTGGGCCCCTTTGCCCACCTAGGCTGCAAAAAAGTGTCACACATCTGGTATCTCTGTATTCAGGAGAAGTTGAGGAATGTGTTTTGGGGTGTCTTTTTACATATACCCATGCTGGGTGAGATAAATATCTTGGTCAAATGCCAACTTTGTATAAAAAAATGGGAAAAGTTGTCTTTTGCCAAGATATTTCTCTCACCCAGCATGGGTATATGTAAAATGACACCCCAAAACACATTCCCCAACTTCTCCCGATTACGGAGATACCAGATGTGTGACACTTTTTTGCAGCCTAGGTGGGCAAAGGGGCCCATATTCAAAAGAGCACCTTTCGGATTTCACAGGTCATTTTTTACAGAATTTGATTTCAAACTCCTTACCACACATTTGGGCCCCTAGAATGCCAGGGCAGTATAACTACCCCACAAGTGACCCCATTTTGGAAAGAAGAGACCCCAAGGTATTCGCTGATGGGCATAGTGAGTTCATGGAACTTTTTATTTTTTGTCACAAGTTAGTGGAATATGAGACTTTGTATGAAAAAAAAAAAAAAAAAAAAATCATCATTTTCCACTAACTTGTGACAAAAAATAAAAAATTCTAGGAACTCGCCATGCCCCTCACGGAATACCTTGGGGTGTCTTCTTTCCAAAATGGGGTCACTTGTGGGGTAGTTATACTGCCCTGGCATTTTCCAGGGGCCCTAATGTGTGGTAAGTAGGTAAATGACCTGTGAAATCCTAAAGGTGCTCTTTGGAATATGGGCCCCTTTGCCCACCTAGGCTGCAAAAAAGTGTCACACATGTGGTATCGCCGTATTCAGGAGAAGTTGGGGAATGTGTTTTGGGGTGTCATTTTACATATACCCATGCTGGGTGAGAGAAATATCTTGGCAAAAGACAACTTTTCCCATTTTTTTATACAAAGTTGGCATTTGACCAAGATATTTCTCTCACCCAGCATGGGTATATGTAAAATGACACCCCAAAACACATTCCCCAACTTCTCCTGAGTACGGCGATACCAGATGTGTGACACTTTTTTGCAGCCTAGATGCGCAAAGGTGCCCAAATTCCTTTTAGGAGGGCATTTTTAGACATTTGGATACCAGACTTCTTCTCACGCTTTGGGGCCCCTAGAATGCCAGAGCAGTATAAATACCCCACATGTGACCCCATTTTGGAAAGAAGACACCCCAAGGTATTCAATGAGGGGCATGGCGAGTTCATAGAAAATTTTTTTTTTTGGCACAAGTTAGCGGAAATTGATATTTTTAATTTTTTTCTCACAAAGTCTCCCGTTCCGCTAACTTGGGACAAAAATTTCAATCTTTCATGGACTCAATATGCCCCTCACGGAATACCTGGGGGTGTCTTCTTTCCGAAATGGGGTCACATGTGGGGTATTTATACTGCCCTGGCATTCTAGGGGCCCTAAAGCGTGAGAAGAAGTCTGGAATATAAATGTCTAAAAAATTTTACGCATTTGGATTCCGTGAGGGGTATGGTGAGTTCATGTGAGATTTTATTTTTTGACACAAGTTAGTGGAATATGAGACTTTGTAAGAAAAAAAAAAAAAAAATTCTGCTAACTTGGGCCAAAAAAATATCTGAATGGAGCCTTACAGGGGGGTGATCAATGACAGGGGGGTGATCAATGACAGGGGGGTGATCAATGACAGGGGGGTGATCAATGACAGGGGGGTTGATCAATGACAGGGGGGGTGATCAATGACAGGGGGGTGATCAATGACAGGGGGGTGATCAATGACAGGGGGGGTGATCAATGACAGGGGGGTTGATCAATGACAGGGGGGTGATCAGGGAGTCTATATGGGGTGATCACCACAGTCATTGATCACGCCCCTGTAAGGCTTCATTCAGACGTCCGGATGCGTTTTGCGGATCCGATCCATCTATCAGTGCATCCGTAAAAATCATGCGGACATCTGAATGGAGCTTTACAGGGGGGTAATCAATGACAGGGGGGTGATCAGGGAGTCTATATGGGGTGATCACCACAGTCATTGATCACTCCCCTGTAAGGCTTCATTCAGACGTCCGGATGCGTTTTGCGGATCCGATCCATCTATCAGTGGATCCGTAAAAATCATGCGGACATCTGAATGGAGCTTTACAGGGGGGTGATCAATGACAGGGGGGTGATCAGGGAGTCTATATGGGGTGATCACCACAGTCATTGATCATGCCCCTGTAAGGCTTCATTCAGACGTCCGGATGCGTTTTGCGGATCGGATCCATCTATCAGTGCATCCGTAAAAATCATGCGGACATCTGAATGGAGCTTTACAGGGGGGTGATCAATGACAGGGGGGTGATCAGGGAGTCTATATGGGGTGATCACCACAGTCATTGATCACGCCCCTGTAAGGCTTCATTCAGACGTCCGGATGCGTTTTGCGGATCGGATCCATCTATCAGTGCATCCGTAAAAATCATGCGGACATCTGAATGGAGCTTTACAGGGGGGTGATCAGGGAGTCTATATGGGGTGATCACCACAGTCATTGATCACGCCCCTGTAAGGCTTCATTCAGACGTCCGGATGCGTTTTGCGGATCGGATCCATCTATCAGTGCATCCGTAAAAATCATGCGGACATCTGAATGGAGCTTTACAGGGGGTTGATCAATGACAGGGGTGTAATCAATGACAGGGGGGGTGATCAGGGAGTCTATATGGGGTGATAACCACAGTCATTGATCACGCCCCTGTAAGGCTTCATTCAGACGTCCGGATGCGTTTTGCGGATCCGATCCATCTATCAGTGGATCCGTAAAAATCATGCGGACATCTGAATGGAGCTTTACAGGGGGGTAATCAATGACAGGGGGGTGATCAATGACAGGGGGGTGATCAGGGAGTCTATATGGGGTGATCAGGGGTGATCAGGGGCTAATAAGGGGTTAATAAGTGACGGGGGGGGGGGTGTAGTGTAGTGTAGTGGTGCTTGGTGGGACTTTACTGAGCTACCTGTGTCCTCTGGTGGTCGATCCAAACAAAGGGGACCACCAGAGGACCAGGTAGCAGGTATATTAGACGCTGTTATCAAAACAGCGTCTAATATACCTGTTAGGGGTTAAAAAAAACACATCTCCAGCCTGCCAGCGAACGATCGCCGCTGGCAGGCTGGAGATCAACTCTCTTACCTTCCGTTCCTGTGAGCGCGCGCGCCTGTGTGCGCGCGTTCACAGGAAATCTCGCCCATCGCGAGATGACGCATATATGCGTGACTCTGCGCAGGGCTGCCACCTCCGGAACGCGATCCTGCGTTAGGCGGTCCGGAGGTGGTTAATGCATGTCTATGGTAAAAAATGCCAGATCTGGCATTCCGGCAAGTGTTCCGGAATTTTGGACGGAGATAAAATAAGGGTACTTTCACACTAGCGTTTTTCTTTTCCGGCATAGAGTTCCGTCCTAGGGGCTCAATACCGGAAAAGAACTGATCAGTTTTATCCCCATGCATTCTGAATGGAGAGCAATCCGTTTAGGATGCACCAGGATGTCTTCAGTTGACTGATCAGGACGGAGATAATACCGCAGCATGCTACGGTTTTATCACCGGCCCAAAAAACTGAACACTTGCCGGAATGCCTGATTTTTTTTCCATAGGAATGTATTAGTGCCGTCTTTCCGGTGTCATTTCCAGATGACACCGGAAAGACAGATCCGGCATTTCAATACATTTGTAAGACGGATGAGGATCCTGATCAATCTTACAAATGCCATCAGTTTGCATACGTTTTGTCGGATTACTCTGCCGCAAGTGTGAAAGTAGCCTAACCTAAGGCTACTTTCACACTAGCGTTATTATTTTCCGGCACTGGGTTCCGTCAAAAGGGCTCTATGCCGGAAAAGAACTGATCAGGCATATCCCCATGCATTCTGAATTGATAGAAATCCGTTCAGTTTGCATCAGTATGCTTTCCGTTCAGTCACTGTCAGGATCCGGCATTAATTCCCATTGATTTGCATTAGTGCCGGATCCGGCATTGCAAAACAACTGGACAGATTCTTCCTTCCGGTCTGCGCATGTGAAAAAGACTGCAAGACGGATCCGTCCATGTCCATCCGCATGACAAACGGAGAGACAGATCCGTTTTTGCGATGCATTTGTACACCCGGATCCGCCTACAAATGCTGTCAGTTGTCACACTGATCGGCCAGGCAGCTCCGACGACGGAACTGCCTGCCGGATCACACTAACGCTAGTGTGAAAGTACCCTAAAACCGTAGTGTGCTGCGGTATCTCCGTCCTGAAAAGTCAAAAAGACTGAACTGAAGACATCCTGAACGGATTACTCTCCATTCAGAATGCATGGGGATAAAGAACTCAATAACGGAACAGGATAACCCTAGTGTGACAGTGTGCCCTTCCTACAACTCCTGACTGCAGACAGACCCCAGTGTGACCGCCCTTCCTACAACTCCTGACTGCAGACAGACCCCAGTGTGACCGTCACTGTGACCGTCCCTTCCTACAGCTCCTGACTGCAGACAGACCCCAGTGTGACCGTCACTGTGACCGTCCCTTCCTACAGCTCCTGACTGCAGACAGACCCCAGTGTGACCGTCACTGTGACCGTCCTACAACTCCTGACTGCAGACAGACCCCAGTGTGACCGTCATTGTGACCGGCCCTTCCTACAGCTCCTGACTGCAGGTAGACCCCAGTGTGACCGTCACTGTGACCGTCCTACAGCTCCTGACTGCAGACAGACCCCAGTGTGACCGTCACTGTGACCGCCCTTCCTACAACTCCTGACTGCAGACAGACCCCAGTGTGACCGTCACTGTGACCGGCCCGTCCTACAGCTCCTGACTGCAGACAGACCCCAGTGTGACCGTCACTGTGACCGTCCCTTCCTACAACTCCTGACTGCAGACAGACCCCAGTGTGACCGTCACTGTGACTGTCCCTTCCTACAACTCCTGACTGCAGACAGACCCCAGTGTGACCGTCACTGTGACTGTCCCTTCCTACAACTCCTGACTGCAGACAGACCCCAGTGTCACCGTCACTGTGACCGGCCCTTCCTACAGCTCCTGACTGCAGACAGACCCCAGTGTGACCGTCACTGTGACCGTCCTACAGCTCCTGACTGCAGACAGACCCCAGTGTGACCGTCACTGTGACCGCCCTTCCTACAACTCCTGACTGCAGACAGACCCCAGTGTGACCGTCACTGTGACCGGCCCTTCCTACAGCTCCTGACAGCAGATAGACCCCAGTGTGACCGTCACTGTGACCGGCCCTTCCTACAGCTCCTGACTGCAGACAGACCCCAGTGTGACCGTCACTGTGACCGTCCCTTCCTACAACTCCTGACTGCAGACAGACCCCAGTGTGACCGTCACTGTGACCGCCCTTCCTACAGCTCCTGACTGCAGACAGACCCCAGTGTGACCGTCACTGTGACCGTCCTACAACTCATGACTGCAGACAGACCCCAGTGTGACCGTCCCTTCCTACAGCTCCTGACTGCAGACAGACCCCAGTGTGACCGTCCCTTCCTACAGCTCCTGACTGCAGACAGACCCCAGTGTGACCGTCACTGTGACCGTCCTACAACTCCTGACTGCAGACAGACCCCAGTGTGACCGTCACTGTGACTGTCCCTTCCTACAACTCCTGACTGCAGACAGACCCCAGTGTGACCGTCACTGTGACCGCCCTTCCTACAGCTCCTGACTGCAGATAGACCCCAGTGTGACCGTCACTGTGACCGTCCTACAACTCCTGACTGCAGACAGACCCCAGTGTGACCGTCACTGTGACTGTCCCTTCCTACAACTCCTGACTGCAGACAGACCCCAGTGTGACCGTCACTGTGACCGGCCCTTCCTACAACTCCTGACTGCAGACAGACCCCAGTGTGACCGTCACTGTGACCGGCCCTTCCTACAGCTCCTGACTGCAGACAGACCCCAGTGTGACCGTCACTGTGACCGTCCTACAGCTCCTGACTGCAGACAGACCCCAGTGTGACCGTCACTGTGACCGGCCCTTCCTACAACTCCTGACTGCAGACAGACCCCAGTGTGACCGTCACTGTGACCGGCCTTCCTACAACTCCTGACTGCAGACAGACCCCAGTGTGACCGTCACTGTGACCGCCCTTCCTACAGCTCCTGACTGCAGATAGACCCCAGTGTGACCGTCACTGTGACCGGCCCTTCCTACAGCTCCTGACTGCAGACAGACCCCAGTGTGACCGTCACTGTGACCGCCCTTCCTACAGCTCCTGACTGCAGACAGACCCCAGTGTGACCGTCACTGTGACCGTCCTACAACTCCTGACTGCAGACAGACCCCAGTGTGACCGTCCCTTCCTACAGCTCCTGACTGCAGACAGACCCCAGTGTGACCGTCACTGTGACCGTCCTACAACTCCTGACTGCAGACAGACCCCAGTGTGACCGTCACTGTGACCGGCCCTTCCTACAGCTCCTGACTGCAGATAGACCCCAGTGTGACCGTCACTGTGACCGGCCCTTCCTACAGCTCCTGACTGCAGACAGACCCCAGTGTGACCGTCACTGTGACCGCCCTTCCTACAGCTCCTGACTGCAGACAGACCCCAGTGTGACCGTCACTGTGACCGTCCTACAACTCCTGACTGCAGACAGACCCCAGTGTGACCGTCCCTTCCTACAGCTCCTGACTGCAGACAGACCCCAGTGTGACCGCCCTTCCTACAGCTCCTGACTGCAGACAGACCCCAGTGTGACCGTCACTGTGACCGTCCTACAACTCCTGACTGCAGACAGATCCCAGTGTGACCGTCACTGTGACCGCCCTTCCTACAACTCCTGACTGCAGACAGACCCCAGTGTGACCGTCACTGTGACTGTCCCTTCCTACAACTCCTGACTGCAGACAGACCCCAGTGTGACCGTCACTGTGACCGTCCTACAACTCCTGACTGCAGACAGACCCCAGTGTGACCGTCACTGTGACCGGCCCTTCCTACAACTCCTGACTGCAGACAGACCCCAGTGTGACCGTCACTGTGACCGCCCTTCCTACAGCTCCTGACTGCAGACAGACCCCAGTGTGACCGTCACTGTGACCGGCCCTTCCTACAGCTCCTAACTGCAGACAGACCCCAGTGTGACCGTCACTGTGACCGTCCCTTCCTACAGCTCCTGACTGCAGACAGACCCCAGTGTGACCGTCACTGTGACCGTCCCGTCCTACAACTCCTGACTGCAGACAGACCCCAGTGTGACCGTCACTGTGACCGGCCCTTCCTACAGCTCCTGACTGCAGATAGACCCCAGTGTGACCGTCACTGTGACCGGCCCTTCCTACAGCTCCTGACTGCAGACAGACCCCAGTGTGACCGTCACTGTGACCGTCCCTTCCTACAACTCCTGACTGCAGACAGACCCCAGTGTGACCGTCACTGTGACCGGCCCTTCCTACAGCTCCTGACTGCAGACAGACCCCAGTGTGACCGTCACTGTGACCGTCCTACAACTCCTGACTGCAGACAGACCCCAGTGTGACCGTCCCTTCCTACAGCTCCTGACTGCAGACAGACCCCAGTGTGACCGTCACTGTGACCGTCCTACAGCTCCTGACTGCAGACAGACCCCAGTGTGACCGTCATTGTGACCGGCCCTAACTACAGCTCCTGACTGCAGATAGACCCCAGTGTGACCGTCACTGTGACCGTCCTACAACTCCTGACTGCAGACAGACCCCAGTGTGACCGTCACTGTGACCGTCCTACAACTCCTAACTGCAGACAGACCCCAGTGTGACCGTCACTGTGACCGTCCTACAACTCCTGACTGCAGACAGACCCCAATGTGACCGTCACTGTGACCGCCCTTCCTACAACTCCTGACTGCAGACAGACCCCAGTGTGACCGTCACTGTGACCGCCCTTCCTATAACTCCTGACTGCAGACAGACCCCAGTGTGACCGTCACTGTGACCGACCTACAACTCCTGACTGCAGACAGACCCCAGTGTGACCGTCACTGTGACCGTCCCTTCCTACAGCTCCTGACTGCAGACAGACCCCAGTGTGACCGTCACTGTGACCGTCCCGTCCTACAGCTCCTGACTGCAGACAGACCCCAGTGTGACCGTCACTGTGACCGTCCTACAGCTCCTGACTGCAGACAGACCCCAGTGTGACCGTCACTGTGACCGGCCCTTCCTACAGCTCCTGACTGCAGACAGACCCCAGTGTGACCGTCACTGTGACCGTCCCTTCCTACAACTCCTGACTGCAGACAGACCCCAGTGTGACCGGCCCTTCCTACAGCTCCTAACTGCAGACAGACCCCAGTGTGACCGTCACTGTGACCGGCCCTTCCTACAGCTCCTAACTGCAGACAGACCCCAGTGTGACCGTCACTGTGACCGTCCCTTCCTACAGCTCCTGACTGCAGACAGACCCCAGTGTGACCGTCCTACAACTCCTGACTGCAGACAGACCCCAGTGTGACCGTCACTGTGACCGCCCGTCCTACAGCTCCTGACTGCAGACAGACCCCAGTGTGACCGTCACTGTGACCGTCCTACAACTCCTGACTGCAGACAGACCCCAGTGTGACCGTCACTGTGACCGCCCTTCCTACAACTCCTGACTGCAGACAGACCCCAGTGTGACCGTCACTGTGACTGTCCCTTCCTACAACTCCTGACTGCAGACAGACCCCAGTGTGACCGTCACTGTGACCGTCCTACAACTCCTGACTGCAGACAGACCCCAGTGTGACCGTCACTGTGACCGCCCTTCCTACAACTCCTGACTGCAGACAGACCCCAGTGTGACCGTCCCTTCCTACAGCTCCTGACTGCAGATAGACCCCAGTGTGACCGTCACTGTGACCGTCCTACAACTCCTGACTGCAGACAGACCCCAGTGTGACCGTCACTGTGACCGGCCCTTCCTACAACTCCTGACTGCAGACAGACCCCAGTGTGACCGTCACTGTGACCGGCCCGTCCTACAACTCCTGACTGCAGACAGACCCCAGTGTGACCGTCACTGTGACCGGCCCTTCCTACAGCTCCTGACTGCAGATAGACCCCAGTGTGACCGTCACTGTGACCGCCCTTCCTACAGCTCCTGACTGCAGACAGACCCCAGTGTGACCGTCACTGTGACTGTCCTACAGCTCCTGACTGCAGATGGACCCCAGTGTGACCGTCACTGTGACCGGCCCTTCCTACAGCTCCTGACTGCAGACAGACCCCAGTGTGACCGTCACTGTGACCGCCCTTCCTACAGCTCCTGACTGCAGACAGACCCCAGTGTGACCGTCACTGTGACCGTCCTACAACTCCTGACTGCAGACAGACCCCAGTGTGACCGTCCCTTCCTACAGCTCCTGACTGCAGACGGACCCCAGTGTGACCGTCACTGTGACCGTCCTACAACTCCTGACTGCAGACAGACCCCAGTGTGACCGTCACTGTGACCGCCCTTCCTACAACTCCTGACTGCAGACAGACCCCAGTGTGACCGTCACTGTGACCGTCCTACAACTCCTGACTGCAGACAGACCCCAGTGTGACCGTCACTGTGACCGCCCTTCCTACAACTCCAGACTGCAGACAGACCCCAGTGTGACCGTCACTGTGACCGTCCTACAACTCCTGACTGCAGACAGACCCCAGTGTGACCGTCACTGTGACCGTCCTACAACTCCTGACTGCAGACAGACCCCAGTGTGACCGTCACTGTGACCGGCCCTTCCTACAGCTCCTAACTGCAGACAGACCCCAGTGTGACCGTCAATGTGACCGGCCCTTCCTACAGCTCCTGACTGCAGACAGACCCCAGTGTGACCGTCACTGTGACCGTCCCTTCCTACAGCTCCTGACTGCAGACAGACCCCAGTGTGACCGTCACTGTGACCGCCCTTCCTACAACTCCTGACTGCAGACAGACCCCAGTGTGACCGTCACTGTGACCGTCCCTTCCTACAACTCCTGACTGCAGACAGACCCCAGTGTGACCGTCACTGTGACCGGCCCTTCCTACAGCTCCTGACTGCAGACAGACCCCAGTGTGACCGTCACTGTGACCGTCCTACAACTCCTGACTGCAGACAGACCCCAGTGTGACCGTCTCTTCCTACAACTCCTGACTGCAGACAGACCCCAGTGTGACCGTCACTGTGACCGTCCTACAACTCCTGACTGCAGACAGACCCCAGTGTGACCGTCACTGTGACCGCCCTTCCTACAGCTCCTAACTGCAGACAGACCCCAGTGTGACCGTCACTGTGACCGTCCCTTCCTACAGCTCCTGACTGCAGACAGACCCCAGTGTGACCGTCACTGTGACCGTCCCTTCCTACAGCTCCTAACTGCAGACAGACCCCAGTGTGACCGTCACTGTGACCGTCCCTTCCTACAGCTCCTGACTGCAGACAGACCCCAGTGTGACCGTCACTGTGACCGGCCCTTCCTACAGCTCCTGACTGCAGACAGACCCCAGTGTGACCGTCACTGTGACCGTCCTACAGCTCCTGACTGCAGACAGACCCCAGTGTGACCGTCCCTTCCTACAACTCCTGACTGCAGACAGACCCCAGTGTGACCGTCACTGTGACCGCCCTTCCTACAACTCCTGACTGCAGACAGACCCCAGTGTGACCGTCACTGTGACTGTCCCTTCCTACAACTCCTGACTGCAGACAGACCCCAGTGTGACCGTCACTGTGACCGTCCTACAGCTCCTGACTGCAGACAGACCCCAGTGTGACCGTCATTGTGACCGGCCCTTCCTACAGCTCCTGACTGCAGACAGACCCCAGTGTGACCGTCACTGTGACCGGCCCGTCCTACAACTCTGGACTGCAGACAGACCCCAGTGTGACCGTCACTGTGACCGGCCCTTCCTACAGCTCCTGACTGCAGACAGACCCCAGTGTGACCGTCACTGTGACTGTCCCTTCCTACAACTCCTGACTGCAGACAGACCCCAGTGTGACCGTCATTGTGACCGGCCCTTCCTACAGCTCCTGACTGCAGACAGACCCCAGTGTGACCGTCACTGTGACCGTCCTACAACTCCTGACTGCAGACAGACCCCAGTGTGACCGTCACTGTGACCGTCCTACAACTCCTAACTGCAGACAGACCCCAGTGTGACCGTCACTGTGACCGTCCTACAACTCCTGACTGCAGACAGACCCCAGTGTGACCGTCACTGTGACCGTCCCTTCCTACAGCTCCTGACTGCAGACAGACCCCAGTGTGACCGTCACTGTGACCGTCCCGTCCTACAGCTCCTGACTGCAGACAGACCCCAGTGTGACCGTCACTGTGACCGGCCCTTCCTACAGCTCCTGACTGCAGACAGACCCCAGTGTGACCGTCACTGTGACCGGCCCTTCCTACAGCTCCTGACTGCAGATAGACCCCAGTGTGACCGTCACTGTGACAGGCCCTTCCTACAGCTCCTGACTGCAGACAGACCCCAGTGTGACCGTCACTGTGACCGTCCCTTCCTACAACTCCTGACTGCAGACAGACCCCAGTGTGACCGTCACTGTGACCGGTCCGTCCTACAGCTCCTGACTGCAGACAGACCCCAGTGTGACCGTCCCTTCCTACAGCTCCTGACTGCAGACAGACCCCAGTGTGACCGTCCCTTCCTACAGCTCCTGACTGCAGACAGACCCCAGTGTGACCGTCACTGTGACCGTCCCTTCCTACAGCTCCTGACTGCAGACAGACCCCAGTGTGACCGTCCCTTCCTACAGCTCCTGACTGCAGACAGACCCCAGTGTGACCGTCCCTTCCTACAACTCCTGACTGCAGACAGACCCCAGTGTGACCGTCACTGTGACCGGCCCGTCCTACAACTCCTGACTGCAGACAGACCCCAGTGTGACCGTCATTGTGACCGGCCCGTCCTACAGCTCCTGACTGCAGACAGACCCCAGTGTGACCGTCACTGTGACCGTCCTACAACTCCTGACTGCAGACAGACCCCAGTGTGACCGTCCCTTCCTACAGCTCCTGACTGCAGACAGACCCCAGTGTGACCGTCACTGTGACCGTCCCTTCCTACAGCTCCTGACTGCAGACAGACCCCAGTGTGACCGTCCCTTCCTACAGCTCCTGACTGCAGACAGACCCCAGTGTGACCGTCACTGTGACCGTCCTACAGCTCCTGACTGCAGACAGACCCCAGTGTGACCGTCATTGTGACCGGCCCTTCCTACAGCTCCTGACTGCAGATAGACCCCAGTGTGACCGTCACTGTGACCGTCCTACAACTCCTGACTGCAGACAGACCCCAGTGTGACCGTCACTGTGACCGTCCTACAACTCCTGACTGCAGACAGACCCCAGTGTGACCGTCACTGTGACCGCCCTTCCTACAACTCCTGACTGCAGACAGACCCCAGTGTGACCGTCACTGTGACCGGCCCGTCCTACAGCTCCTGACTGCAGACAGACCCCAGTGTGACCGTCACTGTGACCGTCCCTTCCTACAACTCCTGACTGCAGACAGACCCCAGTGTGACCGTCACTGTGACTGTCCCTTCCTACAACTCCTGACTGCAGACAGACCCCAGTGTGACCGTCACTTCCTACAACTCCTGACTGCAGACAGACCCCAGTGTGACCGTCACTGTGACCGTCCTACAGCTCCTGACTGCAGACAGACCCCAGTGTGACCGTCACTGTGACCGTCCTACAACTCCTGACTGCAGACAGACCCCAGTGTGACCGTCACTGTGACCGGCCCTTCCTACAGCTCCTGACAGCAGATAGACCCCAGTGTGACCGTCACTGTGACTGGCCCTTCCTACAGCTCCTGACTGCAGACAGACCCCAGTGTGACCGTCACTGTGACCGTCCCTTCCTACAACTCCTGACTGCAGACAGACCCCAGTGTGACCGTCACTGTGACCGCCCTTCCTACAGCTCCTGACTGCAGACAGACCCCAGTGTGACCGTCACTGTGACCGTCCTACAACTCCTGACTGCAGACAGACCCCAGTGTGACCGTCCCTTCCTACAGCTCCTGACTGCAGACAGACCCCAGTGTGACCGTCCCTTCCTACAGCTCCTGACTGCAGACAGACCCCAGTGTGACCGTCACTGTGACCGTCCTACAACTCCTGACTGCAGACAGACCCCAGTGTGACCGTCACTGTGACTGTCCCTTCCTACAACTCCTGACTGCAGACAGACCCCAGTGTGACCGTCACTGTGACCGCCCTTCCTACAGCTCCTGACTGCAGATAGACCCCAGTGTGACCGTCACTGTGACCGTCCTACAACTCCTGACTGCAGACAGACCCCAGTGTGACCGTCACTGTGACCGGCCCTTCCTACAACTCCTGACTGCAGACAGACCCCAGTGTGACCGTCACTGTGACCGGCCCTTCCTACAGCTCCTGACTGCAGACAGACCCCAGTGTGACCGTCACTGTGACCGTCCTACAGCTCCTGACTGCAGACAGACCCCAGTGTGACCGTCACTGTGACCGGCCCGTCCTACAACTCCTGACTGCAGACAGACCCCAGTGTGACCGTCACTGTGACCGCCCTTCCTACAGCTCCTGACTGCAGACAGACCCCAGTGTGACCGTCACTGTGACCGCCCTTCCTACAGCTCCTGACTGCAGACAGACCCCAGTGTGACCGTCACTGTGACCGTCCTACAACTCCTGACTGCAGACAGACCCCAGTGTGACCGTCCCTTCCTACAGCTCCTGACTGCAGACAGACCCCAGTGTGACCGTCACTGTGACCGTCCTACAACTCCTGACTGCAGACAGACCCCAGTGTGACCGTCACTGTGACCGTCCCTTCCTACAGCTCCTGACTGCAGACAGACCCCAGTGTGACCGTCACTGTGACCGTCCCTTCCTACAGCTCCTGACTGCAGACAGACCCCAGTGTGACCGTCACTGTGACCGTCCCTTCCTACAGCTCCTGACTGCAGACAGACCCCAGTGTGACCGTCCCTTCCTACAGCTCCTGACTGCAGACAGACCCCAGTGTGACCGTCACTGTGACCGTCCTACAACTCCTGACTGCAGACAGACCCCAGTGTGACCGTCATTGTGACCGGCCCTTCCTACAGCTCCTGACTGCAGATAGACCCCAGTGTGACCGTCACTGTGACCGTCCTACAACTCCTGACTGCAGACAGACCCCAGTGTGACCGTCACTGTGACCGTCCTACAACTCCTGACTGCAGACAGACCCCAGTGTGACCGTCACTGTGACCGCCCTTCCTACAACTCCTGACTGCAGACAGACCCCAGTGTGACCGTCACTGTGACTGTCCCTTCCTACAACTCCTGACTGCAGACAGACCCCAGTGTGACCGTCACTGTGACTGTCCCTTCCTACAACTCCTGACTGCAGACAGACCCCAGTGTCACCGTCACTGTGACCGGCCCTTCCTACAGCTCCTGACTGCAGACAGACCCCAGTGTGACCGTCACTGTGACCGTCCTACAGCTCCTGACTGCAGACAGACCCCAGTGTGACCGTCACTGTGACCGCCCTTCCTACAACTCCTGACTGCAGACAGACCCCAGTGTGACCGTCACTGTGACCGGCCCTTCCTACAGCTCCTGACAGCAGATAGACCCCAGTGTGACCGTCACTGTGACCGGCCCTTCCTACAGCTCCTGACTGCAGACAGACCCCAGTGTGACCGTCACTGTGACCGTCCCTTCCTACAACTCCTGACTGCAGACAGACCCCAGTGTGACCGTCACTGTGACCGCCCTTCCTACAGCTCCTGACTGCAGACAGACACCAGTGTGACCGTCACTGTGACCGTCCTACAACTCCTGACTGCAGACAGACCCCAGTGTGACCGTCCCTTCCTACAGCTCCTGACTGCAGACAGACCCCAGTGTGACCGTCCCTTCCTACAGCTCCTGACTGCAGACAGACCCCAGTGTGACCGTCACTGTGACCGTCCTACAACTCCTGACTGCAGACAGACCCCAGTGTGACCGTCACTGTGACCGCCCTTCCTACAGCTCCTGACTGCAGATAGACCCCAGTGTGACCGTCACTGTGACCGTCCTACAACTCCTGACTGCAGACAGACCCCAGTGTGACCGTCACTGTGACTGTCCCTTCCTACAACTCCTGACTGCAGACAGACCCCAGTGTGACCGTCACTGTGACCGCCCTTCCTACAGCTCCTGACTGCAGACAGACCCCAGTGTGACCGTCACTGTGACCGGCCCTTCCTACAACTCCTGACTGCAGACAGACCCCAGTGTGACCGTCACTGTGACCGGCCCTTCCTACAGCTCCTGACTGCAGACAGACCCCAGTGTGACCGTCACTGTGACCGTCCTACAGCTCCTGACTGCAGACAGACCCCAGTGTGACCGTCACTGTGACCGGCCCGTCCTACAACTCCTGACTGCAGACAGACCCCAGTGTGACCGTCACTGTGACCGCCCTTCCTACAGCTCCTGACTGCAGATAGACCCCAGTGTGACCGTCACTGTGACCGGCCCTTCCTACAGCTCCTGACTGCAGACAGACCCCAGTGTGACCGTCACTGTGACCGCCCTTCCTACAGCTCCTGACTGCAGACAGACCCCAGTGTGACCGTCACTGTGACCGTCCTACAACTCCTGACTGCAGACAGACCCCAGTGTGACCGTCCCTTCCTACAGCTCCTGACTGCAGACAGACCCCAGTGTGACCGTCACTGTGACCGTCCTACAACTCCTGACTGCAGACAGACCCCAGTGTGACCGTCACTGTGACCGGCCCTTCCTACAGCTCCTGACTGCAGATAGACCCCAGTGTGACCGTCACTGTGACCGGCCCTTCCTACAGCTCCTGACTGCAGACAGACCCCAGTGTGACCGTCACTGTGACCGCCCTTCCTACAGCTCCTGACTGCAGACAGACCCCAGTGTGACCGTCACTGTGACCGTCCTACAACTCCTGACTGCAGACAGACCCCAGTGTGACCGTCCCTTCCTACAGCTCCTGACTGCAGACAGACCCCAGTGTGACCGCCCTTCCTACAGCTCCTGACTGCAGATAGACCCCAGTGTGACCGTCACTGTGACCGCCCTTCCTACAGCTCCTGACTGCAGATAGACCCCAGTGTGACCGTCACTGTGACCGGCCCTTCCTACAGCTCCTGACTGCAGACAGACCCCAGTGTGACCGTCACTGTGACCGCCCTTCCTACAGCTCCTGACTGCAGACAGACCCCAGTGTGACCGTCACTGTGACCGTCCTACAACTCCTGACTGCAGACAGACCCCAGTGTGACCGTCCCTTCCTACAGCTCCTGACTGCAGACAGACCCCAGTGTGACCGTCACTGTGACCGTCCTACAACTCCTGACTGCAGACAGACCCCAGTGTGACCGTCACTGTGACCGGCCCTTCCTACAGCTCCTGACTGCAGACAGACCCCAGTGTGACCGTCACTGTGACCGCCCTTCCTACAGCTCCTGACTGCAGATAGACCCCAGTGTGACCGTCACTGTGACCGGCCCTTCCTACAGCTCCTGACTGCAGACAGACCCCAGTGTGACCGTCACTGTGACCGCCCTTCCTACAGCTCCTGACTGCAGACAGACCCCAGTGTGACCGTCACTGTGACCGTCCTACAACTCCTGACTGCAGACAGACCCCAGTGTGACCGTCCCTTCCTACAGCTCCTGACTGCAGACAGACCCCAGTGTGACCGCCCTTCCTACAGCTCCTGACTGCAGACAGACCCCAGCGTGACCGTCACTGTGACCGTCCTACAACTCCTGACTGCAGACAGATCCCAGTGTGACCGTCACTGTGACCGCCCTTCCTACAACTCCTGACTGCAGACAGACCCCAGTGTGACCGTCACTGTGACTGTCCCTTCCTACAACTCCTGACTGCAGACAGACCCCAGTGTGACCGTCACTGTGACCGTCCTACAACTCCTGACTGCAGACAGACCCCAGTGTGACCGTCACTGTGACCGGCCCTTCCTACAACTCCTGACTGCAGACAGACCCCAGTGTGACCGTCACTGTGACCGCCCTTCCTACAGCTCCTGACTGCAGACAGACCCCAGTGTGACCGTCACTGTGACCGGCCCTTCCTACAGCTCCTAACTGCAGACAGACGCCAGTGTGACCGTCACTGTGACCGTCCCTTCCTACAGCTCCTGACTGCAGACAGACCCCAGTGTGACCGTCACTGTGACCGTCCCGTCCTACAACTCCTGACTGCAGACAGACCCCAGTGTGACCGTCACTGTGACCGGCCCTTCCTACAGCTCCTGACTGCAGATAGACCCCAGTGTGACCGTCACTGTGACCGGCCCTTCCTACAGCTCCTGACTGCAGACAGACCCCAGTGTGACCGTCACTGTGACCGTCCCTTCCTACAACTCCTGACTGCAGACAGACCCCAGTGTGACCGTCACTGTGACCGGCCCTTCCTACAGCTCCTGACTGCAGACAGACCCCAGTGTGACCGTCACTGTGACCGTCCTACAACTCCTGACTGCAGACAGACCCCAGTGTGACCGTCCCTTCCTACAGCTCCTGACTGCAGACAGACCCCAGTGTGACCGTCACTGTGACCGTCCTACAGCTCCTGACTGCAGACAGACCCCAGTGTGACCGTCATTGTGACCGGCCCTTCCTACAGCTCCTGACTGCAGATAGACCCCAGTGTGACCGTCACTGTGACCGTCCTACAACTCCTGACTGCAGACAGACCCCAGTGTGACCGTCACTGTGACCGTCCTACAACTCCTAACTGCAGACAGACCCCAGTGTGACCGTCACTGTGACCGTCCTACAACTCCTGACTGCAGACAGACCCCAATGTGACCGTCACTGTGACCGCCCTTCCTACAACTCCTGACTGCAGACAGACCCCAGTGTGACCGTCACTGTGACCGCCCTTCCTATAACTCCTGACTGCAGACAGACCCCAGTGTGACCGTCACTGTGACCGACCTACAACTCCTGACTGCAGACAGACCCCAGTGTGACCGTCACTGTGACCGTCCCTTCCTACAGCTCCTGACTGCAGACAGACCCCAGTGTGACCGTCACTGTGACCGTCCCGTCCTACAGCTCCTGACTGCAGACAGACCCCAGTGTGACCGTCACTGTGACCGTCCTACAGCTCCTGACTGCAGACAGACCCCAGTGTGACCGTCACTGTGACCGGCCCTTCCTACAGCTCCTGACTGCAGACAGACCCCAGTGTGACCGTCACTGTGACCGTCCCTTCCTACAACTCCTGACTGCAGACAGACCCCAGTGTGACCGTCACTGTGACCGGCCCTTCCTACAGCTCCTAACTGCAGACAGACCCCAGTGTGACCGTCACTGTGACCGTCCCTTCCTACAGCTCCTGACTGCAGACAGACCCCAGTGTGACCGTCCTACAACTCCTGACTGCAGACAGACCCCAGTGTGACCGTCACTGTGACCGCCCGTCCTACAGCTCCTGACTGCAGACAGACCCCAGTGTGACCGTCACTGTGACCGTCCTACAACTCCTGACTGCAGACAGACCCCAGTGTGACCGTCACTGTGACCGCCCTTCCTACAACTCCTGACTGCAGACAGACCCCAGTGTGACCGTCACTGTGACTGTCCCTTCCTACAACTCCTGACTGCAGACAGACCCCAGTGTGACCGTCACTGTGACCGTCCTACAACTCCTGACTGCAGACAGACCCCAGTGTGACCGTCACTGTGACCGCCCTTCCTACAACTCCTGACTGCAGACAGACCCCAGTGTGACCGTCCCTTCCTACAGCTCCTGACTGCAGATAGACCCCAGTGTGACCGTCACTGTGACCGTCCTACAACTCCTGACTGCAGACAGACCCCAGTGTGACCGTCACTGTGACCGGCCCTTCCTACAACTCCTGACTGCAGACAGACCCCAGTGTGACCGTCACTGTGACCGGCCCGTCCTACAACTCCTGACTGCAGACAGACCCCAGTGTGACCGTCACTGTGACCGGCCCTTCCTACAGCTCCTGACTGCAGATAGACCCCAGTGTGACCGTCACTGTGACCGCCCTTCCTACAGCTCCTGACTGCAGACAGACCCCAGTGTGACCGTCACTGTGACCGGCCCTTCCTACAGCTCCTGACTGCAGACAGACCCCAGTGTGACCGTCACTGTGACCGCCCTTCCTACAGCTCCTGACTGCAGACAGACCCCAGTGTGACCGTCACTGTGACCGTCCTACAACTCCTGACTGCAGACAGACCCCAGTGTGACCGTCACTGTGACCGCCCTTCCTACAACTCCAGACTGCAGACAGACCCCAGTGTGACCGTCACTGTGACCGTCCTACAACTCCTGACTGCAGACAGACCCCAGTGTGACCGTCACTGTGACCGTCCTACAACTCCTGACTGCAGACAGACCCCAGTGTGACCGTCACTGTGACCGGCCCTTCCTACAGCTCCTAACTGCAGACAGACCCCAGTGTGACCGTCACTGTGTCCGGCCCTTCCTACAGCTCCTGACTGCAGACAGACCCCAGTGTGACCGTCACTGTGACCGTCCCTTCCTACAGCTCCTGACTGCAGACAGACCCCAGTGTGACCGTCACTGTGACCGTCCCTTCCTACAACTCCTGACTGCAGACAGACCCCAGTGTGACCGTCACTGTGACCGGCCCTTCCTACAGCTCCTGACTGCAGACAGACCCCAGTGTGACCGTCACTGTGACCGTCCTACAACTCCTGACTGCAGACAGACCCCAGTGTGACCGTCTCTTCCTACAACTCCTGACTGCAGACAGACCCCAGTGTGACCGTCACTGTGACCGTCCTACAACTCCTGACTGCAGACAGACCCCAGTGTGACCGTCACTGTGACCGCCCTTCCTACAGCTCCTAACTGCAGACAGACCCCAGTGTGACCGTCACTGTGACCGTCCCTTCCTACAGCTCCTGACTGCAGACAGACCCCAGTGTGACCGTCACTGTGACCGTCCCTTCCTACAGCTCCTAACTGCAGACAGACCCCAGTGTGACCGTCACTGTGACCGTCCCTTCCTACAGCTCCTGACTGCAGACAGACCCCAGTGTGACCGTCACTGTGACCGTCCCTTCCTACAACTCCTGACTGCAGACAGACCCCAGTGTGACCGTCACTGTGACCGGCCCTTCCTACAGCTCCTGACTGCAGACAGACCCCAGTGTGACCGTCACTGTGACCGTCCTACAGCTCCTGACTGCAGACAGACCCCAGTGTGACCGTCCCTTCCTACAACTCCTGACTGCAGACAGACCCCAGTGTGACAGTCACTGTGACCGTCCTACAACTCCTGACTGCAGACAGACCCCAGTGTGACCGTCCCTTCCTACAGCTCCTGACTGCAGACAGACCCCAGTGTGACCGTCCCTTCCTACAGCTCCTGACTGCAGACAGACCCCAGTGTGACCGTCACTGTGACCGCCCTTCCTACAACTCCTGACTGCAGACAGACCCCAGTGTGACCGTCACTGTGACTGTCCCTTCCTACAACTCCTGACTGCAGACAGACCCCAGTGTGACCATCACTGTGACCGTCCTACAGCTCCTGACTGCAGACAGACCCCAGTGTGACCGTCATTGTGACCGGCCCTTCCTACAGCTCCTGACTGCAGACAGACCCCAGTGTGACCGTCACTGTGACCGGCCCGTCCTACAACTCCGGACTGCAGACAGACCCCAGTGTGACCGTCACTGTGACCGGCCCTTCCTACAGCTCCTGACTGCAGACAGACCCCAGTGTGACCGTCCCTTCCTACAGCTCCTGACTGCAGACAGACCCCAGTGTGACCGTCACTGTGACTGTCCCTTCCTACAACTCCTGACTGCAGACAGACCCCAGTGTGACCGTCATTGTGACCGGCCCTTCCTACAGCTCCTGACTGCAGACAGACCCCAGTGTGACCGTCACTGTGACCGTCCTACAACTCCTGACTGCAGACAGACCCCAGTGTGACCGTCCTACAACTCCTAACTGCAGACAGACCCCAGTGTGACCGTCACTGTGACCGTCCTACAACTCCTGACTGCAGACAGACCCCAGTGTGACCGTCACTGTGACCGTCCCTTCCTACAGCTCCTGACTGCAGACAGACCCCAGTGTGACCGTCACTGTGACCGTCCCGTCCTACAGCTCCTGACTGCAGACAGACCCCAGTGTGACCGTCACTGTGACCGGCCCTTCCTACAGCTCCTGACTGCAGACAGACCCCAGTGTGACCGTCACTGTGACCGTCCCTTCCTACAGCTCCTGACTGCAGATAGACCCCAGTGTGACCGTCACTGTGACAGGCCCTTCCTACAGCTCCTGACTGCAGACAGACCCCAGTGTGACCGTCACTGTGACCGGCCCGTCCTACAGCTCCTGACTGCAGACAGACCCCAGTGTGACCGTCCCTTCCTACAGCTCCTGACTGCAGACAGACCCCAGTGTGACCGTCCCTTCCTACAGCTCCTGACTGCAGACAGACCCCAGTGTGACCGTCACTGTGACCGTCCCTTCCTACAGCTCCTGACTGCAGACAGACCCCAGTGTGACCGTCCCTTCCTACAGCTCCTGACTGCAGACAGACCCCAGTGTGACCGTCCCTTCCTACAACTCCTGACTGCAGACAGACCCCAGTGTGACCGTCACTGTGACCGGCCCGTCCTACAACTCCTGACTGCAGACAGACCCCAGTGTGACCGTCATTGTGACCGGCCCGTCCTACAGCTCCTGACTGCAGACAGACCCCAGTGTGACCGTCACTGTGACCGTCCTACAACTCCTGACTGCAGACAGACCCCAGTGTGACCGTCACTGTGACCGTCCCTTCCTACAACTCCTGACTGCAGACAGACCCCAGTGTGACCGTCACTGTCTACAACTCCTGACTGCAGACAGACCCCAGTGTGACCGTCACTGTGACTGTCCCTTCCTACAACTCCTGACTGCAGACAGACCCCAGTGTGACCGTCACTGTGACCGGCCCGTCCTACAGCTCCTGACTGCAGACAGACCCCAGTGTGACCGTCACTGTGACCGTCCCTTCCTACAGCTCCTGACTGCAGACAGACCCCAGTGTGACCGTCACTGTGACCGGCCCTTCCTACAGCTCCTGACTGCAGACAGACCCCAGTGTGACCGTCACTGTGACCGCCCTTCCTACAGCTCCTAACTGCAGACAGACCCCAGTGTGACCGTCACTGTGACCGTCCCTTCCTACAGCTCCTGACTGCAGACAGACCCCAGTGTGACCGTCACTGTGACCGTCCCTTCCTACAGCTCCTAACTGCAGACAGACCCCAGTGTGACCGTCACTGTGACCGTCCCTTCCTACAGCTCCTGACTGCAGACAGACCCCAGTGTGACCGTCACTGTGACCGTCCCTTCCTACAACTCCTGACTGCAGACAGACCCCAGTGTGACCGTCACTGTGACCGTCCCTTCCTACAGCTCCTGACTGCAGATAGACCCCAGTGTGACCGTCACTGTGACTGTCCTACAGCTCCTGACTGCAGACAGACCCCAGTGTGACCGTCACTGTGACCGTCCTACAACTCCTGACTGCAGACAGACCCCAGTGTGACCGTCCCTTCCTACAGCTCCTGACTGCAGACAGACCCCAGTGTGACCGTCACTGTGACCGTCCTACAACTCCTGACTGCAGACAGACCCCAGTGTGACCGTCACTGTGACCGGCCCTTCCTACAGCTCCTGACTGCAGACAGACCCCAGTGTGACCGTCACTGTGACCGTCCTACAGCTCCTGACTGCAGACAGACCCCAGTGTGACCGCCCTTCCTACAACTCCTGACTGCAGACAGACCCCAGTGTGACCGTCACTGTGACTGTCCCTTCCTACAACTCCTGACTGCAGACAGACCCCAGTGTGACCGTCACTGTGACCGTCCTACAGCTCCTGACTGCAGACAGACCCCAGTGTGACCGTCATTGTGACCGGCCCTTCCTACAGCTCCTGACTGCAGACAGACCCCAGTGTGACCGTCACTGTGACCGGCCCTTCCTACAGCTCCTGACTGCAGACAGACCCCAGTGTGACCGTCACTGTGACTGTCCCTTCCTACAACTCCTGACTGCAGACAGACCCCACTGTGACCGTCCCTTCCTACAGCTCCTGACTGCAGACAGACCCCAGTGTGACCGTCCCTTCCTACAGCTCCTGACTGCAGACAGACCCCAGTGTGACCGTCACTGTGACTGTCCCTTCCTACAACTCCTGACTGCAGACAGACCCCAGTGTGACCGTCCCTTCCTACAGCTCCTGACTGCAGACAGACCCCAGTGTGACCGTCACTGTGACCGTCCCTTCCTACAGCTCCTGACTGCAGACAGACCCCAGTGTGACCGTCCCTTCCTACAGCTCCTGACTGCAGACAGACCCCAGTGTGACCGTCCCTTCCTACAACTCCTGACTGCAGACAGACCCCAGTGTGACCGTCACTGTGACCGTCCTACAACTCCTGACTGCAGACAGACCCCAGTGTGACCGTCACTGTGACCGGCCCTTCCTACAACTCCTGACTGCAGACAGACCCCAGTGTGACCGTCATTGTGACCGGCCCGTCCTACAGCTCCTGACTGCAGACAGACCCCAGTGTGACCGTCACTGTGACCGTCCTACAACTCCTGACTGCAGACAGACCCCAGTGTGACCGTCACTGTGACCGTCCTACAACTCCTGACTGCAGACAGACCCCAGTGTGACCGTCACTGTGACCGTCCTACAACTCCTGACTGCAGACAGACCCCAGTGTGACCGTCACTGTGACCGGCCCTTCCTACAGCTCCTGACTGCAGACAGACCCCAGTGTGACCGTCACTGTCTACAACTCCTGACTGCAGACAGACCCCAGTGTGACCGTCACTGTGACCGTCCCTTCCTACAGCTCCTAACTGCAGACAGACCCCAGTGTGACCGTCACTGTGACCGTCCCTTCCTACAGCTCCTGACTGCAGACAGACCCCAGTGTGACCGTCACTGTGACCGGCCCGTCCTACACCTCCTGACTGCAGACAGACCCCAGTGTGACCGTCACTGTGACCGTCCCTTCCTACAGCTCCTGACTGCAGACAGACCCCAGTGTGACCGTCACTGTGACCGTCCCTTCCTACAGCTCCTGACTGCAGACAGACGCCCACAACTTTGTATCTGACAACCTACCTTGTGTGTGGTGGCCCCGCCCCCCGGCCATGCTGTCAGGAGGCCCCGCCCCCGGAGTGTGTACAGGGCTGTGACTGGGTGTAAACATCTGGGTCGCCCCACTGCAGTGCCCGGCCGTGTGCCCGCTCTACAGCTTAACCCCTCCACCCCCGGCCGCCCCATGCTGCCCGCACCCCGGTAGTGCCAGGCTCCGACCCCCGCACACCTGGATCCCCCCGGGCAGCCGCTGCATGAGCCCCCCTATATGTTCTACGTGGGATTGTTCTTCGTCAATGTGCTGATCCTGTACTATGCCTTCCTGATGGAGTACATCGCCCTCAACGTGGGCATCGTCTTCCTGCCCGAGGACATGGACCAGGCGCTGGCGGAGCTCGGAGTGCTGTCAGACCCCGCATCTCTGCTGTATGACGCGGGGAACGACGTGGACGCGCTGGACGGCTACGTGGATTAATAGTGCGGCAGGTGCGGGGGACGATGGAGGCGTCAGACACCGGCCGCTGCGGGGGACATGATGGCCGCCTGACGTACAGTAAGTTCCTGCTGCTCTGCCCGTGCCTGGGAGCGCTGACACTGTTGTCCGTAGCAACCAATCCCGTAACTTCTCTCATTTTCCCAACGCAGGATAGAAGATGTAAGCAGGTATGTGATTGGTTGCCACAGGTAACTCACTTCGTCCGCACCACACGTCATGTGACTGTAGTCCTCCAGGGTCACCGACTGTAAACTTATCCATGAAAAGGACTTAAAGGGGGTTTCCATGAAGTCTAAATGTCTTTACAGAAGCCCACACCAGACATCTGCTTAGTCCCGCATCACTGTGTGGACCATAAATCACATGGGCAGTTGGGCTGGATGGCATGAGCAGACTGGCAGCATGGGAAGGATGGCACATATATGGCAGATTTGAATAACTTACTAAGAAAAATATCCTGAGATAAATGGGTTTCTCCCACAAACATGGATGAGGGGCAGGTAAATGGGGCGGTCCATACAGCAGCGCTGGGTCATGCACCACTTGTCCTATAGAGAGGAATGGAGGGCAGTGTGCACGCTCAACCGGGGGCTCCATTCATTTCGGGGGTACAAGGTTCTTGTAATCAGTGGGAGGTCCCAGTCTCCCTCCGATCTAATACTTATCTCCTATCTGGTGGATAGGGGATAACTTGTTACATCTGGAATACCCCTTTAAAGTACAGTGCCATGATCGTATGGGATCGCGGGTTGTACTGGGCTGGCGGTCCACTGTACCCATGAGAGGAGCGCTCCCTCTACCCCTCTATGCTGTCACACATTGCTGCGCTCACAGAACCTCGTTGAAGGGGTTTTCCGATTTCTGAAACATCCCCCCCCGCCCTATGTGCTGGGCCCCTCGCAGGTAATATACTTGCCTCGCTCCCCGCACCACCAACATCCGGTGTCGGGGGGCGGAGCAGCCAATGGCAGGCGGGGATGGGGATGAGCCTCTTTAGCATCACCAGGAGCGGCGCTGGGAGCGGGGTAAGTATATTACCTGTGAGGGGCCCTGCACATGGGGGGGATGTTTCAGAAATCGGAAAACCCCTTTAAAGGGTCCATTCACACATCCGTGTGTGTTTTGCGGATCCACGGATCCGCAAAACACGGGACAGCGGCAATGTGCATTCCGCATTTTGCGGACCGCACATTGCCGGCACTAATAGAATATGCCTATTCTTGTCCGCTATTGTGGACAAGAATTGGACATGTTCTATTTTTTTCGGGACTGCAAAATGCGGAGCGGAATTGCGGATGTGTGAATGGACCCTAAGACCTCTTTCACACGGGCGTTGCTGAAAAATGCGCGGGTGCGTTGCGGGAACACCCGCGATTTTTCCGCGCGAGTGCAAAACATTGTAATGCGTTTTGCACTCGCGTGAGAAAAATCGCGCGTGTTTGGTACCCAAACCCGAACTTCTTCATAGAAGTTCGGGCTTGGGATCGGTGTTCTGTAAATAGTATTATTTTCCCTTATAACATGGTTATAAGGGAAAATAATAGCATTCTGAATACAGAATGCTAAGTAAAACAGGGCTGGAGGGGGTTAAAAAAAATAAAAAATCATTTAACTCACCTTAATCCACTTGCTCGCGATGCCGGGCATCTCCTTCTGACTCTTTTACTGTATAGGACCTGTGGAGAGCATTAACTATAGTTTAAGGACCTGGGATGACGTCACTCTGGTCATCACATGGTACGTCACATGATCTTTTACCATGGTGAATCACCATGGTAAAAGATCATGTGACGTACCATGTGATGACCGGAGTGACATCATCCCAGGTCCTTAAACTATAGTTAATGCTCTCCACAGGTCCTATACAGTAAAAGAGTCAGACGGAGATGCCCGCATCGCGAGCAAGTGGATTAAGGTGAGTTAAATGATTTTTTATTTTTTTTAACCCCTTCCAGCCCTGTTTTACTTAGCATTCTGTATTCAGAATGCTATTATTTTCCCTTATAACCATGTTATAAGGGAAAATAATAAGGTTCGGGTCTCCATCCCGATCGTCTCCTAGCAACCGTGCGTGAAAATCGCACCGCATCCGCACTTGCTTGCGGATGCTTGCGATTTTCACGCAACCCCATTCATTTCTATGGGGCCTGCGTTACGTGAAAAACGCACAAAGAGGAGCATGCTGCGATTTTCACGCAACGCAAAAGTGATGCGTGAAAATCACCGCTCGTGTGCACAGCCCCATAGAAATGAATGGGTCAGTATTCAGTGCGGGTGCAATGCGTTCACCTCCCGCATCGCATCCGCGCGGAATACTCGCTCGTGTGAAAGGGGCCTAAGGCTGTGTTCACATATGCGCTGTGAACTCTGGCAGAGGAACAGACTGCTGGAGTTCACTGTATCCAGCGTATATATGCCGGCTTTTGGTCAGAAAAACCCCCCCACTACATGCAGCTTTCTTTGTCCGGATGAAAGCCGCCACACACTTACAGCGCAGATGTCAACCCAGCCTAAAGCCTCATTCACACGTCAGTGTTTAGTCAGTGATTTCCATCAGTGACTGTGACCCAAAACTAGGACTGGAGCCTCCACAGACATAAGGTATAAAGGAAACCTGTTCTGTGTTTAGAGCCGCACCTGGTTTTGGATCAAAATCACTGATGGAAATCACTGACGTGTGAATGAGGCCTTAGGCCCCTTTCACACAGGTGATAATTCAGCGCGGGTGCAATGCCTGATGTGAACGCATTGCACCCGCACTGAATCCGGACCCATTCACTTCAATGGGGCTGTGTAGATGAGCTGTGATTTTCACGCAACATAGAAGTGAATGGGGCTGCGTGAAAATCGCAAGCAAGTGCGATTTTCACGCATGGTTGCTAGGTGACGATCGGGATGGGGACCTGATTTTTATTATTTTCCCTCATAACATGGTTATAAGGGAAAAAATTAGCATTCTTAATACAGAATGATAAGTAAATTAGGGATGGAGGGGTTAAATAAATAAATAAAATAAACTCACCGTGTCCACTTGTTTGCGCAGCCCAGATCGTCTTCTTTCTTCTTCTTTGAGGACCTGGGAGGAAAAGGACCTTTGGTTGGTGACATCACTGCGCGCATCACATGGTCCATCACCCCTCCCTCCATTATGTCTATGTGTAGTGTTGTTTGTTTGGGTTGGTGTTTGATGTCTAGTTGTTGTTACATGTCTGCTGGTGTTTGTTGTCCAGCATGTTTGCTAGACATCCCCCTGCCTATCTGTTGTCGCCTCGGGAAGGGGGTGTCAGGATTCCCCTGAGGTGGAACCACTTGTCTGTGTGCAGCTCTGCTAGGGCCGCCATGCATCCTGTCTGCATGGGGCTCCGGTTGTTGTGGCAGGTAAGTGCGTGATGGGGCTGCGTGAAAATCGCAAGCATCCACAACAAGTGCGGATGCTGTGCGATTTTCACACATGGTTGCTATGATGACAGTCCATGTTATAAGGGAAAATAATAGCATTCTTAATACAGAATGCTTAGTAGAAGGTCAATTAAGGGTTAAAAAAATAATAATAATTAACTCACCTTCTCCTCTTGATCGCGTAGCTGCCAGTCTCTTCTTACTTCTTTAATCATGAGCTGCCGGCTAAAGGACCTGTGGTGACATCACATCACATGGTCCAATCACATGATCCATCACTGTGTGATGGACCATGAGATTGGACCATTTGATGAGCTCAGTGACGTCACCACAGGTCCTTTGACAGTTCCTGAAGAAAGAACAGGAGACCGGCAGCTACGCGATCAATTGGAAGAGGTGAGTTAAGTTTATTTTTTATTTTTTAACCCTCAATTGACCTTGTATTAGGCCTAGTTCACACGGTAGTTTTTTTTGCGAGTGTACGGGCCGTTTTTTTGTGTTCCGTATACGGAACCATTCATTTCAATGGTTCCGTATTAAAAACGGAATGTGTTCCGTAAGCATTCCGTTTCCGTTTTTCCGTTCCGTTGAAAGATAGAACATATCCTATTATTGCCCGCAAATCACGTTCCGTGGCTCCATTAAAGTCAATGGGTCCGCAAAAAAAAACCGGAACACATACGAAAATGCATCCGTATGTCTTCCGTATCCGTTCCGTTTTTACTGAACCATCTATTGAAAATGTTATGCCCAGCACAATTTTTTCTATGTAATTACTGTATACTGTATATGGCATATGGAAGAACAGAACAGAAAAACGAAAACGCAACGGAACTCAAAAACGGAACAACGGATCCGTGAAAAACGGACCGTAAAAAACTATAAAAGCTATATGTTCGTGTGAACTAGGCCTTAAAGAATGCTATTATTTTCCCTTATAACCATGTTATAAGGGAAAATAATTACATCTACACAACACCGAACCCAAACCTGAACTTCAGTGAAGAAGTTGGGGTCTGGGTACCACAGTCAGTTTTTTATTACGCGCGTGCAAAACGCATTGCACCCGGGACGCATCCGGAGCCAAAACGTGACGCCCGTGTGAACCCAGCCTAAGGAGAACCCGGTTCGTCACCAAAACTCCTGAAAAGGCCTTTGCCCTGCGCGAGTCAGCGCAGGGCTAAGGAGAGCATCGGAGCATGAACTGCTCCGATTCTCTTGTCAGGGGGGCTGCCTGGGTGAAATTCTGGGTAGCCCCTTTAAAGCAGCTGACTGTTGGGGGTTTGGGGAGTGAAGCGATAGCGGGAACAGAGCTGAGACTGCAGGATTTCCGGGTTCCTCCTGGAATCAGTCTGACCCTATAGTGATCCTGTTGCGTAATTTTTTTTATACTGATCGCTAGTTACAGGGAGCACTCTAACCTGCAGTTCTGCCGGCCTCCGAGCACAAATTTCCCATCATTACTTGCTGATCTAGCTGGCATTGTTACTTCATATATACTGTACTGTAATCCATGTAGGAACACTGAGGCCGGCCCGACACCCGTTCTTAAACCGATCCTACCCATACACATGTCCGCTCAGCCAAGTGTGAATGAGAAGGATGAAGCAACTGAAATCCAAGTGCCTCATCCTAAGGGCTCATGCCCACGAACGTAAGGACTCCCTGCCCGTGCTGCGGACCGCAAATTGCGGTCCACAATGCACGGGCACCGACCGTGGGGCAGCCGCATGCAGATCGCGGACCCATTCACTTGAATGCACTACTTTTTTGCGGTGTGGAGGCACGGCCAGAATCCCCACGGAAGCACTCCGTAGTGCTTCCGTGGGGTTCCGATCCATGCTTCCGCATTGCATCTCCGGATTTGATGCGGAATGCACACGGCTGGTGACCCGTGTATTGCGGAACTGCCATATGCGGTCCGCAGCACGGGCACAGAGCCCTTACGTTCGTGAGCATGAGCCCTTATCTTCTGACTTCTGCTGACGAGGAATAGCCCTATACACATTAGAGGGTCATCTGGTCGCCAGAAGCTGTGGGTTCTGCCAGTCAGGTAGAGAGAGGGTCTGGCAGAGGAAGCAGAAGGAACAATGGTGCAAAGAGTGGTTTGGGCCCGCCCTTGGTGCACTTAGCTGTTCATTAGCATATTGATTAAAAGTACTTATCCTCCAGAATGAAGCAATGGATCTCTAAGTGAAAGCTATCGTTACAATCAGCTGAGCTAGTCCTACAAAGTATTGAGCTGGTTAAAGAGTGAATTTCCTGGTGACAGATCCCTTAGGCTACGCCTGTGAGATCCGTTTCAGAGCGCTCACAAGCGGCCCAAAACGGATCAGTTCAGCCCCAATGCATTCTGAATGGATAAGGATCCGCTCAGAATGCATCAGTTTGCCTCCGTTCAGCCTCCATTCCGCTTGCAGCGTTTTGATGACCGTCTGATGAAACTGAGCCAAACGGATCCGTCCTGACACACAATGTAAGTCAATAGGAACGGATCCGTTTTTACTGACACAATATGGTGCAATTGAAAACGGATCCGCCTCCCATTGACTTTAAATGTAAGTCAAAACGGATCCGTTTGCATTATCATGAACAAAAAAAATATATATATTATTTTTTTTGTTCATGGTAATGCAAACGGATCCGTCGTTTGCATTATAGGTGCGGATCCGTCTGTGCAGACACCAGACGGATCCGCACCTAAACGCAGGTGTGAAAGTAGCCTTAGAAGCCACCTCATGGCACTTCCCGCTGGCTCTAATGGTTTTCTACCTCCGTCCAACCCAATCGGATGGATATTTTCCCACATTTTAGTGCTTGGTCCATCTGCTGGAGTCTAGAACAGGGTGATCTTACAGCATGGCTGACCGGGCGTCTCCTTGGATCTGAGTCACTGTCTGACCATACTTTTATGACTGTCATCAGCACGCTGCAGCCACTTCCATCATTATTAATTCAGGAGCCCACGTGCCATCATCAGCCGTACTGCATTCTCCGGGACATCTGAAGATTCAAGGACATACATGGGAAATGCTTCAGATATACCGTATAATATGGGAAATGCCTTAAAAGGGGTTTCCGAGTGTACCATACTGTTGACCTATCCGCCGATCAGCTGTGTGTCAGCACAGTGCCATCCATTGGATAGCGGGCTAGTCACTTGAATAGGCCACATGGCTGATCAGGGGCTGCCCTGGAAAAAACCCTGAAAGTGGCCCCATGTTGTAGGCGGGTCCAAATTGACGGAAGCAACACAAGTAGGCGGGTTTAGCAATACTATATCGCTAAATACCGTCTCAGCAGTTGTCTGTGATTAAGATATGGAGAGGGGGCTTAGGAGGTGACATGGGGGGCTACAGCAGTGCAGTCGCTCGCTAGGTACTTGAGTACCTGATTGTCACAGCATTAATTACCGCCGAGAGCTCATTATGTACCTGGCCAGCGGCAGAGAAGAGAGGTAGGGTGACCCCCTGGGCATCAGTCCGCCTCTGTGACTGATAAACGTGACATCACGGTTCTTCAAACAGCTGATCAGCGGGGTCCTGGGAGTTGGGTCCCCATTGACTTAGGCCTCATGCACACGACCGTTGTGTGCATCCGCGTCCGTTCCGTCATTTTTCACAGTTTAGCGGAGGTCCCATTCATTTCTATGGAACTGTGAAAAAAAACTGATAGTCCTCCGCTTTTTCTCTGTGTCCGTGATATGTGTTTCCAGGAAAACGGAGGATGGACCCATTCAAGTCAATGGGTCCGTCAAAAAAAAGTAATGCACAACTGGTATGTCATCCGCGTCCGCTTTTTTCTACAAGACCTTGGTGCAATAAAATTACACTTTTCATTAACCTTCCTTTTTTCCCCTGTCAGACAAAAAAAAAGGAAGACACAAGGAGACACAACTGAAGCAAAATCGGACACGGACCACTGCAGCCAAATCACTGACAGTGAAAAAACACTGTCGTGTGCATGAGGCCTAATGCTGAGGATAGGTCATCAGAATAAGGCCTTATACACACATCCAACTTGAATCGGTCCATGAATGGTTCTATTTTTTTGCGGTACGGAGGCACGGACAGAAACACTCACTCCGTACTGCTTCCGTTCCGCATCTACGGATTGCGGACCCATTCACATCCGTGATGCAGTGAGCACACACCCGCTGCCCGCATATTGTGGACCTGCTCTTTGCTAGCCGCAATACGGGCCACGGCCGACAACACTTTGTAAACCCCTTTAAAGGAGTATTCTGGTTGTAAAGAGTTCTAAGCTGTTTTCACTGATCCACCAGATACCAGTACGGGCGTCGCATGTCCCTCATGTGAAGGAGGCTGCAGTCACTGCCGCTCCATTCCAAGTCTATGGATAAGATGTAAATAACCAAGCGCCATACTCGGGTATCGTTATCAGTCCTATAGACTTTGAACGCAGACCACAGCTTCAATCAAATGAGGGACACGTGGACACTGCTTTTCGCAGTCGGTCGAAGTCCAGTGGAGAAGTGAAAATAGTTTAGAGCACTTTATTAGCAGAATACCCTGTTAAGTGTTTTACTCCAGTTACATTACTATAATGTGGCACCCAGTGGTTTAAAAGTCACGCTAATCCTAAAGAAAACTAATCCTAATGGCTCATGCACACGACCGTATGCCCTCCGAGACATACGATCCGTGAGCGGGCCACATGTCCCGGAGCGGCATACATCGGGAGCACACAGCATCATAGGTTACTATGATGCTGTGCGCATCGGGCCGGGACTATTCTCCCGCACTCATATGATATGATATTAGTAACCTATGATGCTGTGCGCTCCCGTGCACACGATGTATGCCGCTCCGGCACATATGGCCCGCTCACGGACCGTATGTCTCGGAGGGCATACGGTAGTGGGCATGAGCCCTAACACTGAGTAGCAGGAGGTTATGGCACAGTTCCTCCCTTTCCTGGTCTTTATTAGCAGTGTTAGTGTGATAGGGTGCAGGTCACACCTACGTCCCCTGTCCTGCCCGATGAGGTGGCCACCACATTCTGCTGGTAGAAGAGTGCACAGGAGCCGTGTAAGTGCGCTGCTCTCAATTCTACCTTATGGAGATACGGAAACAGCCGAGCAAGCACCACATCTTTCCATTCATTCTCTGCCTGGATTCAGCTCCACATACTCGGGCATTAGGGGCCCCTCCATTCTTCACATAGGTGCAGGTCCCAGAGGTGGAACTTACATTTTTCAGACATTTATGGCATAACCTGTGGATTCGCCATAAATGTCTGAGATGGGGATAACTCTTTCATCAGTGAAGTGTGTATTGGCAGAAACTAAAAAAATAGGGTGCTAGTCCGGTAGTAACGTCAGGATAAGAAACAAGTAGTGGTATCTAGTGGACAGATACTCACCTTTTAGTAGTGCACAAAGCAGATGGAGGCTGTCTTTTTGGACAGTGCTAGATGCTTGGAGGGAACGTACAGCAACGTGGAGATGCAGGAACCTGATGCTGGACCACTGTATGTGTGAGGACATCGGGGTGGCACAATGGACAATAGATGAAAAAGACTGTATCCTTTATTAAAGTCTTGTGAGAACAACGCGTTTCAGAACACTCAGGCTTCTTTTTCAAGTTATGAAGACAGAGGCTCCAAAACGTGTTGCTTTCTCAGGACTTGAATAAAGCATACAGTCTTGTTCATCTGCTTTCTATTGTGACGGTGTCATGCACTTACCTGTCTGTGCTCCCACAGTGAGTCCGGCTGCAATATGACGGTGCAGGTTTTGACCGGTTGCTATGGCAACCAGCCCAGCTGACAGTGGAGCTGCTCGACCTATTAGGGAGCTGGGACACCGGACCAGTCAGGTTCTTTGGTGGCGTCACATGCCGCCTGAGTCGGGCTATTTAAACAGGCAGCTGCTGGCCACAGGTGCCTGTGATTGGTTTTCCTGCCTCACCAGCTCGCTGTGTGTTTGCTACTATGGATCACTGACTTTTGCCTTTTTCTTTGACATTGCCTCTGATTACTGATTTATGCCTCTGATGTGACTGCCTGGTTTTTGACTCTGCTTGTTGTGACCTCACTTTTGCCTGCTGACTTTGTCTCTGACATTATCTCTTTGTTTCACTTTGCTGTGTATTTGTATTAGATTTTGGTTCCCGATCCGCTCCTGGTTTTGCCTGTCTGTTTTTCACCTCTTCCTGTCTTACTACTCTTTTCTCATTTTGGTTTAGGCCTCTGCACTTAGCTAAGAAGGGACTGTCGTCCAGTTGGGGGCCGTCACTTAGGACAGATGGTGCAAGTAGGTAGGGACAGTGGTGCGGGTGGAGCACAGGGCTGCACTGTTCCCTGCCCATTCATGACAGACAGTTCTTGTGCCACCCTGATCTTCTCACACCTGCCATCAGGTTCCTGCGCCTCCAAGTTGGTTTAATCAATGAAGTGGGATCAAAATGTTGTAGGAAAGCTTCTATCTAATCTACTCAAAAATGTCACTAGTATTCTTGGGCGCTAGTAGATAGTCACCTGGCTGTGGGCATAGGCACTGTTTCCATAAGCACTGCTTGTGGTGATGACCCCACTCCAGAATGGTGGAAAGCCGAGAACCTGTGACCGATACCGTATATAATGTGACCACTTTCTCTTATTTTCCAGTTTAGGACCTGCGGCTGGACCTATGTGGATTATGAGGCGAAACTTGAAAAAGCTGTGACAACGATGAAATGCCATGAAAGTTGAGACTGTAGCGGAAAGGATTATATATTATTTGCATTAAACCTTTTCACTAACCTCTACACGTTCTGACAGCAGCTACAACAGTGCCATGGGGTGCGGATAAGTTACTCTGAACCTGGCCTTCAACTTAAAGAAGAATTGGGCTTTTGGTCAGTTTAGGACCTCAGGCTTCTAATGTGACAGCATCTCCTGAAATGTTCTATGAGTGGTAATATATATATATATAATATATATAGGATATGTTTACAATGCAGCGTTATGCCAGGGCTTGAATCTAATACAGTGTGCCTTAAGGTCTAGCACACTGTACTCTTCTATCTGTGGGAAAAGACCAGCGACCTGCACGTTACCAGTTCCATCAGCAGGTTATTGGTGGACTTACTGGACTGGGGGGTGTTACCGGTTTCAGTGGTCTTCCTGTTACACTTCAGTCCTGACTAAAAGGACACAATACTTGTATAGTTAGTTCAACAGCCTATATTTTTTCCAGATATAAAAAAATAATAAAAAATGGACGCTTCTTGAAAATGACAACCCTTATATTTTATTGGAGAACTAAAGTTTTGGAATAATCAGAATTTTAATAGTAAATGTTAAACGCTGTATATAAAAGTGAATATCGTCACATCGACGCTAAAGGTGATGCAAATATTAGCCCTGAAAGGTGATGTCCGCCGTCACCATCAAAGTTCTTTCATTGTCTCAAAGACTCTAATATGAAACAGTGTTGCAATAGGTCCTGATTGAACCGTTATTGTCTCGTTTCTGCAGCTCCTGTTCAGACAATGCATCTCCATGGTAACACCCTGTGTAGTCTGATCTCGCCGTCCTGTTTACTTCTATTTGTCCCCTGCTTTGTGCTAATGTCTATTTGATAGATTAGCAGGACGTAAAGGAGACCTAGAAGGGAGCATGAAGGATCAGACTGCACAGGGTGGTTTGTTGTCTGTTACTATGGAGATGTACTGTTTGCACAGGAGCTGCAGGTACAAAACGGTTGTAGTGTTGCTTTGTTTCTCATTTTAGATTCATTGGGACAATCATATAATATAGTGCAAAGTTGAGCATAGCCTTTAAAGGGGTTCTCCGAGACCAGGAACCCATGGTCAGGGTGCACTTGTGACAGGTGAGTCTTTTTTTTTTCTTGACCATGTGTTCCCGGTCTCGGAGCACTTCTTTAAGAGACATATAATTGAAGGATGAATACCGCTCTTGTTCACCCTGTGCTCATATTTGAAGTCTTGTATTGATAAAGAGATTTCATTGAGATGCTGAGGCGAGGACCAGCGTGGCAAGACTGCTTTTCACATAGTGGCAAACAGCCACTGCCGTCTCCTGTTCACTTGTATGGGAGTAATGGACACAGCGTAGCACAGTAACTCCCGCCACCCTGACCCCGCATGTAAGGGGTATTCTGATCCACACATATGACTAAGATGGGAGTACTCCTATAAGTGGGGTTGGCAGACAGCCCATCCCTGGCACCCAGTTTATCCCTGATTACTCAGGTATTCAGGTCATTGCTAACTTAGAGCTCAGCCCGGGGCTGTGAAGAGGCAGGGAAGCATTGGAGTGCTGGGACCGCATCAGCATTTTATTCTGCTGCATATCAGATCATTTAGGAAAATAAAACTCAAAATGTATTACATGCAAGCTAAATGCTGGGACCCCCTGTATTCACGTCCTCCACCTCTATCACTACAAGGCTGTGACAAGGAGGTCGAGCATGTGCTTCGTCGCTCCGTCCACATGGGGTGAGGAAAAGACAACGCGCAGTGCTGGGGTAGCGATCAGTGTGGGTCTCAGACTCCTACCAACTAACATTTCTAACTCATCCAGGGGACCTGTATAGTAATGTGTCACTAAGGCCTCATGCACACGACCGTAGTTATGGTCTGCGACTGATCCACATTTTTTGCGGATCGCACATGGACAGCGATGTGGAAAGCTCACAGATGTTATCTTTGTACTGTCTCCATTCGTATGTTCGTCCTGCAAATTATAGAACGTCCTATTGTCCGTTTTTGGCGGACAAGAATAGGCATTTCTATAATGGGACTGAGGAAAATGCGGCTTGCACACAGGTGTCCGTATTTTGTGGCTCTGCGGACTATGGTCGTGTGCTTATAGTCTAAGCCAGGGATGGCCAACCTGAGGCTCTGCAGCGGTGGCAAAACTACAACTCCCACCATGCCCACACTGCCTACAGGTATCAGCCTATAGCAGGGCATGGTGGGAGTTGTAGTTTTACAACAGCTGGAGAGCCTCAGGTTGGCCATCCCTGGTCTAAGCGATAAGGTTTTCTGGGAGTTCAGTATCAATGGCTTATCCTCAGGATCAGTGGAGGTCCGACTACTGGCACCCTGCCAATAAACTATGCTCTGTAGCAAGCACAGCGCTGTATAGTGGCTGTGCTTGGTATTGCAGCCCAGGCCCATTCACTTAGACGGGACTAAGCGGCACATAGACCACGTGACTGATGAATGTGATGTTACTGGCCTATGATGAGGCCGCAGAGCACCATGGCCTTTTCAAACAGTTGATTGGTGGGGGGAGGGGTGCCAGGAGTCGGACCCCCACTGAGAATAGGTCATCAATATTGAACTCCCAGAAAACCCTTTAAAGTGAGCATGAAATTCTGCAGTACATATGCACTAACTACAACCACTATTTGAGAAATGTCTGGTTATTTTTGGCTGTGACACTGAAGGGAGGAGATTGATCAAAACAGGTGTAAAGGAAAAATGACTTAGTTGCCCATAGCAACCAATCAGATCCCAGTCTTTATTTTCCAAAGGAGCTGTGAAAAATGAAAGGTGGAATCTGGTTGCTATGGGCAACTGAGCCAGTTTTTCTTTACACCCTCTGATAAATCTCCTCCCAGTGGATACCTTTTGAGCACCTTACGGTCAGTAAACCATAAGGAGACCCTTTGCTCTTTCTGACCTATTTGTCTCTAGTATCGATTCATTCAGATCCCTTAGAACTGGTTTGAAATGAAGATCAAATATGCAGTGACATGACCAATAAGTTAGTGGGGGAGATTTATCAAAGCTGGTACAAAGGGAAACTGGCTTAGTTGCCCACAGCAACCAATCAGATTCCACCTTTCATTTTTCACAGCTCCTTTGGAAAATGAAGGGATCAAACTGATTGGTTGCTGTGGGCAACTAAGCCAGTGTCCCTTTAAACCAGTTTTGATCAATCTCCCCTAGTATGTTTGATCCAGTCCTCTAAAAAAAAAATGTAAGAAGTTTTTAGGGCACTTTTACTTTGCGCTCTATGTTACCCATGTATATTGGAAAACATGAAATAAAATTAATGTTTTTTTTTCTTCTCTTTGTGATTTGTGAATAAAAAAAAAAAAGGAAACAGAGAATGCAGATATGGATGTTTAAAGGCGCCCTCGTGTGGTCTGTTTGACAATTACCTGAAGGGACATTGGGGATGCACTTTAAGACCTCTTTCACACAAGCGATACGGATTGTGTCAGGATCTGTTCAGGGAAAAACTGATGGTTTTGCATGCAAGTTATCAGTTTTTTCTGCAATTGTGTTTAATAACCATCTACATCTCCTAACAACCATCAGTGCAGAATGCATTGCATCCGGATGGCTTCCGTTTTTCACACATTCCCCACTTACTTCTATGGAGCCAGGGCTGCACGAAAAAAGCACAATATAGAAGATGCTGCGATTTCTTCCTGGACGCAGAGATGATGCAAGAAAAACTTTGCTGATGTACACAGACCTATTGAAATGAATGGTCAGGAGTCAGTCTGGATGCCATGCGTTCACTACAAGCATCACATCTGGGTAGAAATCTTAGGACTTATACTATTATTATAAGAAGAAATCAATACTCCCCAATATTAATATATCTGATACACACATTGGTAATTTCCATGCCGCTCTTATTATTTATTCTGTACAAATATGTACGTTATTACTAGGGATGAGCGAATCGACTTTAAATGAAACATCCAGTTGATTTGCAAAAAACTTTGTTCTAATACTGTACGGAGAAGGAGCTCCGTACAGTATTAGAATGTATTGACTCTGATGAAGCAAAGTCTTGCGAGACTTTGCGCAATAACTTCAATTAAGTAAATTGAGAGCTACTTGGAGCATAAAATAGTTCCCAAGGGCCTTCGCCATCAGGTTAAACCGGCCGACCGTATTGTATCAGCAGATCTGACTGTCAAATGGGAGGAAGAACTGACTCGGAGCTCTCTTAACTTAATGAACATCCTCTTGGAGGAAGAAAAACTGCTATTTGAACGTACCTATATTAAGTTGCAGGAGCAAATAGATCTAGCCCTTAAAAAAACATTTCCCGCACTCGTATTCGGCTCATCGGAGCAAATACATTCTAATACTGTACGGAGCTCCTGTTCCGTACAGTATTAGAACAAAGTTTTATGCGAATTGACTTCGGATGTTTCATCCGAAGTCGATTCGCTCATCCCTAGTAATAACGTACATATTTGTACAGAATAAATAATAAGAGCGGCATGGAAATTTTATTACCAATCCATAGTGCCTTGAAAAAGTATTCATACCCCCTCCACATTTTGTCACGTTACACCCACAAACTTAAATTGGGATTTTATGTGACAGACCAACACAAAGTAACAAGTATGTGTGAAGTGCAAGGAAAATACTACATGGTTTTCAAAAATGTTAATAAAAATCTAAAAAGGGTGGCGTGCATTTGTATTTAGCCTCCTGTACTCTGATACCCCTAAATAATTTCCAGTGTGACCAACTGCCATCAGAAGTCACCTCGTTAGTAAATAGAGTCCACCTGTATGTAATATATCCTCAGTATAACTACAGCTGTTCTGTGAAGGCCTCAGAGGTTTGTTAGAGAACATTTGTGATCAAACAGCATGGTGAAAACCAAGGAACACACCAGACAGGTCAGGGATAAAGTGGAGAAGTGTAAAGCAGGGTTAGGTTATAAAAAAATATCCCAAACTCTGAACATCTTACACTGTTCAATCCATTATCCCCACATGGAAGGAGTATGGCACAACTCCAAAGCAACCAAGATATGGCCGTCCACCTAAACTGACAGCCCAGACAAGGAGAGCAATAATTAGAGAAGGCCCATGGTCACTCTGGGGGAGCTGCAGAGATCCACAGCTCAGGTGGGAGAATCTGTCCACAGGACAACTATTAGTTGTATACTCTACAAATCTGGCCTTCATGGAAGAGTGGCAAGAATTAAGACATTTTTGAAAGCAAGCCATAAAAAGTGCAGTTTGCCACAAGCCATGTAGGGGACACAGCAAACATGAAAGAAGGGGTTCTGGTCAGATGAGACCAAAAGTTGAACTTTTTGGCCTAAATGGAAAACGCTATGTGTGGTGGAAAACTAACATTGCACATCATGCTGAACACACCATCCCCACAGTGAAAGATGGTGGTGGCAGCATCATGCTGTGGGGATACTTTTCTTCACCAGGCAGAGGAAGCAGAGCAACAATGGAGGAAAAACTGGTGCAGGCTGTGAAAGATTTTAGACTGGGGTAGAGGTTCCCTTTCCAGAAGGACAACGACCCTAAACATACAGTCAGAGCTACAATGGAATGGTTTAGATCAAAGCATGTTCATGTGTTAGAATTGCCCAAAGTGCTCTTCACAGATGCTCTCCATCCAATCTAACTGAGCTTTAGCTATTTTGCAAAGAATGGGCCAAAATGTCAGCCTCTAGATCAGGCATGCTCAAACTGTAGCAAAACTATAACTCCCAGCATGCCCAAACAGCCTACAGCTATCAGCCTACAGCAGGGCATTGTGGGAGTTGTAGTTTTACAACAGCTGGAAGGCCGCAGGTTGAGCATCCCTGCTTTACATGTTCAAAGCTGGTAGAGACAAACATAGTACATAAGGCCGAAAAAAGACATTTGTCCATCCAGTTCGGCCCGTCATCCTGCAAGTTAATCCAGAGGAAGGCAAAAAAAAAAACTGTGGAGGTAGAAGCCAATTTTCCCCACTTTAAGGGAATAAAAAATTCCTTCCCGACTCCAATCAGAATAACTCCCTGGATCAACGACCCCTCTCTAGTAGCTATAGCCTGTAATATTATTAAGCTCCAGAAATACGTCCAGGCCCCTCTTGAATTCCTTTATTGTACTCACCATCACCACCTCCTCAGGCAGAGAGTTCCATAGTCTCACTGCTCTTACCGTAAAGAATCCTCTTCTATGTTTGTGTACAAACCTTCTTTCCTCCAGACGCAGAGGATGTCCCCTCGTCACAGTCCTGGGGATAAATAGATGATGGGAGAGATCTCTGTACTGACCCCTGATATATTTATACATAGTAATTAGATCTCCCCTCAGTCGTCTTTTTTCTAAAGTGAATAACCCTGTTGCGGAAATGTTATTATGCGGACATTTTATCTTAGGATGTGTGTGTGATTTATAGATTGTCATCTGTCTCCCTGTGTCGGATTTAACCGAGGAACGCTCTAGCAGAGGGTACTTGGGTTGAATCGGGACCAGTGGTAAAACCGTCAGTATGAAAACCTTCCCACGGGCTTGGAGACGTTTTCTCAGTGTGTAGGGGGGCGTTTGCCGGTTTGTGAGTAGTGATGTCGCGAACATAAAATTTTCAGTTCGCGAACAGCGAACGCGAACTTCCGCAAATGTTCGCGAACTGGCGAACCGGGCGAACCGCCATAGACTTCAATAGACAGGCGAATTTTAAAACCCACAGGGACTCTTTCTGGCCACAATAGTGATGAGAAAGTTGTTTCAAGGGGTCTAACACCTGGACTGTGGCATGCCGGAGGGGGATCTATGGCAAAACTCCCATGGAAAATTACGTAGTGGACGCAGAGTCGGGTTTTAATCCATAAAGGGCATAAATCAACTAACATTCCTAAATTGTTTGGAATAACGTGCTTTAAAACATCCAGTGTGTGTATACGATCAGGTATGATGTTGTATCGATCAGGTAGTGTAAGGGTTACGCCCGCATCACAGACATTGACAGACCAAACTCCCCTTTTAATGCACCGCAAACAGTTCATTTGCACAACCGCAAACTCCCCATTTGCACAAGGTTGGATACCAAGCTAGCCACGTCCCGGTGATGTCATTGAAGGTTTCTTCCTCCACCCAGCCACGTACAACACCAAGGGTCCCCGAAAGGTCAATTGAATTGATTTTTCGAACGGGGAGAAGGTTAAAAAAACGCTGGCTCCCTCCCCTTTGTTTTTATCCACGGTGACTGCGTCTGCGCCGTGCAATTTACTGTCACACCCGATATGAGTGGTATTTTCTGTAGTACTATTCTCATCAGTTTAATCCCTCTAACATCCCCAATCTGGGGGCCATTTATTAAATAGATTTTTTGAACGGGGAGATGGTTAAAAAAACGCTGGCTCCCTCCACCGATATGAGTGGTATTTTCTGTAGTATTATTCTCATCAGTTTAATCCCTGTTACGTCCCATATCAGGAATTGCCTTTTATGAAAAAAAATTTAGGCCGGGTACCTTCGACTGCCTTCACAGTGACAGACCAAACTCTCATACACTAAACTGAATTGATTTCAGGAACCGGGAGATGGAAAAAGCAGCTTGGTCGGTCCTCTTACTCCCAAATTGGGGCACTGCGCGTATCAGTGGTTGGCACTGGCAGTGGGCACACTACAGTCAGTGGAAGAGGGCCTGACACACACTGGCAGCAGGCAAGCAACTGAAATTACACTAAAGTGTAAAAATTAAATGCCTTATTTATCGGCAAGCTACTGTGCCACCCGGTATGAGTGGTTGGCACTGGCAGTGGGCACACTACAGTCAGTGGAAGAGGGCCTGACACACTGACTGGCAGCAGGCAAGCAACTGAATTTAGACTACTGTCTAAAAATTAAATGCCTTATTTATCGGCAAGCTACTGTGCCACCCGGTATCAGTGGTTGGCACTGGCAGTGGGCACACTACAGTCAGTTGAAGTCGGCCTGACACACACTAGCAGCAGGCAAGCAGCTGAAATTACACTAAAGTGTAAAAATTAAATGCCTTTTTTATGCAAAGTCCTGTGCCAGCCGGTATGAGTGGTGGGCACTGGCAGTGGGCACACTACAGTCAGTGGAAGTCAGCCTGACACACACTGGCAGGCAACTAACCTTAGATTAAAGTGTAAAAATTAAGTGCCTATTTTTTAAGCAAAGTCCTGTGCCACTCGGTATGACAGGGGTGGGCACTGGCAGTGGGCACACTACAGTCAGTTGAAGTCGGCCTGACACACACTAGCAGCAGGCAAGCAGCTGAAATTACACTAAAGTGTAAAAATTAAATGCCTTTTTTATGCAAAGTCCTGTGCCAGCCGGTATGAGTGGTGGGCACTGGCAGTGGGCACACTACAGTCAGTGGAAGTCAGCCTGACACACACTGGCAGGCAACTAACCTTAGATTAAAGTGTAAAAATTAAGTGCCTATTTTTTAAGCAAAGTCCTGTGCCACTCGGTATGACAGGGGTGGGCACTGGCAGTGGGCACACTACAGTCAGTTGAAGTCGGCCTGACACACACTAGCAGCAGGCAAGCAGCTGAAATTACATTAAAGTGTAAAAATTAAATGCCTTTTTTAAGCAAAGTCCTGTGCCAGCCGGTATGAGTGGTGGGCACTGGCAGTGGGCACACTACAGTCAGTGGAAGTCAGCCTGACACACACTGGCAGGCAACTAACCTTAGATTAAAGTGTAAAAATTAAGTGCCTATTTTTTAAGCAAAGTCCTGTGCCACTCGGTATGACAGGGGTGGGCACTGGCAGTGGGCACACTACAGTCAGTTGAAGTCGGCCTGACACACACTAGCAGCAGGCAAGCAGCTGAAATTACATTAAAGTGTAAAAATTAAATGCCTTTTTTAAGCAAAGTCCTGTGCCAGCCGGTATGAGTGGTGGGCACTGGCAGTGGGCACACTACAGTCAGTGGAAGTCAGCCTGACACACACTGGCAGGCAACTAACCTTAGATTAAAGTGTAAAAATTAAGTGCCTATTTTTTAAGCAAAGTCCTGTGCCACTCGGGATGACAGGGGTGGGCACTGGCAGTGGGCACACTACAGTCAGTTGAAGTCGGCCTGACACACACTGGCAGGCAACTAACCTTAGATTAAAGTGTAAAAATGAAGTGCCTTTTTTTTAAGCAAAGTCCTGTGCCACACGGGATGACAGGGGTGGGCACTGGCAGTGGGCACACTACAGTCAGTTGAAGTCGGCCTGACACACACTAGCAGCAGGCAAGCAGCTGAAATTACACTAAAGTGTAAAAATTAAATGCCTTTTTTATGCAAAGTCCTGTGCCAGCCGGTATGAGTGGTGGGCACTGGCAGTGGGCACACTACAGTCAGTGGAAGTCAGCCTGACACACACTGGCAGGCAACTAACCTTAGATTAAAGTGTAAAAATTAAGTGCCTTTTTTTAAGCAAAGTCCTGTGCCACACGGAATGACAGGGGTGAGCACTGGCAGTGGGCACACTACAGTCTGTGGGCCTGCAGCTCCTCACACACAGGCAGGCCAGGCAACTGCAATATGTATATAAAGGAAAAAAAAAAAGCAGACTAATGTTGCAGCCCTAAAAAGGGCTTTTTGGGGTGCTGTCAGGACGCTGTCCTTACAGCAGAGATCAGATGAGTCTTTCAGGACTGGAGTGGACACTGAATTCACTAGCCTAGCTATCGATTTCCCAATTAAATCAGCAGCAGTTACAGTCTCCCTCCTCTCACTAAGACTGCAGCTTCAGAATGAATCTAAAATGGATGCTGTGCAGGAGGTGGGAGGGTCTGGGAGGGAGGGTATGCTGCTGATTGGCTGGAATGTGTCTGCTGACTGTGAGGTACAGGGTCAAAGTTTGCTCAATGATGATGTATAGGGGGCGGACCGAACATCGCATGTGTTCGCCCGGCAGAGGCGAACGCGAACAAGCTATGTTCGCCGGGAACTGTTCGCCGTCGGATAGTTCGGGCCATCTCTATTTGTGAGCACTAAGTGCTATGCACTGGGCTTCTTCCCTTCAAATGTCTATACACATTAGAGAAGTGAAGTCTGCATAATGAGAGATACATATTATACCTCTGCTGCGGCTTCGCTATCCCTTTCTGGATACATTTCTGCTTTTAAGACATGCATATCTGCCTTGTCGGTATACTCGTACCGTATACTGACATAACTTTTTTGGAATCATTTTCTTCTCACTTCACACATACGTGGTATTTTGTGTTGATCCATCACATAAAATACATTGAAGTTTGTGGGTGTAACGTGAAAAAATTTGGGAAAAGTTCAAGGGGTGTGAATACTTTTTCAAGGCACTGTATATAATCTCTTTCAGACCACTGCGAGTGGTTCTCTGCAGGGCAGGCGTATTGGATACATAGTGATGAGCCCTATTTTTCTTATGCTGTCAAATGTTACATTTCAAGGGGTTGGTTAGGTCCCTGCTGTAAACATCTGCATTTACACAGCTGTTTACACAATAACTGGTTGCAGCAGTGACCTGACACTCTTGCGTCTTGTCAATTGGTTATGTGACACAAGGGGGTCAGGTTACCATTGGCTGCAGCAGTGTCAAAGCAGATGCTTTCAGTAGTGGAGCCGGGGACTGGTGACGGGGAGCAGATAAGTATAGTATAAGTTTTGCAGATCTGGCCAGGGAAGAGGGGGGTTTCCAAAAAACAAAAGGTGCAACCTTAAATACATCAGCTGTTGTGAAACTACAACTCTCATCATGCAGACTTGCTCAGCTGTTCCCCAAACTCCTATGTAAGTGAATACAGCATGCTGGGAGTTGTAGTTTAACAGCTGGAGACCCCTGGTCTACAGTCCAGCTCTACAGCTCCTTTGCTTCAGTGCTCCATGGCTGTAGTTCCGGTTTTGTTTGCCTTTGCAGACCACGCTTTTCATAGGAACATAATGAATTCAAATAACCAACCATATCGGTATCCACATAATACCTATAACAGTGCACTGGACAGTGATGGAGGTTTGGATGTACACAATGTACCAAATATTACAAAGCTGACCTGAAACACATGATGAGCCGTCATTGGAGCAGAGGAGCTGTAGTGACGTGCCATAAACAATAAGGGTCATTTAACGCAAGATGCATTCTATTTTGCAAACGGACAGCATCCAGACTGAACTCTGACCCATTCATTTCCATGCATTGCTTTTCACTGACCATCTGTCTGTTCATGAAACATTACTAATGTTCTATATGGTCCATTCAAGTCAATGGGTCAGTAAAGGGTGTGTGTGGGAAGATCCATAGAGAGAACACAACGATCAAGGTGGTCCCATAGATGCTCAGTTGGGTTCAGGTCTGAGGAATTAGGGGGCCGGGGCAGTACTCAGAAGTCTGGGTCATGCTCTTCCCACCAATGTCAAGCATTTCTAGCCATGTGACATGTTGCACAGTTTTGCTGGAAAATCCCATCCAGCCCAACGTCCATCCGTTTGATGAAGCAGAAAAGGTGACTCATTGGAGAAGATAACCCTCCCAATCAGCGGAGGTTCAATTCGGATACTGCAGCAAAAAGTAAAGTTTTTTCTCTCAATACAACTTCATTAGCAGTGACCATCCATCTCATTTGGAGCTCCATACGCAGTAGGGTTCTCTGAACTGCTGTCGTAGACACACGTCTGGTAGCCCACTGGTTCATGCCTCCACTGTACCGCGTCAGTCCGCCCTCGCTCACCTTCGTAGCCGATGCTCACATCAGTGGCACGTGGTGCTCCAAAGTTTTCATGTAATTTAGTCATAATGGTGCCATTTGTCTGATACACTTCACCACAGCAGCACAAGAACAGCTCACAAACTGCGCAGTTTCAGAAATACTGCCGCCCTTGGCCCGAAAGTCAATAATCATCTCTTTCTGCAACTCTGATAAATCACCCCTTTTACCCCTGACAGCAATGAGGGATATGTGTGCACACAGCCTACTGCACACCTTATATACCCACCAAGCCAGCTCACCACACCTTATATACCCACCAAGCCAGCTCACCACATGACCTTCATGACCTACATGCTGCTGATATCGAAAGTAGGAAGCTGTCATAATAATGTGACTCGACCGTGTAAATCAGGTGGAGAAGCTCTTTAGTAAAGTCATACCCATGTGTTACCTACTGTCTGTTACTCTTCTGAGCCTGTCTCCTACAGCGAGGAGAAAGCGAGATATACGAGCAACTCATTCTGGCGTTTGGTGGGAGTCTCAGCACTCAGACCCCCCACCAGTCAAAACGTTTGATATGGCTCAAGTTTTTTGAAAACTCATTAACCTTTTAAAAGGGTTGTCCCATCTTGGACAGTAGGTGCAGGTCCCACCTCTTGGACCCACACATATCCTTAGAATGAAGCCCGCAAAGTGCAGGAGGGAGCACCACGCATGCGTGGCGACCCTCCATTCATTTCTAATGGAAGGCCAAAAGTAGCTGGCTCTATTTCTGTAAGCCTCATAGAAGTGAACAGAGAGTTGGCCGCGCTTGCGTGGCGCGCTTCCAATTCAATGAGACTTCCGAAAATAGCCGAGCATGCTGCTCAGCTATTTTCGGCACTCCCATAGGAATGGAGGGTGGCCGTGCATGCGTGGTGTGCCCTCCTGCACTTTGTGGGCTTCATTCTAAAAATAGGTGCAGGTCCCAGAGTTCTGACCTTAGTCCAATACAAATGTTGAAGGACCTGAAGCGAGCAGTTCATGAGTGGAAATTCCTCCAAGCTTATGTGCAGGACTAATCAATAATTTTTTTTCCTATTGTCCTCCTCTAGGTGAGTCTTATAGGGCGAAAAATACGGTACTTTTGGTTTTCTTGTTTGCTCTATTCATCCCTTCTATACTTCTATTGAAAATGTGTAAATGGCCTGGTCTATGCCCCTTTGATAAGTCGGTTGAGATACCTCTTGTCCTTAAAGGACCTCACACAAGGGACCAGTGAGGCGCCGGCATATATTGTTATGGGCCAAATTGGATCACCCGGGGCACGCTACAAATCCCAGTGACTACATGGGACCATCCATTCTTAGTCTGGGCACGCAAGTAACATTGTTTAACTTGTATGATATGGCACACACTATCAATTATATGTGACTATTCCCATTTGGCTATCTATTGGTATATTATCAGGATTGTTTACCTGGACATGGTGTGGCATTTTTTGAGTATCTTGACCCTGTAGGGTCTTCACTCCATGCATATTATTTCCACTGGGAACGAATGTGTAGGCGTGTCCTGTGGTTCTCATGTCTGACAGGACGAACTATTCAAGTATATTATATCTAAAAGGTTATCTACCATGAATGTCTGATGCACTGTCATGAAGATTGACGGTTTTGCTGTTTTTGACAACTTTGTTATCCTTACTTAAGTGTTGATGCCTAGTACGACACTGAACTAAGTGTCCCCTGAAGAGCCCAGGTTATTGATGTGGGTGAAACGCGTTGAGTTCAAGGTGCCTAGTTGTATGTTGTTGCTCTAGGGCAGCAATTCCAGGCGCTTTTAAAAAAATCATATTTATATTAATAAATGTGTTTGGCATCTTAATATATAAATATATACATAGATAACCATACATATTGAATTTTGGTATAGACGACACATTAAGAGCAATTGTTTATCATCATACAGGGTATCCACGGCTGTGGTGCTCTATTGCTCTTTGTACGGCAATTTTGTTATTTTTTGTACCTAGACTAGACCACTAATTAATGGGCATCCAATATGGCTCTGCCCATAATCGTGTAATAGGGTCAGCCTAGGGCATATCAGGAGGTTCCAGAATACGGGATCGCCCCTGTCGGGGCGGCCATTCCGATTTTAGGCAGGGCTTGTGTAGTAGAGGGCCATATCTAGGGACAGGCCCAAAATAACAAGAGACTACCCTGCCTATATATCTATGTCCTCAAATCACAACTGAGGAATAGGAGCATTGCCACCGAGCACATATAGTACATACCCCTGATGTGTCGTTTCTTTATTTCTTTTCATCTCTACATGATAGATGCCACTTACTGACGTGAGACATCCATTTTAACCACTTAAGGACCACAGGTTTATACCCCCCTAAAGACCAGGCCCTTTTTTACAAATCGGCACTCCACAACTTTAGCGGTTTATTGCTCGGTCATGCAACTTACCACCCAAATGAATTTTACCTCCTTTTCTTCTCACTAATAGAGCTTTCATTTGGTGGTATTTCATTGCTGCTGACATTTTTACTTTTTTTGTTATTAATCGAAATTTAACGATTTTTTTGCAAAAAAATGACATTTTTTACTTTCAGTTGTAAAATTTTGCAAAAAAAAACGAGATCCATATATCAATTTTGCTCTAAATTTATTGTTCTACATGTCTTTGATAAAAAAAAAATGTTTGGGTAAAAAAAAAAAATGGTTTGGGTAAAAGTTATAGCGTTTACAAACTATGGTACAAAAATGTGAATTTCCGCTTTTTAAAGCAGCTCTGACTTTCTGAGCACCTGTCATGTTTCCTGAGGTTCTACAATGGCCAGACAGTACAAACACCCCACAAATGACCCCATTTCGGAAAGTAGACACCCTAAGGTATTCGCTGATGGGCATAGTGAGTTCATAGAACTTTTTATTTTTTGTCACAAGTTAGCGGAAAATGATGATTTTTTTTTATTTTATTTTTTTTCTTACAAAATCTCATATTCCACTAACTTGTGACAAAAAATAAAAAGTTCTATGAACTCACTATGCCCATCAGCGAATACCTTGGGGTCTCTTCTTTCCAAAATGGGGTCACTTGTGGGGTAGTTATACTGCCCTGGCATTCTAGGGGCCCAAATGTGTGGTAAGGAGTTTGAAATCAAATTCTGTAAAAAATGACCAGTGAAATCCGAAAGGTGCTCTTTGGAATATGGGCCCCTTTGCCCACCTAGGCTGCAAAAAAGTGTCACACATCTGGTATCTCTGTATTCAGGAGAAGTTGAGGAATGTGTTTTGGGGTGTCTTTTTACATATACCCATGCTGGGTGAGATAAATATCTTGGTCAAATGTCAACTTTGTATAAAAAAAATGGGAAAAGTTGTCATTTGCCAAGATATTTCTCTCACCCAGCATGGGTATATGTAAAATGACACCCCAAAACACATTCCCCAACTTCTCCTAAGTACGGAGATACCAGATGTGTGACACTTTTTTGCAGCCTAGGTGGGCAAAGGGGCCCATATTCCAAAGAGCACCTTTCGGATTTCACTGGTCATTTTTTACAGAATTTGATTTCAAACTCCTTACCACACATTTGGGCCCCTAGAATGCCAGGGCAGTATAACTACCCCACAAGTGACCCCATTTTGGAAAGAAGAGACCCCAAGGTATTCGCTGATGGGCATAGTGAGTTCATGGAAGTTTTTATTTTTTGTCACAAGTTAGTGGAATATGAGACTTTGTATGAAAAAAAAAATCAAAAAAAAAAAATCATCATTTTCCACTAACTTGTGACAAAAAATAAAAAATTCTAGGAACTCGCCATGCCCCTCACGGAATACCTTGGGGTGTCTTCTTTCCAAAATGGGGTCACTTGTGGGGTAGTTATACTGCCCTGGCATTTTCCAGGGGCCCTAATGTGTGGTAAGTAGGTAAATGACCTGTGAAATCCGAAAGGTGCTCTTTGGAATATGGGCCCCTTTGCCCACCTAGGCTGCAAAAAAGTGTCACACATCTGGTATCTCCGTACTCAGGAGAAGTTGGGGAATGTGTTTTGGGGTGTCATTTTACATATACCCATGCTGGGTGAGAGAAATATCTTGGCAAAAGACAACTTTTCCCATTTTTTTATACAAAGTTGGCATTTGACCAAGATATTTATCTCACCCAGCATGGGTATATGTAAAAAGACACCCCAAAACACATTCCTCAACTTCTCCTGAATACAGAGATACCAGATGTGTGACACTTTTTTGCAGCCTAGGTGGGCAAAGGGGCCCATATTCCAAAGAGCACCTTTCGGATTTCACTGGTCATTTTTTACAGAATTTGATTTCAAACTCCTTACCACACATTTGGGCCCCTAGAATGCCAGGGCAGTATAACTACCCCACAAGTGACCCCATTTTGGAAAGAAGAGACCCAAAGGTATTCGCTGATGGGCATAGTGAGTTCATGGAAGTTTTTATTTTTTGTCACAAGTTAGTGGAATATGAGACTTTGTAAGAAAGAAAAAAAAAAATTATCATTTTCCACTAACTTGTGACAAAAAATAAAAAATTCTAGGAACTCGCCATGCCCCTCACGGAATACCTTGAGGTGTCTTCTTTCCAAAATGGGGTCACTTGTGGGGTAGTTATACTGCCCTGGCATTTTCCAGGGGCCCTAATGTGTGGTAAGTAGGTAAATGACCTGTGAAATCCGAAAGGTGCTCTTTGGAATATGGGCCCCTTTGCCCACCTAGGCTGCAAAAAAGTGTCACACATCTGGTATCTCCGTACTCAGGAAAAGTTGGGGAATGTGTTTTGGGGTGTCATTTTACATATACCCATGCTGGGTGAGAGAAATATCTTGGCAAAAGACAACTTTTCCCATTTTTTTATACAAAGTTGGCATTTGACCAAGATATTTCTCTCACCCAGCATGGGTATATGTAAAATGACACCCCAAAACACATTCCCCAACTTCTCCTGAGTACGGCGATACCAGATGTGTGACACTTTTTTGCAGCCTAGATGCGCAAAGGTGCCCAAATTCCTTTTAGGAGGGCATTTTTAGACATTTGGATACCAGACTTCTTCTCACGCTTTGGGGCCCCTAGAATGCCAGGGCAGTATAAATACCCCACATGTGACCCCTATTTTGGAAAGAAGACACCCCAAGGTATTCAATGAGGGGCATGGCGAGTTCATAGAAATTTTTTTTTTTGGCACAAGTTAGCGGAAATTGATATTTTTTATTTTTTTCTCACAAAGTCTCCCTTTCCGCTAACTTGGGACAAAAATTTCAATCTTTCATGGACTCAATATGCCCCTCACGGAATACCTGGGGGTGTCTTCTTTCCGAAATGGGGTCACATGTGGGGTATTTATACTGCCCTGGCATTCTAGGGGCCCTAAAGCGTGAGAAGAAGTCTGGAATATAAATGTCTAAAAAATTTTACGCATTTGGATTCCGTGAGGGGTATGGTGAGTTCATGTGAGATTTTATTTTTTGACACAAGTTAGTGGAATATGAGACTTTGTAAGAAAAAAAAAAAAAAATTCCGCTAACTTGGGCCAAAAAAATGTCTGAATGGAGACTTACAGAGGGGTGATCAATGACAGGGGGGTGATCAATGACAGGGGGGTGATTAGGGAGTCTATATGGGGTGATCACCCCCCTGTCATTGATCACCCCCCTATAAGGCTCCATTCAGATGTCCGTATGTGTTTTGCGGATCCGATCCATGTATCCGTAAAAATCATACAGACATCTGAATGCAGCCTGACAGGGGGGGTGATCAATGACAGGGGGGTGATCAGGGAGTCTATATGGGGTGATCACCCCCCCTGGAAGGCTCCAGGGAGACGCCTGTATGTGTTTTGCGGATCCGATCCATCTATCAGTGGATCCGTAAAAATCATGCGGACGTCTGAATGGAGCTTTACAGGGGGGTGATCAATGACAGGGGGGTAATCAATGACAGGGGGGTGATCAGGGAGTCTATATGGGGTGATCACCACAGTCATTGATCATGCCCCTGTAAGGCTCCATTCAGACGTCCGTATGCGTTTTGCGGATCCGATCCATCTATCAGTGGATCCGTAAAAATCATGCGGACGTCTGAATGGAGCTTTACAGGGGGTTATCAATGACAGGGGGGTAATCAATGATAGGGGGGTGATCAGGGAGTCTATATGGGGTGATCACCACAGTCATTGATCACGCCCCTGTAAGGCTCCATTCAGACGTCCGTATGCGTTTTGCGGATCTGATCCATCTATCAGTGGATCCGTAAAAATCATGCGGACGTCTGAATGGAGCTTTACAGGGGTGTGATCAATGACAGGGGGGTAATCAATGACAGGGGGGTGATCAATGACAGGGGGGTGATCAGGGAGTCTATATGGGGTGATCACCACAGTCATTGATCATGCCCCTGTAAGGCTCCATTCAGATGTCCGTATGTGTTTTGCGGATCTGATCCATGTATCCGTGGATCCGTAAAAATCATACGGACATCTGAATGCAGCCTGACAGGGGGGGTGATCAATGACAGGGGGGTGATCAGGGAGTCTATATGGGGTGATCACCCCCCCTGGAAGGCTCCAGGGAGACGCCTGTATGTGTTTTGCGGATCCGATCCATCTATCAGTGGATCCGTAAAAATCATGCGGACGTCTGAATGGAGCTTTACAGGGGTGTGATCAATGACAGGGGGGTAATCAATGACAGGGGGGTGATCAGGGAGTCTATATGGGGTGGTCACCACAGTCATTGATCACGCCACTGTAAGGCTCCATTCAGACGTCCGTGTGCGTTTTGCGGATCCGATCCATCTATCAGTGGATCCGTAAAAATCATGCGGACATCTGAATGGAGCTTTACAGGGTTGTGATCAATGACAGGGGGGTAATCAATGACAGGGGGGTGATCAGGGAGTCTATATGGGGTGATCAGGGGCTAATAAGGGGTTAATAAGTGACGGGGGGGTGTAGTGTAGTGTAGTGGTGCTACTTTACTGAGCTACCTGTGTCCTCTGGTGGTCGATCCAAACAAATGGGACCACCAGAGGACCAGGTAGCAGGTATATTAGACGCTGTTATCAAAACAGCGTCTAATATACCTGTTAGGGGTTAAAAAAATCACATCTCCAGCCTGCCAGCGAACGATCGCCGCTGGCAGGCTGGAGATCAACTCTCTTACCTTCCGTTCCTGTGAGCGCGCGCGCCTGTGTGCGCGCGTTCACAGGAAATCTCGGCTCACGCGAGATGACGCCAATCGGCGTTAGTGTGACCTGGGAGCGCCGCAGAGATGACGCCTTTCGGCGTTAGCGTGACGGTAAGTGGTTAAAGGGCTTGTCGAAGACTTGAAAAAGATGACTGCTTTCTTCCAAACACAGCACCAGACCGGTTCACTGGTTGAATGTGGTATTACAGAGAGGGGTGCCAACCGTCCGTAAATTTATGGACAGTCTGCAAAAAAAATTGTGTTTTCTTCTGCCGGACACTATGGGTGAGAAAAAAAAAACACTGGGGGAGATTTATCAAACTGGTGTAAAGTAGAACTGGCTTAGTTGCCCACAGCAACCAATCAGATTCCACCTTTCATTTTTCACAGCTCCTTTGGAAAATGAAAGGTGGGATCTGATTGGTCGCTATTGGCAACTAGGCCAGTTCTACTTTACACCAGTTTGATAAATCTCCCCCACTGTCTGTAAAATCTGTGCCCAAACTCTGAAGTCTGCACTGTGCATGTGTGCGCAGTGCAGGGAGATGGGAGCCGACGCAGCACTGAAGAGGAGCTGTGACATCTTGCTCAATATCCTGCCTGCTGCTTTCCCGCTCTGTGCCGTCAGAAATGGTAGAATGACTGCGGCCGGGGGGACTGGGCAGCTCTGACAGACTGGAGTCGAACATGAACAGCAGCGGAGATGGTGGAGCGGCGTGAGAGGAGCAGCAGCTAGCCTGCCAGAAAGTGCTGCAGGGTGTCTTCCCCTCCGTCACATCACACCAGTGTCCGCCTGCCCGAGCTTCATCAGCATACCCATGGCCGTGTGTGGCAGGACTGGGGGCCCTATAGTGGATAATTTAAACTAATAGGGGCACTATATGTGACCATTTAAACTAGGGATCGACCGATTATCGGTTTTACCGATATTATCGGCCGATATTCAGGATTTTGACAGTTATCGGTATCGGCATCTATTTTGCCGATATACCGATAACGTATTGGGAACACAGAACGCGCTGCTCTCAGCGCTCTCCGTGTTCCCTCAGCAGCACAAGGGAGAAGGAAGCAGTGTCTCCCTCCCCCTGTGCTGCCGCTGCTGCTGCCGCCAATTAGAGGAGAGAGGACAAAAGAAGGGGAGGGGCTGTGGCCACCGCTCCACCAATGAAGATAAGCCTTTCATTAATTCATATACAGGAGGCGGGAGCTGGCTGCAGAATCGCATAGCCGGCTCCCGACCTCTATGAGCGGTAGCTGCGATCTGTGGTAGTTAACCCCTTAGGTGCCGCGGATCGCTATGCGATTCTGCAGCCAGCTCCCGCCTCCTGTATATGAATTAATGAGAGATTTCTCTTCATTGGTGGCGGAGTGCGCCCCCCACCCCCATCCCAGTATTAAAAACGTTGGTGGCGCAGTGCGCCCCCCACCCAGTATTAATCATTGGTGGCAGTGGCCACAGGATCCCCCCTCCCCTGCTCCTCCGATCGGAGCCCCAGCAGTGTAATTTTGGGGCTCCGATCGGTTACCATGGCAGCCAGGACGCTACTGAAGCCCTGGCTGCCATGTTCAGCTCCCTGCTGCTGTGTGCACAAAGCACAGAGCAGCAGGGACAGTGTGAGATCCTATTCACCCTAATAGAGATCTATCAGGGTGAATAGGACAAGGGTTCTAGTCCCTAAGGGGGCTAAAAGTTAGTAAAAAAAAATAAAAAAAGTATAAATGAAAAAGAAAGATTTACTAAAAAAATAAATATAAACACGTTAACAATAAACATATTAATTTTCAGCAGATTTGTGTAGGAAATTTATTTTTAATTTTCAAAAATGAAAATTCCCAGAATATCGGTATAAATTATCGGCTATCGGCCTGAAAGTTCACAAATTATCGGTATCGGCCCTAAAAAATCAATATCGGTCGATCCCTAATATAAACTATTGGAGACCATTTAAACTACAGTGGCAGTAAAGGGGAATGTTTGAGCTGCTGGGGCACTATAGTGGAGCGTTTCAGCTAAAGGGGGCATTTAAGTTACTTGATGCATTAAAATTACTGGGGGCACTATATGGGAGCATTATTACTACCAGGAGCACTATAGAGAGGCCTTATTACTTCTGGGACCACTAAGTGGGATCTTTGTCAAGAGCGGGGACACTTTGAGGGCAATTTTACTGCTGGATCACTATGGGGGAGTTATCTCTGTTACAGTGGAGGCTTTATTACTACTGGAGGCACTGTGAGAAACATTATTTATATTATTGGGCATTATTACTACTACCAGGGGTACTATTGGGGCGTGTTATCATTATTTGCCACAATATAAAGGGCACTACTACTAACAGGGGTACATCAGGGGACCATTATAACTATTGGGGCACTATTACTAATGAGGGTACTCTGGGAGAGCATTATTAGTATTAGTCAGACTTTGGGGAGCACTTTTAGTATGGGAGGACTATCTGTATGGCACTTTTATTGCTGTAGTATAGTATTTGGGGGAATGGGGAGCACAGGATTGGGGGTAGCAGCAGGATAACAATGTTGGGACACCAGGAGGAGGAGGATGATGGAAAAGTGAGGAACCTAAGACATCCGTGTGGTAAACGCTGCAGAGAGAAGATGTGGCTGAAAGAAATCATCACGGTGGTCTGGGCCAAATAGAGATGATGAGGAAAAATAATGTCTACATCAGAGGAGACGTCACTGGATGTAAGAGGTGTGTGATGATGTATTCTCCTGTATGGTAGTGGTGAATGTAATATCCATGTAACTATGTCTTTAATGCTGGGGTAGAGGGGTTGATTGGAGCAGCAATTGGCACATATGCATTGTGGATACATGTTATAGTCACTCCTTTCTGCAGCGCCATTCCCTGCAGCTCTGGTCAGTTCCCTCCTGTGGCTGCTTGTTTACAAACTGCAGCCGATCACCTGTCAGTGGTCTAATGCTGAGGACAGTGATTGGCTGCAGTGGTCACATGCCATACCCTTGCACATCACTGACATTCTATTTGCCTGTTACATCCATGTCAGTCTTTATTCACATGGCCGCAGCAATGATGCCAGAAAGTCCAGCCCGTCACATGAATCATCACTGCAGCCATCTAAACAAAGCACAGACTAGAGCGGCGGGGATCTAACAGCTGAGAAGGGTGGTTTTTTTTTTTCATATGCTCCTGCCATATTTTAGTTTTAACTACTGGACAACCCCTTTAATTCTGGGGTGTTTGTGATTCAAGGAAATTCTGTTTAAGACATTTTAAGGGTGTTGAAAGGAATCCATGTTTCTTTTTATGTCAAAAACAAATTCTGCTTTTTGCTGAAGTTTCGTTTCTCTGTTAGGAACTAACTCTGATTGCTGTTAAACTAATTGCTGCTAAGTTTCTATTCTCTGTAACCCTGGATTTTATCTCTTTGGCACTACTCCCGGACAATATTCCTAATATGGAAGTTCCGTTTTTGTTTCTCTTTTACTGTCTGTAGAATAGAACGTGTTAATATGATAGGTTGAATACATAACTTACGATGATATGCTAATAAAGGGGGTAAAACCCTCTCTATATAACCTGTGTGCATTAAAAATAAACCTCAGAGTGTTCATTCAGTACATCATTGTTGTGTCTTTTATTCCCTACTGAGTGAAGCGCTCTCCTGATGTCAGAAAAGGACTCAAACCAAGCCGATACTAGAAGTTTGGTGCCAGGGGTACCAAGTGGGACGTTGAGATTCCTATGAGTTTGGGGGCTCGTGTCCGGGGAGGGAGAAGGTCATCCTCGGGTTCGGTAAGAAAGGCATCTGTTATTGTCCTCTGGCCGATCCGAGAACCACGTCTCGATCTAGTAAGTAGAACCTACAACTTCTAGTATAATTACTGTATTAGGGATACAGGGAACAGACTCCGGGAATCTGGGGGAGTGACCCGGGGACTCCGGGAGTCCGCCGTGAGGATCACTCAGAGAAAATATAGCGTGCACTACATAATATTGTCTCAGGGAGACAAGGATGGAGCTTGGTTTGACTCTTTTAAAGTTGTTTTAAAGTATAAGAATATTAGAGTTGATATAAGGATACTGATGTCCAGGTGGTAAGTGTACGGACTGAAGTTCACTATTTGCATAGAGTTTTTAAGGACATTGCATTGTTGTTTTACTGTGTTGCAGAGGTCTGCAAGACGCCCCACCCCCACCCAGGAGCAATCCATTAACCCAGGGATAGGTGAACACAAGTGGCAGACCAAAGCAACAAATTATATGTTTGATGAAACTCTCAGATATTTTGTGATCAAACCTGAGTCCTTTGCCTAGTTGACAGGATTAATTTGTCAGAGCCTTAACGCTTCAGTACAGCCAGTCCTAGGAAAGTAGCATCATTAAAATATCAGACGAAATGGGGGCACAAGGGTCTAAAACAGATTATCCCAAACCTGAGACGAGAGAAACATGCAAAGTTTATGTTGCACAGTGTAGTCCCACAAATTACTTCCTAGTTAACCCATGGGTGGATAATTTAGCTGGATGGACTGAGTTCATGCAAGCTGCTAGCCCCTTTTCCCAGGGACGGCGATAATAGCCCGTACTACATGGACATGATAAAGGGTCTTTGTCTGGGAGACAAAGAAGCATGGCCACATTTTGACCATGACCCGTCCTAGGATATGGATTACATGATACAAGGGGGGAGGGAATCCTGCAGAGTAAGTGATGTTATATGTGTAATATTATTATAGAAGACAAAAAAAATTGTTCAATAATTTTCTTTCCCCAGCAGTGTAATGTGAGAATCCAGCTTTTAACAAGAATTATTATATATGTACAACATTAACTAAGAACACCTGACATATAAAATGGTTTGGGTTTAACAAAATGACTGTATGATTATAACATGTATATTGTCTTCTTATAAGAGTTGATTAATCACAGAGTGAAGATCATAAAACATTGGAAAACAGCACAACAGCGACAGACCATCAGCAATTCTGGGTGTGGTGTGGCTATCTGTTTCCAGGAAAGCTGTGTTTGTCTGTGCTGCAAGTTTTGGGATGAAAACAGTGTGGCTGGGTTGGAAGACATAAATGATTCAGTGGAATGTGAATGGGTGTGGCTTTGAGTTGTAGTTGAGGCGAATATGTGTGAAGACTGATTATGAGCTGTTTGTGAAAATAAGTACATGAAAACATGAAAATATGAATGCGTATGGAGTACGGTATTTGTTTTTTAAAATAATATGCGCATTGAGGATTTTATTTTATTTTCCTTAGAAGATTTTTGGTTTTTATTGGTGCCAACAGCATTGATCAAGCTGTACATTTTTTTTTATTGAAGTCAATGAAAAGTTTTTATGGGCCTTTTGTGTGTTTATGTCTGTATTGTCAGATCTGTTTGTTTCAATGTTTGAAGTTACGTGTTACATGTTAAGTGTTGTGCTTCACATCAGAGCTCTGTTCTCATGGGCAGCTGGGACACTAATGACAGACAGAAGGAGGACCACAGCGTCCGACTAAAAGGGGTGGACTTAGATGACTCAGAGTAGGATTCATGGTAGATAGCAGTGCAACCTCAAGTGTGTTAAGTAAAGATTTGTTCATTAAGCTTGACTTACAAGTGTCAGCCAAAAATCAGGGCATAAGAGTACACTCAGATCTCATTCCAATCTCTACACCAGTGCCACTGATTCTTGCAAACATACAGGACCACCCAGAACTTAACAACATTAACCCTGCATTATGGTCTTCAAATGAATATGACACAGGATTCATAGATTGCACACCTTACAAAGATACTGTAAAACCAGGTGTCATTTCAGTGTTCCAGAAACAATACCTACTGCCAAAAGAGAAACTCGATGGACTTTGGCCAATGATAAAAGAATTCCTACAAAAAGGGAATCCTGGAAAAGGTGATTTCACCCTAAAGCACGCCCGTGAATCCAGTGACAAAGGCAGATGGTACTACCCGCTTTGTACAGGATTTAAGGGCCATTAACAACATCATTGTGCCTAAAGCCCCTATTGTACCTGACATCACTCAATTACTATCTGCCATTCCAGCAGACGCTGTTTGGTTCAGTGTGATAGATCTGAAAAATGCATTCTTTTCTGTCCCAGTTGACAAGAAGATCAGACTAATTTTTGCTTTTTCCTTTGACAGACGTCAACTGACCTGGGGCAGAATGCCCCAGGGATGTGCTGATTCACCTGTAGTGTACAGCATAGTCCTCCAAGCCACGTTAGAACGATGGTACCCCCCCCCCCCCAAGGTTCTGTGTTGTTGCAATACGTGGATGATTTACTGTTGTGCAGTATGTCAGTGGAGGCCAACATTGAGGATGGTATATCACTGTTACAATGGTTGTTTGAATGTGGACACAAAGTGTCATTAGGGAAAATGCTATGGTGTAAACAGCAAGTGGAATACTTAGGGTTTGTCCTCACAAAGGGGGAAAGAAGGATTAGTCCAGGGAGAGTTCAGTCTGTAGCGGGCCTGGTCACCCCGCTCTCCAAGAAGGAAATGCTATCCTTCCTTGGAATGATAAACTACTGCAGACAATGGATCCCAGACTGTTCCTACTATGAGAATATCTTGAGGCAGGCAACACTACAGGACAAACCTGATTTAATAAGATGGTCTTCAGAAATGTACAATGCATTTGATTATCTGAAATGTTCATTAATGTCAAGTCCAGGATTGGGCCTCCCTGACTAAAAACTGCCCTTCCACATGTTTGCACGACAAAATTGTAAAACCATGGCGGGTGTACTGACACAAGAACACGGAGGCAAGTTGCATCCTTGTGTATTTTTCTCAAAGGTAATGCCCACCTCTGTTCAAGGGATGCCGGCATGTCTGTGTTCTCTTGCAGCCTGTGCTATGATGGTAGAGTTGGCAACTCCTTTCACAATGTGACGTTACACCATTTTTGCACACTACACATGATGTTGTAGGCCTACTCAAGGGCATCCACACTCAACACAGCAGGCAGCTGAGCTCATTGCACTCATTAGGGCATGTATTCTACATGCTGGCAGACCTGTCACCATCTATACTGATAGTGGGTACGCACATGGGGTAGTGTGGGACCATGGTATGATTTGACAGAGGAGAGGATTCACGGCAGCAGATGGTAAGGATCATGTCTCACAGGGCAATGCGCTGGCAGATAAGGTGGCGAAACGAGTGGCCAAATGCAACCCCACAGGTCCATGTAACTATTGGGAGATGCCATGTTTGGCACCTCCAACCCCTGAGATGTCACAAATGCTTACTGATCTTCAAAGATATGCCACTGAACAGGAACAGCAAGACTGGTGTTATTCAGTATTGCAGAAAAATCCTAAGACAGGGTTAGTCTGCAAAAAGGGGTAGGATATAACAGCATTGAGATACTCATGGGAAGGCCTTTCCCCACCCCCTGGGAAAGACGCCCAACAATAGTGCAGGAAGGAGACCTTGATTTAATAAGGGAAGAATATGTTACCAAATTGATACAGGTACTTAATAAAACTGAGGAAAAAGTTGCTTGAAAGTCTCCCTCTCTTCCACAGGAACCCACCCACCCATACAGGGTGGGGGATGAGGTAGTGATCAAAACACTGAAGAAAGGAAAATCCCAAGGTGACTTCGCATATGGCCCACCCACTACCATGGTCGCAATAACCAGAACAGCTGTGCTGACTGAACAGTCTCCAACTTGGATCCACGCCACCCGAGTGAAGCTTGTGAGAGCAAGAGAGGAGGCAGGAACGGAGGCAGACAGCCTTGGCGTTGAAGAAGGACAAGAGGTACTAACGGGGGCAGACAGCCCTGACCTCCAACGAGGCCCAGAGGTACTAACGGGGGCAGACAGCCCTGACCTCCAACGAGGCCCAGAGGTACTAACGGGGGCAGACAGCCCTGACCTCCAACGAGGCCCAGAGGTACTAACGGGGGCAGACAGCCCTGACCTCCAACATGATGAGCTCCTCACTCTTTTCTGGAAAATGGTTGAATGTACTGACTAAGATTGCTTCAATAATCTTGTTGATTTTACCAATTAGCAGTATGGGAGAAGTAGCCGCAACTAGCAAGGGCGGCGTAATCACCTTTTGGTATAATTCATCTAACACTCACGTAGCTACCTACACCTTTTGTCTTTGTGATATATTGAAAACATGTTCATATTATAACTACTGTTCCAACAACTATGTAGAAGGACAGGCCTATATATGTGTAACAGACTCATACTGGGGAAAAGGTTGTGGATACTGGGGATCAGTGGGATGGAATACAGGGACTGAATGGGGATATAAACCAGAAAGCGCCCTCAAAAGGAGGGATAAAAATTCCCTTTTGACTAGAATGACACTCCTTGAGAGAGGGACGTGTTATGTGGACACCTCCTCATTGAATTATTGCAAAAAAAGGTCAGCGGAAATGAAAATTGTATTGACAATAGAAAACCCTGGTAAATATGATGAAGGAGATTATGTACTGGGATGGTACTTCCATAAAATGTGGGGAGCTGCGACTTCCTGGGTAACGCAAATGTTCAGACTTAGAGATATGTATAAGTCTAAGGAATAACAACCCATCACAGGTGTCCCCAAAAACCCACTAGCCCCACATATAGTTTCTCTAAAAAAACCTAAGGGCCATATCTGATCCCACATATGAGGATACTTTGGCCATGGGGACGGGTTTTTCTGATGCTAATTTGTGGCTGGAGTGGATGAAATATAGAGCAGCCTCTGTGAATAAAAGTAACTGTTACATATGCGGTGCTGCCAAGCCACACCTAGGTTCCGTACCCCTAGTGTTACCAGAAAGGGCTGAAGAATGTTTTTTGACTCTTTTTGTTAATATGTCTTATAACCACAGTGTATGTACAGAATGGAAATCAAAATACCCTCTGTTGTTAAAAAATCCTCGCCCAGGGGCAGGTATCCAGGTAACTACACATGTTACAAAGGGAGTACACATGGGAGGAATGTACAGAATTTCACCAAAGGTTATTGTCACAAATACAGCAATCTGAACATATCCCTCACTCAGAACCAAGTGTACTCCATAGGAGATGTGTACTGGATCTGTGGAGATGGAAAAATAAGATCCAGACTGGAAGGTGCCTGGAAAGGTGAATGTGCGCTTGCCAAAGCTATAATGAACATGCACATTTTTACTGAATCAGATATTACAGACAAAGGGGTGCTAAAGATAAACAAAAGAAGCAGCCCCCTTTCAAGTTTTGATCCCCATGTGTATATAGATGCAATAGGTGTTCCAAGAGGGGTCCCAGATCAAAGCTAGAGATCAAGTAGCTGCCGGATTTGAATCAATATTTCCCATCATTACTGTGAATAAAAATGTGGATTGGATAAATTACATATACAACAATCAGCGAAGGTTTGTAAACTATACTAGAGATGCATTTCTAGGGGTAGCAGAAGAACTACAAGCAGAATCGATCATGACATTACAGAATCGAATGGTGTTGGATATGATTCTTGCAGAGAAGGGCGGAGTGTGCCGAGTATTGACTGATCCAACCTCCTGTTGCACATACATACCAAATAATACTGGCCCCACTGGTAAGGTCACAATAGCTATAAAAAAGCTTGAAGATCTGTCAGTAGAACTGAAAAAGAACTCAGGTATAAATGATCCATGGGATCAATACTTTGGGTGGTTCACAAGTTGGAAACAAGGTCTCATGCAACTAGGGATTGTCATACTAATAGTAATTGTAGTAATAGGTGTAATAGCATTATGTGTTATTCCTTGTGTGAGACGAATGCTAAAAAAAGGGCTCTCTAATACACTGTATTTAAAATGGTTATCTGCCTCTAACCTAGTTGCCACTTTCACATTGTCACATATGTTTATTCCGTTCATCTATTTCCCTTGAAATGGTTGATTACTATTTGCTTTTTGGATCGCCGATTTGCTCACTAAATACAGCTACCTGTTCATGCACAGGGCCGCCGTTGATTTTCCCTGTTATATTTTTACCTGTCAGCGCTTGTGCGCTGACCCCCTGGACACATCCTTAATCCTCCGGTCTGCTAGCTAACCAGCCCATTATGAATATTTTCGGTGGCGGATTGGCTACGGATAGGAGGTGTGTCCAAGGGGGCGTGGGGTTTTGCCCTTTAAATCACGGCGTGTGGCTGGCCGCTTTGCGGCCATTACAATGCCGAAACTATGTTTATCAAAAGCGGTGCACCGTGTTCCACACTAAGAATCGGTGTCACTAATTTACAGCTTCATATAGTTTGCCGATTCCCATACTAGGGTATCGGGGTAGGCAGTGAAGGTGTCTCAAGCTACGCAGGCTCCTGATGAAGTGCACTGATAAGGTGCACGGAAACGCGTAGAGCCGTTGTCTAGCTTATGCGGGTGGGCTGTTTGCTGAATGTATGTGGTACAGCAGAAGCCTTCACCTGTGTTATTGACACATCCACATTAAGGATAGTGTTTGGAATTACAGCATAATACATTGCCGCTCCCTGCACTAACCCTGACTGCCCAGCGATACCACGGTCACTGGACAGTGTTAGATGTGTGCTGCGGGTGGTATGCTCCAGATGGATGTTGTGTCCCATACCAACACTACTCCAGTGATTATACCACTCCTGTAGCAATCCACCAGCGTACATCACTATTGAGTGTCAGTACCCCTGCCCTCATAGTATTACAGTGATTCTGTGCGCGGTGGATCTATACTTTTTTAACATATTAGTCCGTCTATCTGGTGGATACACCTCAGTGGGCCACCACTACACCACACTAGTGAGGACCCCTGTTGATTCACGTAGGTGGAACCAATTGGCTAGACGGTGTTGTTTCTATATCCTATGATTCCTGTAGGCAATCACCCCCATCCCCTTTAGCACTAATAAATTGTTATTATTTTGCTCCCTTTTAACGTCCCCTTTCTAATATTTAGTCTATTGTTACTGAGGGACGTGTACCTCTTACACTCAGCTATAGTATTTTCTCTCTAATACACTGCTCAAAAAAATAAAGGGAACACTTAAACAACACAATGTAACTCCAAGTCAATCACAATTCCGTGAAATCAAACTGTCCACTTAGGAAGCAACACTGAGTGACAATCAATTTCACATGCTGTTGTGCAAATGGGATAGACAACAGGTGGAAATTATAGGCAATTAGCAAGACACCCCCAATAAAGGAGTGGTTCTGCAGGTGGTGACCACAGACCACTTCTCAGTTCCTATGCTTCCTGGCTGATGTTTTGGTCACTTTTGAATGCTGGCGGTGCTTTCACTCTAGTGGTAGCATGAGACGGAGTCTACAACCCACACAAGTGGCTCAGGTAGTGCAGCTTATCCAGGATGGCACATCAATGCGAGCTGTGGCAAGAAGGTTTGCTGTGTCTGTCAGCGTAGTGTCCAGAGCATGGAGGTGCTACCAGGAGACAGGCCAGTACATCAGGAGACGTGGAGGAGGCCGTAGGAGGGTAACAACCCAGCAGCAGGACCGCTACCTCCGCCTTTGTGCAAGGAGGAACAGGAGGAGCACTGCCAGAGCCCTGCAAAATGACCTCCAGCAGGCCACAAATGTGCATGTGTCTGCTCAAACGGTCATAAACAGACTCCATGAGGGTGATATGAGGGCCCGACGTCCACAGGTGGGGGTTGTGCTTACAGCCCAACACCGTGCAGGACGTTTGGCATTTTCCAGAGAACACCAAGATTGGCAAATTCGCCACTGGCACCCTGTGCTCTTCATAGATGAAAGCAGGTTCACACTGAGCACATGTGACAGACGTGACAGAGTCTGGAGACGCCGTGGAGAACTTTCTGCTGCCTGCAACATCCTCCAGCATGACCGGTTTGGCATTGGGTCAGTAATGGTGTGGGGTGGCATTTCTTTGGAGGGCCGCACAGCCCTCCATGTGCTCGCCAGAGGTAGCCTGACTACCATTAGGTACCGAGATGAGATCCTCCGACCCCTTGTGAGACCATATGCTGGTGCGGTTGGCCCTGGGTTCCTCCTAATGCAAGACAATGCTAGACCTCATCTGGTTGGAGTGTGTCAGCAGTTCCTGCAAGACGAAGGCATTGATGCTATGGACTGGCCCGCCCGTTCCCCAGACCTGAATCAAATTGAGCACATCTGGGACATCATGTCTCGCTCTATCCACCAACGTCACGTTGCACCACAGACTGTCCAGGAGTTGGCAGATGCTTTAGTCCAGGTCTGGGAGGAGATCCCTCAGGAGACCGTCCGCCACCTCATCAGGAGCATGCACAGGCGTTGTAAGGAGGTCATACAGGCACGTGGAGGCCACACACACTACTGAGCCTCATTTTGACTTGTTTTAAGGACATTACATCAAAGTTGGATCAGCCTGTAGTGTGTTTTTCCACTTAAATTTTGAATGTGACTCCAAATCCAGACCTCCATGGGTTAAAAAATTTGATTTCCATTTATTTTTTTATTTTTGTGTGATTTTGTTGTCAGCACATTCAACTATGTAAAGAACAAAGTATTTCAGAAGAATATTTAATTAATTCAGATCTAGGATGTGTTATTTTTGTGTTCCCTTTATTTTTTGGAGCAGTGTATGTCATTATATCAGACTACTCTACCCCAGGAGGATCGAAGCCCAGATGGGTATAAGAATTACCTAATATCATATAGAGAGAAAAAGGACAAGAAAGGAAAGAACCATGTAGTGTGATCCACTAAAGGTTCTAAGAGGAGATTTGAACGGAATCCATGTTTCTTTTTATGTCAAAAACAAATTCTGCTTTTTGCTGAAGTTTTGTTTCTCTGTTAGGAACTAACTCTGATTGCTGTTAAACTAATTGCTGCTAAGTTTCTATTCTCTGTAACCCTGGATTTTATCTCTTTGGTACTACTCCCGGACAATATTCCTAATATGGAAGTTCCGTTTTTGTTTCTCTTTTTCTGTCTGTAGAATGAAACGTGTTAATATGATAGGTTGAATACATAACTTACGATGATATGCTAATAAAGGGGGTAAAGCCCCCTCTATATAACCTGTGTGCATTAAAAATAAACCTCAGAGTGTTCATTCAGTACATCACTGTTGTGTCTTTCATTACCTACTGAGTGAAGCGCTCTCCTGACGTCAGAACAAGACTGAAACCAAGCCGATACTAGAAGTTTGGTGCCAGGGGTACCAAGTGGGACGTTGAGATTCCTATGAGGTGTGGTCTCTAAAAAGGGGGTGAGCGTATGTCTGTAAAAATTTTAGGCTCTGTGATTTTTGGTTAAAGGGGTTTTCCCATCTCAGACAATGAGGGCATATCGCCACGACTGGGACCCACACCTACACCAAGAATGGAGCCTCGAAAGTTGTAGAGGGCGCACTGCTGGCTCGGCTATTTCCGTCAGCACCATAGAAATGAATGGGAGAAGTGGCCGCGCATGCACGGTACGCTCCCATTCACTACTATAGGGAGAGCGCTTGGTGGTGGCCGGACCTGGGGAAACTATCATGCCAGGTCCGTTCTTGGTGTAGGTCCCAGAGGTGGGACTAGCGTAGCCATTCAGGCCACCCTCAAAAAAGACAGACTTAAAAAACCCACCCCTGGTCCCGCTAAACCACGCCCTTGACCCGGTTAGGCCATGCCCCCTCTCACTCCGCAGCCGATGAAGGTAAAAATCAACTACTGTCAGCTGCAGGGGTGGGAAGGAGGGTGTTGTTCAAAAGGATATCCCTGTGTCCGTCCAGGCCCTGCGCCGGACACGGAGTCTGAAAGCCGGACTGTCCGGCCTAAAATCTGACCTCTGGCCGCCCTAGGTGGGACCTGCACATATCAGACAATGGGGGCATATCCTAGCGGTATTCCCCTCATTGTCTCAGATGGAAATAGCCCTTTAAATTGTCCAGAAAAATTTAAAAGGAAGGCTAGCAACCCTGATTACAGCTTAGGGTACTTTCACACTAGCGTTTGTCTTTTCCAGCACTGAGTTCCGTCCTAGGGGCTCCATACCGGAAAAGAACTGATCAGTTTCATCCCCATGCATTCTGAATGCTGGATCCGGCATTTATTTACATTGAAATGCATTAGTGCTGGATCCGGCATTAAAAATACCGCAATGCCGGATCCGAGCTTCCGGTCTGCGCATGCGCAGACCTTTAAAAATGTGAAGAAAAAATAGAAACTGATCCATTTGTCCGTATGACAAACGGAGAGACAGATCGGTTCTTCTTGCAATGCATTTGTGAGACGGTTCCGGATCAGTCTATAAATGCTGTCCGTTTGCATGCAGATTGCCGGATCACTCTGCCGCAAGTGGGAAAGTAGCCTTAGCCCCATTCACTTCAATACAGCTGAGCTGCAATACCAGGCACAACAAAGGGACGAGGGTGGCGCTGTTTTATAAATAAAGCAGCCATGCATTTCTAATCCTAGGAGACTCCTCTAAAAATGGCAAATGTTTCCGAATCCTGCACCGGAGGGCCATACGGGATATCACGTCCCCACTCGGGTATCGGCTTGAGATACAGCATGTAGACGACCAGATCGCCAGATATGTGGGGTGAGGAGCCCGGGCTGCGGAGCTGTAGGCTCTCCGGTCTCAGTCCGCACAGCAGCACGTAGGAAGGAAGCTTCTACTTCCCGGCCACGGCTGTTACAGCTGTCGTCACAATAGTCCTTCCACGTGGCTAAGCATGCCGGGATTTGTAGTTCTTGCGGCCCTGAGGAGCGCCACTCAACAATGGCGTAAAAACTACATTTCCCAGCAGCGCTCGCAGCAGGGTGCTCGCCGTGGTTTATCTGCTGTTCCCCGGCAGAGGGGGGTTGTGGCAGGGGAGAGAGTGTCATCCTGATCGGTTTACCAGGATGGACTGACTGGGACAACAAGTCAGCAATGTTCGGGAGGTCGAAGAGCTGGGTGAGCGGCTCCGGGCGCTCCTCCTCCGGCGTCCATTCCCTGGACCGCCTGAAGTAAGTGTGTGCTGAGGAGGTCACAGCTAAGAGCAGGTCACCACGTACTTCTGCTGGTGACCTGAGCCCTCTGCTTTCCCCATAATCCTCCTGCTGTGACGTCACCGCTGGTAGTGTTTACTGAGTGGTGACATCACAGTGAGGAGGCCTGGTGGTCCTCAGCTCCAAGGTGTCATGTCCTGGGAGGATTTCCTGGTGTAGAGCAAGACTGTGGCCATTCTACTGGTCATGTGTGTCAGACTGGTGTGTTCCTCAAAATGTCACTGGTGACAGGGCAGAGCTGTGTCCAACTGGTGTAAAGTAGAACTGGCTTAGTTGCCCATAGCAACCAATCAGATTCCACCTTTCATTTTGGACAGCTCCTTTGGAAAATAAAAGGTTGAATCTGATTGGTTGCTATGGGCAAATAAGCCAGTTCTACTATACACCAGTTTAATAAATGACCCCATATGTTCTGTACTATGGGTCACAGCTATATATACCGCCATCTAGTGAGTTGATAGATTTCCCCCAGAAGTAGTGATTTTTTTTTGGGGGGGGGGGGGGGGGGGATAGCATTTTGATGTGTCCGTGTGAGATCAGAGGGACCTGGATGATACCGATACACTGTGGGTCCATAGAGAGCGGCATATTCAGGACTACGTCTTATATAGATCAGCTACACCAGGGTCAGCCGCCTCTGGAACTCCTTCTGCTGTGGAACTATCACTCCCATCAGGCACACTTGCTTGGCTGTTCTCAGAATTCCCATAGACCTTGCTGGGAATTGTAGTTTCACAACAGCTGGAGTGCCGGTGTTCTGTCAGAAAACCTTAAATTGTCAGATTCCCTCACACCACGTGACTTCCGGGGGTGTGCGCCTCCGCACAAGCGCAGTACCATGGCACGGTGCCTCCGCGCAAGCGCAATACCACGGCATGGGTAAGGTAAAATTACAGTGACCGTTGACTCATGGACACCGCACGTGCGCTCTCAGGGGTAAGGAGATCTGACGGTCTTTTGTCTTGTTAAATCTCCTTACCCTCACACTGTGCACGCGCGGATTGTAAAATCTCCTTACCCTCACTACACAGCGCGGGCGCAGTGTGAGGGTAAGGAGAAAAAACTGTCAGATCTCCTTACCCCTGAGAGCGCACGCGCGGTGTCCATGCACGCATCCATGAGTCAACGCTCACTGTAATTTTACCTTACCCATGCCCTGGTACTGCACTTGCGCGGAGGCGCACACCCCCAGGAGTCACGTGGGGTAAGGGAATCTGACGAGGTAAGGTTTTCTGACAGAACACCGGCGGTTGCCGACCTCTGGGCAAATTCTAGAAAATTCTGGACCGGTCATTAAAAATGACCTAAAATCCGTCAGTGTGGGTAGAAGAAATCCAATAACGCGCGATCTGCTGTGATACGACTGTGCTCACAACGCATGGAGGCCACAAAGCAGCGTGTGAGAGCGACCAATAGCAACCAATCAGATTGATCCTTTCAGTTTCCAAAGGAGCTCTGAAAGGTGGAATCTGATTGGTTGCTATGGGCAAATAAGCCGGTTTTCCTTTGCGCCAGTCTTGATAAATCTCCCCCATAGTGTTTTGAAGCTCATATTCGGTGCTCTTTGCTCAGTCTTCTGCTTCCAGGCCCATCAGAGTTTCAGGGTACGGGAAATCCTGCGAAAATGTCCGTAGCGGATTGTGCTGCAGATCCACGGCAAAAGCTGCATGTGTGCTCCTGGAGAATGAAAAAACCAACAACTCGGGGACAACCCCTTTAACGAAGTGATCGAGCTTCAACCCCAAATTTTTCTAGGCCCTTGACATAAAAATGGCAACCGCCAACTCTCTGCTGCTCCAGTCCAGTGCTGAGAGTCCGGCCCCCTTCCAGTCCCCGATGTGTAAATCTCCAGACAGGGTCCTGTGCAGGACCAGACCCTCGGTGCTGGAACAGGTTCATCCAGCTCACCCAGTCCTACTGGTCTTCCCTGCTACTTGCTAGTGTTTGTTTTCCTGGCTGCAGCAGTTATGTTTCGGGCACGTCACATGCCGTGTCCTGCTGAGGCCAGTGATTGGCTGCACGGTGAGAATGTCACCACTGCGGCCAGGAAGGTGACATCAGCGTGGTGCTGGAAGGGGCGGAAAGTGCTGAATATGGCTTCTTTTGTTATTTTAGTACATTCACTGCTGCTGACAATTTTTTAATTTAACTTGGACTACTCCTCTAAAGGTGTTGTCAGAGAATACACAGGGGGTCCTTTATTATTGTGAAATACGCCTAAGGGCTTGTTCACATCACCGTTATGTATTCCGTTATGACATGGTTATAACGGAATCCATAAAACCTTTAGAGGCATTCCGTCTGATCCGTCATAATAGAAGTCTATGGATCTATCTGGTTTCCGTTATGCTGGACGGAAAACAAAGTTCTGTCGACAGCCATAACGGAATACATAACCTTGATGTGAACAAGCCCTAAATTTGGCGTGTTTCCGGAGCAGATGGCAGTGCAGCTAACCGTTATCTGCGACTTCGCCCCACTCACGCCAGGTCTAAAAAAGTGGGAGTGATGTGGAGCTGGGAAGGGCCGGCCCGTCTTATTCACCATTTTTTACACCTGTTTTAGGCGTAGAAAAAGGTGTAAATGTACGACCACTCAGAACCTGTCTTCCATTTAGAACTGGCGCTGGGTGAAGTTATGGAGAGACCGGCGCCTCTTCATAACCACCAGCTATGGGGCTTTATTAAGACCGGCGTCTAAAATGCTGGCCTTAATAAATGTGCCCCATAACTTCTAAGAGGTGGCGGTAGCCTACCTCCCCTACTGAAAGGATCATACTTACCTCTCCCTGCCGCTGCCGTCCTCCACGTCTCCATCTTCTGGTCCGAGATTTGTGTTCTTCCTCCCCGACATGGACACCTGATCCTCTGTCCACGGGAGACATGCGCTGTTCTTAGTGTTCTTATGAACCACTCCGGGTGGTTACTTCTGGCGCTTTGGTTTTGGAGCGTCCTCCACATTCAGCATCGTCATAACCTACAGATAATATATTCTGTGACTCATTAGCTGCTTCTCATAGTCTGTGTTAGCGGTTTTTCTCAGGCAGGTTTGTGATGGTTATATGATGAGGCATCAGACCTCCAACCGGTGAATATTTCCCTGTGCAACGAATATCCGGTTTGCTTCTGATCAGGAGATAAATTATAACCGTGACTCAACATAGGTTGTTAAATATCTGACATCTTTATTTTTCAGCACATACTTATAGGGCCTTTTGGGGGTGGGCGCATATTGTCTCTCAAGATCCAATAGGAACAATCCTGGTAGTTCTTAGGAGGCCTTGGGAACATGTGTTGTCAAAATACAGTTGAAACTTTGTTAAACAATGCTGGTATCTGCTATATACAATACTTGCAAAAGGGCTATTTTACATTGAACAGGTTTTCCCGTCTACATGCTAATAAGTTGAATAGGTTATCTCAGTTCGTTGTCATTGTATGTGATGTGAGATGTTAGGGCTCTTTCACACTTGCGTTCTTTTCTTCCGGCATAGAGTTCCGTCGTCGGGGCTCTATGCCGGAAGAATCCTGATCAGGATTATCCTAATGCATTCTGAATGGAGAGAAATCCGTTCAGGATGCATCAGGATGTCTTCAGTTCCGGAACGGAACGTTTTTTGGCCGGAGAAAATACCGCAGCATGCTGCGCTTTTTGCTCCGGTCAAAAATCCTGAACACTTGCCGCAAGGCCGGATCCGGAATTAATGCCCATTGAAAGGCATTAATCCGGATCCGGCCTTAAGATAAACGTCGTTTCGGCGCATTACCGAATCCGACGTTTAGCTTTTTCTGAATGGTTACCATGGCTCCCAGGACACTAAAGTCCTGTTTGCCATGGTAAAGTGTAGTGGGGAGCGGGGGAGCAGTGTACTTACCGTCCGTGCGGCTCCTGGGTCGCTTCAGAGTGACGTCAGGGCGCCCCACGCACATGGATCACGTCATCCATGCGCATGGGGCGATCTGACGTCATTCTGGAGCGCCCCGGGAGCCGCACGGACTGTAAGTATACCGCTCCCCGCTCCTACTATGGCAACCAGGACTTTAATAGCGTCCTGGCTGCCATAGTAACACTGAACACATTTTGAAGACAGATCCGTCTTCAAATGCTTTCAGTTCACTTGCGTTGTTACGGATCCGGCGGGCACTTCCGGCAAATGGAGTGCACGACGGATCCGGACACCGCAAGTGTGAAAGAGGCCTAAATAGCCTTTTGTTCAGGGAGGCTGCTATTGTGTCCAGCACTGGCAGGGTGTGAGATATGTTGCATTCCACAAGAGATGAGGCTTGTATAATATATGTCTAATCTGTGATGTATCAAAAGTAAGATTATGAAAAATCCCTTTCAGTCTGTACAGTCAGCGTTTACCGGGACACGTCACAGCTTTACCATGAAGTAGCAGATAGTAATGGACACGCCTGAAGACCTTGGAAAATACAACATGAGGGAGAAAATAGTTAAAGTGAGCTTCCGGGTCAAGAAAACAATCCCTTTAACTGGTGCCCTTCTTTTTAGCTGCCGATTTGCCAATTCCCAGGCTCCTCTTCTGCCGCCCAAGATGGCTGCAGCGCTTCTCAGACTGCCTGATGCATACTGTGCATTTGGTAGCCCAAGACACTTCTTGCTGCCCTTGAATTGGCCAGCACTACTCATGTGAACAGCGCTGGCCAATCCAAGCGCAGGCCTGGAGAAGTCGGACATGTCTTGGACTACTAAGGCGCAGTGGCAGCTCAGGAGCTGTGTCCTTTTAACAGACGATATGGCTAGTGGCAGTTGAAGATTTAAACTGAGCGCGTGCGACCACCTCATTTAGGTGGACAAGAAATAAGGAAAAGGGCAAACAGCAGGTGGCGCAATACATTTTATTGAATAGCTCAGCTGCTAAGCTAAGATTTTACTAACATACAATCATAAAAGTATTCAGATCCAGGTGCTAGTTTGAAAAATGTACAGGGTGGGCCATTTATATGGATACACCTTAATAAAATGGGAATGGTTGGTGATATTAACTTCCTGTTTGTGGCACATTAGTATATGTGAGGGGGGAAACTTTTCAAGATGGGTGGTGACCATGGCGGCCATTTTGAAGTCGGCCATTTTGAATCCAACTTTTGTTTTTTCAATAGGAAGAGGGTCATGTGACACATCAAACTTATTGGGAATTTCACACGAAAAACAATGGTGTGCTTGGTTTTAACGTAACTTTATTCGTAACTTGATAACGTCAAGAGACTATGAACCACAGTGTATAGGGGTACAGTGACGTGCCTCACCCTTAGGATCCCATGTTATAAAAAAATAAACTTCTGAAGGGGAGTAAAAGGTGGTCATAAAATATAGAAATTATTACTGACAATATTGAGATGCTAGAGACAGGGTGGATTTAAGCTCCTCCTCCCCGCTGATACATCGCTGCGATGTATCAGCGTTAGCTATGTAAAAATGGCAGCTTTCGCCCCATAAGACGCACTGCCATTTCCCCCCCACTTTTGGGGGCAAAAAAGCGCATCTTATGGGGTGAAAAATACGGGTAGGTAGTGAAGGGTGCCAAATTTCAGGAAGATTGGATAATATTTAGAGGTTGCACACTTTGTTCAGTTTTGTAAAAGTAGGCAAAAAATGATATTTATTTTAATGTTAATTACTTTTATTGGGAACTAGAATTCACAAACTTAAAATAATATTAACTAGACACTAAGATTAATAGGTAATATGATAGGCAAAACGTGTTATTAATCAACTTTTAACGATGCAATCCCTTCTTTTGTTAGCTTGGTGACGACTTTTCTGTGATGCTCGACTACCCTCAACAAGAATTGTTTTTGTTGTTCGTCCCTGACCAGGGTGGATTTGATTTAAATCACTAGTCAGTAAGGCTTGATTTAAATCCTAGTTTTCTACATAAAGACTAATTCTTGCTGGTATAACTTATAATATGCAAGTAGATGAAGATTTAAACAACTTTTCATATTAGTTTGATTAGGTTGATTCTGCATTCATAGGATTAAGATATTTTTCTCAACTCTGTTCATGTTATAACATTTTTGCTGTGAAGAAGAGGCATGTGATCTCTGCTGAGTCAAATTCAGTTTTGAGAACTACAAAAGTAAACCAAGCATCTGTGATATCTTGTAGGCAGAGAAACTGCCCAATAATCTTACAAAAACCTCTGGAAGAGCATAACATTGTGAATGGATTAATGGAATTTATTTACCCAAAAAATTACACATATAGAAACCTAGAATGTGTCGGCAGATAAGAACCATTTGGCCCATCTAGTCTGCCCAATATACTGAATACTATGGATAGCCCCTGGCCCTATCTTATATGAAGGATGGCCTTATGCCTATCCCATGCATGCTTAAACTCCTTCACTGTATTTGCAGCTACCACTTCTGCAGGAAGGCTATTCCATGCATCCACTACTCTCTCAGTAAAGTAATACTTCCTGATATTACTTTTAAACCTTTGCCCCTCTAATTTAAAACTGTGTCCTCTTGTAGCAGTTTTTCTTCTTTTAAATATTCTCTCCTCTTTTACCTTGTAGATTCCCTTTATGTATTTAGCAGTTTCTATCATATCCCCTCTGTCTCGTCTTTCTTCCAAGCTATACATGTTAAGGTCCTTTAATCTTTCCTGGTAAGTTTTATCCTGCAATCCACGTACTAGTTTAGTAGCTCTTCTCTGAACTCTCTCCAAAGTATCAATATCCTTCTGGAGATATGGTCTCCAGTACTGAGCACAATACTCCAAATGAGGTCTCACTAGTGCTCTGTAGAGCGGCATGAGCACCTCCCTCTTTCTACTGGTAATGCCTCTCCCTATACACCCAAGCATTCTGCTAGCATTTCCTGCTGCTCTGTGACATTGTCTGCCTACCTTTAAGTCTTCTAAATAATGACCCCTAAATCCCTTTCCTCAGATACTGAGGTTAGGACTGTATCACTGATTTTATATTCTGCTCTTGGGTTTTTACGCCCCAGGTGCATTATCTTGCACTTATCAACATTAACCTCTTAAGGACATAGGGCGTACAGGTACGCCCTTGTGCCCTGGTACTTAAGGACACAGGGCGTACATGTACGCCCTGTGTATTTTCGATCACTGCCGTGCGGCTGGCAGTGATCGGAACCCGGTGCCTGCTCAAATCATTGAGCAGGCACCTAGGCTAAATGCGCGGGGGGGTCCCGTGACCCCCCCATGTCGGCGATCGCGGCAAACCGCAGGTCAATTCAGACCTGCGATTTCTGCATTTTCTGATCCCTGCGGTCCCTGACCGCGGGGATCAGAAACTTTATATGCCTAAAATAAAGTTTTATTCACCCCCCCCTGCACCCCCGAATGATTTTATGGTGGCGGGAGGTGCAGGGGGAGGGGTGGGGGCGGTGCGGGAGGCGGGCGGTGCGGCAGGCGGGATCGCGATCCCCCGCCCGCCTCCCCTGGTATAATCGTTGGCTTCTAGTGGGTATACCAGGGTGCCAGCAAATTGCTGGCACCCTGGTATAAACGGCTGACATCTGCGATGCGATGTCAGCCGTTTAACCCTTTCCATACAGCGGTCCGTACGGACCGCTGTATGGAAAAGGTTAACAGCGCAGGGAGCTCCCTCCCTCTCCCATCGGGGGGCTGTTGTGCCTTTGCAGCCCCCCGATGGGGAGGGAGAGAGCCCCCAGACAGCCCCCCGACAGATCCCCTCCTTAACCCTTCCCCGTCTGCGCAGTTCTGACCAGTACTGAGCAGACGGGGAAGGTTCCCATGGCAACAGGACGCCTCTCAGGCGTCCTGCTGTCCATGGTGCTGAACAGATCTGTGCTAAAAGGCATAGATCTGTTCAGACAAAGTGTAAAATACAGTACAATATATATTGTACTGTACTGTATTATACAGACATCAGACCCACTGGATCTTCAAGAACCAAGTGGGTCTGGGTCAAAAAAAAAGTGAATAAAAGTGAAAAAAAAGTAAAAATCAAAAAACACATTTATCACTGATTAAAAAAAAAAAAAAAAAAAATTCCCTACACATGTTTGGTATCGCCGCGTCCGTAACGACCTGATCTATAAAACGGTCATGTTACTTTACCCGAACGGTGAACGCCATAAAAATAAAAAATAAAAAACTATGATGAAATTGAAATTTTGCCCACCTTACTTCCCAAAAAAGGTAATAAAAGTGTTTAAAAAAGTCGCATGTACGCCAAAATTGTAACAATCAAACCGTCATCTCATCCCGCAAAAATCATACCCTACCCAAGATAATCGCCCAAAAACTGAAAAAACTATGGCTCTTAGACTATGGAAACACTAAAACATGATTTTTTTTGTTTCAAAAATGAAATCATTGTGTAAAACTTACATAAATAAAAAAAAGTATACATATTAGGTATCGCCGCGTCCGTATCGACCGGCTTTATAAAAATATCACATGATCTAACCCCTCAGATGACCACCGTAAAAAAATAAAAATAAAAACGGTGTAAAAAAAGCCATTTTTTGTCATCTTACGTCACAAAAAGTGTAATAGCAAGCAATCAAAAAGTCATATGCACCCCAAAATAGATGCCAATCAAACCGTCATCTCATCCCGCAAAAAATGAGACCCTACTTAAGATAATCGCCCAAAAACTGAAAAAACTATGGCTCTTAGACTATGGAGACACTAAAACACTTTTTTGTTTTAAAAATGAAATCATTGTGTAAAACTTACATAAATAAAAAAAATTGTATACATATTAGGTATCGCCGCGTCCGTGACAACCTGCTCTATAAAATTACCACATGATCTAACCTGTCAGATGAATGTTGTAAATAACAAAAAAAAAAACGGTGCCAAAAAAGCTATTTCTTGTTACTTTGCCGCAAAAAAAGTGTAATATAGAGCAACCAAAAATCATATGTACCCTAAACTAGTACCAACAAAACTGCCAACCTATCCCATAGTTTCTAAAATGGGGTCACTTTTTTGGAGTTTCTACTCTAGGGGTGCATCAGGGGGGCTTCAAATGGGACATGGTGTAAAGAAAAACAGTCCAGCAAAACCTGCCTTCCAAAAACCGTATGGAATTCCTTTCCTTCTGCGCCCTGCCGTGTGCCCGTACAGCGGTTTACGACCACATATGGGGTGTTTCTGTAAACTACAGAATCAGGGCCATAAATATTGAGTTTTGTTTGGCTGTTAACCCTTGCTTTGTAACTGGAAAAAAAATATTAAAATGGAAAATCTGCCAAAAAAGTTAAATTTTGGCAGATTCTTGTGCAACACCTAAAGGGTTAACAAAGTTTGTAAAATCGGTTTTGAATACCTTGAGGGGTGTAGTTTCTTAGATGGGGTCACTTTTATGGAGTTTCTACTCCAGGGGTGCATCAGGGGGGCTTCAAATGGGACATGGTGTCAAAAAAACAGTCCAGCAAAATCAGCCCTCCAAAAACCAAACGGCGCACCTTTCCCTCTACACCCTACTGTGTGCCAGTACAGTAGTTTACGGCCACATATGGGGTGTTTTTGTAAACAGCAGAGTCAGGGCAATAAAGATACAGTCTTGTTTGGCTGTTAACCCTTGCTTTGTTAGTGGAAAAAATGGGTTAAAATGGAAAATTAGGCAAAAAAATGAAATTCTCAAATTTCATCGCCATTTGCCAATAACTCTTGTGCAACACCTAAAGGGTTAACGACGTATGTAAAATCAGTTTTGAATACCTTGAGGGGTGTAGTTTCTTAAATGGGATCACTTTTAGGGAGTTTCTCCTCTAGGGGTGCATCAGGGGGCTTCAGATGGGACATGGTGTCAAAAAACCAGTCCATAAAAATCAGCCTTCCAAAAACCAAACGGCGCACCTTTCACTCTACGCCCCGCTGTGTGGCCGTACAGTAGTTTACGGCCACATATTGGGTGTTTCTGTAAATGGCAGAGTCAGGGCAATAAAGATACAGTCTTGTTTGGCTGTTAACCCTTGCTTTGTTAGTGGAAAAAATGGGTTAAAATTAAAAATTTGACAAAAAAATGAAATTCTCAAATTTCCTCCCCATTTGCCAATAACTCTTGTGCAACACCTAAAGGGTTAACAACGTATGCAAAATCAGTTTTGAATACCTTGAGGGGTGTAGTTTCTTAGATGGGGTCATTTTTGGGTGGTTTCTATTATGTAAGCCTCGCAAAGTGACTTGAGACCTGAACTGGTCCCTAAAAATTGAGTTGTTGTAAATTTCTGAAAAATTTCAAGATTTGCTTCTAAACTTCTAAGCCTTATAACATCCCCAAAAAATAAAATATCATTCCCAAAACAATTCAAACATGAAGTAGACATATGGGGAATGTAAAGTCATCACAATTTTTGGGGGTATTACTATGTATTACAGAAGTAGAGAAACTGAAACTTTGAAATTTGCAAATTTTTCCAAATTTTTGTTAAATTAGGTATTTTTTGGTGCAAAAAAAATATTTTTTTTGACTTCATTTTACCAGTGTCATGAAGTACAATATGTGACGAAAAAACAATCTCAGAACGGCCTGGATAAGTCAAAGCGTTTTAAAGTTATCAGCACTTAAAGGGACTCTGGTCAGATTTGCAAAAAATGGCCTGGTCCTAAGGTGTAAAAAGGCTGTGTCCTTAAGGGGTTAAAGTTTAGTTGCCAGCTTTTTGACCATTCCTCTAGTTTTCCTAAATCCTTTTCCATTTGGTGTATCCCTCCAGGAACATCAACCCTGTTACAAATCTTTGTGTCATCAGCAAAAAGACACACCTTACCATCGAGGCCTTCTGCAATTTCGCTGATAAAGATATTAAACAATATGGGTCCCAGAACAGATCCCTGAGGTACCCCACTGGTACCAAGACCTTGGTCTGAATATACTCCATTGACTACAACCCTCTGTTGTCTGTCCCTCAGCCACTGCCTAATCCATTCAACAATATGGGAGTCCACGTACAGCCTTATTCTACATAATTTAAAAAAACTAATCTTTATTTCATGATTGAATAACCTTTGGATGGTAATATATTTTCCTCAAAAAGCATTTTATATAAAAAAAATCCGATTTAAATCAAAAAAATCATTGATTTTTATCCACCCTGGCTAGAGATGATGGTGCTGTGTGTCTGACTACTAACTGTCCTCTCCTCGTTTTCTAGGTACATGTATCATGTCCTAACCAAGAACACCACCGTGACAGACCTCAACCGCAACCTGCTGGTGGAGACCATTCGTTCCATCACAGAGATCCTAATCTGGGGGGATCAGAATGACAGCTCAGTGTTTGAGTAAGTGCACACCCTTGGCCTTGGCTGTGGGGTGGGAACCTTTATTTTCTGTGTAACATATATTTTTTTAGGATACGTTAAATTTTTGGTGGTCTTATTGATCAAGCGATTACCTGGATCAATGAGGTCTACTCGGTGCTCTACACGGTGTTGTGTTTTCTATGTGTCCAAAAATGTGGTTCAGTTGCTTTTTATCTTTAGCCCAGATCATTTTTCTACCAAACGCATGAAATAATGTAGTCTTTTAGGTTTTTTCATGGCTACTTTTCTTAAAGGTCTCTTTACACAGGCCGAGAGTCAGCCAGATAATGGCTAAGCGTTTGTAGGAACGCTCATTAACGATGATCTGGCGGTGTAAAGGGACCACTGATTACCCGATGAACAAGTGAAACGCTTGTTTATGTGGTAATATGATCGTTTGTTTGCCGGCAGCAGATAGTGCCATCCAAACAGTCTCTGCTGCCGGCAAACAGTTACAAAGAAATCACTCCTCCCTATACTGTGGAGGAGATTGCGGCATGTACATGTCTTGACTGATGACCTCACGATTGCTGGGAAGACACGTTTCCTTCCCGACAATCATCTGATACATCTACTAGTGTAAAGGAAAAATCTTCAGTGTTTTTTTTGCTGCAGAATAGCCAGCAGAGCTGTGATTTGTACCAATACAGCCAAGTGACTTCCATTGTGGTTGTGATGGCAAAGAGCGCCGTGTCGCAGTGCTGTGGATTTCAGCCTATTTATTGCAAAAGATGAAATCTGGGGTAGAAATTGACGTGCTGCAGATTTAAAATCCGGACCGCAATTAGTGCACGCTGTGGAATTTTATTGCAACGTCTGGGTGAGATTTTTAAAGTCTCACCGACTTTGCTGGCACTGTAAAACTTTGCGGATTTGCCGCATTCAAATCTGTACTGGGAAGCCCGCAGCGTAAGTGCTACATGTGCCAATACCGTATGGGTGCGGCCATACGTGGCGAGTCTATGCAGTAGATCTGGCTGAAATCCACAGCAGCAAAATTTGCACCTAATGGTGTGGATTTCGAAGCAGATTTCGGCTGGTATGCCTCAGAATTTCCCCCCTGCATTGTCTGCTGCAGTGGAAAATCTAGAGCGTATCTGGCTGACATCTGGTGCTGATTCAGGTGAGGAAACAGCGGATTTGCTGCAGATTTAACCCTCTGCATTGCAAAGGGTAAAATCTGTGGCAGATATCCGCAATATAAATTGACATGCTTCAGATTTAAAACCCACACCGCATGTCAAGTTATGTGTGGATTTCACTGCAGACACTCTGAGTATCATTCAACACCAATAAATGACTCACAAAGGTGAGTGCCCGTGCCAAACCTGCACGTAAAGTGAAACTCCAAAGAAGGAAAAAGGCTAGCACAAACACATAAGTATAAACTTTATTGAGGTCTCAACACAAGTCCAAGATGATAAAAAATAGATAAAAGACAATACTGTGGTGGGTATAGAACACACAGGAAGAAATGCGGCACCACTAGGATATAAGCATATACATATAAATATCCAGGCTACTGAAATTAAGCAGATAACATAATATATAAATGACATAAACCGGACATCAAAAAACATGAGGCCAAGCCACGTCTAACAAAATAGGATGGAGATCCAAAATAGTACCGAGAGAATAAAGTGCAAAGTGCAAACATACACAGTACATGGATCACAAATGCTGAACTGATCACAATAAAGCCATGACATGAATACCTGAGTGGTGAACCGAATACCCCAACGCACGTTTCGCGTAAAGCTTCTTCAGGGGTACTATTTTGGATCTCCATCCTATTTTGTTAGCCGTGGCTTGGCCTCATGTTTTTTGATGTCCGGTTTATGTCATTTATATATTATGTTATCTGCTTAATTTCAGTAGCCTGGATATTTATATGTATATGCTTATATACTAGTGGTGCCGCATTTCTTCCTGTGTGTTCTATACCCACCACAGTATTGTCTTTTATCTATATTTTATCATCTTTGTCTCATGTTGAGACCTCAATAAAGTTTATACTTATGTATTTGTGCTAGCCTTTTTCCTTCTTTGGAGTTTCACTCTGAGTATCATGTGGATAAGACTTTAGTAAATCTCATCCGCTTTGCTGCTTCTTCTGTAATACTGAGGCCTCTTTCACACGAGCGTGTCCGGATAAGGTCCGGATGCGTTGCGGCAAACCCGCGCGAGTAGGTACCCAACTGCAGTCAGTTTTGACTGCAATTGCGTTCCGTTCAGTTTTTATCGCGCGGGTGCAATGCGTTTTGCACGCACGTGATAAAAAACGGAATGTGGTACCCAGACCCGAACTTCTTCACAGAAGTTCAGGTTTGGGTTCAAGGTTGTGTAGATTGTATTATTTTCCCTTTATAACATGGTTATAAAGGGAAAATAATAGCATTCTGAATACAGAATGCATAGTAAAATAGGGCTGGAGGGGTTAAAAAATTCAATAAAAATAAATTTAACTCTCCTTAATCCACTTGTTCGCGCAGCCGGCATCTCTTCTGTCTTCATCTGTGAGGAAAAGGACCTTTGATGACGCCACTGTGCTCATCACATGGTCCATCACATGATCTTTTTTTTACCATGGTGATGGATCATGTGACGGACCATGTGATGAGCATAGTGACGTCATCAAAGGTCTTATTCCTTTACAGAACAAGACGAGATGCCGGCTGCGCGAACAAGTGGATTAAGGTGAGTTACATTTTTTTTATATATTTTTTTTTTAACCCCTCTAGCCCTATTTTACTTAGCATTCTGTATTCAGAATGCTATTATTTTCTTTTATAACCATGTTATAAGGGAAAATAATAATGATCGGGTCCCCATCCCGATTGTCTCCTAGCAACCGTGCGGGAAAATCGCACCGCATTCGCACTTGCTTGCGGATGCTTGCGATTTTCACGCAGCTCCATTCACTTCTATGGGGCCTGCGTTGTGTGAAAAACGCACAAAATAGAGCATGCTGCGATTTTCACGCAACGCACAAGTGATGCGTGAAAATAACTGCTCATGTGCACAGCCCCATAGAAATGAATGGGTCCGGATTCAGTGCGGGTGCAATGCGTTCACCTCACGCATTGCACCCGCGCGGAAAACTCGCCCGTGTGAAAGGGGCCTTAGCTCGCAATGCTGCTGCGGAGAATCAGCAGCATTTACGGTACGTGTGTGGCTGGACCCTGAAAGAACGCGGCAGCCACTTAACTCTCATGATCAGTGTGGGTCGGTCCTGCTGGTTGGACCTCCTTCAGACATTGACTAGAACTGTAGCTTTATACAGTGCCCACTGGAAAGTGACTTTCTCCTTTGCTAACTGTGTAATCTCTTACGTTGCAGCTTCTTCCTGGAGAAAAACATGTTTGTCTTCTTCTTGAACATTTTGCGACAAAAATCCGGCCGTTACGTCTGCGGGCAGCTCCTTCAGACACTCAACATGTTGTTTGAGAACATCAATCACGAGACATCTTTATGTAAGTTGTACGAATCACACATGGTAATGATATACATACTGCAGGTGTAATATATATATATATATATATATATATATATATATATATATATATATATATATATATTTTGTAGGTTTATTGAAAGACATCTGACAGCAGGATCAACCCCATTCAACCAGCCATAATGCCTGGTAGGGCTGGCCCTGCTGATTAAAAAGATACCTCACCTTCCCCCGATTCATTGCTGCGTTTAGGAGGAAAAAAGTTTTCTCTTTTTAAAAAGTATGCAAATTAGGGCTAAAGTGCAACGAGGGTGGGCCCTAGCCACTCGCAGCACATTAGCTACTCTCCTATGCTTCCTTGGACACGCCCCCTTTCACTTGATTGACAGTTCCTGTGGAAAGGGGAGTGTCCAGGGCAGCAGAGCGGAGAAGCCTCGGTGCACTTAAGTGCTGATTTGTATGATTGTTGAAACACTTCCTTTTCCTAAACGCAGCAATGCATTAGGGGAAGAGGCGTATGTTTTTTTTAATCAGCAGGGTCAGCCCTACCAGGCATTCTAGCTGATTAAAAGGGTTGATCCTGCATTTGCACAAGTAGGATTTATTGTAGGTAAAGCTCTCCCTTAATATTGGCTATAAACACAACAAAACCCAAACCTAACCATCAATCGGTGTTCATTTAGAGCAGTTTTTAGTGTTAATTGTTATGCCTTTCTACATGGGCACAGCCAGTAGTGGACCCTACAGCAGTGACCAGATTGGGTTCTCCCATGAAGAATATTATTTCTGGTTAAATCCAGCCCATTATTATGATATTTTATTGTACTTCTTGCTTATATCAGCAGATATTCCAGGAATTACATCAGAATAGCGCCACCTACTGGTTTTATTGAACAGCCTTTCTGTGTCCACCTCAGTAAATGTGCGGAGGTGGACACAGTTGCTCAGTCTTGCCTCTTTCCCTCCTTATTTTGGGTTTGCAGAGGGATTCCCTGTGTATTTAACTGCCTGTTTCTGAAGCTGCAGCGTCTACGCCACTTCTCAGAGGGAGAAGGCTGTATTCACATGTTTAGTTTTTGGGTTTTTTTTGCTGCAATTTTCTGAAATTTTGGCAAAAACCCTGTGTTTTTGCCTTAATTTCAGAAAATCATGGCAAAAACCAATACATCCTTGTGACTGTACTGCAACATGCGAACACAGCCAAAGATAGTGAGTCAGTGTTATTATCTTTGCTTGCTTCAAATCTCCTTTGAGAAATAAAGAAGATGCTGCAGCTTCAGCTCGCCACGTCAGGGATGGGATCCCTCCGCAAACCCAAAGGAGCAGAAAGAAGCAAGACTGAGCATGTGCGTCCTCCTCTACACAGTTACTGAGGTGGACACAGACTGTTCAGTACAAACTGCAGGTGGCACTATTCTGACATTATTCCTGCATTTAAGTGTAAATACGAAAACTGTTTTATAATAATCTGCTTGATTTACTTATAACGCAACCCTTTTAACCCTTACATACACCATGACGTACAGTTACGCTGTGGTGCAGTGTAAGGAGTAAGAGTGGGCTCTGTATGCGGCAGGTGCCGACTGTGTAACACCTGGCTGCAATAACTAGGTACAGCGTAGTTTAACCCCTCAGATGCCATTAATGCAGCATCTATGAGGTGAGGCACAGAGAAGGTGCTTCCTTTGCCTTCCGATCAGAGCTCCTGTGCCGAAATCGCAGGGCTCCGATCAGTTGCCATGACAGTCTGGGGGCTTGGGAAAGGCACGACTCTCAGGCAGGCAGTGAAAATCCCATAGACTACAATAGTATTCTATTGTGGTCTATGGGACAGACGTTCAGAATATGGCATGTTAAATTCATATTACAGTAAAAAAAATTGTAAAAGAAATGAAAAAACACAAAAATTCAAATACCCCCCCCTTCCCAATTTTACATATAAAAAGAAATAGAAAATATACATAACAATACATAACAGGTATTGCTGTGTCTGAAAATGTCTAAAACATTAAATAGGTTAACATGTATAATCTCAATGGTACCGGTTTGCCATATCCTAAATAATTAAAGAGGACCTTTCACTAGAGTAAAAAATCTAAACTGACTATACAGACATGGAGAGCGGCGCCCAGGGATCTCCCTGCACTTACTGTTATCCCCGGGCGCCGCTCCGTTCTCCCGTTATAGCCTCCGGTATCTTCATATGTTCGGCTCCACCCAGTTGAGCCTGCCGGCGTCTCCTTCTCCCAGGCTGTAGCGCTGGCCAATCGCAGTGCTTAGCTCATAGCCTGAGAGAAAAAAAAGCCTCTCAGGCTATGAGCTGAGCGCTGCGATTGGCCAGCGCTACAGCATGGCAAAATGAGACGCCGGCAGGCTCAACTGGGTGGAGCCTAACTATGAAGATACCGGAGGCTATAACGGGAGAACGGAGCGGCGCCCAGGGATAGCAGTAAGTGCAGGGAGATCCCTGGGCGCCGCTCTCCATGTCTGTATAGTTAGTTTAGATTTTTTTTATTCTAGTGAAAGGTCCTCTTTAACTAATAACATGCAGCGCAAAGGGAAGCTAAAAAAAACAACACAAAAAACTTTATTAAATCAAAACTCAGTCGGGAAAAGGTGAATAAAGGCAGTAGGAACGTGCGGCCCCTCTCACACAGGGGCAGCGCTCCGGCCATTCTTCGGCTGTGTGAGAGGGGCCGCGCGTTCCTACTGCCTTTTTCATACTTTGTTTCTGGCTCAAAGCATTAGGTTACATTAAAGGCTTCTGATGGGGCACCTTTGTTTGCAGAAACGCGTCGAGCCTCGGACATTATTTGGCGTGTAGCCAGTTAGAGCTATGAGGACAAAAGTTACATTTCAATGTGGAACTGTGTTGGCTGCATGTATTGCAGTGCATGTGGTTAATCAGCTTGTGGAGATGCGGGCACGTTATTGTAGTTTACAACAGGCTCCACTGAAAGAACTTCTATATTGGCAGTGATTATGGACGTTTTGGTTTAATACCAATACCCCGAGTCTTCTCCATTTTTGCTGGCTAATATTGCCGCACCATCTAGCCTAGGGACAGGTTTTTAAAGGGGCAGTCAGGTTTACCCCTGAGCCTTGTATATTGAATCCCTAAATTTGATTGATTACATAATCATTTCCATTAGTGCAAATAGCACTGGTTTTATTCATCTTTTTCCGATTCAGTTTTGATTTAATAAAGTTTTTTTGTTGTTTATTTAGCTTCCCCTTCCTTTTCAAGTTATTAGTGAACTATTTAAAACATTAAAATATTTTTCCTGCTGGTGTGATTCACCATTTTTGATCACCTTGTCGTCGTACCCCCCAATTTTTTTTTTTTTAATAAAAGGCGATTAAAAAGTCATCCTAACCCAGAATACACATAAACTGCGGGGAATATGCAGTGTTACATGCCACATTACGTGTTCTGCTCTTTTTCTACCATCAGATTACTTGCTGTCTAATAATCATGTGAATTCCATCATCGTCCACAAGTTTGATTTTTCTGACGAGGAGATCATGGGTTATTATATCTGCTTCCTAAAAACGCTCTCTGTGAAACTGAACAGCCATACTGTACATTTCTTTTACAATGAGGTGAGTAGTGAATGGCCACTTTGCACACCTTGACGTCCTAGTACATCAGTAATATGGCAGCACTTCCTGACTGCTATGGGAACCCACAATCTTAAGTAAAGAGGTTCATAGTGCACTGTGGATCCTTTTCAGGGACCATGTTCTCAAGATCAGCTAGAGTCCTATATGCTACTCCTATCCACTAAACCAGGGGTAGGCAACCTCCGACACGTCAGCTGTTGTGAAACTACAACTCCCAGCATGAATACTTCCTCTACTCTTCTCAGAACTCTCATAGTAGTGAATGGGAATTGTAGTTTCACTACAGCTGGAGTGCCTTGAAGAACAAAAAATTCAATAAAAGTGTTTCCTTCCTCCCTGCTTCTCCTTCTTTGGCTGGCGATCGGCTCTCTGCACTAGCATGAGCTAACAGGCAGACAGGAATTTTGGGAAAGGAGCGGGGCTTAACACTGCAATCACTTTAATGGGCTCTCTGAACACTGTAAAAGAAACAGCAAAACATTAGCGGCTTCTTACAACCCCCCCCCCCCTCCCCCCTCCCCATGTGTGTGCAAGACTGTACCAGGCCACTGGCACCACAGAAAGTGCTACCCAGCTTCCCCAGGTGCTGGAATGTCAAGTTTGCCTATATAGCCATCTATCTAGGAAAATTTGACATTCGTCAATGTTGGAAATCTGGATTACAAGTCTTGTGGATCTGTACACATTGTCCATTTAATGTTACCCTTGCATTGCACAAGGAACCCAGCTTTCCCAGGACCCTGAAAGACAAATCTGCCTAGCTATGGCACTATTTAGGAGTGAGAAGGTGGATTTATCTTGGTAGATTTAGTATTCTGCAGTCCATCCCAACTCCACATGGTGGTAACCCAGCTTTCCTAGGACTATGAAAGGCAAAACTGCCGGCTGTGGCACTATTTAGGAGTAAGAAGGGGGATTTATCTTAGTACAGTTAGTAGTCTGCAGACTCTGTTACAGCTCCACCTTGTTGTAACATTCCTAGGATGCTGAAAGGCAAAACTGCCTAGCTGTGGTACTATTTAGGAGTGAGGAGCTTGATTGATTTATTTAGGCAGACTTATTATTTACCAGTCCCTACTACGGGTCTATATAATTTATTTTACTCACTCACACATGCCAACATATTCTGCAGCGCTTTACAGACATTATCATCATTAATTTGTTACCCACCCTTCCCAAGACTCTGAATGACAAATGTTTCCAGCTACGCTACAGTATGGAGCATGTTGTCATCCAGCTTTTCCAGGACCAGAACGGCAAGTTATATGAAGGGATTTATCACTACATAACTGGGCAAATTTGGAATTCAACAGTCTGCGGAAGCTGTGCAACAACCTCTGCAGAGATGTAATGGAGGTCACACTTGGTACATACATTCTGTATACACTATGGGGTAGTTTTATAAAAAGTAGTGTAAAAGAAAACTGGCTTAGTTGCCCATGGCAACCAATCAGATTCCACCTGTCATTTTCAAGAGCTCCTGATTGGTTCCTATGGGCAACTAGGCCAGTTTTCCTTTGCACCAGTGTGATAGATCTCCCCCTGTATTCATAAGTATGTCAAGAAAACTATGCAACCTAAACCCAGGCCCCTCCTCCTAAATTTCCTGGCTCACGTGCACTAGCATCAGAAGAGGAGGGGGGAGAAGTCATGGCTGCAGCCTGAGAGAACAATGCACTGCTTTTCTGTTGTATTTTTCATAGTCTGCAATTGTGACATCAGACAAAATGAGCAAATGGGTACAATGTATACAGAACAATGCTAGGTAAAAAAATCGAAGATAAAAGTAATTTTTTTTTGTTATGTTTAATAAAATGAAATCGCTAATAAAAAGTTTTAAATTCCCAGATGCAGTGATGGGAAAAGAAAAAAAAGTGCTTAAAGAGGCTCTGTCACCCACATCAATGCTACCCTACCAGACATAAAGCCTGGTAGGGTTGATGACGCTGACAAAAACAATGTCTTTCTTTCTGCTGTCAGTGGTCCGGTGGTGGAGAGAAAAGTTACTATAAAAAATATGCAAATAAAGTATTTGAGCACCAGGAGACGGGCTTGTGTGGTTCGAGGACCGCTCCAGCAATGCCCCTGGTGCTCCATAATGACACCCCTCCGCTGTAATTCATGCCTCCTGCCTTTAGATTGACAGCACTAGACCCTTTGGCCTATCACTGAGACCCCGTGCCGCAGTATGCAGCTTGACAAATCAGGAATGAAGCAGAAGATGTGCACACGTACTCAGGCACGGGATCTCATCGTTAGTCCAGACGGTCGAGCGCTGTCAATCTAAAGGCAGGGGACATGAACTACAGCAGAGGGGCTTCATTGTGGTACATCGGGGGCGTCGCTGGAGCGATGCTCGAACCGCATAAGCCCACCTCCTGGTGCTCGAATACTTCATTCACTTATTTATAAAAGTTAATTTTTCTCCACCACCGACGGCAGAAAGAAAGGTATAATTTTTGTCAGCGTCATCAACCCTACAAGGCTATAACCTGATCCGGGTGACAGAGTCACTTTAAGGGGGTATTTCCATCTCTTGTGCAGATGCCTTATCTAATATCCGATAATTGTGGGTCGCACCTCATTTTGCCACCGTCCATTTTATTGGAGGGGGGCGAGGCGGGGGGGGGGGGGGTCTAGCACATTAATATCTCTATAAAACCAAAATTAGTTAATATCCAACCTGTCTAATCTTTCTTCCACCTTAGCAAACAGAATACTGTTACCTGTGCTGATACATATAACATTGTTGGTGGATCCCATTAAAACCAGTGGGATGAATCAAGAATAATGTAACATCTGCGTCCAGCTTTACTCATCCTGTGTCTCAGGGTTATCTTGTGCAGATCTGTCTGTATTTCCTAGTAACTGACACCTGACTACAGATCAGCTATTTTTGGGTTGCAGCCAGGTACTGATCATGTATTATTCATTGTATAGACTCGGATACACAGCAGGGTGGTTTCTGCCTGACTTATAATTCATTTATTAGACCTCATTGCTGCAGAGTACAGATCACCACCACAAGGTGGCAGCACAGTCTTGTCTTCTGCAGTGTTAACTCAAGAACTCAAACATTACCATTCCCCCACAGTGTACTGCATTACTCCATTTGGGTTACAAAATAGTTTAGCAACCACTGCAAAAAAACTGTGCAAACACATAGTCCCCATAGTGTTGCTTAAAGGGGTTTTCTGAGATTTTGATACTGATGACCTATCATCAGAATTGGTCAACAGTATCTGATAGGTGGGCGTCCGACACCTGGGACTTGCGACAATCAGCTGTTTGAGAAGGCACCGGTGCTCCTGAGGATAGGTCATCAGTATCTGATCGGAGGTGGTCCGACACCCGGTACTTGTGATCTTCAGCTGCTTGAGAAGGCACCGGTGCTCCTGAGGATAGGTCATCAGTATCTGATCGGAGGTGGTCCGACACCCGGTACTTGTGATCTTCAGCTGCTTGAGAAGGCACCGGTGCTCTTGAGGATAGGTCATCAGTATCTGATCGGAGGTGGTCCGACACGCGGTACTTGTGACCTTCAGCTGTTTGAGAAGGCATCGGTGCTCCTGAGGATAGGTCATCAGTATCTGATCGGAGGTGGTCCGACACCCGGTACTTGTGACCTTCAGCTGCTTGAGAAGGCATCGGTGCTCTTGAGGATAGGTCATCAGTATCTGATCGGAGGTGGTCCGACACCCAGGATTTGCGACAGTCAGCTGTTTGAGAAGGCATCGGTGCTCCTGAGGATAGGTCATCAGTATCTGATCGGAGGTGGTCCGACACCCAGGACTTGTGACCTTCAGCTGCTTGAGAAGGCATCGGTGCTCCTGAGGATAGGTCATCAGTATCTGATCAGAGGTGGTCCGACACCCAGGACTTGTGACCTTCAGCTGTTTGAGAAGGCACCGGTGCTCCTGAGGATAGGTCATCAATATCTGATTGGAGGTGGTCCGACACCCAGGATTTGCGACAGTCAGCTGTTTGAGAAGGCATCGGTGCTCCTGAGGATAGGTCATCAGTATCTGATCGGAGGTGGTCCGACACCCAGTACTTGTGACCTTCAGCTGTTTGAGAAGGCATCGGTGCTCCTGATAGGTCATCAGTATCAAAATCCCAGAAAATCCCTTTAGGACTCCACACGCTCCACAGTTAAATTAGACTTACTTTATTTTAAGAAAGTTCTTTAGGCAAATCAAAGGTAAATGTTTTCGGGTCATAGTCTTTCTTCAGATCTGCAGTGAAAATGATAGCGCAGTTACAAGGAGTGCAGATAGCGTGCAGTACAGTAACACACACTACATTAGTAAGTGCCATTTATTAACTTTCTCTACATGATAAATGCCATTTTCTGTAGTGAGACGCCCCTTTAAGCTACATTGTGATCTGAGTTGGGAACCTACTTTCTGCCCTCAGCTACATATGGAGTGTTGTTATTTACTATAAATAAAGCTTCACGTAGACTCTACAGTCGTGGCCCAAAGTTTTAAGACTGACACAAATTTCGGTTTTCACAAAGTTTTCTGCTTTAGTGTTTTTAGATCTTTTTTTTTTGTCAGATGTTTCTATAGTATACTGAAGTACAATTATAAGCATTTTATAATTTTTTTTAAACTTGTATTGACAAATACATCAAGTTTATGCAAATATGCAATATTCCAGTGTTGACCCTTCTTTTTTAAGAATTCTGCAGTTCGCACTGGCGTGCTGGATATCAGCTTCTGGGCCAAATCCTGACTGATGGCAACTCATTCTTGCCTAATCAGTGCTTGGAGTTTTTCCATCCTCTTTTTGTTGTTTGACGAGAGTGTTTCCTGGCCATGGACCCAAAATTTAAATGTTTTGTTGAGTTATCACTTTTGCCTTGTGACATGGTTGCCCTATCGTGCTGACAAAATCATTGTCCATCACCATATTGCTCCTTGATCGTTGGGAGAAGTTGCTTTTGAAGGATGCTTTGATAATATTCTTTATTCATGGCAGTATTCTTAGGCATCCCTTAGATGAGAAACAACCCTACATGAATGGTCTCAAGATGCATTGCTGTTGACATGACACAGAACTCATCGTAGCGCTCACCTTTTATTCTCCGGGCAATCATTTTGCCAGATGTCCCAAACAGTATGAAGGTGGTTTCTTGATAATTTTCCCCTAGTCCACTCCAGTCCAATCTCTGTATTTCCTGCAGAAGTCAGTCTGTCTTTCATTGTTTTGGAGAGACGTGGCTTCTTTGCTGCCCTTCTTTACACCGGGCCATCCTCCAAATGCCTTCGCCTCACTGTACGTACAGATGCGCTCGCACCTTCCTGCTGCCATTCCTGAGCAAACTCTGCACTGGTGGTGAACAGATCCCATAGCTGAATCCTCTTTAGGAGATGGTCCTGGCACTTGCTAGACTTATTGGATACCCTGAAGTCTTCTTCACAACAGTTGAACCTCTCTCCTAGTTCTTGATGATCTAATTTATTTAGGTGCAATGTTTTTCGCCTGTGAAGCCCCTTTTGATGCAAAGCAATGTTGACTGCACATGTTTCCTTGGAGGTAACCATGGTTAACAGAAGAAGACAATGATTTCGAGCACCCCCACTTAAAGCAATTCAATTCAATCAGCATGTCAGAGCGATATCAGCTGCCTTGTCAAAGTTGACACTTTCTCCTGAGCTAACGAGAATATCACTGAAATTATAGTAGCAGGTCATTTTGTGGCAGAGCTGAATTGCAGTGAATTTTTTTCTTTTTTTTAATCGAATTTTCATGGCAAAGAATGACCTTGAAAATAATTGCAATTCATTTGATCACTCGTAAAAGCAATCTAGCATTAATTCTAATTGCCACCATAAAAACTGAAGCGGCAAACTTTGTGAAAACCAAAATTTGTGTCTGTCTTAAAACTTTGGGCCGAGTGTAGAATTGTAAAATCATGGTACCTCCATCACCGGAAGCCAGTGCCAGAACTGCACAGCTTGTCGTCGGCAGTGCTGCTTTCATTCACATCAGCGGGAGCGGCCATCCATTTAATAAAAGCTGGACAACCCCTTTAACGTGCAGTGTTCTCATTCTAGTTGAATGTCAGAATTTCCATTTTATTAACTGTTGAGTGATCTGTTTGTGCTGTTCTAGTAATTGCTTTCTCCCCTCCAGCACACCAATGATTTTGCTCTTTACACTGAAGCAATTAAATTCTTCAACCACCCTGAGCACATGGTCCGAGTGGCGGTGAGGAACATCACTTTAAATATCTACAAAGGTAAGAATATTGTATCTGGTCGGGTATGTAACTGAAGAACAGCCGGTGTCTTGAGTTTCTACATCAAGTATTCTGGGGTCAATTATGAATCGCTACGCGAGTGAGACAATCCAATATCGCTCTCACACCGTCAGTATTTTTCATCACTATCTGTAAGGGCTCATGCACACAACCGCAGTTTTGGTCCGCAGCCAATCCGCATTTTTGGTGGATCGGATTCGCACCCATTCTTTTCATATAAAAAAATAAATAAATATAGAACATGTCCTATTGTCCGTTTTGCGGACAAGGATAGGACATTTCTACAGAAGTTAAAAAATAAATGGTTGCATGCACTCAGCCAGGATCTGTGATTTGCGGACTCGGCCGTCTGCTTGAGCCCTAAACCAAAGCCAGGAGTGGGTCCATTGTATGTTTTCTCTGTAGGTTTAACTTCTGGTTTCGGTTTACAAAACATACTTACAAATAGTGACTGTTTAAAAATGACCTATAACCCAATAACCGGAGGCTTGGGCCTTGGGTAATGCCATCAGCTGCTTTTCTTATATTTGTAGGAGCCATGATAATCTGTGGATTCTAGATAAGTCTGCCTAGTCGCCGGGTGTTATCCTGTCATGTCACCGGCATGGACAGCTCAACTCTTTACACAAACGTTCCCTTAAATTTTCCATCTTATTTGCTGAAGTTTTTAATCATGGAGTCTAGCATATGCAGACTGATACCAAGGTGATCTCCTTACAATCCACATTGTAGATGTTCCTTCCAACCAACAGAATATATTAAAGGGGTTATCGGGGATAAAAAAAAATATGGACCTATGAGGGGAAGGTGGGTAAAAAAAATAAAAAGCCTTCACTTACCTTTTAAATCCCCTGCTGCCCCAGGGATGCTGCACTATTGTGCCCTTCCAGTCTGTTTACTGTGCTGCAGCGGTGACATCACGTCAATACCCATAACTGCTGCAGCCTCAATCTGTCGTATGTGTTGACATGACGTCACCGCCGCTGCACATTAAACATAGACTCGCAAGGGTCACCAGAGCGGCAGTGGAGGATTTAACAGGTAAGTAATGATTCTCTTATAATTTGATGCAATTTTCCCGTTTGTGCATATTTTTTTTTTTTCTTGATCCCAATCGTCAATATCAAATTTGTTGGGGTCTGGAATGAGACTCCGTTCCGTACACTGTACAGTGTCTGTGCATGGTTACTGCAGCTCATTCCTATACAAATGAATGGAAGATAGCCTTCAGTGTGCTGTGTGCTCTGCCATCAGCTGGTTGGCAGGCGTGCCATAAGTCAGACCAGTTTTGATATTAAATGGAAAATGCATTGAGAGGACTCCTCCTCTTTGATTCCTCTCCATTGTGGGGGTGAGCTCAGCAGTCCTCTCAGCGCCAGAATGGAAATGACATAACCGGGCTCTTCATCATCAGACACCGTTTACTCTAGTTTGGAGGGTGTTTCGGAGCTGACAGATTCTCTTTAATACGTGAAGAGTAGCTGACAGACTGCCGTTTTTAGCTTAATGGTTGTTTCCTTTTAGTTAAGTTGTGCATTTATGGTTTATTCATGCGTTGCAGAACTGTCGTTTTGTATCAGTTTTAAGAAATTGTGGCAAAAATCATGATTTGAGTACATTGTGGGAGATTTAGCAAACCTGGTGCAGAGGAAAACTGGCTTAGTTGCCCACAGCCACCAATCGGATCCCACCTTTGATTTTCTAAAGGGGCTCTGAAAAATGAAAGGTAGAATCTGATTGGTGGCTATGGGCAACTAAGTTTTCCATGCACCAGTTTTGCTAAATCTCCCCCAATGTGTGAATGTTAAATATTTAAAATCCCAAATAGCCCCTTTATGTATAATGTGACTTAAAGGATAACTGTCGTGTATATATATATTTTTTTGGAGTATTGGATTGTGGTGATTAATATCTCCTTGGTGGCCCTATTTCAACTTTTCACTGTGTATTCAATTACCCCTTAATTCCACATTTTTGTCCCCTGTACTGCCTACTTTTACCTGTGCTTAAAATAGGGTTGCTAGGCATGGTCCGTCTATCTGTTGAAGGACGGAGGACGCAGAAGCAGGCTGCGTGCAGGGTCACATTACTGACATCCAGGGACTGTAAGTAAATGATTAAAGCCAGGTCCTCCCCAGCAGCTGATAACAGTGCCTGGGCTGTGTGCACTTCTCCCTGTCCCTGCGCTTGGCAGACGCTCCCTCACTCAGCAGAGCAGGAGAATGCAGAGTTGGAGCAGTGCACAACAGGGAAGGGAGATCTGCCGTCTGCTCAGTGTATAAATGAAAGCAACATGTGGTAAGAGGACCCCTCTGTGCTGCAGGAGATTAACCCTTTAGTGGGGAGGGCTCTGATTACTGACACTTTTGGGGGGCTATTGTTACTGGCTAGTGAGGGCAGGCGGGATTAGCCTCAGGGTGAGGGCAGTGGCGGCCATCTTAACTGAATAGTGAGATTGCAGTTTTATGCTGACTGGTTGCTAATGGGTTGAATCTTATTAAATATGGGGTAAGTCAGTCTAATAGTAACTGATTCTGGAATATCATGTTATTAGTAACTACATATATGAAAATTGAAATTAGGGTCTAATTGTGACAGTTATCCTTTAAAGGCTATGTAAAAATGCAATTTATGTAGCACTTGCTGTCATTAATAAAGCATTATTAGGCCTCTTTCACACGGGCGTCACGGATTTTGTCTGGATGCGTTGCGGGTGCATTGCGGCAAACCCGTGCGAGTAGACGCAATTTCAGTCAGTTTTGTCTGCGATTGCGTTCCGTTGTTCAGTTTTTTCAGTGCGAGTGCAATGCGTTTTGCACGCGCGTGATAAAAAACTGAATGTGGTACCCAGACCCGAACCCGGACTTCTTCACTGAAGTTCGGTTTTGGGTTAGGTGTTCGGTTGATTTTTATTAATTTCCCTTATAACATGGTTATAAGGGAAAATAATAGCATTCTTAGTACAGAATGCTAACTAAAATGTCCATTGAGGGGTTAAAAAAAATTAAAATATAAACTCGCCTCCTCCACGTGATCGCGCAGCCGGTATCGTCTTCTTTCTTCAATCAAAGGTCCTTTTGCAGGTCCTCAAAGAAGACTATGCCGGCTACGCGATAAAGTGGATGAGGTGAGTTTATTTATTTATTTATTTATTTATTATTATTTTTTTATTCTCTCTTATAACCATGTTAGAAGGGAAAATAATACAGTGAATTGACTTTAACCACTTCCCGCCACGCTAACGCCGAAAGGCGTCATTGCGGCGGCTCTCCCAGGTCACACTAACGTTGATTGGCGTCATCTCGCGTGAGCCGAGATTTCCTGTGAACGCGTGCACACAGGCGCGCGCGTTCACAGGATCGGAAGGTAAGCGAGTGAATGGAGCCTTACAGGGGGGTGATCAATGACAGGGGGGTGATCAGGGAGTCTATATGGGGTGATCACCCCCCTGTCATTGATCACCCCCCCTGTAAGGCTCCATTCAGGCTCCATTCAGACGTCCGTATGTTTTTTACGGATCCACGGATACATGGATCGGATCCGCAAAACACATACGGACATCTGAATGGAGCCACATAGACTCCCTGATCACCCCCCCTGTCATTGATCACCCCCCTGTCATTGCTCACCCCCTGTAAGGCTCCATTCAGACATTTTTTTGGCCCAAATTAGCGGAAATTTTTTCTTTTATTTTTTTTCTTACAAAGTCTCATATTCCACTAACTTGTGTCAAAAAATAAAATCTCACATGAACTCACCATACCCCTCACGGAATCCAAATGCGTAAAATATTTTAGACATTTAGATTCCAGACTTATTCTCACGCTTTAGGGCCCCTAAAATGCCAGGGCAGTATAAATACCCCACATGTGACCCCATTTCGGAAAGTAGACACCCCAAGGTATTCGCTGAGGGGCATATTGAGTCCATGAAAGATTGAAATTTTTGTCCCAAGTTAGCGGAAAGGGAGACTTTGTGAGAAAAAACAAAAAAAAATCAATTTCCGCTAACTTGTGGCAAAAAAAAATTCGATGAACTCGCCATGCCCCTCATTGAATACCTTGGGGTGTCTTCTTTCCAAAATGGGGTCACATGTGGGGTATTTATACTGCCCTGGCATTTTAGGGGCCCTAAAGCGTGAGAAGAAGTCTGGGATCCAAATGTCTAAAAATGCCCTCATAAAAGGAATGTGGGCCCCTTTGCGCATCTAGGCTGCAAAAAAGTGTCACACATCTGGTATCGCCGTACTCAGGAGAAGTTGGGGAATGTGTTGGTCAAATGCCAACTTTGTATAAAAAAAAATGGGAAAAGTTGTCTTTTGCCAAGATATTTCTCTCACCCAGCATGGGTATATGTAAAATGACACCCCAAAACACATTGCCCAACTTCTCCTGAGTACGGCAATACCACATGTGTGACACTTTTTTGCAGCCTAGGTGGGCAAAGGGGCCAACATTCCAAAGAGCACCTTTCGGATTTCACCGGCCATTTTTTACAGATTTTGATTTCAAACTACTTACCACACATTAGGGCCCCTAGAATGCCAGGGCAGTATAACTACCCCACAAGTGACCCCATTTTGGAAAGAAGAGACCCCAAGGTATTTCGTGATGGGCATAGTGAGTTCATGGAAGTTTTTATTTTTTGTCACAAGTTAGTGGAATATGAGACTTTGTAAAAAAAAATAAAAATCAAAAAAAAAATCATCATTTTCCGCTAACTTGTGACCACAAATAAAAAGTTCTATGAACTCACTATGCCCATCAGCGAATACCTTGGGGTGTCTTCTTTCCGAAATGGGGTCATTTGTGGGGTGTTTGTACTGTCTGGGCATTTGTAGAACCTCAGGAAACATGACAGGTGCTCAGAAAGTCGGAGCTGCTTCAAAAAGCGGAAATTCACATTTTTGTACCATAGTTTGTAAACGCTATAACTTTTACCCAAACCATTTTTTTTTTTATCAAAGACATGTAGAACAATAAATTTAGAGAAATATTTATATATGGATGTCGTTTTTTTTGCAAAATTTTACAACTGAAAGTGAAAAATGTCTTTTTTTTTTGCAAAAAAATCTGTAAATTTCGATTAATAACAAAAAAAGTTAAAATGTCAGCAGCAATGAAATACCACCAAATGAAAGCTCTATTAGTGAGAAGAAAAGGAGGTAAAATTCATTTGGGTAGTAAGTTGCATGACCGAGCAATAAACCGCTAAAGTTGTGGAGTGCCGATTTGTAAAAAAGGGCCTGGTCACTAAGGGGGTATAAACCTGTGGTCCTTAAGTGGTTAATGGGGTTCGGGTTTGCTCGTCCCTATTTACTAACATCATCTCCTAGCAACCATGCGTGAAAATCGCACCGCATCCACACTTGCTTGCAGATGCTATGCGATTTTCACGCAGCCTCATTCATTTCTATGGGTCCTGCGTGAAAAACTCAGAATATAGAACCTGCTGCGATTTACACGCAATGCACAAGTGATGCGTGAAAAACAACGCTCATGTACACAGCCCCATTGAAATGAATGGGTCAGGATTCAGTGCGGGTGCAATGCGTTCACTTCACGCTTTGCACCCGCGCGGAATACTCGCCCAAATGAAAGAGGCCTTACAGTGCAAAAGTATACTGCAAATTGTAGTGTCAGGGATCAAAAAGATTATCTTGGGTGTTGAGCTATAGGTCCATTTCACTAAAGTGAAATTCTGACTCCCGATTTTGTTCATCTTTGTTACATTTTCATCACATTGCAATCTGAGAAGTCACCACTAGATGGCATAAGCCAGCTGCAGTAGAGATGTGTTTGCAGTTCTGGGGAATGGTGTTGGGTATCTACCAGAGAACTATAACCACATTTCCTTTATCTTAGAAGTTCAGATAAAAGCATTACACAGAAATCATTCTGTGACCATGAAAAGCATTGTCCTTCGGGTCATGCGTTACTGTAGTATGGAACCAGCTTCCCTTGTTTATTCGATAAGTCATACAAGGCCAGGATGTGCTCAGAAGGTCTCGAATCAGGGAGATGAACAAGAAATCCATATCCTAGCAGACATTTCTTTATTTACTGTAATACACAACATTTCGCTATATGGTATGTAGAATTGACTTATTTTAAAACCTACGGTAGTACCTCCAGTCATTTAAAACTTCTGTTGTATATAAATTCAAGATTCTAATATTAGTATTGCTCTATGCTGTTTGTCAGCTTCATTATATTGCAGGGTGTGCACTCCATTTCAGTATTGGGCAGAGAATTAGGTGAATTGGAATGCTGCAACCCTGCTGAAAGAAAGCTATATATGTATTTTGCCTATTTTTGGCTTTATAAGACGCACCCAGGTTTTAGAGGAGGAAAATAAGAAAAAAAATAAAAATGTCTTCAGACCTCAGCTCAGACCCCCAATCAGATGTCAGATCATAGCCCCAATGTGAATAAGAACCGCCCATTCAGACCCCCAAATGTCCCCCAAGCAGACCTCAGATCAGACCCCCAATGTGAATGACCCCCCCCCCCCCCCCCCAAGAAAAGAGCCTGATGTGAATGACTCCCAGCCTCAGAGCAAACATTAAAAAACAATTAACATTTAACTTCCCTCTCCTGCTCCATACACCGCTCCACTCCTTCTCTCCACATCCACACTCTTCTAGTTCAGTTTGTCACTCATGCTGTGCGCAGTCACAGCACAGCGAGCTGACAAGGACCAGTAAGCGGTGAGTACAGAGCCCGGGGAGTGCTGCATCCACCCATAATGGAAGCACTCCATAAGTATTTGCTCCATAGGACGCACTGACATTTTCCTCCCACTTTGCATATTATAGGGCAAAAAATACGGTACTTAAATTGTCTATAGATGTAAATTCTTAGCTTATAAAGTTTTGTGATCACAGCAGCATCTGCACTGATTTAAAGAGGTAACTTTTCTTCCCGGAGCTTAAAGGGGTTTCCAGCAATCAGTTGTTTTTTTAAATAACCCCCCAGCCGCATTTAAAGGGAATCTGTCACCTGGTTTGACCATATTAAGCTCTCACCATTGCCATGTTTAATACAATACCTTATCTCCTGCAGTGGTTTTCTTTCTTATATTCCTGCTTTCATCTTGCTAAAAAAGCGATCCTTGTATTATGCAAATGAACCCTGAAGGTGCCCAGAGGGGCGTTATTCTTCACCCTCTGAGCCCAGTAACGCCCCCCTGCAGTGCCTAGCCCGCCTTAGTTTATAGCCCAGGCACGCCTCCTGAGGGCAACAGCAATAAGGGCAACCGCTCCTGAGGGCAACAGCAATAAGAAGACGTCACTGGGCTCGGCGCATGCCCAGTGACACTTTTGAGGCTGTTGCCCTCAGGAGCGGTTGGATCGCACAGCCGCAGGCGGTACTGCGCCTGCGTGAGATTTCAGCCGGACGAATTGAAGATTCCAGGTGCGTGGCTTGAATAAATTAGCTGACGTAGCAGAGGGGGCGGCGCTGTTAAACTAGGGTGTGGGACGTTACTACATAGCGAGGAGGCGTGCCTGGGCTATAAACTAAGGCGGGCTAGGGAGCAGGTAAGTATAATTTCCCATTATTTCCCATTGAAATGAAAGGGTCCGGATTCAGTGCGGGTGCAATGTGTTCACGTCATGCATTGCACCCGTGGCGTGGAAAACTCGCTCGTGTGAAAGGGGCCTTAGAGTTAAGGACAGGGACCAGGCTGCAGTTTCACAGTATCTGGAAAATAGGGGGAAGGGGAGTTCTGAAATAAAATCGCTGCACACAGACCTAGTCTATGAGGATCTAACCGCACTGTGACGTTTTTAATTTTTATTTTTGACTGGAAGTACACTTGAACACGTCGACTGAAGAGAACAGCTTGTACACTTATGTTTTTAGATATTTGTTATATGGTAGGACATGGTCTTATAAAATAGAGAACACTACCCCTGTTTTTGGGGGTGCCTCATATCTGTATCCTTGAAATGTTTTTTTGTGTTTTTAAAGAAGGCATTTAACTAAAATGTAAAAAATTAAAACAATAACAAATATAATTTATTGAGCCACCCCTCTAAGGCTACTTTCACACTTGCGTTCGGGGCTCTGCTTGTGAGCTCCGTTTGAAGGCTCTCACAAGCGGCCCCGAACGCATCCGTCCAGCTACCAATGCATTCTCAGTGGACGCGTATCCGCTCAGAATGCATCAGTCTGGCAGCGTTCAGCCTCCGCTCCGCTCAGCAGGCGGACACCCGAACGCAGCTTGCAGCGGAGGCAAGCGGATCCTTCCAGACTTACAATGTAAGTCAATGGGGACGGATCCGTTTGAATTTGACACTATATGGCTCAATTTTCAAAAACGTCTGAAGCTACTTTAACACTTAGAATTTTTTCTACAATATAATGCAGACTGATCCGTTCTGAATGGATCCCAAGTCTGCATTATATGAGCGGATCCGTCTGGGCAGACCCCAGACGCATCCGCTCTGAACGCTAGTGTGAAAGTAGCCTTAATAAAAACTATCCAGCTGTTTCTTAGTTACATCGGTTTCTTAGAAAGTTGGGTCTTGGGGTACTTTCACACTAGCGTTTTTCTTTTCCGGCACAGAGTTCCGTTCTTTTCCGGTATTGAGCCCCTAGGACGGATCATTTTTATCCTAATGCATTCTGAATGGAGAGCAATCCGTTCAGGATGTCTTCAGTTCAGTCTTTTTGACTTTTCAGGATGGAGAAAATACCACAGTATGCTGCGGTTTTATCTCCGGCAAAAAAAACTGAACACTTGCCTGAATGCCGGATCCGGCATTTTTTCCCATAGGAATGTATTAGTGCAGGAGTGCCTTGTACTAAGTTTATCTACATGATGAATGCCATTTGCTGAAGTGAACAACCTCTTTAATGTCTTTAGTAGAAATATATGCTTGTTGATATGCTGCTCTCCCTTTTTCCATTTGTAGATTCCAGGACTCATTCATGGTTAGCACAGTGACATTTTCCTTTTTAAAATCATTTTCATTTGGGACGTTTTTGCACTTGAATGTGTGTGTGTGTGTATATATATATATATATATATATATATATATATTATAGTGTGTGTGAATATATTCATTGAGAGGGAGCACTGACGGTGATAACTGATGCTTTAATGACCCAGGTTCTGAATGTAATAATTTCTTTTCTTCTTCTTCTTTCTCGCCCTCTCCTCTGCTGATTGATGATTCCTCTGTGCCATTACGCAGTGTCATGTAAGTCCGCTAACCATTTACCATTGCTTTACCTGGGCATGCGTCTTGATTGGTAGGCTTGCAGGAATGTACAGTTTACACAGCAGTGGTGGGCATCAGGTGACCTGGGTATCACATGTAGACCTTTAACCAGGAGAATGGAGTAGGTTGAGAGTGAGGATTTGTAATACGGGACCTTGTACCGAGCGCCCACATTCATATTATTTACCTCTAGTCCATCATATTGTTAATCTACTAAAATGTGATCAGTTGGGTGGGAATATGGATTGGGTTTAGTGGCATTTTGTGGCACTAGTTTTTGGCATTTACACATCACATGAGAGGACAAAGACCTGATGTGTTCAGTTAATGGGTTGAAATAAATGCTGGGTTGATGGGGCACTGATATTTGTCACCCTGGGAATGCTAGCAGAAAGAAAGTGTACCATACGAAATGTAGCTTGAAAGGTAAATATATGGGTAGGTGTTCCACATGGGCTATATCCTGGTTCATTCTCCCCCTCCCCATACACATGCATGCTTGTTTTTGGCCAAGCGTGTTTGTGTTCCTAGAGGGGGGAAGGAGAATAAGCCACTGTCAGACGCATCTGGCAGCAGGTTCATTTCCTTGAAAAATAAGGAACAGGAATATTGTATTCCCGCACGCATTTCCCTTTTTTACCTCAACAATTTTGCGGAACTGGTGCAGACCCATTTATTTCAATGGGGCTTCAAAAACTGCAGACTGCACGCTGTGTGCTGTCCACATTCGTTGTTCCGTTCTGCGGCCCCACAAAAAAAAAGGAGCATGTCCTATTCTTGTGCACGGACAAGAATAGGCATTTCTATAACGGGCTGCCTGTTCCGCAAATAGCGGTAGGCACACGGGAAGCTGCAGAATAGAAAAACACGTTGCGGTCGTGTGAATGCGCCCTTAGGAGTCATCTGTCCAGGTTTTTCCGATATCCAAATCCTGATCCCGTAGTGCTACAGTACTCCAGGATTCTAGGACTTGTATGTACTGGGGATTCTTTGGCGGGTGATATGTTGAAGTACCCTATGTAGTCGTGTCTTGTGTGTTACAGCTGATGTGTGCAGTGCACATATATAACAGACAATGGGGGATTGTATCTAGGGATGAGCGAATCGTCTTCGGATGAAACACCCGAAGTCGATTCGCATAAAACTTAGTTCCAATACTGTATGGAGCAGGAGCTCCGTACGGTATTAGAATGTATTGGCTCTGATGAGTCAATATCCGAGTTCAGGAAATCGTTTTTTACAGTACAAATTAATTTAATGAACTTATCACCCGAAGTCTCGCGAGATTTCGTGAAGCAATAACTTCACTCTTCGGAGCCAATACATTCTAATACTGTACGGAGCTCCTGCTCCATACAGTATTGGAACAAAGTTTTATGCGAATCGACTTCAGCTCATCCCTAATTGTATCATCCCATCACACCACTTTTTCTGGTGTAAAAAGAAGTTACAAACCTTGTGTTTGTGAATTCTTTAACGCCACTTGCGATAAATTGTGCCAATGCCCCTGCCACTTTCCCGAAAATGAGGTGTGATGAGGAAGGGGGCGAAACCAGCACATTTAGCTCTGAGCTGCCACAGTCTTCTGTTTAGGTGCACAAACTGCCAGAGGATGCACCTAATTTATAACCAGGCGCGCACCTCATCATAAATTGGGTGCATCGTCCGTAAGCGCAGGAGATATCATACACTGGCATCCAACGCTGATCTGTGATAAATCTCCCCCAATGTATGTAAATGATATGTATACATGTGTTCCATTATGTGTATCGGGGACGCATCGGTGACACCCTTGCCCTTAGCTTATGCTGTTTACTTTGTTTAATTGCTGATAATGGCCTCTTTACTAAACAGAGATTTACAGCCCTTTCCTCGCTGTGGCGGCCATAACATTTTTGTAATTGGAGAAAGCAAATAAAAAAAGGAAATATTGTTACACATTTACGGCATAAGCTATAATCGTTAAAATCGCTGCTGAGTGTACAAATACACAGGCTTTGCCCTATTTGAGCTTAATGGGCGCGGACCTTTTAAGGTCATTGGCTTGTTGTATTAGACGTAATGCATTGCTTGTGCTTATCTCGTTTATTAACCTGTTATCATTTTTTTTATATTATTCTTTTTAGTTAACAACCAGCCCATGTTACACTATATTAGAGATAAAACCGCCGTGCCCTATTTCTCCAATCTGGTTTGGTTCATTGGAATTCACCTCATTGAGCTTGATAAGTGTGTCCAGACTGATGAAGAGTAAGTACGTTTTCCTGTGTGTGCTGTAAAAACAATATATTATAAATCCTCTTTAGAGAGGTGCAATGGGTATCGCACTCCCGTCCTCTCCACCCAGACATTTATCTGGATTGAATTGGGTTTATTCTGTTTTTAATGATATTTCAAAATTGCAAAATGGATAAAATCCTGATAGGTTAAGGACTCATGCACACAAACGTATTTTATTTCCGGGTCCGTTCCGTATTTTATGCAGATCCATTTTTATGGACAGCAAAATACATGCGGTCGTGTGCATGAGCACTAAAGGGAATTGTCCTTTGTTTAGAAACTTTTCTTTTCTGTGGCTGAAATGGTTCAAGGGATTGTGTCATTAGAAAATGGCCTACTGTTTAAATCGCGTTTTTGTGTTTTTAAAGAATTTTTGGTGGTTATTTTTAATTTTCCATGTCAATATCAGTAAATAAAATACATAAAATCCTGCAGTTTTCCCACTGGCCACTATGCCTAACGGTCCCTTTACACGGGACGATAGTACAGCAGATTGTCGGGAAGGAACCATTGCTTCCGCACAATGTGCTGATCGCTAGCGTAGGAGAGTATGAGGAGGAGCGACCGCTAATGCCATCTCTCTTCTCCATAAGGACTCATCGTTTGCCAGCAGGAGATCGTGTTTACATGGCGTGATCTGCTGCCAGTAAACAATAATTTTTGCATCCGCACAAACGTCGCTCGTTAATTGGGTTATCGGCGGTACATTTACACCACCCCGATCATCGCTAACAAGCGTTACTATGAATGCGTGTTAATGATAATCTGTGCGTTTCTCGGCCCATATAAAGGGCCCTTGATTATAGGCGCCACTTCTTGGTCTGTACAGATCACTTTACTGCAGTTATCTGCTTATGTCATTCTAATCCTGCCAGTAATGATATCACCTCCGTCGATAGATAACACAAGATCCACTATTCACAAAAGGTAATTGTCAGAGCTTATCTATTCTTTCCTTGTACAATCCTCTGGATAGATCATCAGCATCTGATCACAGGGGGTCTGACACCCGGGACCCCCTGCCGATCAGCTGTTTGAGAAGGCAGCAGCGCTGCGGCCTTCTCGCTGTTTACCGCAGGCCCAGTGACGTCACGACTAGTATCAATGGCCTGGGCGGGGCTAAGCTCTGTTCACTTGAATGGAGCTTAGCCCCGCCCAGGCCATTGATACTAGTTGTGACGTCACTGGGCCTGCGGTAAACAGCGAGAATGCCGCGGCACTACTGCCACCGCCACTGCCTTCTCAAACAGCTGATCGACAGGGGTCCTGGGTGTCGGACCCCCGCCGATCAGATGCTGATGATCTATCCAGAGGATAGATCATCAGTTTAAAAAACTGCAGAACCCCTTTAAGTCTCAGAAAAACCCTTTTAAATGGATTTTAAATTAAGCCAGATGCTGGCATTGGAGTGCAGTGTAACAATGCCCCCGAGTATGCTATCATTGACACTAGTAATGGTTGTCTGAGGAATGTTCTGCCACGCTGAATGCACTTGGGCATGCAAATCATCAAGATCCCATCTCCTTTTACAATTGCTGACCAATGGTGTTCCATGTGTGCTTAGTGGATGACAAGTCTGGAGACACTGCAGGCCGTGGTAACACGTTTGGGCCACATGGGCTGCTTACTGTAGCAGGAGAAAATGTGGTCTGGCGTTGTCATGTTGAAAAATGGCTCCTGGGACACTGGAGAAATGGCTGTACTACTGGTTCCACGACCAAATCAATGTAATGTCGAACTGTTAGCGTAAATTAAGACTAGAGGGGTCCGGCTACCGCATATTATGCCACCCCACACCATAGTTCCGGGAGTAAGACTGTTGTGACATTGTATTGTAAAGGCCTGTTCATGGCATTGCCCACGTGGTCTCTAGACATTCTCTGGCTGTCGCTGCCATTCAAGACAAAAGTGTGACTGAGAGCTGAAGAGGATAGACCTTCATTGCTGTCTTGCTGTGTACCATGATAGCCTTTGACAGCAGTGGTTGAGGTCAATGGACCACCTGTAGCTAGACGTCTGGCTCGTAGCCCAATGTTGTGCAAATGCTTTCTGATGGTTTGTGTAGACACTGTTTGCTGCCCTAGGCTTGGGATGTGACGTCCAATTTCACTTGCAGTACAGAATGGATCAGTACACGCCAGTCTTCTAATCAGATAATCTGTCCATGTAGAGGTTCACCTGTGTGCAACCCTTGCTGTCATCCCAGTTCGTCATCGTTGTCCCAACCACCAGGACATGCATCATTGAACAGTGTTGACGTCTCAGCCTTGGGGTATATAGATATGCTGGCATCATAAACTAAGGTCACTTTGTTCAAGGGTTCTGTTCCTATCTGTTTGTGACGAGTGGTGATTACTGGCAAGTTGATGAACAGGAGGCATCACACAATCATCCCACACAACTTTATCCGATTTTCGAAGGTTTCATGTGGCTAAAAAGCTTTGCTTTCAATCTGGCTTTTATGCCCCTCCCACATGCCACAGATTGGAGCTAGGTGCTCGAAAATGTAATCCTCTGCAGATCTAACGACACCTGCTACTTCCCTGATTTTAATAATCTGACGGCTTGTCCTTTTTGGTGTTGCAATTTCAATGTTGAGGAGTGTCTATTGCTCATCCTGTTACAGAAAAATGCCTTTCTCCTCTTATCAGCTACTTCTTCTCCTCTCTCTGGAACTAATCATTCTCTGAATTCACTGATAAAAATCCATCTTGGGACTTGGTAGGGATGAAAGGTTTTCACCTTCATTGAAAGATCAGCACTGCCCATAGAAGTCTATGGAGGGGAAAGACACACGGCTTCTGCCGAGAAAGAGAAATTAATAGATGCATAAACTTGCAGAGGCGCTTTCACTGGTTCTAGAGTGTTCTACTGGCTTATCCCAGAGCTGGATTTACAGCAACACTGCTCAGCAACTCTGTGTAATGCCCTATGGCAGGGATGGCGAACCTTTTAGAGACCGAGTGCCCAAACTGCAACCCAAAACCCACTTATTTATCGCATAGTGCCAACACGGCAATTTAACCTGAATACTACAGTCCAATATAGTGTATCTTCCATGTACTTTATCATTTAACTATAATTTCCTTCCTACATTCAGTGCACTGCTTGTGACATTCAAGGCAGGAAAAGTCTAAGGCATATTGGTACACTATAGACTTTTTCCAGGGTGCCCACAGAGACCCGTGCCATAGGTTTGCCACCACTGCCCTATGGGCTGCTGCTGCTTTGCTTCTTTTGTGCATGTGAGTGATAAGGGAGCAGGATCTCCTCTTCTCTGTGTGCTGTGTATAGGAGACATCATAGCAGCTAGTCTCTATCCACCTCATAATACTCGTTCAGTACATGCCTGATGAAGACGGCGGACCAGCGTTAAAACGCGTAGAATGCCTATTTTTTGTTTTGTTTATTAGTTTTATTAAACACCATTTCATCAGAAGTTCCTAGTGCAGTGTGTGATTCTTCTCGGTGTACATCTGGTGACTCTTCTTCTTTGCTATACATTTCTGGCCTTCCCATGGACATGTCCATCCTTGAGCGCAGCAGCCCGGGTATCTTCTAGCAGTTCCTCTAGAGGAACTTCACCTTGTACCGGTGTTGTGCCTGGCTTGCACAACACTCTCCGGTAATGAGATTGTATCGCAGGGGTTCACCTATCCATTTGGGTGGTATCACACTAGGCATCGTTTTATTATTTTACAGCATCGCTACGGAGGTCAGTGACTGGTTGCAGCGATCACTTGGGTGTATGTCACATCATGCTGCAGGGAAAATAAGACCAATGGGGACCACCAGAGTGTTGGCACTGGAGCAGCAGGACATCTTCCCTTTTAGATTATTTTTTTTGAACTCCTGGAGAATCCCTTTAACATTCCTTCTTACTGGTGTCCTACCACTACCTCCGTGTTTACCTCATTTTCTCCAGACCTTTGACTGATAATTCTGTGTAGCAGGATTTAATGGTTTACTTACAGCTTGCTCCTTACACTTTCCAACCTATAGAAACGCTGGCTTGGCACGTTCTCCTCACTTTTAGTGCGAGTAGCGTTGTTTATGCGGTGCTGCGCTGGTCATTAACATTCTCGAAATTGCCGAGTTGCAGAATGAAGATTTATCAATGAGAACCCCTGTGAAGACTCTTCGAGCCGCCTGGGCTGCAGCCAAGGTTTCGATCATTCTCGCTACTGTGTTGATTTTTTTCCTTTATAAACAAGTGCTCAATCCTGATGCCTCTAATCCCCTACATTCTGAATGATCGTATGACTGCCTCTTAATTGGATTGCATGAATTATTCACAGCTTCCTCCGGGTCATCGGCCCCCACAGCAGCCTCCTCATGTACTAATTGAAGCCTTGCTTGTTGTGCTTGAGTGATTGGAGTGGTAGCGTAATCCATATTCTGAAACAATCCATTAAAGTGATTGTAATTTGGCTAAATTAATAGACCACATTCTTGAGCGGGGAAGGATGGCAGCAGAGGATGCACGGCTGCGTCTGGAGTGTCATTTGGCATTATAACGTAATTGGAGCAGATTCCTTGGAGATCAGAGGTGTAAATGCTGTAACCGTAATCCTGCGCATATAAGTGGGAAGTGCATGAAAATGGGAAAACAAAGCTCTTATAAAGTGATGTATATATCCGTCTGGGACCCCCACAGATCCTTAATGTCAAGCTGTGCTCCATGATAAGACTTTTCTGAAGAGCGACCTTGCAGAGAACTACATCCAATCCCATTCGCTGCCGTTCTGTGCACAGTGGTTTTGCCCGAAAAAAAGCGCCGTTTTGCCCGAAAAAAACAGCAAAAGGGAAAGCAACATGATACCAGCACTTCAACCCCTTTATTTTCCCGTCGACAAAACTTTGAGAGCTTGTTTTTGCAGGTTGAGTTGTAGTTTTCATTGGTGCCATTTGAGATGCATGTGACATTTTGATTTCTTTGTATTGCATTCTTTTGGAAGTAGAATGAACAAAATACATCAATTTTGGGTTAAAAAAAAATATATATTTTACACTGTTCACCATGAGGTTTAAAAATGAAATCATTTTATTGTATGGGTCATTAGGGACGTGGCAATACCGGTTATGTATAGTTTTGAAGAATAGTTTTATGTAAATAAATGTGTTTATATATAAATAATTTTTTTTTTTACTTTTTCTCAAAACACTTTGTTTTCTCTTACTTGAACAGGTGATTGTCTGATAACTCAGACATATAATAGACAGGAATATTACTTTATTCCAGTGTATTATAGCAGACATAATGCCAGTGGCGGGGCCTAATAGGCATCTGTACATGGCATACCGTAGAGCCATTATTAGACCCCATGGGCTGCCATAGCAGCCCCTCAGCATCCAGTGATGGCAGCATGGGATGCGTCGTCTAATGAGTTAAACTGCAGTGAGAACAGGGCATCTAAGACGTTAAATTGCAGGGATCGGTGTTGTCTCCGATCCTGACTAGAGATGAGCGAATTTCCGCTTATGAAATTCGTTTACACTTCGTTTGGTGGTAAAAGGTGAATTGCGTTATGGATTCCATTACCACGGATCATAACGCAATTCTATGACTTTAGAGGCATTCCGTTATTCATTCTGTCATAATAGAAGTCTATGAGTCCTCTCCTGCATAACGGAAACGGATCTGTTTTGCAGCCCATAGACTTCTATTATGAAAGAATAAATAACGGAATGCCTCTAAAGTCATAGAATTGCGTTATGGTCCGTGGTAACGGAATCTATAACGCAATGCTGCTTTTACCAGTAAACGAATCACAAGCGAATTTCAAAATATGAAATTCGCTCATCTCTAATCCTGACCATAAAAGCAGAGCATCTAAGAAGGTAAACTGATGGGATCGGCGTTATCTTCGATCCTGCCAGTGAGAGCAGGGCATCTAAGTAAGTAAACTGCTGGGATCAGTGTCCTCTCCAATCCTGGCAGTGAGCGCTAGTACCAGCTATAAAATATATACATTTAATGGAAGCCAGTACCGCAGTGGGAAAAGAGCCTAATACCGACAGATCTCCATACCGATCTTTCTGTACACCATACAGGCAGTTTTTGGTACACTTGTGTGAATTATTCATTGCAAATATATAACTCTGCCATATACTGCAACTGGCTGTGATATGAAGGATCCATCCTAGCGACGACTCCCTGTATTTATATGCAGTGCTCATAGGTTTCATGATAAATGTCTCCTGTTTTTACTATGATGTCTTCTTCATAGTTATACTGATTTTGCTGGTTATTTATGTTCATAAATTGCAATCTTTTAAGTATCATTATCTATCCTGACTTCAAATATCATAACTGCCGACGGGAGGGTGACATTATATAGCCTTGGATTTTCCATCTGCAGTAATTGCATTACAGTTGTGTGCATAGAGTTTTACATAGTACCAGTAACCCTTCGTAGTATGTTTATGCTGTATCCATCTATTTTCTAGACACAAGAATCGCGGAAGCCTCAGCGACTTAGTCTCGCAGCACCTGGACCATCTGAATTATCTCAATGATATACTGATTATCAACTGCGAGTTTCTTAATGATGTCCTAACGGACCATCTACTCAACAGACTCCTACTCCCCCTTTACGTCTATTCACTGGTGACCCAGGACCAGGTGAATGCATTTGCTCTATTAATGATGATATTCTATGATTATGGTTTATATGATTGAAATATGGGGGCTATTAATAACGAGACATTTCATACAGGATATACCATAAATGTGAAGTGTGCACCAGTCAGGCTAAATGACCACAAAAATATACAAACCGGATTCCAAAAAAGTTGGGACACTATACAAATCGTGAATAAAAACTAAATGCAATGATGTGGAGGTGCCAACTTCTAATATTTTATTCAGAATAGAACATAAATCACGGAACAAAAGTTTAAACTGAGAAAATGTACCATTTTAAGGGAAAAATATGTTGAATCAGAATTTCATGGTGTCAACAAATCCCCAAAAAGTTGGGACAAGGCCATTTTCACCACTGTGTGGCATCTCCCCTTCTTCTTACAACACTTAACAGACGTCTGGGGACCGAGGAGACCAGTTTCTCAAGTTTAGAAATAGGAATGCTCTCCCATTCTTGTCTAATTCAGGCCTCTAACTGTTCAATCGTCTTGGGCCTTCTTTGTTGCACCTTCCTCTTTATGATGCGCCAAAGATCTAGGTGAAAGATCTGGACTGCAGACTGGCCATTTCAGTACCCGGATCCTTCTCCTACGCAGCCATGATGTTGTGATTGATGCAGAATGTGGTCTGGCATTATCTTGTTGAAAAATGCAGGGTCTTCCCTTAAAGAGATGACGTCTGGATGGGAGCATATGTTGTTCTAGAACCTGAATATATTTTTCTGCATTGATGGTGCCTTTCCAGACATGCAAGCTGCCCATGCCACACGCACTCATGCAACCCCATACCATCAGAGATGCAGGCTTCTGAACTGAGCGTTGATAGCAACTTGGGTTGTCCTTGTCCTCTTTGGTCCGGATGACATGGCGTCCCAGATTTCCAAAAAGAACTTCGAATCGTGACTCGTCTGACCACAGAACAGTCTTCCATTTTGCCACACTCCATTTTAAATGATCCCTGGCCCAGTGAAAACGCCTGAGCTTGTGGATCTTGCTTAGAAATGGCTTCTTCTTTGCACTGTAGAGTTTCAGCTGGCAACGGCGGATGGCACGGTGGATAGTGTTCACTGACAATGGTTTCTGGAAGTATTCCTGAGCCCATTCTGTGATTTCCTTTACAGTAGCATTCCTGTTTGTGGTGCAGTGTCGTTTAAGGGCCCGGAGATCACGGGCATCCAGTATGGTTTTACGGCCTTGACCCTTACGCACAGAGATTGTTCCAGATTCTCTGAATCTTCGGATGATGTTATGCACAGTTGATGATGATAGATGCAAAGTCTTTGCAATTTTTCGCTGGGTAACACCTTTCTGATATTGCTCCACTATCTTTCTGCGCAACATTGTGGGAATTGGTGATCCTCTACCCATCTTGGCTTCTGAGAGACACTGCCACTCTGAGAAGCTCTTTTTATACCCAATCATGTTGCCAATTGACCTAATTAGTGTTAATTGGTCTTCCAGCTCTTCGTTATGCTCAAATTTACTTTTTCCAGCCTTTTATTGCTACTTGTCCCAACTTTTTTGGGATTTGTTGACACCGTGAAATTTTGAATCAACGTATTTTTCCTTTAAAATGATACATTTACTCGGATTAAACGTTTGATCTGTCATCTACGTTCTATTACAAATAAAATATTGACATTTGCCATCTCCACATCATTGCATTCAGTTTTTATTCACAATTTGTTTAGTGTCCCAACTTTTTTGGAATCCGGTTTGTAGTTAAAATGGGCAAATCTTTATTGATACAAAATACAAAAAAAAAAAATTTGTAAATCCCGCATTTGACTACCCCGTGCTCAACTTCCGGCGCCCAGTCACGGAGTGGTCGACCGCGGGACATGCGCCATTATGTTTCGGGTTAGATGATTATTTTAGTGCTCTGATTGGTGTAGATCTATTTAAATACATGAACTCGCCAGTTTGGAGTTACCCCTTGGAAGAAGGCAGCTCCAAAACACGTGGAGTGTGGGTTAAATTGGAGTAGGATCCCTTAGATTTTCTGACGCCTCTTACATACTGTACGGTATTGGCTTTATTGGTGTATTCTCTTCTCTAAGGAGCTGAACATTGACTTATAGAATACCTGCCTTACATCTGGTGGCGTCAGAGGCAGAGCTTGTTAACAGCTCATTTGCATTCTTTCCCTCCCAGAATTCCAGAGGAGCCTGTATGGCCTATAAGTCTCCTCACACTGATTAAGGTGCTCTCTCCCTAAGGAGAGTTAGTTCCCCCCTTGCTCTTCTCTAAAGAGTGGTCGTCTAAGGTTTCCTTTCAGGAAACCAGCGGCATCCAGGTGGAGAATGGATGGAGAGGTGGCCCACGTGTGTGCTGCTCTCTTTGTTCCCTTCGAAGGAGGGTGCTGTAAATGTGTGAATATCCCTTTAATAGTCCAGCAGCTGTTACACATTGTTGAGCACTCATCAATCCCCAACCTAGATGTTGCAGACCTACAACTCTCAGCATGCCTGGGCAGCAAGACTTTCACTGATGGAATTGTGTCTGTGGCATGTCCATGCCATAATGTTGTATGTAGACACATTTGATCTACTTAGTACCAAGGCTACAGAATGTTCATCTGTGCCTGCATAGCTGAATTTTTTATTTTTTTTTAAATATATGCAAATAAGTCTCTAGGAGCAACGGGGGTGTTGCCATTGCACCTAGCTGCTCTGATCTCTCTGCAACTGCTGCGCCTTCTGAACTTTGATTGACAGAACCAGGTAGTTAAAACATCATCACACCTGGCCCTATCAATCAAAGTGCAGAGGGTGCAGCAATTGCAGCGAAATCGGAGCCTGTGTGTGTAACGGCAACGCCTCCTTTGCTCCTAGAGGCTAATTTGCATATATTAAAACATCATTTTTCTCAGCAATGCGGACACATATGAACATGGGACCAACACAGACGCCTTCAGCTGTCAAGCGCACATGTAACAGGTCAGCCAGTGTCATAGGTACAAACCTGCTGACAGATGCCCTTTAAAGTATATGTACTCCTTTAGAGTCAATCTTTCTTATTACTTATTTACTTCTGTTTGGGGCCAATAAATATTCTGTTTAAGTTCCTTATCTCCTGTGTTTCATATTATATAGCAGCTGCAAAAGCTGTTCTGTGATAAATGTGTCAGATTGTCTGTCTGATGACTTATTCTAAGCTGATTTATGCCCATATCAAGGTTTTATAATTAATTTGGGCATAACCCAGGTTAGCAGAGGTCAGAGAAGGGATGGAGAACGAGCCATCAGACTGCCATGATGACAATGATCTATGGCCTCTTTCACACGGGCGAGTTTTCCGCGCGGGTGCAATGCGTGAGGCGAACGCATTGCACCCGCACTGAATCCCTCTATGGGGCTGTGCACATGAGCGGTAATTTTCACGCATCACTTGTGCGTTGCGTGAAAATCTTAGCATGCTCTATTTTGTGCGTTTTTCACGCAATGCAGGCCCCATAGAAGTGAAAATAGTAGCATTCTTAATACAGAATGCATAGTACAATAGGGCTGGAGGGGTTAAAAAAATAAAATAAAAATTAAACTCACCTTAATCCACTTGGTCGCGCAGCCCAGCTTCTCTTCTTTCTTCTTCTTTGCTGTGCAGGAGGAAAAGGACCTGTGGTGACGTCACTGCACTCAACACATGGTCCGTCACATGATCCATCACCATGGTGATGGATCATGTGATGGACCATGTGATGAGCGCAGTGATGCCATCAAAGGTCCTTTACCCAGGTCCCAGGTCCTGAAGAAAGAAGAGAAGCCGGGCTGCGCAAACAAGTGGATTAAGGCGAGTTAAATTATTATTATATATATTTTTTTTTAACCCCTCCAGCGCTCTTGTACTATGCATTCTGTATTAAGAATGCTATTATTTTCCCTTATAACCATGTTATAAGGGAAAATAATACAATCTACAGAACACCTAACCCAAACCCGAACTTCTGTGAAGAAGTTTGGGTTTAGGCACCAAACATGCCGATTTTTGTCACGCGCCGAAAAATCGGTCATTTTCCTGCGACGCACGCTCATCTTATCCGGCCCAAATCCATGACGGCCTATTGCAGAACAGCTTTCTGCAGCTGCTTTAGGCCCCCTGCACATGAACGTGTGCACCCCGTGGTCGTGCTGCAGCCCGCAAAATGCGGGCCGCAATGCACGAACACAGTCTGTGGGGCAGCGGATCGCGGACCCATTCACTTTAATGGGTTTGCGATCCGGCTGTTCCGCAAAAAGATAGAACATGTCCTATCTTATTGTGGAACAGAAGTACGGGACGAAATCCTACAGAAGTACTCTGTAGTGCTTCCGTAGGGTTCTGCACCATTCCGCATCTCCGGATTTGCGGACCCATTCAAGTGAATGGGTCCGCATCCATGATGTGGAATGCCCACGGAACGGCACCCGTGTATTGCGGATCCACAAATGCGGTCCGCAATACGGCAACGGGAAGCACACGTTCGTGTGCAGGGGGCCTTATAGTGTGAAACTGAGAAACAATATGGTTTCTACACTTTTTTTTCTGAAATGTTTAACAAGGTGGTGTTGTTTCGCAGAAAGTGTGTAGGGCATTGTGGGAAAGGGTCAGGGGTCTCGGATGTGCCATTTTGCACCAACATTTGCATGGTGCAATTCTGATGTAAAAATCAGTCTGAAAGTAAGCTAACCAATATGTTTGTATATAGTCAGTGAAAAGCGTTTCAGCGGTTAGCACTGGTGGCTTGCAGCGCTGGGGTGCTAGGTTTAATTCCGACCAAGGACAACATCTGCATGGAGTTTGTATGTTCTCCCCGTGTTTGCTTGGGTTTCCTCCAGGTTCTCCGGTTTCCGCCCACACTCTAAAGACATACTGATAGGGAACTTAGATTCTCAGCTCCACTGGAGACGCCAAACAATGATAATGTGTGTAAAGTGCTGTGGAATATGTCAGGACTATAGAACAGAGTAAAATAAATAACCAAAATCCCTGCCCAACATTTATCATCCAGCCTAAGCACCTGCGTAGGTCTAGACAGCCTGTCTAAGCTTACGCCATCTTTACGATTAGTAAATCTGGGCCACTGTGCTGCCTAAAGGCACTCATAATCATAATCACCACCTCCTTCATACCGCCCCATAAAATTGCACGCTCTTCTCCATCCAGCACCAGAGTTTATTTAAGCGGAAAGCAAGCCCCGGACAGATTCTTCTGCCAGTGCCTTATCTCCTAGCAGGACAAAGGGTCCAGCTTGTTGAAAACCAACAAGCCAGATCCTCCTTTCCCCAGTGTTTGCCTTCGAGGACAGTCGGGAGACCCCCATACACATTAGATTGTCAGCAGGATCCGTCAGTCTATAATATGGATGAGGTAGCTGAGCACCACCTAGAAACTTCCATGTAATTGTGAGTTGTGCACCAGGACTATCTGTTCCTAATTATATCAAAGTTCTCTGGAAGAAGGTAGTTAGCGGAGAGCATAATTACACCGGCAGCCTGTGGACATTTCCCAGTTAATCATTTTCCTAAAATAATACTGTGCTGTAGTTTTTCTAAAATAAATGCTGGTAGTATGAGTAAGTAGAGTTCCCATGAGCGGTGAACTCTTCAGGACGATTCAAGAGTTTTGCAACCTAATTCATACAGAACCCACTGATATTGCTGCCTTTACAGAATTGTCACCGCGCTGGTATATTTGTATTGACTTCTATAAGGCTCTGTTTGATGTTTGTTCTTGATGGATGAGAAAGTATAAGTGCCCTGTAACTGTGATGATGATCCCTGCGAGGTGGACGTGCCCGGGAGAAAATGTGCATGTCTGTGCGCACTCGCCCCCGTGAAACCCGGCCACCTCTGCAGCAGGAGAATAGATAAGAATAGATAAGAAGTGAGCTTGCGCAACTACCGCTCCTAACAGTTTAGCGGTGGCCGTAACCTTTAGAAACAAGCATCATATTTGGGGGTATAAATGTGAGATTTACAGGAGTTACATCCTGTTTTGAAAAAGAGAGTATATTGAAGAAATAAATCGCAGAAATAAGATAATAATGCACTTAGTAAAGTAGATGCAAGCATTATATATGGACAAAGTCCTCCCTCTGATATGATAAAATCTGAGACACTTAGCCAATATATTTTGATCAAAACACATCTGTGCCGGCCTACCAAGCGCCAAGGTGGTCTCAGGTCAGGCGGGTCCTACACTAAACCTACCTAAGCTGTTGGGCTTCTATGTTCAGGAGCGCAGACGCCGCACATATGGTGTGCTGCTCCTAGTCATGCCCTCCTGAACATAGAAGCCCAATGGCTTGGGTAGGTTTAGCGTAGGACCCGCCTAAACTGAGACCACCTTGGCGCCTGGTAGGCCGGCACAGATGTGTTTTGATCAAAATATATTGGCTAAGTGTCTCTAAGATTTTATCACATCAGAAGGAGGACTTTGTCCATATATAGTCCTGATCAAAAGTTTAAGACCAATTGTAAAATGGCAAAAAATCATATTTAGCATGGTTGGATCTTAACAAGGTTCCAAGTAGAGCTTCAACATGCAACAAGAAGAAATGGGAGCGAGACAAAACATTTTTTTGAGCATTCAATTTAATGAAAACAACGATTAAACTGAAACAGGCTGTTTTTCAGCTGATCAAAAGTTTAGGACCACACCTCCAAAAAAAAAAAATAAACCCCCCCCCCCCCAAAACAGAAATCCAACTTCCAAACATGTACTCAGTAATGAGTAGCTCCGCCGTTATTGTTTATCACTTCCAAAATTTGTTTCGGCATGCTTGATGCAAGCGTTTCCTTGAGGTGAGTGGGAACATTTCTCCAAGTGATGAAGACGGCCGCACGAAGGCCATCTATACCGTCTGGAACTGTTGTCCATTTTTGTAAACTTCCCTTGCCATCCATCCCCAAAGGTTCTCAATTGGACTTAGATCAGGGGAGCACGCAGGATGGGCCAAAAGAGTGATGTTATTCTCCTGGAAGAAGTCCCTTGTCCTGCGGGCATTGTGTACTGTAGTGTTGTCCTGTTGAAAAACCCAGTCGTTACCACACAGACGAGGGCCCTCAGTCATGAGGAATGCTCTCTGCAACATCTGGACATAGCCAGCGGCCGTTTGACGCCCCTGCACTTCCTGAAGCTCCATTGATCCACTGAAGGAAAAAGCACCCCAGACCATAATGGCGCCCCCTCCACTGTGGCGCGTAGAAAACCTCTCAGGTGGGATCTGCTTGTCATGCCAGTAACGTTGGAAACCATCAGGACCATCAAGGTAAAAAAAATTCTTATCAGAGAATAAAACTTTCTTCCACCTTTTTGAATGTCCCATGTTTGGTGCTCTCTTGCAAAGTCCAAACAAGCAGTTCTGTGGCGTTCAAGGAGACGAGGTCTTTGAAGACGTTTTTTGTTTTTGAAGCCCTTCAGTCTCAGATGCCGTCTGATGGTTATGGGGCTGCAGTCAGCACCAGTAAGGGCCTTAATTTGGGTCAAGGATCGTCCAGTGTCTTGACGGACAGCCAATTGGATCCTCCGGCTCAGTGCTGATGACATTTTTTTGGGTCTTCCAATTGACTTTTTAGTTCCATACGTCTTACTGCGTCCCACCTCAGCAGCGATGGCGCGCTGTGAGAGACCCTGCTTATGCAGTTCAACAACCCCACCACGTTCAAAAAGGGAGAGTTTATTTGCCTTTGCCATCACAACGTGTGACTACCTGACAGAAAATGACAATGAATCCACATCTTTAGACAGATTTGGCCTTTTAAAGGCATGTGGTCCTAAAATTTGGATCAGCTGAAAAACAGCCTGTTTCAGTTTAATCGTTATTTTGAATTAATTGAATGCTCAAAAAATGTTTTGTCTCACTCTCATGTCTTCTTGTTGCATGTTGAAGCTCTACTTGGAACCTTGTTAAGATCCAACAATGTGAAATATGATTTTTTGCATTTTTTAAGTGGTCTTAAACTTTTGATCAGGACTGTATAATATTTGCATCTACTTTACTAAGTGCATTATTATCTTATTTCTGTGATTTTCTTCAATAATATGGCCAGGGACAGCCGCACATTTATATGTCGTACCGTGCAGGATGTTTTTACCTTTGTTTTTTCTGTGATTTTTATTTTTTTTGGTCTATATTGAAGAAATTTTTAATGGCGGCCATGGAATGGATATGAAGTGGATTATGGTGGTGAGACAACCCCTTTAATAGCTTCATGCATTCCCCATGTAATAACAAGTCTGAAGCATCTATTCTTATGGCGCTATGCTGTGCCATTCCTGTATTATTCCTGCCAGCAGTCTGCAATAAGGGGACAGAGGGGTGGTAACCAGTTGTATCAGACTGTGCAGGTGCACCTCCCCTCTGTACCTTTTACTGCAGACTGCTAGCAATTCATTCATAACTTCTAGTAGAAATAGTAAAGGAATGGCACAACATAGAGACATAAGAACAGAGGCTCCAGAATTGTTATTACGTGGGGAAATATATGAAGTTATTAAAACAGGAGTGTCAGGAGAGGGGACAGGTCCTCTTTAATGTTGGTAGGAAAATTTAATGTCAGTTTTCTTTTCTTCATACTCACAATAGCGTAAAAGGCTTAACTGTTCTGCCCACAACCATGATAGCAATTTTGAAAAATGTTTTATTATGTAAGGCGGGAGTCACAGGCCCCCTTCACTTATGACCGGCGATCCTGTTCAGTTCCCCTCTGGTGTGAAGCAGAAAACTCTGCAGTTGAACTGAAGCCAGAACTGATCCCATAGTTTTGCATTGGATAGAATAGTTTATACCCAGTGCTTCAATTGTGATGCCGGATGCCAAATAGCGCCAGACAGAAAAACATTGCATGCTGAGTGGATAGACGCTGGATTGGTGCGCTGAAGTGCAGGTCACATATATCAGTTGTTTCAGGAATCTTAAAACATGTGTGGCAGGACAGAGGGTCAGTTCTTCACAGTAAGGAAATAGCATGACCTAAGAGAATTAAAAGGGTTGTCAGAAAATAGCTTCTAATGTAATAAAGTGAAAAAAAGCAAAATAAAAAGAAAAGAAAGCCCAGTACTCCCCTTTTGAAACAGCTGCCGCTCCAGCACTTGTGCCCCAGTGGTCCCTCACCAGTAATCCTTTACATCCTGCGAGTGATCATGTGGCATACCGCTACATAAATGCTCAGGGAGGACTTTAAAGGTGGCCATACACATTAGTCTAAAGTCGATCAAAACAGATGATTTCAACCAAAACGACTGTTCGTTGGGTGAAATTTACCAACAAACGATTGTTTTAGTCGACCAATGATAGATTAGATCTTTCGTCCATTGCCCAGTTTTATGGAACCTGTATGAGCAGTTTGAACGACTACAATGGCCAATATGGACTAAAATGTGTATGGCGGTGTGAGTGAAGGGAACATTCTCCAGATGATACAACTACTGTTCAATTATCAACCAACTGCTGTCTAATGTGTATGGCCACTTTAAGTTTGGCCTTTGACCCCTAAAACTATGGAATGGCTGTATTGTTCACATGGATTTTAAGAAAGACCTGCGGGGGACCACCAAAGCATTAATGCCGGAGCAGCAGGGGTTTCAAGAGGTGTCTACTGTGTGTTTTTTATTTTATTACATTTGCTGCTCTATTTTGTTTTTTCGGACCTACCCCTTTAACTGTATGGAAGAGGTGGCCATATTAATCTATCCTGCTGTCTTCTTGGAAATTTTATAAAACTGGAGATCATATTATTTTAATGTCCTAATGTTATTATTAATTAGAATTATTCTGTTGTGTTTTTATTTAAACCTTTAGACGACAGACCGTCCGAGAATAAGTCCTCAGGTTTCCTTGTACCTCTTATCCCAGGTAAGTTCTTCTGAGCTGGAAAACATGATTGATTTTTACAAGAGTCTCCTTAAAAGTAATTTAAATAGATCATTGTGCGTGTCCTATAGTATTGCTACAATCTGTGGGCCAGTCTGGTTCAGAGCTGAACCCGGACGTAAGCTCCCCTTCACACATTTGTCCTGTATGAGTGGACCCTCAGAGCATTTCTAGCTCCGATGCTCCCCCTTGCCCTGCTCTGCATATTGCTTTTTCTTTACTACCGGTGACGTACCGGGCTTCTCATGGGTATGCTATGCGGAGACTTCCGCCTACCAGTGAGCCCGGTGACGTCACCAGCACTAATGGGCGGTTTTATAGGCTAGAGCAATACTAAAGACCTCCCATTAGTGCCGGTGACGTCACTGGCATCACTGCTAGGGGGAAGTCTCCGCCTAGCATACTGACAAACAAACGGCCTTTGTCCTGCAGCTAGAAATGCTCCGATGCTTCACTCATACAGTATAATTGATAGGAGGGACACTGACAGGTCCAATAAGCATATTTAGCTATATATATATGACTGCACAGGTCTTCTAATGTGTATTAAAATCACCTCTGTCCACCTTATAAATACAGCAAACTCATGTTTTATAACCTGATAGAATCGTCTTCTTTCTGCCCAAGGGGCGGCGTTTCAGTTTCACTTCTGCCCAGCCAGCCGCCCCCAACCGCCGTTTTGAAGCGCCGCCCAGCTCATCAATATTCAATTCGCTGGGCGGCTTCTACTGTCCCCGACTTTACGAGATCCGTGCATGCCCAATACAAAGCTAGTATTAACCCCTTCTGATGTGTTTGAGAGCAGCGATCTGAAACGCTACTCTGAATAGTGCCCGGCGCAGAACGCAGAGGCTGAAGCGGCCTCAAAGAAGCAGAGGGGGACGCAGGCGCTATGTGATCCTGGCCAGTGAGGGTGCCGGGCGCATGCGCTGAAGATGAAATGGAGTCCGATGCCCATAGCTTTGTATTGGGCATGCGCCGGATGTCGTAAGGTCGGAGACAGTAGTAGCCGCCCAGCGAAGTGAATATTGATGAGCGGTTGGGGGCGGCTGGCTGGGCGCAAGTGAAACTGAAACGCCGCCCCTTGGGCAGAAAGAAGACGATTCTATCAGGTTATAAAACATGAGTTTACTGTATTTATAAGGTGGACAGGGGTTATACTTATATGATTTTAATACACATTAGAAGACCTGTACTGTCATATATATAGCTAAATATGCTTATTGGGCCTGTCAGTGTCCCTTTATGTCCAGGTTCAACTCTGAGCCCAGACAAAGATAGTTTTTGTGTCGATTTTTCTTGGTATAGTTAGTACGTTTTATTTTGTAGATATTGATTATTTAAGTAGTATACCAATTACTATTGATTTGTGTAGTGTATCAGTGAGGCACTGTTGTAAGAGCCGGAAGATTAATACTGCATACATTTTCAAGTTGTCTATAATAACTCCTGAAAAAATGCAGAATAAATATGCAGTGAAAGACAGAAAAACCAGAAAATTCACATATCACTTTACTTAACCAAAGTATACTACCGTCTGACTATTTGACTACAAAAATAAAACTGAGACAAATAAAAGGCTTCTCCAGTCTGTGGATTCTGCAGAACTACTGCCCATATCAAAGTCTTTTAGGATTAAAGGGATTGTCTCACTTCAGCACATGGGGATGTAAAGAAAGTTAATACAAGGCACTTACTAATGTATTGTTATCATCCATATTGCCTCCTTTGCTGGCTTGATTCATTTTTGCGACCAAGGACAACATCTGCATGGAGTTTGTATGTTCTCCCCCTGTTTGCTTGGGTTTCCTCCCACACTCCAAAGACATACTGATAGGGACTTAGATTGCGAGCCCCATTGATGACGCTAAACAATGATAATGTGTGTAAAATGCTGTGGAATATGTCAGGACTATAGAACAGAGTAAAATAAATAACCAAAATCCCTGCCCAACATTTATCATCCAGCCTAAGCACCTGCGTAGGTCTAGACAGCCTGTCTAAGCTTACGCCATCTTTACGATTAGTAAATCTGGGCCACTGTGCTGCCTATAGGCACTCATAATCATAATCACCACCTCCTTCATACTGCCCCATAAAATTGCACGCTCTTCTCCATCCAGCACCAGAGTTTATTCAAGCGGAAAGCAAGCTCCGGCCAGATTCTTCTGCCAGTGCCTTATCTCCTAGCAGGACAAAGGGTCCAGCTTGTTGAAAACCAACAAGCCAGATCCTCCTTTCCCCAGTGTTTGCCTTCGAGACAGTCGGGAGACCCCCATACACATTAGATTGTCAGCAGGATCCGTCAGTTTATAATATGGATGAGGTAGCTGAGCACCACCTAGAAACTTCCATGTAATTGTGAGTTGTGCACCAGGACTATCTGTTCCTGATTATATCAAAGTTCTCTGGAAGAAGGTAGTTAGCGGAGAGCATAATTACACCGACAGCCTGTGGACATTTCCCAGTTAATCATTTTCCTAAAATAATACTGTGCTGTAGTTTTTTCTAAAAAAAATGCTGGTAGTATGAGTAAGTAGAGTTCCCATGAGCGGTGAACTCTTCAGGACGATTCAAGAGTTTTGCAACCTAATTCATACAGACAGAACCCATTGATATTTCTGCCTTTACAGAATTGTCACTGCGCTGGTATATTTGTATTGACTTCTATTAGGCTCTGTTTCATTTTCAAGTTGTCTAGAATAACTACTGAAAAAATGCAGAATACATATGCAGTGAAAGACAGAAAAATCTGAAAAGTCACGTATCACTTTACTTAACCCAAGTATCCATCCAGCAGCAGTGCTCGTGCTTACACACTATAGGAAAAAGCGCCGGCCTCTCTGGTGGCGGGGACCATGGGAGTGCACATAGGCATGCATGCGCAGCAACTTCCATCTCAGCCACCTTGAATCTACGCTGCTCCGTTTCAGAAAGCCAAATCCGGAGCCTTTTTCTCGCCCATATTCATTGGGGGACACAGAGACCGTGGGTATAGCTATGTCCTCTAGGAGGCGTTGACACTAGTAAAATCTGTTAGCTCCTCCCACTGCAGCTATACGCTCTCCAGCCTGGAGAGAGAGCTTCAGTTTTTTCTAGTGTCAATAGGAGGCAAGACCTCCCTGCTTTGCAGGGATATCCTGAAGATTTTTTATTTTAGTTTATATATTTTTTCTCTTCATTTTCAGATAGGAAAACAGTGGACGCCTAGCCTCCCTGTTTTCTCGGGGTCGAGTTGCGCCAGTGCTGGCCACCCGCACTGCTGCCTCCCCCACAGAAGACAAGGTGGACCAGGGCAGCCTCGCTCCCCTGCATCCCGCCAGGCAAGGGGTCACCTAGGTCCGCCAAAGAGAAGACCCTCCCGCCATACCAAACTCCTGCCACTCCGGTGCCAGCTGCTGATGAGGTGACCCTGCTGGAGAAGGTGACCTTATGGGCCAATGGTGGATCTCCGGACCTTCCCATTCGCCTTTCGGGCCGGTTGGTTGATAGGCATCACCTGTGCAATCCTATGGTAGACCTCCGGAGCTTCCCAATCACCCTCCGGGGTCGCTTGGTTGATAAGCACTGTCTGCGCAATCCAATGGTGGACCTTCTCAAGGGCCGTTTGGTAGATAGGCACCACATGCGCAATCCAATGAACCTTCCCAATCACCCTCCGAGGTCGTTGGGTGATATGACACTACCTGCGCAATCCACTGGTGGACGTCTGTACCTTCCAAATCACCCTCCGGGGTAATTTGATGGATAAATCACTACCTGCGAAATCCACTGATGTACCTATGGACCTTCCCAATCACCCTCCTGGGTCGTTTGGTTGGTATTCTCCACCTGCGCAATCCACTGGTGGACGTCTGGACCTTCCCAGGATCTCCAGACTTCCCAACCTCCCTCCAGGGTCGTTTGCTTTCCGGTGAGTGAACCTCTAGAAGTTCCCATTCCACCCCCGGGTAGTTTGGTTGATAACTCCCACCGACGAGCCTGCGACTGCCATGGCAAGATTCTGGGAGGTAAGACTACACACAGTGGGCCAGAGCAGGATATTTTCCTCCTCGCTCACCTCCACACCCCCACCCTTCCTCCCTAGCGTCAATGGCGTCCGAGGTAGACAGCAATACTTGTCGTATGCATTACCCCCTTCGTTAGGCGGGGTATTTGCACTACTACTGGGTGCAGTACTCCCTTGGATATTACCTCCCTCCATTGGGGCCTACCGCACTAGAACTCTCAGTGCCGGCAGTAGGCATTCCCCCTTTTTATTTAGGTGACGGAACTGCATTCCCACTGGGGACAGTACTATGTGGATTAGCCTCTTCCATAGGTGGCGCTATGGCATTATCCCTGGTTCGGTGTTTACTGTCTGTCTTAGCCCCTTACGTAGGTGGGGAATTGATACGGGACTCTCCATATGCCTTGCCCTTTCCGTAAGAGGCGTATTCTCTCTACTTGGATTCGGTTCCTGCTAGATGTATTACTGCATTGCCACATTTCATGGTGAAGTACTTGCACTACGACTGAGCGCAGTGATTGCCGTAAGCGTTTCCCCCCTTCTTGGTGGGATAATTGAAACATTGCTCCTTCCACAAGTGATCCACATCCGTGGGGAATGAGTACACATCTTGATGTTGCATTTCACCTACGCCACGGCTATAGGTGCCTTAGCTTCTTCTACAAGTGGAGCGCAGCGAGTATCGTTACACGCTGGTGCCCTTTATGCAGTACGCAGCCCTGCAGGGTGAGCGAATGTGAGGTCACGGTTAATAGGCAGAACGAGGGTTGCTCTTGGTACTCGCAGTTTTTATATACCCTGGGCAGGCGTACAGCAGTGATGGAGAGGCTGGCACATGGATCCTCTGGGGCACTCTCTGTGTAAGAGGGACCAGGCCAGGTGGTAGGTGAGGTGCCCTTGGTGTTGTAAGTTTAGTGTGCCTGTGGCAAGATCCCTTAAAGTACGTGACGCCAGTGCCAGTAATGGTGGCACACCGATTTCTTGCAGTAATAAGTGAGGAACACACGTTGCAGTGAACCAAAACTTCCTTTTTACTGAACAGGTTAACTATTTACAGTCTTTGGTCAGTTCCACATGTATAAGATGGTGACAGGCTGGCTTTACATCAAATGGCAGGCACAATGTTCTTGCAAGGTACTCAGAGGGTTAAACACTTACAGATCAGGCTGCACTTTTCCTCAGAATCCTGTCTGTCTTTCTCCCAAGTCCCGTATGCCCTATTGCTGGCTTTATCCTTGGTTAGGGAAAACTTCCTCTCGTATATGACTCCTTGCTGTGAATATATCCGTCTGCCCTTCAGCTCTCTGTTTGGCTGGAACAAGCTTGGCTCTGCACTGTACTTTTATGGGAACTTGGTTTCTCAGGAGGCAGGCTCTTCTCCTGGTGGCAAGCTAGAAGCCTGGGCTATCTAGCTGCATGTCAGAAGCTGATTCCCAGCTACTCTCTGGCTGAAGTGACTCCTGGTTTCTGAACACTCCTCTCAACTCTCTGACTCTTTCCTGTCTGGGCCTAACTATTTATATAAGGGGTTCCCTAGCTCCCTCTACTGTCTAGGAGGAGGAACTACACCCTTAACAGGCCTGGTACACAGGAGATAACATAAATAACATGAAAATTCACATTAAATTGCAATATAAAACACAATAACCATGTTCCACAGGAGGTGGAGAACAACGTGGCCCAATTGACACTTGTGTAGTGCCCACCCTTACGTAGTGGGACACTACATTTATTCTTCTTCTATCGGTATTTCGGTGCCGCCAGTGGATACTGTGGTTGTTTCCACGTTGTGTCCTTGTCCTTCGGTTTCGTTTTGGGGCATGATATGACAACCTCTCACCTCAGGGGGTTGCCCAGCGTCTCTCAATTGTCCTAGCGTCCCCCATCTCCTTGGTCCTCCACTGTTCCAATGTGTCTTCAACATTATGTAGTGCGTACACCATGGCATGTAATATTGTGATTACGTCCCAGTAAGTCGAGTGTTACACTGACTCTATATTCTCTTTCCACTATTTCTATGTGGGAAGTGGTTGTGCTGGCACTCTGGTTTAGCTTTGCAGCCTGTTCTCCTCCGCTCGTGCGGATTTTACGCTGGCGCTAGAGTTTGCAGTCAAAAATATTGGGGCATTCCCTCAGGTAGGGGTTTTACCCTGACGCTGGCTTGGCGGTTGCTCCTGTTCAACGCCCGGAGTGTTTAAGGTTAGCTATCCTTCCCTGGGGCGGTATGATACCATGGCTTCTACCGGATTCCTGTGTATATATGTGGGCGGGTGGCTCACACCTAATAGCTATGATGGGTGCTGCTAACTCTAAATTGGGTGCCCGATCCCAATAATAATAAACGCTTGAGACGCCATTCTGGCTTAGCATGCACAGCTCATGCACATTTCACCTGCGTCCTTTCATCTTGTTCCTTTCCTCCTCTGACTGCGGCATTGTAAACATCGGCTGATATAACAGAGGAGAAAAAGCGCCCACCGAATATACCGGACCCCCCTATGGATTGCATGGCCATGCATGAATGAATTCCTGGCAAAGCTAATACAGACACAGCCTTCAGCGCAGACCGCTGACCAGGATCCCGCGATACTGTGACGTCACCCGCCTGATACTTGCGGCGGAAGATACTCGGACGGCCGGCACCGCTCGCCTCGAGGAGACGCCACACAGTGGGACATACTACCAAGGAACCAGGTAGGAACTGATAATTACAAGTCTGGAACATTGCCTTCACTGTCTTAAAGGGTTTCTATCACTTCGTTTCACCTATTTAGCTTTCAGACACTAGCGATCCGCTAGTGTCTGCTTTATCTAACCATCCTAATATAAGAGCTTATTGTCCTGCCGTTTAGCTAAAAAAATAACTTATATAGATATGCAAATGAGCCTCTAGGTGCTATAGGGGCGTGATTAGCACCTAGAGGCTCCGTCTACCTTAACAAACTGCCGCCGCCCAGCGCGTCCCTCCAGCCCGCCCATCTCCTCCGGAATGCGATGCTCCTCGTATTCGGCGCATGCGCAGTGAATGTCTGATCGCTTCCCTGCTCAGACATCTCCACTGCGCCTGTTCCTCGGAGCACTATGACGTCATCGGCGCAGGCGCAGTGGAGATGTCTGAGCAGGGAAGCGATCAGACATTCACTGCGCATGCGCCGAATACAAGGAGCATCGCATTCCGGAGGAGATGGGCGGGCTGGAGGGACGCGCTGGGCGGCGGCAGTTTGTTAAGGTAGACGGAGCCTCTAGGTGCTAATCACGCCCCCATAGCACCTAGAGGCTCATTTGCATATCTATATAAGTTATTTTTTTAGCTAAACGGCTGCCCAATAAACAGTTATATTAGGATGGTTAGATAAAGCAGACACTAGCGGATCGCTAATGTCTGAAAGCTAAATAGGTGAAACGAAGTGATAGAAACCCTTTAATAGGAGTGAACTCTCCTAAAGGAATTATTACATAAGGAGTCCGTTCAGAAGTGCACTATATGAGGAACTTTTAGGACACTTCTACCCACTCTATCCATAGCTACTGACATTTTTGCTACAAGTGTTACGGAGTGCGGCCATGAACTTTCTACCCCGACCACAAATAGTGGAAATCATATTTGGTACCATATTGTAACATTTATATATTTTAAGTCAATTGTATTTTAATGTGAATGTATTAGTGTTTAATGTATTAGTGTTTAACCTTATCTGACCAATCAGGTCTTAGTAAAACAAATTCCATATGGTACAGACGTTGTGAGTGCTCACTCTCCCTTTTTACTTTCAAGCGTTTTTACTTTCTACCGGATTCCTCTCCTCTGCCCCTCACTTTGTGCTGCCTGGGCACGCTGCAGCTCCTACCGTATGGGGGTCCTGGAGTAACCATCACAGACTCTGGCTCCTTCTGCACGGCTCCTTCGTCAGGTGATGGATTCTTCTAACGCCGAAATCGGTGGTTTACGCTGTATGGCCTCCTCCTTAAGCGGAGTATGGCACCGCCGCTTTCATCCGGTGGCTACTTCTGTGTACTGCCAGTCTCAGTTGGGGAATGGGCTTCGCCCTGCCCTTTTTTTCCTTCCGATTGTTCCTTCTCTGGCTCAGGGTTCACGGCCACTCCGCAAATCTTGGTAGCTCCCACATTACTACTTCCCCTCATCTACGTTGATGCAGGGTGTTGGTTCTGTGGGCTTTTTCTTCCAGTCTTGTTCCCCGATTGTTGGGCTATGAAGTTTTCCATATTTCTCCTTCTACAGGTGAATCTTGCCCGTTGATCCTGGGTGTACTACCCGTATCTACAACTACCTCTCTTGAGGCTTGACTAGTGACTGCCATGTCAGTCCGATGTAGTCATGCCTTTTTACTGCACATTCCGTGGCTAGACTACGAGACTCACCACGTCAGGCTGAGCGGGGGTGCTGTCACTACTGTTGATGGAGTTTCGTTCCTGGACCGGAACTCTCCTTCTTTTCTTCCTCCTCGAGGCATGATTTTTTTCTCTCATCTTGGTCTGGTCAAAAATTTCCGTCGAGCAGTGTTACTGCGCCGTCAATACATGGTCGCTGACGGAACTCCACCTCCGGTGATTCTCATATCCGCTCTACTTTTACCTATCCAATGTGTTGATTCCTTGGCTTGCGGTTGGACATGCCTCATTCGGGCGTTCCTTTCTCGGTGGTTGATCAGCCAGCTTCTCAGTCTCCTCACAAGCCTCTGCGGCTCGGGGGACATTGGTGGGCCACTTACTGTTTCCGTGGAGCGCTTCCCTTTAGCAGGGGTGGATCCTGCGGTCCTGGGTTTTTGGTGGGCCATTAGTTCCTTGCTGGGTCAGGTTCGGCACTGTGTATCCTTTCGAGCGTCCTCTGACTCACCCGGGGCCCATAATACCTTCCTGCAAGGAATGGCACGTACGGTACTCCTTTTACCGCCTTGAGATTTGTCCTTTCAGCGCTCCCGAATTCTCTCCTTGAACCCTTGCGGGAGATGTCACTCCGACTCCTGTCCTGGAAGGTGTTTTTTTTCTTGTAGCTATCACATCCATCAGATGGGTGTCTGGGTTTGGGCGCTCTCTTACAGAGAAGCTCCTGGTTCTGACAGGGATAAGCGGTTCCCCGGCCCGTTCATCCCTTTCTCCCGACGGTGGTCTCTGATTTTTATTTCGATGAAGAAACTGTCCTTCCATCACGGTGTCCCTCCCCTTTCCACCCTAGGGAAAGGGAGTTAGGTCATTTGGACGTTGTCAGGGCTCTGATGATTTATTTACCAGCCTCCGGTTCCTTCCGGCGTACGGTCTCTCCTTTTTTGTCATTCTGGAGGTTCCTCGCAAGGCATTGGCGGCCTCCAGGGTGGCAATTGCACGTCTGCATTTGCTTAAGCATACTGCACCCGGGGCAGGGTTCCGCCCTTCGGTGTCACGTTACTGGTTAGAACCTGGTTCGGTTCTTGGCATTGTTGCTGTTCCACGTTTTTTCGTTGGTTTACTTGCTTCTCCTACTGCTTCTCACAAACTGAAGCTCTCTCTCCCGACTGGAGGGGGTATAGCTGCCGGGGGAGGAGCTAACAGCTTTTACTAGTGTCAACGCCTCCTAGAGGACATAGCTATACCCACGGTCTCTGTGTCCCCCAATGAAGAGCGAGAAAGAGATTTTACCGGTAAGTTTTACAAAAATCTTGTTTTTAAAATCATCCAACTGTTATTTGATCTTCTGAATAAAATTAGCGGTACAGTAGTAGTTCTTGTCCTTGTGGTGTAGCACATTGCCTGTGCTTTAGCTACACCACAATATTCATTGTATTTCATGCCTGATGTGTTCCTTTTTTGTAATGACAGGGTGTAACCCTTTTTGCTTTTAAATAGTATGTACATGTATTAAGTATTATACCATGAACAAGAACTCAGGAAGGAGTCCGAAACGCATAGGACATGGGTGAACTACTACTGTACTGCTAATTTTATTCAGAAGATTAAATAAAATTTGGATGATTTAAAAAAAATAAAAGTCTCCGGATTTGGCTTTTTGAAGCTATACTTCGCATAGGTCATTAATATTTGATTGTGGGGTCAGACACCCGTCACCCCCGCCTAGGGCTGCAGCTATTAATTATTTTAGTAATCAAGTATGCTAGTGATTTAATCGACTACTCTAATAAGGAAAAAACTAATTAAAAGAATGTTTACCATGATTAAAACTCATCAGCCCCCCATGCCATCATCAGACCCCCTTGCCGTCAGTCCTCAGCGCGATCAATTCCTCCGTTCCATCAGCTCCCCCCAGTGCCATCCGTCCCCCATTCCATCAGTACTCTGTGCCATCAGCTCCCCCGTGCCATCAGTTACTCCCCCAGTGCCACCATCTCCCCCTCCTAGCCATCAGTGCCAAAGCGCCAGTGAAATCAGATACTTACCTTTCCTACTGGGGGCGCCACCGACACTCCACAGCTCTTCCAGCCTCTTCTTTACGCACTGGTGCCGGCTGGCGGGAGACCACCAAGCGGTGAGTAATAGCAAGCGCTTCACTCACTCTCCGTGGCCACATGGTACAAACAAATCCTCGATGCAAAAAACCCTGACGGTCAGATGTTTGAAGAGGAGGCAGAGCTCCGTGCGATCACTACTCTCTCTTCATTACACTACGCGTCATCTCCCCTGTAGCTGTGGCGTAGTGTAATTAGAAGTACTCGCTTCATTCAAGCGAATGGGGTTAATAGGTGACGCCTTGCTATCGCACCGAATGCAGGATGTGTTTTTGCACTGAAATGCTTCCTTAGGTGAGCTAGTCGAGGGGTTTCTCCACCACATGTGTCCTTGTGTGAACCAGCCCGAACCATTTAAATGCTGAGAGAAGAGTATACCCTTCCATGTCGTCTTCCACACACGTACAACATTTGTAGTCCTTGTATACACCGAACTGATTCCCAACAAACTACGCCCTGCCAGACTCAGGTATATCAGTATCTATTATTCATCCCTGCTCCTTAACCCTTAGCACATGGGACTTTATTGATTCTTGCATTACTGGAATGGCTTTCAGCATTTGGAGCCCATCCCGTTCGAAGTCTTGCCTTAAAATAAATAAATGTGCTTTGTCCTGACGCCCTATAAGCATTTAAGTTTCTATACGAATTGACCTTATAAACCTCTGAAAGAGCTATCCTTGCTAGCAAATTGGAGTATTTCTGTAGATCCGCTTAATAATGCCCTCTGAGGCCACCTAAACCCTTTTAAACTGCATTCACGAGAAGCGGAAATAAACCAAATAAACTGCCGGCGGTGTCCTTCTTCTGTCCTTGGCAGGAAGGTGCATGAATATGTGACACAGGATATATTAGGGCGGTAAATCTTCATCTTTTTTTTCCCCATACATCAGAGAGCTGTCTACCCTGCACACGTTACCTCCTTTCTGCATCTGGAATTATCGTCATTGTGTCCTTCTGCTGTCACAGTTAGTAGATGGATCTTGGCATTTACAGCTCCTCAAATAAATATTACCACTTCGTTATATGCTATAAACAATTATATTTATTATGAAAGAAAGTAAAAAGACAGAGAAGGTTAAAGGGTTTCTGTCACTAGATTTAACCCTATTAAGCTAGCTGATATTAGCGATGTGCTAATGTCCGCTAAACCTAATGCCCCCGTTACGCCAGAAATCCAAGTCCTGATTGACAGGGCCAGGCAGCGCTCGCATCTGTCTGCCAGCCCTGTGCTCTGGTGAAATCTCACGCCGTTCAGTATTCGGCGCAGGCGCGGTGAGGAAGCTGGCAGCCTGCGAGAGTCTTTCCCTCACCGCGCCTGCGCCGGCGCGAGATTTCACCAGAGCCCAGGGCTGGCAGACAGATGCGAGCGCTGCCTGGCCCTGTCAATCAGGACTTGGAGGAAGGCGACAAAGGTGGGAGAACGGCAGGAACAACGCCCCCCCCCCCCCTTCCCCCCGCTCCTAGAGGCTAATTAGCATATTATAAAAGTTAGATTTCTGGCGTAACTGGGGCATAGATAAAAGTAGGAATAGACTAGTTAGGTTTAGCGGACATTAGCACATCGCTAATGTCAGGTAGTTTAATAGAGTTAAATCTGGTGACAGAAACCGTTTAAAAAGACACCAGTCGTTCCGTGAAAATGATTTTTGTGGATGAAGATAAAGGAATAGGATTAGTGTGCTTCCTCATACAGCTTCAGTACGGTAGATCTCGGATGGTTATCTGTTTGATTCTTATATCCAACATCTTTTCGGGTTCTGAGATAATTTCATTAGGCAGCAGTAACATTAATAGGAGTCTCCATCTTCATGACGTTTTTAGGTCCAAATTATTTCTGCACACTGTGCTGTGGTAGTGTAAGATACCGCCCTAGGCGCTCATCTAATTCTTCCATAAAGAAGAGACTACGAGGACACCGTGTGCAGAGAGTAGTCTGGGAAGCTGGTGGCCATCTTACCGACGTGAAGAGGGGACTTGGGTATTTTATTGTGTACTGGAGGGGCGCTTTTGAAACCTTCACAGTGTTCAAATGCTCTACTTCAGTGACAAAATACAGCAAGGGCCTCTTACAACACAAGGCATTTCTATAGTAGCTGGTAACATGACATTTTCTCTTTTTTGCTTATTTGACCAAATGAGCAACTAGAAGCTCTGAAGCATAGCACAGACACTTCCTATAGACGCAGGGCTATTATTTACCAGCTTTTCTACAGCTGTTTCACACCTGCAAGCACTCATCAGTGAAAGATGTAGAAGCATGGTTTTAGAAGTACAGATCTTGTTGAGTACCAACATGCATAGTCAGACACATGAATTTTGTTGTTTCTGTACTAATATTGTAGATAAAGGGCTCTTCGGGTGACTTCACTGATAGACCTAGCGGACTGCAAACTTAAAGTGGACATGGAAAAAATAAATAAAATAAAAAAGTGGCCTCATGTTGTAGGTGGGTTCAAATTGACTGAAGACATGGGCAACACAAGTAGCCAGGGAAAACAGAAGTAGGAGTGGCAGCAGCACAAAATACCGCCCCTGCAGAACCAAATACCACAGTGCAGCACAAAATCCTGCCTCAGCAGAAACAAATATCACAGTGCAACACACAGTACTGCCGCCATTGCTGCAGTATTCAATTGTATCGCCAACCATCCCGAAGTTTGGCGATACAGTTGAATTCAGGAGGGCATCTGCGGCCGCTGATCAGGTGGATAAATACCTGATGCTCCTACTATTAATTGATGCGGAGAGCATCAGATTGTTATATAGCCAGCTAATGGCCATGAGGAGGCCTCGGGCGGCCCCCTGGGACATTTCCCTGCATCGTCTATGGCCAGTCCACCCCGTGCTGATAGATATCAGATGTTTCCAAATTTGCTAACTACAATTGTCCATATACTTTGAACTAAACTTTTATTAATGGTTCTCTTGATTACAAACCATTTTTTTTAGATAGTAGCTGGCTTATAAGTTAGCTGATCTCTGAAGGTCTGACTCTAACCCCTGGCCAGACATTTCCCCTACAGTGACCACAATGTAACGTTATATGGTGTTTCTTCAAATGAATGTCCAACGTAATGCATAGATGGCTAGGTAAAGTCCGGAGAGGTCCTGAGTGAAGGTCCCTCCTCTGTGTGCTGATGGGACATATGGAAAGGGATTGCCTTCATGGGACCACCCCTTTCAAAGGCAAAATTTAATAAATTCATGGGTATATGCTTCCAAATTGTAAGTATGGGATGCTAAGGATTTACACCGTCCTTTTATCCCTTTTATAACTACAATGGTCCCTCAAGTTACAATATTAATTGGTTCCAGGGCGACCATTGTGTGTTGAAACCATTGTAAGTTGAGTAATGGAATCCAAAGCCCCAAATTGTCATCCAAGATGAGAGAAAATTAAGATTTTAAGAAAAATAAGCGAAGAGATAAAACATGTCCTTACATATCCCAGTCAGAAATAGCTGGTAACTAGTGGCCTTGATTGGTTGGAGTCTGAGGCTGCAGCTATAAAGACCATTGTATGTTGAAAATATTGTATCCTAAGGCCATTGTATCTTGAGGGCTCACTGTATTTTAGGCATCACATATGGTAATTGCTGTATATGTTCTCTTTATCTGCATGGACGTCTTGATAACTTTTTTTTTACGTCATCATTTTTCCCCACGTAGGTGTTTTTAACAATACATTATGCACCTTTGGTGGACTCGCTGGCGGATGTCATCTTAAACGGCGACCTCTCTATGTTTTCATCTAAACCAGAACGTGATGTTCAAAGAAGTTCCGTAAGTGGAAACCTCAATATTTCTTGAAGCATTTAGTTTCTTGATAAAGTACTGTACTGTGACCAATATGTGATGTAGGTTTTATTTATATCGTAATGTCATTGACCCGACTGTTCCAATATCCTCGCAAAATGCCTTTTCTTGCTAGTGCGCAGGAAGTCTCTGCAGCGAGCTGGGTGAATTTGTTTATCTTCATTTTTATTTTAATCCTCTCATTTCACTTACTCCACATACTTTACAGTAAATGTAAAAAATTGCTTATTAAAGAATTAAAGGGCATGGAGGCCAGGCTTACTGTAGCATGCCAAGAGTGTATTATGGAGAAGATCTGCAGTGCAGCACTGGGAAACAGCTGAGACGCCTTTGTTCTGCTGCAAATTAAATCAAAATGGGAAAGACTCTCAGCGGCTGGCCAGTATTAGTGATCTGTATGTACCGAGGTACAGGAGAGACACTGATTGTCTTTCTTACACCTCTGCTTTTAGCCGTGCATATCAGAAGTCCACTTTTGTCGTAGTGACAACACCATATCCTCCTCACTGGGGACCATAGTAGGTAGGGACCCTTTTACCGGGACCAGTGTTCAGCCAAACAAGCGTTCATAAGACTGCTAATTCCTGACCATTTCCCCGTGGAGTCAGGCCAGTGATTATCTGACTAATGATCACTTATACAGAAATACACATGGTCTCCATGGTCAGCAGCTCATTTTCCTGTGTAAACCTAGAATATGCTGCCAACATAAAGTAAAGTGTATGGGGGGTCAGACGATCGTAGTATCTATTGTTCGTCCCTTATACAGTTCCATTGGACCCTGTAAAGCAGGCATGCTCAATCTGCGGCCCTCCAGCTGTTGCAAAACTACAACTCCCAGCATGCCTGAAAAGCCTACAGCTATCAGCCTACAGCAGGGCATGCTGGGAGTTGTAGTTTTACAACAGCTGGAGAGCCGCAGGTTGAGCATGCCTGCTGTAAAGGCTCTTTGAATGAGCAACTTGTTATTTCATCGATCAACCCCTCGCCGTGGCCTTGCTTCAGACCTTATCTTACCATCTGGGCAACATTGTAAACTTAAAGGGATTGTCTCACTTCAGCAAGTGACATTTATCATGTAAAGAAAGTTCATACAAGGCACTTACTAATGTATTGTGATTGTCCATATTGCTTCCTTTGCTGGCTGGATTCATTTCTCCATCACATTATATACTGCTTGTTTCCAGGGGTTACGACCACCCTGCAATCCAGCAGTGGTGGCCGTGCTTGCACAATATAGGAAAAAGCGTTGGCCTCTCAGGTAGCTGGGACCGCGAGAGTGCGCATAGGCTGATGTTTTTTCCTATAGTGTGCAAGCATGACCACTGCTTATGGATTGCAGGGTGGCCGTAACCATGGAAACAAGCAGTGTATAATGTGATGGAAAAGAATATTGCCAGCAAGGGAGGAAATATGGCCAATCACAACACATTAGTAAGTGCCTCATATTAACTGCAGTGAGACAACCCCTTTAATTCTATTCCCTATCATGTTACCAGTACAACTTCTTCAGATATTCCATCGCTTGCCTTATGTTGCTTCTCTATTCAGACCCTGTCAGATGCTTCATAAATTGCCTTTTGGAAATCATCAATATACCACTGAAATTAATGTTTTTTTTTATGCCTCTTGACAACCATTTGGACCTTCTTTTCCAGTCCAAGGTAATTGCTGGACTTGATCTCCCTTTGGTCGTTACCTGGTCATTCCCTTTGGTCTTTATCTAAATAACCACCCCTGGAAATGTATTTTTGCCCATGTGTTCAGTGCCTTTTTTTATTTTCATCTTAGGGTTCAAAATGCACGCATGTAACTGAGCTGTCATTTTTGGCTCCTGATCATGTGATCTCCAGTGTGACCCCAAGTCCAATGCATGCTTTACCATAGCATTTCTGCATTAACTAGCTAGTACGTATGAACGCTCGTTAGCGATAATCTGTCAGTGTAAAGGTTATTTAATGAATGAGCAAAACACCAGTTAATCTGGTAATAGGTCATTGGTGCGGGCACCTAAATTATAGTTTGTGGGCAACAGATTGTGCTGTCTAAACAGTACTCTGCTGCCCGCAAGCAATCATTCTGTATCTGCATTAGCGTTCGCTCCTCCCCATACTGTGGAGGAGATCGCAGCTCTTCACCTCCACTGAACAGCAGGCAATTGTCAGGAAGGAACGCTTCCTTCCAGACAATCGTCTGTTCCATTGAGCAATGTAAAGGGGCCTTTATATAACTCCCCTGACTATAATATTTGTATTCCTATGTGATGCAACTTCACACTGCTCTCCTCCTTTCAGTAAGAGCTGACATCGAGAAGCCTATCACAAGGAGGAGGCAGGGGAGACAGGTTGAAGCTGCATCAGATACGATACACTGTAGGGTGTGGGGACAGCAGTTGTATGTCATTGATCTCTCACTTGCTACCAACTCTGTCTCAGCAAAGCCAGAGGCATGATCGAAAATGGCGACTATATTATATGAACCATGTTTGAACAAAGGAGGCAACCAACACATAAATGGATCATCAACTAAAATAGTTATACACAAGAGCTAGTGCCGGTTTTTATGTTAAATGTCTTTTTACATGTGTTCACTTTGTTGCAGATACTTGGAATCAGAGGGGCCACTGAACTGTAACATAGTAACTGAAAAAATACATCCATCCAGTTCGGCCTGTTATCCTGCAGGTTGATCCAGAGGAAGGCAAAAAACCCTGTGAGGTAGAGGCCAATTTTTTCCACTTAAGGGGGAAAGAAAATTCCTTCCTGACTCCAATCAGAATAACTCCCTGGATCAACGACCCCTCTCTAGTAGCTATAGCCTGTAATATTATTACACTCCAGAAATACATCCAGGCCCCTCTTGAATTCCTTTATTGTACTCACCATCACCACCTCCTCAGGCAGAGAGTTCCATAGTCTCACTGCTCTTACTGTAAAGAATCCTTTTCTATGTTTGTGTACAAACCTTCTTTCCTCCAGACGCAGAGGATGTCCCCTCGTCACAGTCACAGTCCTGGGGATAAATAGATGATGGGATAGATCTCTGTACTGACCCCTGATATATTTATACATAGTAATTAGATCTCCCCTCAGTCGTCTTTTTCCTAAAGTGAATAACCCTAATTTTGATAATCCTTCAGGGTACTGTAGTTGCCCCATTCCAGTTATTACTTTAGTTGCCCTCCTCTGAACCCTCTCCAGCTCTGCTATGTCTTCCTTGTTCACAGGAGCCCAGAACTGTGCACAGTACTCCATGTGTGGTCTGACTAGTGGTTTGTTTAAAAAAACTGAAACTTGATAACATACATAAGTGAATGTAAAAAGACCTAATGGGTAAATTAGGAAACCTTTGCATTTTGGTGTGGGAAAGTTTTGGGCAGGTGCTAATAGTGGACTGTCTCCACTGTCACATGCACCTGAGAGCAAGCATGGTACCCATGTCTGGTGAAGTCCTTATTGCTGACTATGACTTTGAACATTTGCAAATAGATTAGGTTCATGTATAGCCAAAACAGTGTGGTACTGTGCTAGCCAGAAAAATCTATGTGATATTAAATACTTTCCACCTGTGGGGAACACTTCTCTGGACCAGACCACAGTATAATGCACTTAAGGAGGGCCTTTCACCGCTCCTGACATGTCTGTTTTAAGAGCCTCACGCATTCCCCATGTACTAACAATTCTGGAGCATCTATTCTTATGTCTGTATGTTGTGCCATTCCTTTATTATTTGCACTAGAAGTTATGAATTAATTTCTATTAGCCTTCAGTAAGGGTACAGAGGGGAGGTAACCAGTTGGGGGTGTGTACCTGTACAGTCTGGAAATTGCAGCACTGATTGGATAGAGTGAGACTGCGCAGGGACACACCCCCAACTGGTTACCTCCCCCTGTGCCCTTACTGCAGACTGCTAACCATTCATTCATAACTTCTAGTAGAAATAGTAAAGGAATGGCACAACATAGAGACATAAGAACAGATGCTCCATAATTGTTATTACATGGGGAATGTATGAAGCTATTAAAACAGGATTGTCAGGAGCGGTGAAAGGTCCTCTTTAAATGTCTTAATATGAAAGGCAAGAGATAGAAAAAAAACTGATAACATTCCAGTCATTGAAGAGAGGACTGAATCTGAAACCTTGATTCGTGACCCATTACAGAGACACCCTTCCTCCCCCTCCCCATTAGACTGACTCCAAATCTCCTTAGGTCTTGATTAGACCTGCAGATGAGCATTATGATTGGCATTACAATTGCCTGCTCATCAGTGGAGAAGACCGCTGCTATTACATGCACCCATCTCCTCCACAGTATGGGGAGGAGCGATGGCTAAAGCCATCGCTTGTCCCTATACAGAATCATTATTTGCCGGCAGCAGAGTGTGTTTAGACGGCACGATCTGCCGCCGGCAAACAATATTTTTTTTTAGCCTGCATCGGTTTATCGGCGGCACTTTTACACAGGCAGACCATCGCTAACAAATGTTCCTACAAACGCTTGTTAGCGATGACCTGGCTTATCCTCAGCAGGCCTTATACATCATTGCCTGTACATCTGTAAGCCCAGTTTTATTGCTCTCTTATCTTGATGATGTGTCCCCCATGTACAAATGTCTGTAACATCTCTTATCTGCCTTTCACACAGCCATTCATTGTATACTGCCTGATAAAGGAAGCTATATGCTCTGAAAATTTGCAAACTGAATTTTTCTTTTGGTTAGCCAATAAAGGTATCACTGCTCTACTCTGATATACTTTCATTTTTAACACAAAAGTATTTAACTTCAAATAGGCTGAAAGTGTAAAACGCTGGCAAAACCACATTCCTGTATAATTGTGGTACATGTAATTTTCCCCAAGCACGGATGCATTTTTTGAACTGATAGACGCATGCTACTTTATAGAGAAGGTCCAGATAGTACTCCATCTCCATGCCCAACAGAGGCACAAGGGCTCAGTAGAGGGAGCAGAAGAAGATAAATGTATCAAAGGTGAAACCACCAAAAATGTCCTGTATGTAATGTGTAATCTATAGTATCAGCTGATTGTGTCAGAACCAGCTTTCTTGAAGGGCCGAGGGTGGAGAAATTGTTGGGACAACATGGAGTTTTCCTTTTTCCCAGTGAAAACTTAGAATTGTGCCAAAACCTCAATCTAAGTTTGGCTTTTTGCCTTCTCTTACTTTCCCTGTAGGACTTGTTGAAAATCTCCCAATTAACCAATGATAACTCTGGACAGCAAGGACAAAAACAGATTTGGTTCTTCAGCCGTACAATGTTATTAGTTGTGCGATTTTGAATTGATGGGGTGGATTCCAAAAGGGGAACAATTTATACCAAGCAAAAAAGAGACACCATTATTCCACCTAGTCACATATAAGAAGGATGGTTGTGATACACTATTCATCAACATGTAGGAAGCTAAGATTCTGGTCAGTGCAGAGGCAGGTAGGGACCTCCTACCACTGCATTAGGTTTGCACCGGGTATCGAAGTATTGATACCCAATCCATACTTTTAGACCAGGATTGATTCGATACCGCGATATGCTAATTTTCGATACTAGGTTGCGCTACTGCGCAGCCTAGTATCAGTTAGAGAACATGGCACGCGCCGCTCTCAGCGCGTGCGCCATGTTCTCCTCAGCAGCACAGTGGAGAAGGAGGGAGTCCCTCCCCACTGTGATGTCGCTGCTGCTGCCACTAATAAGAATATTAGTCAGGAGGAGAGGAGGGGCTGTGGCCACTGCGCCACCAATAAATGTAATTAAATCAATAATACAAATGTTGGTGGCGGATGCCGGCCAGATCACATACCTGGCACCCGGCCTTTATGACAGGGCGCTGCGATCCGGTGAACCGCGGCAATTAACCACTCAGGTGCGGCACCTGAGGGGTTAATTGACGGCGATCGCAGTGCCCGGTCATAGAGGACAGGTGCCACCTACATTTGTATTAATGGTTTCATTATATTCATTGGTGGCGTAGTGAGTACCCCCCCCCCCCCCCCCCCCCGGTATTAGATCCTTTCACACGTCCGCAAAATGGGTCCGCATCCGTTCCGCAATTTCGCGGAACAGGTGCGGACCCATTCATTTTCAAAGGGGCCGTAATGTGCTGTCTGCATCCGCATTTGCGGATCCGCGCTTCCGTTCCATTGCGGACAAGAAAAGGCATTTTCTATGAGAGTTCCGGCGATATGCGGTCCACAAAATGTGGAACGCACATTGCCAGTGTCCGTGTTTTGCGTATCCGTTGAACACATACGGACGTGTGAATGGACCCTTATAGTCATTTGTGGCAGTGGCCACAGGGTCCCCTCCCCATTGGTGGTGCAGTGGTAGCTTCTGATCGGGGCCCCAGCAGTGTAATGCCAGGATGCTACTGAAGCCTTGGCTGCCATGGTAAGCTCCCTGCTGCTGTGTGCACAAAGCAAATGGAAGCAGGGAGAGTGTAAAATCCTATTCACCCTAATAGATCTCTATTAGGGTGAATAGGACAAGGGTTCTAGCCCCTAAGGTGGCTAATAGTTATTAAATGAAAAGTAAATAAAAAAATAAATAAAAAAAAACACCAAAATATTAAAGGTTTAAATCACCCCCTTTCCCAATTTTACATATAAAATATATAAGCAATAAAAAAATAAACATATTACATATCGCTACGTCTAAAAAAGTCCAGACTATTAAAATATTAAAAAATATCTCCTATGCGGTGAACACCGTACCAGAAAAAAAATGATAGTCTATGGTGTTGCACTGCGACATGCAACATGCTGTGACTATATAAAAATTGTTGAGACAAAATGTAGTCGTGTAGCCCTAGCATTAAAGGGGCAGGGCGCTGTGGAGGTCACTGTAAAGGGGCAGGGGCCACTATTAAAGGGGCACGCCGCTGTGGAGGTCACTGTAAAGGGGGCAGGGGCAACTGCTGTGGAGGTCACTGTTAAGGCAGCAGGGTACTGTGAGGTCATTGCTAAGGGAGCAGGGTACTGTGGAGGTCACTGCTAAGGGAACGGGTGCTGTGGAGGTCTCTGTTAAGGGGCAGGGAACAGTGGAGGTCACAGATAAGGGGACAGTCCCCTATGAAGGTCAGTGTTAAGGGGCGGGGTGCTGTAGAAGTCACTGTTAAGGGGGCAGGCCCCTGAGGAGGTCACTGTCAAGGGAGTGGGGTGCTGTGAAACTCACTGTTAAAGGGGTGGGCTGCTGTGAAGGTCAAAGTTAAGGGGATGGACTGCTGTGGAGGTCCCATTTTAAGGTGGCGGGCACTGTGGGGGTCCAGTGTTAAAGGGTGGGGGACTGTGGAGTTGACTGTTCAGGGGGCGGGGTGCTGTAGAGGTCACTGTTATGGGGGATACTGTTGATATTTTTTAACGACACGCAAAAACATTAAATTAAATGGATGAAATATACCCATGTGAAGCTGGGTCCTTCTGCTAGTACACTATATAAAAAGACACATATGCATGTTTTTCTCAATATCTCACATGAAATCAAAATAAACCTTTCCTGTTTTTGGTCAATTAGGATTACCATAATTATTATTATTTGCCAAATGCCAGAATAATGAGAGAGAGAGATTGTTTTAAGGCATTTTTATTACCGTATTTATTGCTTTATAGGACGCACTTTTCCCCCCCCAAAAGTGGGGGGGAAATGTCTGTGCGTCTTATAAAATTAATACTAGTAAGCGCTTCCATTATGGAAGCGCTCACTAGTATGTATTAGGAGCAGGGAGCGAAGCGCCGCAAGCGCAGGTAATACTTACCCTCCCTGGTCTGCGCCGCGGCTCCTCTTCATCTGTCGCACTCCCATCTTCCGGGTCTGTGCTGCACTGTCCTGACCCCGTACAGCGCCAGGACGTAGTGCGCGCACTATGACCTGACGCTGCACGCAGTCATGTGACAGTGCAGCACAGGCTGGGAAGATGGGAGCGCGACAGATGAAGAGGAGCCGCGGCGCAGGACAGGTAAGATGATTTTTTTTATTTTAGTCTGATGGGCTGATCTGAGGTCTGATGGGCTAATCTGAGGCCTGATGGGGGTCTGATGGGCTAATCTGAGGTCTGATGGGCTAATCTGAGGTCTGATAAGGCTCTGAGTGGGTTGATATGAGGTCTGATGAAAAATATTTTTTTCTTATTTTCCTACTCTAAAATCTGGGGTGCGTCTTATCATCGGGTGCGTCTTATAAAGCGAAAAATACGGTACTTTCTGCAAAGTCAAAAGTTTACATACATTTCATAAATTTTTGGTACCATTGCCCTTAAACTGTATGACTTGGGTCAAACGTTTTGGATATCCTTCCACAAGCTTCTCACAATAGTTGGTCGGAATTTTGGCCAATTCCTCCTGACAAAACTGGTGTAACTGAGCCATGTTTGTTGGTCGCCTTTATTGCACCTGCTCTTTCAGCTTTGCCCATACATTTTCAATAGGATTGAGATCAGGGCTTTGTGATGGCCACTCCAAAACATTGACTTTGTTATCCTTAGCCACTTTGTAACCATTTTGGCAGTATGCTTCAGGTCCTTGTCCATTTGGAAGACCCATTTCCGCCCAAGCTTTAACTTCCTGGCTGATGTCTTGAGATGTTGCTTCAATATTTCCACATAATCTTCTTTCCTCATGATGCCATCTATTTTGTGAATGCACCAGTCCCTCCTGCAGCAAAACAACCCCACAACATGATGCTGCCACCCCCGTGTTTCACAGTTGGGATGGTGTTCTTAGGCTCCATTCACACGTCTGCAAATGGGTCCGCATTCGTTCCGCAATTTTGTGGAACGGGTGCGGACCCATTCATTTTCTATGGGGACAGAATGGATGCGGACAGCACACTGTGTGCTGTCAGCATCCGCATTTGCGGAGCGCGGCCCCGATCTTCAGGTCCGCAGCTCCGCAAAAGATAGAACATGTCCTATTCTTGTCCGCAGCTTGCGGACAAGAATAGGCATTTCTATACGGGTGCCGGGCGGGTGTGTTGCGGATTCGCAATTTGCGGTTACGCAACACACCACGGACGTGTGAATGGAGCCTTAGGAGTGGAGTGTGAATGGAGCCTTAGGCTTCCAAGCTTCTCCCTTTTTGCTCCAAACGTAACGATGGTCATTATGGCCAAAAAGTTCAATTTTACTTTCGTCAGACCACAGGGCATGTCTCCAAAAATGTAGGTCTTTGTTTGCATTTGCAAACATTTATCTGGCTTTTTTATGTTTCTTTTGGAGTAATGGCTTCTTCCTGGCAGAGTGGCCTTTCAGCCCATGTTGATTTAGTACTCATTTCACTGTGGATATTGACACAATCTTACCAGCTTCCGCCATCATCTTCGCAAGATCTTTTGCTTTTGTTCTTGGGTTGATATGCACATGTCGGACAAAAGCACGTTCATCTCTGGGACACACAACCCGTCTCCTTCCTGAGCGGTATGATGTCTACACAAAAAAGCAGTGTGTTTCAGGTGTGCATTTAAATACATCCACAGGTGTGTCTCTAATTAAGGCTACTTTCACACTGGCGTTTTCGCTTTCCATTTGTCAGATCCGTTCAGGGCTCTCACAAGCGGTCCAAAACAGATCAGTTTCGCCCTAATGCATTCTGAATGGCAAAGGATCCGCTCAGAATGCATCAGTTCCGTCTCCATTCCGCTCTGGAGGCGGACACCAAAACGCTGCTTGCAAAATGCTGCTTGCAAAATCCAGCCCAAAACGCTGCTTGGTGTCCGTCTGACGAAACTGAGCCAAATGGATCCGTCTTGACTCACAATGTAAGTCAATCGGGACGGATCCGTTTTCTATGACACAATCTGGCACAGTAGAAAACTGATCCGTCCTCCTTTGACTTTCAATGGTGTTCAAGACGGATCTGTCTTGGCTATGGTAAAGATAATACAAACTGATCCGTTCTGAACGGATGCAGACGGTTGTATTATCTGAATGGATCCGTCTGTGCAGATCCATGACAGATCCGCACCGAACTCAAGTGTGAAAGTAGCCTTACTCAGATGTAGCCCACAAACCTAACAGAAGCTTCCAAACACATGCCATCAGCATATGGGCAGTCCAGAATTGTTTAAAGGCATAGTAATCTTAGTGTATGTAAACTTTTGACATTGCAGAAAGTAATAAAAATGCCTTAAAACATTCTCTCTCTCTCTCTCTCTCTCTCTCTCTCTCTCTCTCTCTCTCTATTCGGGCATTTGGCAAAAAATAATAATAATAATGGTAATCCTAATTGACCAAAAACAGGAAAGGTTTATTCTGATTTCATGTCAGATATTGAGAAAAACATGCATATGTGTCTTTTTTTTATAGTGTATGTAAACTTCTGGTTTCAACTGTTTGTGTGTGTGTGTGTGTATGTGTGTGTGTGAGTGTGTGTGTGTGTGTATATATATATTTAGGTATATGTGCCACATTTGCCCTATTCTGCCCAACGAATAGGTTATAATTTCAAGAGATCTCAATATACTGGGAGGTGTCACAGATTTATAGTCCTGCATATGACCAGAGTGCATGGGCGCATGTGGAGGACTAGATTGGCAGACTTTAGTCGGTTCATTGATTATAAGGACGGGCACAGTATTTAATTAGGTACATACTGAAAATGTGTTTTGAAGCAATAGGTTTTGTTTATAAGGGTTTCTATGGGATTACAAAATAGGATGGGCAGATTGGGTCTCCAGAAGAAAGAAAATGGACTTGATAGTGCCCTTCTTCAGGTAAAGCCACACGTGATGTAAATGCTGCACTTTCTCTGCAGCAGAATTTCACACAAATACACTGCAACATTTACAGTACAAGCAAAGTGAATAAGATTTCAGAAATCTCATCCACACCAAAGCGTAAACTGACATGCATTGTGGGTTTTCAATCCTCAGCATGTCAACTTATGCTGCAGGTTTTACCCTTTCAACCATTGCAATGCAAGCGAAGACCCACTGCGATGCTGCTGCAAAATCCAGCCCATTTCGGATGTCTTTCGTAGAAATGGGTTTTAACCAGATACGCCACAGAAAATCCACATCAGACTCGCTATGTGTGGCCATGCAGTTAGGCAGCTTCTCTATAGCTTCTTTTTTTCTGTTCTCTAGGTAGCTTCTCACCCATTCTCTCCACCTTCTAAGGACTTGTTTGTGGTAATGCTCATTCACTTTAACATCGAAGAAAGAAATCAACATGGCTTTAAATTTGGACTAGTCTTGACATGCTTTCTTTAGCCTTGGAGAATTTATGGTTTTCAAATGGATTGGCTGAAGTTTGATCTCAGGATCTTAGTGAGAGGTCAATCTGTCATCACAAGTCATTAAAAAATAAAATAAAAATCAGATATGCTTCGATTTGCTCCAAAGCATCTGCACAAATCTTTCTGTCAGGAGTGGGGAGTTTTGGAATGGCCTTAGCGCCACAAACTTTTGTCAGTTTCTTTATGAATAGTCACCATTTCTTCATCATTTAGATTCTAGATTGGTCGGCAATTGGAGCAGTTTCCTCAATTTTTAGAGCACTTCCATCAGTTTTTGCTGTGAATGGGTGTACTAGCTGTTCATCATCTTTCACTTCCTCTCAATCTTCCTTAAAGCGAACCTTTCACCTCATTTTCACCTTATAAACTAGCAACAGTACCTTATAGATTATCTTGAGTGTGTTGTTATCCATGTTAGTGCCGCTTTCCTGGGCTCTTTATACTTTAAAAAATCGTCTTATAAACTTCACATTCGGTGCTCCAACAGTCATGCAACCAGTCAAGGGGGTAGCCCTTCCATCTCCTCTGGCCGTACCGCCCCTGCCCTAACCCCTCCTCTATGCTCCTAACTGACAGCCGGCTCAGTCGCCGGGACGGCGCTTCCGAAACCTGCGCATACGACATCCTCCTGATTCGCCGCGCGATCCCGTCTTTCTTGCTGACAAAAGCGCGATCATGTAAGAGAATCGCGCATGCGCCTTACGCGATGCCTGCCTGTCTGCTCTCCCTCCCGTGCGCGTGCACGAGAGGGAGAGCAGACAGGAGAGCAGACAGGCCGGCATCGCGTAAGGCGCATGCGCGATTCTCTTACATGATCGCGCTTTTGTCAGCAAGAAAGACGGGATCGCGCGGCGAATCAGGAGGACGGCGCATGCGCAGGTTTCGGAAGCGCCGTCCCGGTGACTGAGCCGGCTGTCAGTTAGGAGCATAGAGGAGGGGTTAGGGCAGGGGCGGTACGGCCAGAGGAGATGGAAGGGCTACCCCCTTGACTGGTTGCATGACTGTTGGAGCACCGAATGTGAAGTTTATAAGACGATTTTTTAAAGTATAAAGAGCCCAGGAAAGCGGCACTAACATGGATAACAACACACTCAAGATAATCTATAAGGTACTGTTGCTAGTTTATAAAGTGAAAATGAGGTGAAAGGTTCGCTTTAAATCTTTTGTGCCACTCAAACACATCCATATGTGACATGCAAGTTTGTCTGAAAATTTATTCAGTTTCACAAAAGATTTTATTAATCTGTTGCTCAATTTTTGAGCGAGACACTTTGACTTCCAATGATGCATAGGATGTGAAAACGACTTTTTCGGACTATAGGACATACCTGACCATAAGACGCACCTAGAAATTAGAGAAGGAAAAAAAAAATTATTTATCAGACCCCCCAATCTTCATCAGACTTCAAATCAGACCCCTGTTCCTCATCAGACCTCAGGTCAGACCTCCAAATCAGACACCCATTTCTCATCAGACCTCAAATCAGACCCCAATTATACATCAGACCTCAGATCACACCCCCAGACCAGAACCCCATTCCTCATCAGACTCCAATCCTCATCAGACCTCAGAGCAGACCTAAAATAAATGAATTTACCGGACCAGAGAAGACCAGGGAGCAGTTAGTACAGCCACCATAGGAAGTGCTATATGCACCACTCCCCGCTCCATTTGTGTACAAATAATGGAAGTGCTCATTAGTATTCTCTTCAGAGGATGCACTGCCATTTTTTCCCTCAACTTTGGGCGGGGAGTGCAACTGGTTGGTACCGTTTGGGATAGTCTAAGGTTAAAGTTGGCATGCTATATTTCAACTCAAGTGCTATTGTCTTTTTCCTAGATGGACTGTCTCATTTTTTTTTAATTGCCACACCTCGTATATATGCCAAAAAAGGCACCAAAGAAACAGGGTCACTGACGCAAGTTGGGCATAGCCAGTTTCCACAGTTCACTTTTTAAGTTAAATTATGAAAATGTCCTGCTTATGCTTGTCTTCCACTTTTGTTCATGCAGTTTTTCAAGGATCGGGAGACTTATCATTTCCAATAATTGCCCTGTGTAAAAGTGCCACCAATCACCAGATATGCACCAAATAAACTTATTGTTTGCTGGCAGCACATTTCTCTGTGTAAACAATGAATATGTGTGGGGATAACCAATCGTAGTAGTAATCATTCATCCTTATACAGGGGGATTATGATTGCTGCATATGAATGAGTGGGCAATGATTGGAAACAAAAGGTTCATTCCCCAACATTACACATCAACATCTACATGGGTGAAGAAGTTATAAGACCAGTGATAAAGTATTGCGTGTGATAAGATAATACTAAATTTATACCTTGTGGTAGTACTTCTGAGAAAACCTAAAATCTCATTGTACATTTCCTGAAAACCTGCGGTTCCGGTCTTTGGCACATGAATAGAATGCGCCAGCCTCGTCTCGGGTTAGAGACGAAGCAAATACGTAGTTGTTTTCTCTTCGGTTTTGCTTGTTGCTGTGTCATCTGTACCCAGTCATCATTGTGAAACATAACCACTCTGTATAGTTTGTAAGGTGCGAGCTGCTCACCTAAGCTTGAATCTTAGTAGTTTTCTCTGATATATTTGTTTCTTCCTGTTGGGTGAGAAAGGTTCCCATCTGTTTCCTGTACAATAGTGATGTGGTTTGGTTCTACCTGCCCAGAGTTTGCCGATCTTATAACCTACTTTCTCTTTCCCGTAAGATGTAGACTTTACTGGTACCGCTTTGAGTTACTAGCAGTATTCAAACCAAAACTGTGAAAAGGATACAAAAGGACATTTAAATAGCTAATTATAGTGAGAACTCAGAATTCAGATTTCCATCAGTGAAGTGAAAATTGGCCTTTAGAAAAAAAAAGGCTTAAAAATGCAGTGCTTGCTATTTCAAATGAGTTAGATTTTTCTTTAGTTAAAGAGGACCTGTCGCCGCCCCTGACACGCCTGTTTTAATAGTTGCATGCATTCCCCATGTAATAACAATTCTGGAACATCTGTTCTTATGTCTGTATGTTGTCCCATTCCTCTATAATTTCTACTAGAAGTTATGAATGAATTGCTAGCAGTCTGCAGTAAGGGTACAGAGAGGTGGTAACCTGTTGGGGGTGTGTACCTCCACAGTCTGAAAATAGCAGCACTGATTGGATAGAGTGGTTACCTCCCCTCTGTACCCTTATTGTAGACTGCTAGGAATTCATTTATAACTTCTAGTAGAAATAATAAAGGAATGGCACAACATACAGACATAAGAATAGATTCGCCTGAATTGTTATTACACGGGGAATGCGTGAAGCTATAAATACAGGCATGTCAGGAGACGTGACCGGTCCTTTTTCGATTTCTCTTTTTAGAGGATTTTATCAGAAATTAAAGGGGTTGTTCGAGTTTTATATTTTTAATCTCGTGCCTCTTGATCTGTATTGCCTTATGATGATTAAAGAAGCACTCCCAGAAAAAAATGTTATTCTCTGACCTGTTAGAAAGGTATGTGATGTAATCTGTAGCTAAAGGTAATCATCTTACCGGTAACTGTATTTTTGAGTTATAACCTCCCATCTGATCCTCAGCTGTGTCATGTCACCAGCACTCTTCCTGTCCTGTGTCAGTTGAATAGGCAGTCAGTTACTTCTCTATTCATTCCTATGAGACTGTCATTGAGGCTCTTATTGGAATACTAAAATAGAAAGGAATTGTGATGGCACACTCGCATTTGGATTAAATAAAGGGATATTTATTGTTATATAAAGTAAAATGTTTGATGGTATTTATTTAAATTATATAAATGATGGTATAAAAAATATAAAAATAAAAATGTATATATATAATATACGTTAGGGTAGAGTATAGAGTCTATTGGACAGAGGTATATATTTAAATGGGTATTGTTGGAGTAGGGTTCCCTAAAATTACAAATAAAAATAAAAAGAAGTGTCCAAAAATATTGTTTTCCAATATTTTTGGACACTTCTTTTTATTTTTAATTGTAATTTTAGGGAACCCTACTCCAACAATACCCATTGAAATATATACCTCTGTCCAATAGACTCTATACTCTACCCTAACGTATATTATATATATACATTTTTATTTTTATATTTTTTATACCATCATTTATATAATTTAAATAAATACCATCAAACATTTTACTTTATATAACAATAAATATCCCTTTATTTAATCCAAATGCGAGTGTGCCATCACAATTCCTTTCTATTTTAATATATCCTTGCGGTCTTAGGTGTACCGGTGATTGAGCACCTCTATCCATACTGACCGTCTGGTGAGCCACAGAAACCCTCTTATTGGAATACATAGAGAATCTGACTTCCTGTCCACACACAAGATGCTGTGTTAGGCTACTTTCACACTAGCGTTTTGGCTTTCCGTTTGTGAGATCCGTTCAGGGCTCTCACAAGCGGTCCAAAACGGATCAGTTTCACCCTAATGCATTCTGAATGGAAAAGGATCCGCTCATAATGCATCAGTTTGCTTCCGTTCTGTCTCCACTCCCCTCTGGAGGCGGACACCAAAACGCTGCCTGCAGCGTTTTGCCTTCCGCCTGACGAAACTGAGCCAAACGGATCCGTCCTGGCACACAATGTAAGTCAATGGGGACGCACCCGTTTTCTCTGACACAATCTGGCACAATAGAAAACGTATCCGTCTCCAATTGACTTTCAATGGAGTTTATGATGGCTCTGTCTTGGCTATGTTACAGATAATACAGACGGATCCTTTCATGACAGATACATTTGGTTGTATTATTGTAATGGATCCGTTTTTGCATTGGGCACGTGATCCTAGCCTGGTTTCAACCCACAACGTATGCGGGTTGCATCTCGGCAGTCAGGCAGCCTTAGGTGATGACCGCTTACTGCAACTGAGGCTGCCTGACTGCGCAGTCACAAACTGCGTATATTGTGGGGTGAAACCAGGCTAGAGTCACATACCCAATGTATGGCACCTGATCCTGGAAGTGCCCACAACCTAATTAGACCAGGGAGTGTAGCGCTCGTTCATTAAGGTTAATGTTAATCCTCAAAAGGCAATAATACACATCACAAGGGGAAAGATGAAATTAAAGGGGTTGTCCCATTAAAAATATTCTACAGTTTTCAAACCAGCACCTGGATCTGAATTCTTTTGTAATTGCATTTAATTAAAAATGTAGCATAGCCACTGAGTTATTCAATAAAATGTATCTGTATAGCGCCACCTGCTGTTTGTTTATTTTCTTATTTCTTTGTCCTGCTCACTAAGAAAGCTGCACATGCTCAATTTCGTCCTTCAACTGCCTCCTGAGCTGTGATAGGGAGAGCATGGACACGCCCCCTGAGCTGCAGCAGAGAAAACACTCCCCTTGAGCTGTGATAGGGAGAGCATGGACACGCCCCCTGAGCTGTGATAGGGAGAGCATGGACACGCCTCCTGAGCTGAGATAGGGAGAGCATGGACACGCCTCCTGAGCTGAGATAGGGAGAGCATGGACACGCCTCCTGAGCTGAGATAGGGAGAGCATGGACATGCCTCCTGAGCTGCAGCAGAGAAAAGACACTCCCCTTGAGCTTTCAGCTTGATATAAATAATGTCATCTGGTCAAAAACGGAAAACTGCATATCACCATATTGGTGCCACCTCAATGAGTATTCCTTTTTGTTGTTTCGACTTAATCCAACCTCCCCGTTGAGTTATATCCTTGATATTTTGCGCATGCTGTATGCAAATATATTGTGGTTTGCCATGGGGGAGGCAACCACAGCCTCTCTCATGGGATGGAGTCTTCTTCCTCACTCCAACCCTGCCCAGTCATGACTTGATCGCACCAGGAGCAGCCTGACACATCCTGATCTCACAGGATCACGGTGTAAGAAGCGTTGATTTCGATCATTGCAGACTGGAGGGTCAGAAAAGCTAAGAGAGCAGAGAACACGACCCATGGAGGACCAGAGCTCCTCCAGCATGGTCTCGCAAGATAGGAAAGATCTTGTGAGATCTGGTTGCATTAGACCACTTTGATGCTGTCCAGCTATGACTGGACAGAGTCCGAGATGAGAAAAAGACTCCAGCCCACAAAAGAGCCTGTGGTTGCTGCCCCCATGTCAGTGTGCAAATAAGAGACGCAAAATATCAGGAGACATAACAAAGAGATCAACTACAAAGAAAAAGTGGAATGCAAAGGCAGATGACGCCAATGTGACATGGTGCAGTAGATCGCTGGTTACACAGCACAATCTCCTGCCTAGAAACGATGATTTAAAGGGGTTCTCTGGGGATTAAGAAAATTATTAAGAAAAGTTTTTTTCTCCCAGGCTGTGAGCTGTGCGCTGCTATTGGCCAGCGCTACAGCCTAGGAGAAGGAGACGCCCAGCAGAACAAGGGCAGACTCCGCCTACTATAACCAAGTCCCCGAACATACCGGAGGACATAACGGGAGAATGGAGCGGCGCCCAGGGATAATAGTAAGTGCAGTAAGATCCCTGGGCGCCGCTGTATATGTCATGATATAGTTCACAATGTCAGGATCGGTGAAAGGTCCTCTTTAAATATTACTTTATTATAAATATATTCTCAAATACCTTTCATTATTTATAATGGCTCGTTTTGTCTGGGGAGCAATCATCATCATGGGAAACAAAATGGCCGCTGTCCAATTAGTTCAGACAAAACCTGTCCTGATCACACATGAGGACAAGTTACTTTACAACACTGAGGTAAAGAGCTGCCTCATCCTCCTCTCTGCTCTACTTGTAAGGGATTAGGATCCTGAATACAGAGGATAAGAACTTTAGCTGAATTTCTGGTGAATTTAGTTCATGAGGAGACATGAAGTACAGAGAGGACAGACAGGACAGGCTGTGGTAATGGAGACTGCATACAAGTGCTGCTGCTCATTAGCCACACCTCATCATCCTCTCATGTCTCCTCATCATCTCCATTCCCACAGAGATTCACCTGTATTCAAGATCATGATTCCTGACGAGCAGAAGAGGATGAGGCAGCACTATGGCTCATTGTGGTGAAGTAACTTGTCCACCTGTGTGATTAGGACAGTTTTTTTTTATGTACTAATAGGACGGCGGCCATTTTATTGCTCCTAATGATTGCTCCCTAGACAAAACAAGCCATTCTAAGTAATGAAAGATATTTGTGAATATATTTAAGTTTTTTCATTTTTTTTTTAATTCCTAGATAACCCCTTTAACGATTTTATATATATATATATTACACACATACTGAAAAAAAAGGTCACCACCTGGATTTAACTAAGCAAATAGGTTAGAGCCTTCTATTGGATAATTACTGCTTGGGTGATTATGTTTCAGCTGGCAACAAGTTATTTAACCCTTACTGACGCAGTGAGTAGCTTCTCATTGGTTAAAGGAGTTGTCTGGATTCAGAGTTGAACTCAGACGTATCCCCATCTTCACCCAGGCAGCCCCTCATCCATGGAGAGCCTGGTACGTCATTGGATCTCATGTCAAAGTTAGGCGGAGGCTTCCGCCTAGCAGCGAGTCTAGTGACGTCACCGGCACTAATGGGTAGGCTTTTCTATGGTTTTTTATTTATTTGTTGTACAAATGTAGTACAAATTGTCAATAATAACAATGCAGAACTTGATATGCAATGAAGGTTATCTACTTTTGATAAATAAATAAATCAATAAAAAAACTGTAAAAAAGAAAAGTAAGAGCAGGGATTTCAAGTTTGACTGAATCATTTCCCATAGAACTACATCAATCTGCTCGGCTCCTGCGGCTCTGGAACATGCTGCCTGTAGACACCACATTTGATATGAACATTATAAAACCTAATTTTAGATTTCAGAGATGTGTGGAACCTTTTCTTGACTGTAATATGTCCACTGTTTCCCTCTCGCCCCAATTTTTGTTATTCTCCCCATCTGACTAACATGGCTTACCGATATCTATCGTTAAAATGGTTTTATGTGTACTATGGAAAGAATGACAGGGTCTTCTACTGAGAAGAAACTGACTACTGTCGCTGAAATCGCACCTAGAGAAAAGTCATACGTGTATTCTCCGTGGTCAGAGAACTTGATATCTAACACCTGTGACACCTTGGGCCCCCACATTGCCTGAAATATGCCCGTGTGACATTCTTTTTTGAACTTGCGGGTATGATGAGATCTCACCATATCTCCTTATGTCTTGTATAGGTGTATTCACACCTGCCAGTAGTCTGGCCCTTTTGCAGTTTTTGGTAATGTGGTCTTCACTGGTGACCACACAGTACTTTTGCTGGTGTGTTTGAATACACCAAAACACCAAATGGAGTACAGCAAATGGAAATGCCATGTCCAAAATGGACGACGTCCACAAGTTCCTTCACTGAGCTTGCATTGTGATTGGGTTCATCTTTCATGAGACGGAGATGAGCAGATGCGATGAACAATTTCCTGAGGTCTGGCCGACAGGTTATGAGCATCTTGTAGGTACCTCTATTTCTAAAAGATAACTGAATCATGGAAATCTAAATTGAGGGACCAATGGATCCTAGTTCAAAATTTGGACATTGAATTTACTTTTCAGTTACCTTATTAATAACTCTTTTATGACTCCTTCATATGTTTGCTTCAGGTTACTTTCACACAACTACATCAGTTTTGCGGTCCGCATATCGAGGATTCGCAAAATACGGATGTGGTTTCGCGTGCATCCTGCACTTTTTGCGAGCCCCATTGCAAAAATACCAAGAATACTAATGTTCTATAATTTGCGACACGGCCGCACGGGTGTGGACAGCAGACGATGACAGCCATGTGCTGTCTGTATTTTTTGCAACCCCATAGAAATGAATAGGCCCTCGTGTGATCCACAAAAAATGCGGATCGGGTACTGACCAAAAATATGGTCAATGTAGCCTTAGGCAGATCTCTCAGCTTAAGGCCTCTTGCACACAGACGTATTTTCTTTCTGTGTCCGTTCCGTCTTTTTTGCTGACCGTATACGGAACCATTAATTTCAATGGGTCCGCAAAAAAAAAAAGCAGAAGGTACTCCGTGTGTATTCCGTTTCCATATATCCGTTCCGCTAATTGATAAAACTTGTCCTATTCTTGTCCGAATTACTGTTCTATTAGGAGCCAGCTGTTCCGTTCCACAAAATACGGAATGCACACAGATGTCATCCATATTTTTTGCGGACCACAAAATATATACGGTTGTGTGCAAGAGACCTAATATAAAGACAGCATATTACACCCATACTACTAGTAATTAAAATGTCACAAAAATCAACATTTGTTTTCTACTCTAGGGTGAATCCAGCATTAGATGTTTTATAAAGCCTCAGGAGAGTCTAGAGAAGTCCCTTGAGATTAATCGGCAAAGAGGGAAAAAGAAATTGCAAAAGAGACCAAACTACAAAAATGTTGGTGAAGAAGAGGAGGAGGACAAACACCCTGATGATGAAGACCCTTCAAAATCTGCAGACATTGGCGCAAAAGGAGCAAAAGCTATTGGTGAGACTGAAGGTGAGAAGAACAGATTGTGCAGACTTCCAGTATGATGGATGGAGGTCCAGCATGTGATTACTTTTTAGCTTTCTGATAAATTAACGTAAATTTTTGTTTTTATACTTTTGCTGAAACTATCATATCATGAAGATCATAGATTAACATAAAACCCCAGATTAGACATTGGATGCAGGAGTTAAATGCATGAGAGGAGCTTGCGTCTATTATTCAACATATATACATACTCCCAGATCTACATATCCATATTTATACCCACCAGTGTAAACAGTAGGGATCGACTGTGAACTCTCAGGCCGATAGCCGATAATTTATACCGATATTCTGTGCATTTTCATCTTTGAAAATAAAAAAAATTCCTACACAAATCTGCCAAAAATGAACGTTTATTGTTAGCGTTTCGCTTTTTTTTGTAAATCTTTCTTTTTCATTTATACTTAATATTTTGTGAGTTTGTGTTTTTTTTAAATTATTTTTTTTTTTTTACTAACTATTAGCGCCCTTAGGGGCTAGAACCCTTGTCCTATTCACCCTAATGGAGCTCTATTAGTGTGAATAGGACTTCACACTCTCCTATGGCAGCCAGGGCTTCAGTAGTGTCCTGGCTGTCATGGTAACCGATCGGAGCCCCAGGCTTACACTGCTGGGGCTCCGATCAGAAGCTGCCACTGCACCACCAATGAGGAGGGGAGAGGGGACCCTGTGGCCACTGCCACCAATGACTAATACTGGGGGGCTTGGGTGGAGGGGCCACCAATGTTTTTAATACTGGGGTTTGGGGGGGGGGGGGCGCACTGCGCCACCAATCTTTTTAATACTAGGGGTTGGAGGGGGGGTGCACGGTTACCTCGCCCCCCTCATTAACACCAATGAAGGTACCTCGCCCATTAATTCAAATAAAGGCAGCGGGTGGTGACTGCAGAATCATATACCCGCCCCCGACCTCTATGAGATTTAGCTGCGATCCACGGCAGTTAACCCCTCTGGAGCAGCAGGGGTTAACTGCCGCGGATCGTAGCTACTTGTCATAGCGGTCCGGTGCGGCTATATGATTCTGCAGCCAGCTCCCGCCTCCTGTTGAATTTGAATGAATGAGTGAATTAACTTCATTGGTTGCGCAGTGGCCACAGCCCCCCCCTCCTCTCTCCTCTCATTGGTGGCAGCGGCACAGGGGGAGGGAGACACTGCTTCCTTCTCCCCTGTGCTGCTGACAGCAGCGTGATCCATGTTTCGCGATTCGTTATCAGCATATCTGCAAGGCTAGATGCCGATACCAATAACTTTGAAAATCCTGAATATCGGCCGATAATATCGGTAAAACCGATAATCGGTCGATCCCTGGTAAACAGCATGCACACACACAGTGACGCCCACATGTGTATACCGTATTTTTCGGACTGTAAGATGCACCAAAATATAAGATGCACCTAGGATTTAGAAGAGGAAAATAAGATTTTTTTTAATTTTTTTTTTAAGACCTTTGATGAGACCCCCATTCTTCATCAGACCTCAGATAAGACCCCCAACCTTCCTCAGATCAGACCTTCCCAGCCTCCATCAGCTTCAGATCAGACCTCAGATCAGACACTCTACAGACTTTTTGCTCCCTGGTCTTCTTCCGGCCCGCGCTGCACAGCATCAGGTTATAGTGCGCGCCTATGTTCACTACATATGCAGTCAGGACACAGTACATAGCGGAGCCCGGAAGAAGACCAGAGGGGTTGAGTACAGCCAGTGCAGCGCTTCCCTCACCACTCCTGCATGCTAATGCTGCTGCATCCCGACTATAAGATGCACAAGTGTGCCAAACAATACGGCATATTAGAAAATCTTGCTAAATGAAAATAAGGTTCTACCCTATTTGTGATTCCTACAGTATTCTAAGTAGCTGTGTATGTATTTTCCAAATTTAATTTTTAATGCAGTATTACCATGTGTATGGTATGTTTAGTAGGTTTATAGGATATTGCATTACTCTATAGCCACGCTGCCATTCTATTTATGTCTTCACATGTCGAAACACTTCTGTACCAGAGCTGCCGTAACCTGTTTAATGGTGGTTCCCACCTCACATACCTTCGGGCAGCTTAGTGTACAGCGGCTAATGGTTTATCTTTCATATTGAAACTTTTTTTTAAATATCTTAAAGAAACACTCCGGGATTTTTTTCTTTGTCTATGTAGTGCAGTATAGGCATTATTAAAGAATAATATAGAGGCTCTTGTGTATGGATTCAGGAAGACCATTGTGAAGCTACATCCCATAGAACTACACTGGAGAGTCAGCACACACAGATGGCATAGACAGGCACGGTATGTGAGTGGTCATTAACTTACCTGGTGATGCTCCCATTGCAGTTCCAGGCAATCTATGGTGGTGCTGGTGGCATCGTTCCTTTGCGAGCTGCTTAGCCTTTCATGGGGCAGAGGGGTTGGACTAATCGGGTGCACGGAATTCGGACCCATTCATTTCATTTCTGTGTACATGAGCGTTGGTTTTCACGCGTCACTTGTGCGTTGCGTGAAAATCGCAGCACGTTCTATATTCTGTGATTTTTCACGCAACGCTGGCCCCATAGAAGTGAATGGGGCTGCATGAAAATTGCAACCGCAAGCAAGTGCGGATGCGATGCGTTTTTCACGGATGGTTGCTAAGAGATGTTTGTAAACATTCAGTTTTTTATCATGCGCGTGCAAAACGCATTAAATAGCATTGCACCCGCGCGATAAAAACTGAACATCTGAGCGCAATCGCAAACAAAACTGAATGGACTTGCTTGCGAAAACGCGCAGTTTTCACTGAATGCATCCGCAACGCATCCGGACCTAATCCAGACACGCTCGTTTGCAAGGGGCCTTAAACAGGCAGCTGCTGGCAACAGGTGCCTGTGATTGGTTTTCTAAGGCTCACTAGCGTGTTTTACTTTTGTTTGAATCTCTTGTACTCTGATTTTCGGATTGTCCCAGACCTTGCTCGTGACTGCTTATTATTTCCTGACGTTATCTCCTGGCACTGATCCCATCTGGCATTTGACTCTATGTATCTTATCTTGGATCTGACGTATCTCTCTGGTTTAGATTCTGGCCTAATTTTGACTTTGCTTTTGGATTCTGATCCAGTCTTGGTTTTGCCTGTCTGTCATTACATATAATATTTTCTCCATTTGTATTTTCCCTCATAGGGCCCAGCACCTAGTCAAAAGGGACCTTTATCCAGTTGTGTGTCGTTGCTCTAGGACGGATCTTCCAGTTGGGTAGGGACAGTGGTGTAGGCTTCACCATCGCCTATGGTGACATCAGGAGGTTTATATAACTGCAACTTATCACTGTGTTAACTCACAGACTATATATCTGGACTCCTGGTCCTTTAGATAGAGGAGACATTATATCTTAAACCTAATACAGGGATATACAGAGGGAGAGGAGGGGCCTGAGAGCTGCCAGGAGGGATCTGATTGGTGATGATGTCATCCTGTAGTTCTCAGGAAGTCAGCCACACAGGAGAGACCAAGTTCCTGTTTACACAATAGAGCAAAGTGTCAGACTTGAGATCACCTGACCAGATTCCCATAATGGTAAAATGTATGGATGTAACTGTTAGTGTAATAAATTACACTGATAGAAGACTGGTGGCTAGTTATTAATATGTGTAAAAAAAACAGAGTGCCTCTTTAAATCATGTAGCAGATAACTCTTGTGATTGCCAGATACTAAGTACACACCTGTGTTCTTGGCTCAAATATGAATAATTTTACCACGACCTTATTGTACCACACCATTTTGCCTTGCACTAGTTTTGAGAAATCTCCCTCAGTACAGGACTTAAAGGGGTTGTCCACCTTATCCCCTGGATAAGCCATCACTAGCTGATCAGCGGTGGTCTGACACTCCACACCCCTGCCGCTCCGCTGTGCGGCAATTGCTCTGGCGCCAGTTGCAGGCAGCTCTGTCTCCTTCGTAGTGGACTGAGCTCATCACTGCAGCACAGCTCCTGGCTATCACCTTATAAAAGGTGGAGAGCCCCTTTAAAACTTTGATAAATACATTCCACAACTGCCCCTGACAGGCCACCTCCCTGTTACATCCATGTATTTGAAAGGGAACAATGCAAAAAATAATTTCTCCTTCTGCAGGATGTTAATTAATTCACTCCTTTTAATTGATGAAGATTGTACTTTCTTCCACCCAAGTGCCACCACAACAAAGACAAAGGTTTGGTCTATCGCAAGCTGTTTCCAAAAAGTAAAGGACCCTGACCTGTTCGCTAACCTTTCGTCCAAAATGTACACAAGTTTCAAGTAGAAAAGATCACCCCTTGCCAAAGCTTAGGGTGACCCATCTGACACCAAAGTTTTGCCTAGTCTGCTGCCCAAGCATCCTCATGGCTTACAAGTCTAGCTTTGGCTGCAGTTCCACTTCAGGAGGGATGTGACCTAAGGGCCCACATTCTATCAAATCCCTATATGGAAAATGTGAAAATGCCATGGAAATAAATAGGAGCCAGGAGTGGTAGGCATACATCTACCCCAGTTTCCCCTGCACCTAGTTTGACTGCAGCTTTTTGCCTTTTGAGAGAGTTGTCTGGGATCCACATATTTTTCATTATGGCCAGGAACATGATAGAAAATCAAAAGAGAGGAGTTTTAAAAAGAGAAAATGTATATTTTGCCACTTACTAATAGGGTATAATAACTAAACCCTTGAAGACACTACATCTACCATTGCATCTGCAGCTAATATTGCAGGACAAACAGTGTAAAGTTATGGAAAATTCAATGCTGTTGGACATCACCTTCCCAGACCTGAATTTTAACCACCTAACTGTTTTGCCTGAGTCCAGGTCCCGCTGGACTTCTGAATGTTTTCTCCTGAATGGTAACAGCTAGAAACATGCAACTGGTCTTGTTTGAAAGCTGAAATTCCAGGCTTTCATACAAAATGACAGCTAAAGTCCAAACAACAGAGATATCACTGTTAGAAAACCTGCTTTTACTTTCACTTTCAGCTGTATTCACAGCATCCCGATTTCTATCAGTGATATCTTCAGCTGTACTGAACATATTGCTGTTATTCTGGTATTGTCTGAAAGCTTGGAATGTCAGCTTTCAAACAATACAAACTGGTCCCAAACAAGAGATATGAGCAGATAAAGCAGCCTCCCCCCACCTTCAGTCTGGAGGAAGATGATGGAGCAGCTGCAGAGCTGACAGGCTGCAGGATGAGAGAAAAATAGTAAAAATATATTGAAAAGTGACGTTATCATGATTTTAGTGACAGTGAACCAGATAATAAAATTGTTATTTTTACCACACAGTGAGCACCACAAAATAATGTAAAAATTGCAGGGTTTTTTTCTTTCCCCCCAAAAATAAAATAATAAAAGTTATTTAATACACTATATATACCCAAAAATGTTTCCGAAAAAAAGGACAACTAATCCCACAAAATAAAAACAACATTTAGAAGAAAAAATTAAAAAGTTATGACTGCTGGATAACAAAGGGGGAAAATATTATTGGTCCTTAAGGCTAAAATTAATGATGTCACTAAGGGGTTAAAAATGCAATAATGTCCCCTGAGTTGTGCGCCAACAAGATTTACGGCAGACACACATAAAAAATCTACAATAAAAAAAAGTTAAATTTTTGGGAGGGTTTTCCCAATTTTTAGAGGTTAAGCAAACTATTTTCTTCAATACATGCAGTTTAGAGCAGGTCAGTCATATAAAACCCACAGTCACGGGACTCATAGAGTAAGATTTATAATATTACAGACTGGTCGGTTACTCGTTTTAGCATAGACGGTGTACCTCTGCAAATCACAAATTTTTGGTGCTGTGAATAAACTATACATCTATCGTGGGAAACAACCTGATTGTTATAGGGGAACTGCTCAAACTCATACACTGTGTTCCAAATTATTATGCAAGTAATATTTTTCTCAGATTTTCCTAAATGGTCGATGCAAATGACAGTCAGTAAATTTTCAAGTCATCAACTGAGTATAAATCAAATGTTATTGAACAAACCTCCCAATTATATTTTTTTTCTCAATAAAAAAAAAACTCAAAATGTAAATGCAAATTATTATGCACAACACAGTTTCAAAACATTTTATAGGTTGTAAAGAACTGAAAATGGTCATTTGTTGAATTTGCTGCATTAAAGCGGTTGTCCCATCACAGTCAATGGGGGCATATCGCTAGGATATGCCCCCATTGTCTGATAGGTGCAGGTCCCACCTCTGGGGCCCGCACCTACACCGAGAATGGAGCGGGTAGAGCTGTGGCTAGAGGACTCCGGGGCCCGGTCACCACTTAGCGCTCTCCCCATACAAGTGAATAGGAGCGCACCGCACTTGCGCGGCCACCGCTCCCATTAATTTCTATGGGGCTGACGGAAATTCCCTGCTCCGTTTTTGGTGTTGGTGTGGGTCCCAGAGATGGGACCCACAACTAATGATATGCCCCCATTATCAATGATGGGACAATCCCTTTTAAGAGGTCTTATTTACTGAAATCAAAAGCTGTTTCTATCAAAAACATCCTAACAGTCCAACTTACATGTTAACATAGGACCCTTCACAATTCTTACATCCATTGAACGTGTGAGTTTATAGAGAGTCTCTGCTTGAATTTCTTTGGAGGATGTCAGAATAGCCTCCCAGAGCTGCTGTTTTGATGTGACCTGCCTCCTACCCCCATAGATCGTAAGTTTTAGGATACTGCAAAGGTTCTCAATAGGGTTGAGGTAGAGGAGGATGGTGGCCATGAGTTTTTCTCCTTTTTTGCCCATAGCTGCCAATGATTGCGAGGTATTCTTTGCAGCATGAGATGGTGGTTCAGAAACTCTTAATTACTTTGCTGAGATCATTTCCACACCTTTTCACCCCTAAAGGGGACTACCCGTGCTCTTCCCATAATTACAGGCCAAAACATGACCCCGCCATCTCTATGCTGACGTCGCAGCCTTGTTGGGACATGTGTATAGGAACGAACCGTCCCATTGAAATGAATGGGACGGCTTGGGTGTAATTACACCTGCTCACCACTGCAGAGGATGACGGCGAGAAGGTAAACAGTGAAGAGGAGGCAGCGCTGGAACGGCGCACGACTTTTCTTCAAACATCTGATCGGCAGGGGTGCCGGGTGTCGGACCCCCACCGATCTGATATTAATGACCTGAGGATAGGTCATCAGTAAATATAACTTGGACAACCCCTTTAAGTAGTTTTCCTTTAATTGGGGTCAACTGGCAAACTAATTATTACAGGTGTTTTAGATTGTTTTCAGTGATCCAAACACACAATACCATCCTTGAGTTTAATAAAAAAAATAAAAATATATATTACATCTTTATGACACCTAAATCCATCGATCCCCTTTGTGCGCTGCTGATCCCAATCACCGGCTGTGGTGGTCACATGTCACCAGTATGTCATGAAACACATGGCAGTCACGTTACTGCCACAGCTGTTCATTGGCTGCAGTGGTCACATGACCCCACGTCAACCAGGATGGGCGCAATGGAGCCAGAACCCAGCGGCGAGGATCAGGTAAGTATGCTCACCTCCGTGGGTCCGGCTACTCTGCAGCGGTCTGAAAAAAAGCACGGCAAAGATGCACAACCCTATAAATTGGTTGCAGAGGGGGATTAGAAAATCATGGCAGCCTTCTATACTTCAAAGGAGCTGAGCTGCAATACCAGCTATAACCCATGGTCAGGGCTGGTACTGTTTTTGAAAAAAGCAGCTAAGTTTTTCAATCCTGTGCAACCCTCTAGTTACCTCTAGTTTCTATTAACCTCTGTCATAGTACCCACTGAAAACTTCTGAGATGTTTCTATCAGGGCCGGTGCAAGGATTTTTGCCAACACAAACAAAGCTACATTTTGACGCCCCCCCCCCCCCCCCCCCCCTCCTCACAGCCCTGGTCCCGTCTGCAGCAGCTGGCTTCTCCTCTGTGTGGTCCTGGTATCTTCTCTCTGCTTCAGACAATCGCTCGTTTTGAGGACCGTATTTTTCACCCTATAAGATGCATCTAGGTTTTAGAGGAGGATAATAAGAAAAAAATATTTTCCATTACACCTCAGGTCAGACCAGTAATCAGACCCCCAATGTTAATCAGACCTCAGATCAGACCCCCATGTCAGACATCAGCCCCCATCCATCAGCCCCCCATGTCACATTTTTCCGCCCTCCCCCAGGGTGCGCCTTAAGGCAGCCGCTTGGTCTGCCTTATGGTAGCACCGGCCCTGGGTACTATGCACTGATTGCTAGAATAAAGTAGCTGATATGCCCCTTTGGTTCTCATGCCTCTGCCAGCTTCATTTCAATGTCATAGGGCATGCTGATGTCTGTCCTAGTGAGGGTGAAGAAGACTGGTTAGAGCCGGAGGGGCCCCTTCGTTCTAGTGATTGTTGTGGTTGTTTTTTTGTAAGTAAAGCTCCATGTTAAACACTAAATCAGTCAACATCTGCCTATTGACTGTCTCCATGTAGGGACTAAACATTTTTTTGATACAAAATGGAAACTAGAGGAAAAGGCAATCGGGATATATTACAGAACTGCAGGATCTAATACAATCTATACAGCCAGTATTTCTGAAATGTAAGGCATCACTGTAAGGCATGTGTTTTTCATGTTAATTTCCTTGTTTAAGTATATAATAATGTAAAACTTTGCGGCTATGGTACGGACAGTTAACGCTGCTGGTGCCAAATTGTGTCTTGCAGAAATAGAAATGGTGATCATGGAAAGATCAAAAGCGGCAGAAAAGCCCATGCTGCATGTTAAAGAGGAAAACACGACAGATGAGGAGAAGAGTGCCGCTGGGGCACAGGCCGCTCCGAGCAGGTGAGCATGCGGAAAACTCGTGCCAGCACCGAACAGAGCTGTGTTTGATGTAGTAGTCTGTCTCCGCTGATGGACACACCGGCTCCATCACTTCCCCACAGACAGATCCCTGTACACTTTGACCTCTGCACAGCAGCCAGCAGAAATGTCTTCTTACCCTGCTTCTCAGGGATGGAGCAGAGCCTCTGCAGTATTGTCAGCTGCCAGAAGGGGAAGGAGACATATAGGGGCACATTTATTAGGACCGGTGTAGATGCCGGTCTTAATAAAGGCCCTGTGCTGGTGGGGGTTCAGCAGAAGTTATGAAGAGGAGCAGGCATCTCCATAACTTCGGCGCTTCCAGCACCAGTTCTAAATGTAAGACCACTTCTGAGCCGTCTTACATTTAGACCATTTTCTACATCTAAAACAGCCGTAGAAAATGGTGAATGAGACGGCCTGTCGGACCTTCCAGCCCACACCACGCCCACAATTTTAGACATGGCGTAAACGAGGCAAAGTGGCAGATAGCGGCGCAACCAACCGTAACCTATATAGGCGTATTTCAGTATAGTGAATGACCCCCATAATGTCCAGAGACTGCCTGCATCACCACGGATGGTACATTCAAAAAATTATGTCATAAACACTATACCAAGGTCTTTTGGTATGGAAGTGATTCATGGAATTACCCCTTTAAGATTCACATATTAATGGCACACATAATAAATAATTGTAATGGTGTAAACCATTGCCTGGGCTCTGCAGATTTTTTTTTAAAATTAAATGCCTTCCTTCAGCATGATCATCCCTATAAAACTAGCTATTCTGCCTAGTAGGGTTGACTCTGCTGATTAGGCCGCATATACATGACCGTATTTTCGGACCGCTTCTGATCTGCATTTTTTGCCAATCTCAAACGGACCCATTATTTTTTGTGAGGCTGCAACCGTGCAGCCATATATCCATCCCCCCCAAAAAAATTGTGCATTTCCTATTCTTGTCTGTTTTGTGGACAGGAATAGGCATTTGTATGATAGGGCGGAACATGAATGGGAGAAACACACATGGATGGTAGTTCTGTTCTGCAGATCCACAGTTGTCGGACCACAAAACCCATACAGTCTTGTGCACAGGGCCTTAAAATGATACCTGTCTTGTAACAGTTGGGGCATCCCTGAGAAAAAAAAAGACTTTTATTCTTCATGCAAATAAGGACTTCAGTGCACTTGGGGGAGCACTTGGTGCACCTCAGCTCCTCAACTCCTCAATAACTAATATTCTAAGGTAGGGCAAAATTTCCTGTGTATGCAATATGCAAAAATTAGACGACTTCCCCCTCCTCTATAGATCCTGTACTTGATGTTAGCGGCAGAGAAACCTGAGATGCACCTAAGACATTTACTAAGCAAAATGCCCCCCCACCCCACCCCAAGAATTTTTTTTATTATGGTCCCGATTTAACTCGCCTTCACTCCATATTGCTTCAAAAAGTCACAAAATGGGGGCTTTGCAACTTTTTGGACTTGCTTGAGCAAAAACATTTTGCATTTTTACACCACTCACTCCAGTGTTGAAATATGGGTGGGAAAGTGGGAGCGGTTAGCTATGTTGTTGAGTTTCACTCCAGATTTTTTTTTTTTTAAAACTTCCAGTCTCACTCCAGGAGAAGGGTGGAGTAGGAAAATTTCTGGACAGAAGTGTTAGGTTTAAGGATAAGACAATATTTATCAAACAACATGCGACATATAAATGGGGCATAAAAACTCACTTCAAATATCCCCCTCATGATAAATCTCCCCCCCCCCCCCTCGTGTATTTTTGCACCTCACTAGACCGTTCTGAAATATGTGATGCATGTTGTATTGTATGAGGTGTCTGGGGCTTATCAGAGGCAGTATATTGGTTGACTATGTTGTGATGCTCACAGCTTCTGATGACCCAACATATGAGCCTGGGTTTCCACGTTCATTATTATTATTTTTTTACATTTTTTTTTTTTTACAGTTTGTGAAGCCAACGCCAAGAAATGATCATAAACTGAGGGCTTCATTCAATTTTGTGCAGCCCTAGCAATTACTGATGCATGCGCGAACTTCAGTGTTTGCCCTTTAAAGGCTATGTACATCTTTGGGGGCCATTTTTTTAAAATTATTATTGCATTGTACTCACTTTGAGCTAAAAATAATTTTTTAATTTGGTCTTTATTACAAATATGGAACCCTTTATTTTCTGTACAGAGCTGAGATGCTCTAGTAGCACCATGTGGATGTTCTCACTTCTCCGTCAGTTGGGGAGCTGACGGGCTCCTTATCTCTGCTCTCTGACATTATAAACTTTCATTAAAGCTCAGTTCTTATCTTACAGATAAGAATGTGTCTTAATCAAGTGTTTATGACCTCTTAGTAATTTAGAGATGAGGCTTATTAGATGACTGACACAAAATGAAAGTCACACAGCTCGGAAAACAGTTAACCCTTTTGTGGCAAAATGGCTCAATATTTTTAATAAAGACCAATTGAAAAAATTATTTTTGGCCCAAAATGAGTAAAATGCAATCATAAAAAAAATTGCCTTCAAAGGTGTACATAGCCTTTAACCGCCTCCGGACCGCCTAACACAGGATCGCGTTCCGTGGTGGCAGCCCTGCGCAGAGTCACGCATATATGCGTCTTCTCGCGAGACGCGAGATTTCCTGTGAACGCGCGCACACAGGTGCGCGCGTTCACAGGATCGGAAGGTAAGCGAGTGGATCTCCAGCCTGCCAGCGGCGATCGTTCGCTGGCAGGCTGGAGATGCGATTTTTTTTAACCCCTAACAGGTATATTAGACGCTGTTTTGATAACAGCGTCTAATATACCTGCTACCTGGTCCTCTGTTGGTCCCTTTTGTTTGGATCGAACACCAGAGGACACAGGCAGCTCAGTAATAAGTAGCACCAAACACCACTACACTACACCCCCCCCCCCCCGTCACTTATTAACCCCTTATTAACCCCTGATCACCCCATATAGACTCCCTGATCACCCCCCTGTCATTGATCACCCCCCTGTAAGGCTGCATTCAGATGTCCGTATGTTTTTTACGGATCCACAAAACACATACGGACGTCTGAATGGAGCCTTATAGGGGGGTGATCAATGACAGGGGGGTGATCACCCCATATAGACTCCCTGATCAACCCCCTGTCATTGATCACCCCCCTGTAAGGCTGCATTCAGATGTCTGTATGTTTTTTACGGATCCACGGATACATGGATCGGATCCGCAAAACACATACGGACATCTGAATGGAGCCTTATAGGGGGGTGATCAATGACAGGGGGGTGATCACCCCATATAGACTCCCTGATCACCCCCCCTGTCATTGATCACCCCCCCTGTAAGGCTCCATTCAGATGTCCGTATGTTTTTTACGGTTACATGAATCGGATCCGCAAAACACATACGGATATCTGAAAGGAGCCTTATAGGGGGGTGATCACCCCATATAGACTCCCTGATCACCCCCCTGTCATTGATCACCCCCCTGTCATTGATCACCCCCCTGTAAGGCTCCATTCAGACATTTTTTTGGCACAAGTTAGCGGAATTTTTTTTTTTTTATCTTACAAAGTCTCATATTCCACTAACTTATGTAAAAAAATAAAATCTCACATGAACTCACCATACCCCTCACGAAATCCAAATGCGTAAAATTTTTTAGACATTTATATTCCAGACTTCTTCTCACGCTTTAGGGCCCCTAGAATGCCAGGGCAGTATAAATACCCCACATGTGACCCCATTTCGGAAAGAAGACACCCCAAGGTATTCCGTGAGGGGCATATTGAGTCCATGAAAGATTGAAATTTTTGTCCCAAGTTAGCAGAAAGGGAGACTTTGTGAGAGAAAAAAAATAAAAATCAATTTCCGCTAACTTGTGCCAAAAAAAAATAATTTCTATGAACTCGCCATGCCCCTCATTGAATACCTTGGGGTGTCTTCTTTCCAAAATGGGGTCACATGTGGGGTATTTATACTGCCCTGGCATTTTAGGGGCCCTAAAGCGTGAGAAGAAGTCTGGGATCCAAATGTCTAAAAATGCCCTCATAAAAGGAATGTGGGCCCCTTTGCGCATCTAGGCTGCAAAAAAGTGTCACACATCTGGTATCGCCGTACTCAGGAGAAGTTGGGCAATGTGTTTTGGGGTGTCTTTTTACATATACCCATGCTGGGTGAGATAAATATCTTGGTCAAATGCCAACTTTGTATAAAAAATGGGAAATGTTGTCGTTTGCCGAGATATTTCTCTCACCCAGCATGAGTATATGTAAAAAGACACCCCAAAACACATTGCCCAACTTCTCCTGAATACGGCGATACCACATGTGCGACACTTTTTTGCAGCCTAGGTGGGCAAAGGGGCCCACATTCCAAAGAGCACCTTTAGGATTTCACACGTCATTTACCTACTTACCACACATTAGGGCCCTAGAATGCCAGGGCAGTATAACTACCCCACAAGTGACCCCATTTTGGAAAGAAGACACCCCAAGGTATTCCGTGAGGGGCATGGCGAGTTCCTAGAATTTTTAATTTTTTGTCACAAGTTAGTGGAATATGAGACTTTGTAAGAAAAATAAAAAATCATCATTTTCCGCTAACTTGTGACAAAAAATAAAAAATTGTAGGAACTCGCCATGCCCCTCACGGAATACCTTGGGATGTCTTCTTTCCAAAATGGGGTCACTTGGCATTCTAGGGGCCCTAATGTGTGGTAAGTAGTTTGAAATCAAAATGTGTAAAAAATGACCTGTGAAATCCTAAAGGTGCTCTTTGGAATGTGGGCCCCTTTGCCCACCTAGGCTGCAAAAAAGTGTCACACATGTGGTATTGCCGTACTCAGGAGAAGTTGGGCAATGTGTTTTGGGGTGTCATTTTACATATACCCATGCTGGGTGAGATAAATATCTTGGTCAAATGCCAACTTTGTATAAAAAAATGGGAAAAGTTGTCTTTTGCCAAGATATTTCTCTCACCCAGCATGGGTATATGTAAAATGACACCCCAAAAAACATTGCCCAACTTCTCCTGAGTACAGCAATACCACATGTGTGACACTTTTTTGCAGCCTAGGTGGGCAAAGGGGCCCACATTCCAAAGAGCACCTTTCGGATTTCACCGGCCATTTTTTACAGATTTTGATTTCAACATACTTCGCACGCATTTGGACCCCTAAAATGCCAGGGCAGTATAACTACCCCACAAGTGACCCCATTTTGGAAAGAAGGCACCCCAAGGTATTTCGTGATGGGCATAGTGAGTTCATGGAAGTTTCTATTTTTTGTCACAAGTTAGTGGAATATGAGACTTTGTAAGAAAAAAAAATAAAAATCATCATTCTCCGCTAACTTTGTGTGACACAACATGTGTGACACTTTTTTGTAGCCTAGATGCGCAAAGGGGCCCAAATTCCTTTTAGGAGGGCATTTTTAGACATTTGGATCCCAGACTTCTTCTCACGCTTTAGGGCCCCTAAAATGCCAGGGCAGTATAAATACCCCACATGTGACCCCATTTTGGAAATAAAAAAAATCATAATTTTCCGCTAACTTGTGACAAAAAATAAAAAGTTCTATGAACTCACTATGCCCATCAGCGAATACCTTAGGGTGTGTACTTTCCGAAATGTGGTCATTTGTGGGGTGTTTGTACTGTCTGGCCATTGTAGAACCTCAGGAAACATGACAGGTGCTCAGAAAGTCAGAGCTGCTTCAAAAAGCGGAAATTCACATTTTTGTACCATAGTTTGTAAACGCTATAACTTTTACCCAAACCTTTTTTTTACCCAAACATTTTTTTTTTATCAAAGACATGTAGAACAATAAATTTTGAGAAAAATTTATATATGGATGTCGTTTTTTTTTTTGCTAAATTTTACAGCTGAAAGTGAAAAATTACATTTTTTTTGCAAAAAAATCGTTAAATTTCGATTAATAACAAAAAAAGTAAAAATGTCAGCAGTAATGAAATACCACCAAATGAAAGCTCTATTAGTGAGAAGAAAAGGAAGTAAAATTCATTTGGGTGGTAAGTTGCATGACCGAGCAATAAACGGTGAAAGTAGTGCAGTGCAGAAGTGTAAAAAGTGGCCTGGTCATTAAGGGTGTTTAAGCTATGGGGGCTGAAGTGGTTAAGAAGAAGCCACCAGTGATTTTTCTACCATCACACAACTGTCTTACCATAGGGCACAACAACATGCGCTGTATTTGTAGTAATCCTTGTGAGCGTGTGATATTCACCATGCGCCATCACACTTTTATTTTATGACTTCTCTATGGTTTTATCCATTTTTCCATCCTCATTTGTCTCGCATCCAAAATATTGTTAATGTGTATCTGCAAACCTTGTGTCTTCCATAGGCCCTTCTTGGACATGGTTTACAGTACACTGGAAGGCACAGATGATGACTACTATACTCTGTTTGTCTTATGTCTTCTTTATGCTATGTCCCGTAATAATGGTAAGTGAAGTTGATAAAAGCGATACAGTGTATTTCACTCTTTCACAGTCATGTCCATACGGTAGATCAGTCTGCAATCTGTAAAAGTCTGATAAGGGCAGCGGAGCCATTCATTTAAAGAAGCCCTCTAACCTCCTGACATGTCTGTTTTAGCAGCTTCTTGCGTTCCTTGTGTAATAAAAATTCTGGAGCATCTATTTTTTATAACTCTGTATTGTGCCATTCCTTTATTATTCCTTCTAGAATTTATGAATCAGTTGCTAGCAGTTTGCAATGAAGATCCAGCTGGGTGTTACCAGTTGGGATGTGTCCTTGCACAGTCTGACATTATTCAGTCAGTGCTGCCAGTTTCAGACTGTGCAGGGACACACCCTCAGCTAGTAACACCCTCATTGCAAACTGCTAGAAATGAATTCATAACTTGCAGGAGTAATAAAGGATTGGCAGAACATAGAGTCATAAGAGAAGATGTCCCCCAATTTGTTACTAGATGGGGGATGCAAGAAGTTACTAAATCATACATGTCAGGAGAGTTGACAGGTAGTGTTGATCGAGCACCAAAGTGCTCTGGTGCTCGAGTAGAACACTTTGCTATGCTCGGGTGCTCTACAGATTGTTTTGCCAATGTAATCCAGGGGGCAAGGACATTGGCAGATATATACCACCCCCCTGGTCTTACAATTGGCAAAATCCCTAATGGAGTATATGTGGTGAGTAACTGAGCACGTAACAGTTTTGGCTGTAGAGAAGAAGTTACACGCCTTACATCCTCCACATCTGGTTTCCTGGAGAGCCAGGTCTCCTTGGTGGGTGAGGCCACATAAAGACCGCGAACCAAACGGTCACGAAGACTTCTACCTTTACGGTAAGTAATACTGGGATATTTAGTGATGGCGTCAGTGAGGTCGGAGTCAATTAATAAAATGAATGGCCCATTTTATCTCCAGAAAACCTATGGGGGTATTCAGATGTGGAGGGTGTAAGGCGTGTAACTTCATCTCTACAGCCCAAACTGTTACGTGCTCAGTTACTCATCGCATGTACTCCGTTTATTTAAGCACCCGTCTTGAGTACCCCCTGATGAACCCAATAGACTGGGGGAAAAGCGTCGGGGTGACAGGTTTGTTGGTTACTGATTAGGGCAATCTAGGGTAATCCAGGGTAGGCACGGGGACGGAGGGTCACCACCTTTAGGTGATGCCTCCGGGCTGAGGGCCAATCAGGATCTCAATAGGGAAAGTAGTGTTCCCAAACGATTGTTTTCCTCGCATAACCCATCCCCTGGTCCCTCTTTTTATCCTGAATAGGGTGGTTTGTGTATTGATTGACCAGCTTGGTCATTTTAAGGATATCCATAAAATTAAAGATTTTAGCGTTCCAAGGTTTTTCTTCTATATGTTTTTCTTTTTTGATGGAACTCAGTTATTCATTTAGTATCTGAATCATTTTTTTGTCTCACTTCTGATGTTAACCAGAACTCCCTTCCTAGTAATATTGCCTTTCTTTTGGTTGATAGGAATAAATCCTGATAAATTGGAAAAAATCCAGTTGCCGTTGAAGCCAGCTAAAGACAGCCATTCCTACAACCATGTGTTAGTAGAGAGATTGATAAGAATAATGAGCCAGGCGGCACAGCCAGGTAAGGCTCAGGTCTTCCGTTTCTATAATGCCCATTGCTGTTTTTGCATTTCCTGGGTATCGTAAAGACATTGTGGCAACTGATCTCACTTCAGCATTTGTAATGTTCTTCTCTACTGGCAGAATAGAGCTTTTAACCCATTATGTACCAATGAATAGGGCACGAACACATCAGAATTATCTGAGCCCTGCACTGTCAAGTGGTCAGTGACCCCTGAACCCCCTCTTAGGTTGTCAACGTTTGGAGGGTGAAAGAGTGGTAACATGATTGGTATTGCAGCCTATAGGGATATTTCAGTTACAGCAAGTTATCTCTGAAATATGTATAGGCTGTCATGACTCTACCAAGAGCAGCTAGGAGAAAGAAAGATTGGACCTGCAAGTCTATTGTGCAGATGTGTAGCTATGACCCCGGCTGACCTGTTACATGTGCTCTTGGCAGCTGAAGGCATCTGTGTCTGTCCCATGTTCATATGTGCCCGCATTGCTGAGAAAAATGATGTTTTAATATATGCAAATGAGCCTCTAGGAGCAACTGGGGCGTTGCCATTACTCCTAGAGGCTTTGCTCTCTGCACTTCGATTGGCAGGGCCAGGCAGTAAAAATATCATAAGGCCTGGCCCTGTCAATCATAGTGCAGAGGGAGCATCAGTTGCAGAGAGAGCAGAGGCTCTAGGTGTAACCGCAACCCCCCCGTTTCTCTGAGAGCCTAATTTGCATATATTACAACATAATTTTTCTCAGCAATGCAGGCACATGTGAACATGGGACTAAGACAGATGCCCTTTAACTGATTGTTTAACATGTTGAAGCGTCAAATTGAAAGTATATGATATGATTGAGGGCAAATCTAATGCGGATTGGTGTAACTTTGCAGATGGAAAAGTGCGTTTAGCCACACTGGAGCTTGCATGTACTCTCCTCAAGCAGCTAGTTCTGATCGATGGCGACTGTATTATAAAAGATGTCCACCTAGCCTGTTTGGAGGTAAGTGCTCGCTCAGTCCATACCGTTCTTGTGTGAAACTTTGCACGTGTTGCTGCAGATGTATTGTATCAGTACTTAGATGTGATAGACATCCATGTCTGTCTGGTAGATCAAGCGGCTGAGGCTACTTTCACACCAGCGTTTTTGATGGATCCATCAGGGATCAGCAAAGATGTTTCCGTCATAGTAATACAACCGTCTGCATCCGTTCTGAACTGATCCGGTTGTATTATCTCTAAAATAGCCAAGACGAATCCGTCTCTAAAACCATTATAAGTCAATAGGGGACGGATCCGTTTTCTTTTGTGTCTGAGAAAACGGATCCGCCACCATTGATTTACATTGTGAGTCTTGACGTATCCTTCATGCTCCGCACCACATTTCGGACAGAAAAACGCTGCTTGCAGCGTTATTCTGTCCGCAATGGGGACGCAACCAAACGGAACGGAATTCATTCAGTTCAGTTTTGTCCCCATTGACAATGAATGGGGACAAAACGGAAGCGTTTTCCCCCGCTTTTGAGATCCTATGATGGATCTCAATAGCGGAAAGTGAAAGCGCATATGTGAAAGTAGCTGGAGTCCGTTATAAATAACTGATTCTGAAATCTAGTCTGATATGTATGACATACTATTCAAAGCTTTTAGAGACTTTCCCTTGTAGAAATAATATCCCATTTTTCATACCCAGGAGCAAAAATGTAATTATTGCTTTCTTTTATATGTTTGTCTGTTTAGGGTGCGAGAGAAGAAAGCGTTCATCTCCTGCGACACTTCCATAAGGTAAAATACTACCAGGTAAAATTCCGCTCACTTTGAAATTTTAATGTAGGAAATTTAAATGTTGGTGAAAGGTTGCCAAGGTCAGAACATTTGACAGTCTAAAATCCTGTAAAGGCAGGATTGGCAGGAACTTGCTTGAGTTCCCCAGCAGTAGATACATGATATCCAGCGGGATCATAGCAACTGTTTTCTGGTACTTCAGCATTTAAAGGCTATATACACCTTTTGGGGGGATTATTTTTTTTTTGTGTGCATTGTACTCATTATGAGCTAAAAATTATTTTTTCCCGCACCCATGCGACTAGGACCTCCCATCCAGGACAGGAAACCTGAAGAGATAAAATGGTTCACACCCCCACCACACCTCAGTTCAGGTTTCCTGTCCTCCGGATAGGAGGTACCTGGGCAGTTCCCTCTTCTTTTTTTTTATATATATATATATATATATATTTTTTTTTTTTAGGATCTCTCCTCCGGGAGGCTGGGGAAGGTCCGGGTCTACAACACCGTAACGGGGCCTATCTCTGGCGGCGTAAGTCTCCTGGGGGGGCCATCCCCTAAGTCTGTCCTGCTTCATGCCTCTTCCCAAGCCTCATTGGGGAGCCGCTGTGGCCGTGTTCAGGCGGCTCCCAGTCCATAGTAGTGCGGTGGCCGGCGTCCCACTTCCAAAATGGCGGAGCATGCTCCTGATTCGCTCCGCACATGCGCGTGGGGGCGGCTTCTTCCGGCTCATTAAGGCTGTTTCCGGCAGCGCTGACCGGAAGGGGGAGGTCTCACCTGCCTCATGGATTAGGCGTTTTTTGGGCCTGGTGTTAAAAGGAGCCAAGGCGCGTAATAAGTCAGCAGCAGGAGGGGATAGCGAGCCTTGCTGCACACACAGTGCTATGCACGATCTGGAGCCTCCCCGAAACATGTCAGAACCAGGTGACGCCGGACGCGCTGATCCCTTGGAGCCCCTGAGGCCCACAAGCCCGGTATTGAACCTGAGGATTGGGGAAGCTTGACTCAAATTGGTGAGATTGATCGTCTACTGATAAATTTGGGTGGTGTTTGCTTTTTTGTAGGTAGCAAAAACACCTAAGAAATCTTCCGGCAAAACTAAACATAAAGAATGTGGAGGATGTAGAGTAGCGTTATCCGCTTCATATGCTAAACAACTATGGCAAGCTTGTATAGATAAGTTAGTCATGGAAGAATCCCATAGCTTATCTAAAACCATTAAGTCCTTGGTACGATCTGAAGTTAAAGAGGACCTTTCACTTGTATAAACTATGTGAACTGAGTATGCTGCCATATAGAGCGGCGCCCGGGGATCTCACTGCACTTACTATTATCCCCGGGCGCCGCTCCCTTCTCCCGTTATAGGCTCCGGTACCTTTGCTCCTTAAGTTATAGTAGGCGGGTCTTCCCTTGTCTTGTGGGCGTCTCCTTCTCCTAGGCTGCAGCGCTGGCCAATCGCAGCGCACAGCTCACAGTCTGGGAGAAAAAAACCTCCCAGGCTGTGAGCTGTGCGCTGCGATTGGCCAGCGCTGCAGCCTAGGAGAAGGAGACGCCCACAGGACAAGGGAAGACCCGCCTACTATAACTTAAGGAGCAAAGGTACCGGAGCCTATAACGGGAGAACGGAGCGGCGCCCGGGGATAATAGTAAGTGCAGTGAGATCCCCGGGCGCCGCTCTATATGGCAGCATACTCAGTTCACATAGTTTATACAAGTGAAAGGTCCTCTTTAAGTCTTCCTTTAAATACTTCAGTCGGGGACGTCCGAAATCACCAGCGGGGAAAGCGCTATTTCCACCTGAAGATACTGAGCCCTTGTTAAAAGCCGTAAAAACCACAATGCAATTAGAGGACGTAAAACAGCCTAAGACTATCGCTGACCAGGTTTTTGAGGGCCATAGAGTTTTCTCCGTTCATAGGAACATAGAAGCACTGATTAAGAAAAAATTGAAAAAACCTGACAATTTTTTTTTACCAAATTTTGTAAAGAGAATATATCCATTTGAAGAGTCAGTGGCGGGCGTATGGGACAGAGCTCCTTCTGTAGATGCCCCTGTAGCTAAAAATAGCCAAAAAAATCGGTTCTTCCGTTTTAGGATTTACGCTGTTTAGGAGATCCTTTAAATAAAAGAGCAGACGTTTATCTTAAACATACTTGGGAATGTGCCTCTACAAGTCTCAGGCCGGCCATTGCCGACTCTTGGGTCTCCAGGTCATTAAGGCCATGGTTAGGTCATCTAGAATCTCATATTAGAGACAAAACTTCTAGAGAGGACTTACTATCCTCCTTCCCAACCTTCCTCAAGGTGGCAGATTTCCTTGCAGACGCTTCTATTGATGTGGTTCTTTTTTCTGCCAGAGCAGCTGCCATGTCAAATGCAGCAAGGCTTGCTATTTGGCTTAAATCATGGAAAAGGGGTTTAAGGGTCCAAATCTAGACTTTGCTCTCTCCCATGTGAAGGTTCAAGATTGTTTGGTTCCTCTCTTGATTACATCTTTGTCATGCCCCGCTCTGACGATGTGCGGAGGTCGGCCAGGATAGCAGCACGAGTTTAGTGTTTGTTTTGGAGCTGTGCTGGATCCGCCTCTCATCAGGTGCACTGGGTGGGGTCATTAGTTTAAATAGCACACCATCCCAGTGCTTTGAGCGGATTATAGGAATCACTGTGGTCTTGGAAGCTAGGAAGGAAGGTTGTCTGTTCCAGCTCAGAAAGATAAGTGTGGTTTTAAGTTTGGTTGTTTTGTGTCATCTCTCCCATCCAGGTTCTGTGCGAGCAGGCTGCTCCTATTTCCCCTCTTCACCATCTCAGGGAATTTAGGGAGTTTCAGCCCAGGCACGGGGACACATCATACCTACCACCAAGGTCTGCATGTGGGCTGAGCAGTGCAGGGAAAGAGGTCAGGAATTAGCTAGGTGGTGACCCTTCCCCTGTCTCTCGCCCAGAGCCTGGTTGGTGGTTTATTTGTGAGTCTGAGTGCACGTCCGCCGTGACAGTCTTAGAGAGAGCCTCTGACAAAAAGGAGTTTCCGGTTCCCCAGAAAACTTATTTTTTCTTAAACCCCAGGCCAGTTTTAAAAGACAATGGGGTAGGCAAAGTAATAGAAGTGAAAGAGAATTTTTTTTTCAAAACCCAGGAAAACAGACCAAAAGACAAACCGCAATGACGCCAAGTCAGGTGGGAGAAAGGCTGTCTCAGATCTTCCCAGCCTGGAGGTCCGTTTCTCAGAACAAGTGGATCCTAAGTTTAATAAAAAACGGATTCCGGCTGGAGTTCATTTCTCGACCAAAAAATGTTTTCACTCAGACAGTTCGTCCCAAAAATCCAGAAGAAAGGAAAGCTTTAGAATCGGAGAATTTTTCTCTCTTGGACAAGGTTGTAGTTTTTCCAGTCACTAAGACAGAGAGGGGCAAAGGGTTCTGTTCCCCTTTATTTTTGGTGGAGAAACCAAATGGAACAGTCCGGGTTATTTTAAATCTGAAGAAACTGAACAAATCCCCGGTCTACAAGAAATTACAAATGGAGATGATAAAAATGACTGTGAACCTCCTCTTCCAGGATTGCTGAATGGCAAGCCTGGATCTGGAGGATGCGTATTACCAGCGGAAGTTGCTACATCTCCAATACAGAGCCCTTCCCTTTCGGTGTAGCGCAAGCTCTAAGAGTCTTCACCAAAGTGGTAGCGGAGTTAGCACGTCGGGAATTACTCTGGTGCCCTATCTGGACGATTTTTTCATAGTCTCTCAGTCAAAAGAAGGGCTAGAAAAAGCTATGAAATTCCCAGATGGACGAATGGAAGTCTCTGTCTCAGGCCCAGATACAAACAACAGGGAATATAACAAACACAATACAATAAGAAAAGACAAGACTAGCTGAAAGTAGAAAACCTGCAACTTCAGAAACACCACAGAGTACAACCGACCAGCTAGTTAGAAAACAGAAAGAAAATCTATAAACCGCACCTCCAAGAGTGAGAAGCGGCTACTTATGGGAAAGGTAAATTACCAACAGCAACACCTGAAGCAAGGGGTATGGCATTCACCAAAACACAGACACAATAAGATCCACAGGGAACTTGTCAATTTAACCCACGAGTTGCCAGTCTCTTCGATCTCCTGTTACCTGCCACGGGAACGTCTGTGACAGTACCCCCCTTCTACGGGTGACCTCCGGGCACCCAGGACCGACCTTATCCAGGTGACATCTGCGAAAGGCATTAACAATTGGCATTAACGTCGTATATATCGGCACCCACATCCTCTCCTCCGGTCCATAACCTCTCCTCCAGTGGACAAGATATTGAAGGGATCCACGGAGAACTCGAGAGTCAACTATTTTCGCGATCTCGATTTCCTGATTACCGTCCACCATGACCGGAGGGGGTGGCAAGGAAGATGGCTGTAAAGGTTCCACATATTTTTTTCAACAAAGACCTATGGAACACATTAATGGCCTTGATCTTATATGGGCCGATAAACCTTGGACCCAACTTCCAGGAAGGTACCTTCAACTTAATTTTTCTTGTGGACAGCCACGCAGAATCACCCACACTTGGGTCCGGACCAATCATATGTTTACTGTCAGCCACTCGTTTATATTTGATGCCCATATTTTTCAAGTTATTTTGAATTTTTCGCCATATCGATGACAATGATGACGAAAAACTTTCTTCCTCAGTAGTATTAGAACCAGAAAATGTGCCAAACTGCGGGTGAAACCCATAGGCCTCAAAAAATGGCGACTCACCAGTGGAGTCCTGACTACGATTGTTTATGGCAAACTCTGCCAAAGACAAAAAGAAAGACCACTCCTGGTTCTCAGATACCAAACATCTCAAGTAAGTCTCCAGACTCTGATTAGTGCGCTCCGTCTGTCCGTTCGACTGAGGATGAAAAGCCGAAGAAAAGGACAGTTGAATTCCCAGACGAGTACAGAACGCCTTCCAGAACCTGGAAACAAACTGAGTGCCGCGATCCTAGACCACGTCAGAGGGAATGCCATGGAGTTTCACAATGTTGTCAACAAATACCTCTGCAAGGGTTTTACCATTAGGTAGGCCTTGTAATGCAATAAAATGTACCATTTTACTAAAGCGATCAACTACCACCAGAATAACTGTCTCTTTCCTAAAGAATTAGGTAGATCAGTGATAAAGTCCCTGGATACATGAGTCCATGGACTGGACAGAATGGGTAACGGAAGTAAAGATCCAGAAGGTCGAGTATGTGTCACCTTGGCACGTGCACAGGTAGTACCGGCTGACACATAGTCCTTCGCACACTTACGCCACCCCGGCACTAGAATCTACAAGATATGAGGTTGGCAGTGGACCTACTCCCAGGATGTCCTGTAAGAACCGTACAATGGTGTTCCTCCAACACCTTGTGACGCAATTCCGGTGACACAAATAGTTTCCCAGAGGGACACGAGTCCGGTGCGTCTCCCTGAGCCTCTAACACCTTTACCTCAAGGTCAGAGTAAAGAGCGGATATCACCATCCCTTTAGACCGTATGGGACTCGGGTTTTCAAAATCACCACCTCCCGGGAAACTACATGACAAGGCGTTCGCCTTGACATTCTTAATCCCAGGACGATAGGTGACAGTGAAATTGAATCTGTTGAAAAACAGGGCCCATCTGGCTTGTCTTGGGTTCAGTCGTTTCGCCGACTCCAGATAAGCCAGATTTTTGTGATCAGTGATTACCGTGATCGGATGAATCGCCCCTTCCAACCAATGACGCCATTCCTGAAAAGCCAATTTAATGGCCAGCAACTCTCTGTTACCCACATCATAATTTTTCTCAGCGGGGGATAGTTTTTTCGAGAAAAATGCACATGGTCGCCATTTACCAGGTGATGGGCCCTGTGACAAAACTGCTCCTAACCCCACCTCGGATGCATCTACTTCCACAATAAACGGTTGTGACACATCTGGCTGCACCAATATGGGAGCAGAAGAGAAGCATTCCTTAATCGCAGAAAAGGCTTGCAACGCCGAATCAGACCATACAGAGACATCTGTCCCTTTCTTAGTCATGTCCGTTAAGGGTTTTACTATTGTCGAATAATTCTTAATACATTTTCGGTAATAGTTGGTGAATCCTAAAAACCGCATAAGAGCCTTCAGATTTTTGGGTCGATCCCAGTCCAATACAGCACGGACCTTCTCAGGATCAATTTGAAAACCCGAAGATGACAGCAGGTAGCCCAAGAACTGCACCTCGTGTACAGCAAAAACACACTTCTCTAATTTTGCGAACAATTTATTATCCCCTAGGATCTGTAACACCTGTCTCACATGATTCTGTTTCCATGTCAAGAGAATAAATAAGAATGTAATCCAAATACAAGATCACAAACCTCCCCACCAGGTGATGAAAGATGTCATTCACAAAATGTTGGAAGACTGCCGGGGCATTTGTCAACCCGAAAGGCATGACCAGATTCTCAAAGTGCCCCTCAGGAGTATTAAAAGCCGTCTTCCATTCATCCCCTTCCTTGATCCTAACCCTTAAGTCCAACTTATGCCCACTTAAATCCAACTTGGAGAACACCTTGGCACCAATAATCTGGTTAAACAAATCGGGAATCAAAGGAAGAGGGTAAGGATCACAGATAGTAATCTGATTGAGTTCACGAAAATCCAGACATGGCCGAAGACCTCCATCCTTTTTTTTTTTGTTTTTTTGTTTTTTTGTTTTTTACAAAAAAGAACCCTGCAGTCACTGGAGACTTGGAAGGTCTTATGTGCCCTTTCTTCAAAATCTCGGCAATATATTCTCTCATCAGAAAGATTATTCAACCTAGATTTAGTCAATTTAGCCCCGGGAATAAGATTGACAGGGCAATCATATTCCCGATGAGAAGGTAAATCCTGACATCCACTCTCAGAAAACACATTGGCAAACTCTGATATAAAAGAGGGTACAGCCTTAGTAGTAACTACTGAAAAGGATGTATTGAGACAGTTATCAATGCAATAGTCCCCCCAATCCAGAATCTGCCTAGCTTGCCAATCGATAGTTGGATTTGCTTGATAAGCCATGGTAAACCCAGAACCATAGGTGCATTGAGACCTTCCAAGACAAAACACGAGAGAACTTCTTGATGAAAGTCACCCACTCTCAATCTGATTTCATGCAAAACTTACGACAAACACCTCTGAGTAAGAAGGGCAGAATCAATAGCAAATACAGGAATGTCTTTTTTTAATGTACTTGGTGATAACCCGTGCATGCGGACAAACTAGGTTCAATCAATCAGGTTCACCCCGGCCTGCTGTCGATAAATACTTCAATTACCACAGTTTTTTACTCTAGCGCCACCACGGCAGTCAGGAGAAATCGGGTACTACAAGCAATGGACAAATGCACATTATCTGACTCCCCACTCACACCTCCGATAGTCAGATGGGATTTACACGCCCCTTTTTGTTTCTCTTTTTGCCGCTGAATGCTTGGACATAGATTGACAAAATGTCCCCTTTGACCGCAGAAAAAACATACTCCCTGCTTGCGACTTTTACTTTTGCAAGCAGATCCCGGAGTCGCTCCCCCTATTTGCATGGGTTCATCCCCAGGTATAAGCTCAGAAGTCTCTTCACCCAAAGAGTCAAAGGAATTTGGTACGTTATGTAATAGAACATTCTGATAGAACGGGCCCTTACATTTCTCTCTCAGGTATCAATACGTACAGCCAAAGACATAGCGGCTTCCAAAGACTCAGGATTCTCATGAAAGACCAAAGCGTCCTTCAGCCTCTCAGATAATCGCTGACAAAACTGGCTACCGAGAGCTGGATCGTTCCACTCAGTATCCGTAGCCCACCTCCTAAATTCGGAACAACAGATCTCCGCCGAACGCTCTCCCTGACGCAGGCTGCGTAAATTTACTCTCGGCCAGGGAGGTTCAGTCCGGGTCATCATAGATGAGACTTAAAGCTCCGAAAATGCATCTACTGATCGGACAGGTCAAGTAACCACTACTAGGATCAGCCAACAGTGGTCTCTTCATCTGTGAGACAGTCGTGCGGAGGTCATCCACCTTCAGAGACAGCCCCTGTAGCTGTCCGGTCAATGCAGCGATAACATCCATTGCTGAACTGATACAGACAACAAAATGACGGTTATCCAGCGGTTTATAATGTCACGATCAGTGTGGGGGGGAAAACTCCACACTGAGCACAGGAGGGAAGGGGAACAGTAACTGGGCCTGGAAACTAGGGAAGAAACAGGTCACCTCCTAGACAACCCTAATCCGGGCCCTAACTACCGATCAATATGAATAGACCTTGAAGGTAGGAATATTCATATGCTATATACCTAGGCCCTTACATCCCCATAAGGCCCTGGAATGAGGTTAGGACCAGAGACAACCTATTCCTCCTCAGATGGACGAATGGAAGTCTCTGTCTCAGGCCCAGATACAGACATCAGGGAATATAACAAACACAATACAATAAGAAAAGACAAGACTAGCTGAAAGTAGAAAACTGGCAACTCCAGAAACTCCGGCCCTATCTCAGAAGCCGTTTGAACCATTAAGCGAAATCTCTATCAATATGCTTTTTTTAAAAATGGCCTTCCTTATAGCAATAACCTCAGCTAGACGGGTATCTGAGATTCAAGCTTTTCCTGCCTTCCCTCCCTACGCCACGATTTTGGAGGATAAAGTAATCATTAGACCAATCCCATCTTTCCAGCCCAAGGTGGTCTCAGATTTTCACAGAAGTCAGGATGTGATACTACCCTCTTTTTGCCCAGATCCAGTCAATATGTTAGAAGAAAAATTTCATTGCCTAGATGTCAGGAGGTGTCTAGTGTTTTACCTAGATTCCACGTCACCTTGGAGGATAGATGAAAATCTCCTTATCCAGTTTCAAGGAAAGTGTTGGGGCCGCAAAGTTTCCACTAGTGTTATTGCTAGATGGGTAAAGAATGCTATTTCTCTTGCCTATTATTCCCTTAGCCTGCCTCCTCCAACTGAGTTTGGGGCTCATTCTACCACGGCCATTGCGACTTCTTGGGCAGAGAGGGCAGATGCTTCTCTGGCCCAAATTTGTAGAGACGCTACTTGGAGTTCTCCCCATACTTTTTTTTTTGAGATTACGGACTGCATCTTGATTCAGATGCGGCCTTTCGGAGGAAAGTGCTACAAGCTGTAGTCCCCCACCCCCTAATTTTTCTTTGTCTTATAGTTTAGTCTCGCATGGGTGCCGTCATGGATGAGGGGAAAACAATAATTGCTGTTACCGGTAATTGTTTTTCTTGAAACCCATGACGGCACCCCAAAAATTCCTTTCCTAATATAATTAAGAAAAAAGTATATATGTACATATAGAATTATAGTGATAGAGCTTCCTCCCATGGGAAATTAGAGGAGTTACCGGATAGGTTCTCTTCTTTTCCATTATGTGTATTGTTTTCTGTTTTTTTTAAATTCTTCTTTCTTGGTGGTTGGCACGCTTCAGGACGTCGGTTTATTATAATCACTGAGGTGTGGTGGGGGTGTGAACCAATGTATCTCTTCAGGCTTTTCTTTCCTGGATGGGAGGTCCTAGTCTCATGTATGCCATCATGGATTTCAAGAAAAACAATTACCGGTAAGAGAAATTATTGTTTTTCAAATGGGCTTTATTAAAAATATGGAGTCCTTCTCTCTGTACAGAGTTGAGATGCTCTACTAGCAGGATCTGAATTTCCTCTCTGCTCCATCAGACAGGACAGCTCTCTGACCTTGTAAACTCTCTTCAAAGCTCAATTCTTATCTTACTGATACGAATGTGGCTTAAATAACTGTTTATCTGACCTCTCAGTAGTTTACAGATAAGGGTTATTAGATGACTGGCACAAAGGGAAAGTAGGCAGAACGGCTCAATATTTTTAATAAAGACCAACTGAAAAAAATTTTTTTAGCACCAAATGAGTACAATGCGATCTTAAAAAAAAAAAAAATACTCCTAACGGTGTACATAACTTTTAAGATGTTGGCAAGTTTATATTACTAGCTGCACATGTGTTGGTAACAGTACCTGCATGCAGCTAGTAATAATCATTAATAAACTATCAGCACTGATGTCCGATAGTTTTCAGAATTCATTCATGGAGGCCCGCCATCAGAAGCGTGCAGTACTCTATCTTTCTTTGTGGACTCATAGACCCCAGGTGTATGGGCGTGCAGCGTCCACCAAACCCTCTCTAGTGCTGCTCTGCGCTGAGTATATGGGCGCGCAGCTTTAGTTCTGCTCCTGATGACATGCTATTTCATCAGAAACGCGTCTCTTTTTAGAGAGAAGGGTCATAGGCAGAATGCTATTTCATCAGAAATGCTATTTCATCAGAAACGCTCACTGTATAAATAAGTCATCCCAGCTTCTCCTCCTTGCTATGAATAGCAGACTAAGAAAGATGCAATGTTTGAGATGATAGGGGGAGAGTAATATGTTACATAGTAATACATATTGTCTATATATATGACGCATGGGTGATAATATGTATCTTTCTGATATCTCCATACTAAATAACAATTAGTGGCGTATTTAAGAAAGGAGGTTTGGTCACATACGATTAAAGAGACAAGAACCTCCTTCTTACGCATCATCACATACCCGGCAAATACATGTATGCATCAGTGTCTGCATAAATCCAGCTGCAGCTACTCCTATCTGAAAGGGGTTTTGTCTGCTTACACTGCCCTTTTATCTTATACCACACACACACTGGTTAGATAATTGGGCTTTAAAGGGCATATGTCAGCAGTTCTGTACCTATGACACTGGCTGATCTCTTACGTGTGCACTTGGCAGCTAAAGACATTTGTGTTGGTCCCATGTTCATATGTGTCCACATTGCTGAGAAAAATGAATGTTTTAATATATGTAAATGATCCTCTAGGGGCGTTGCCGTTACACCTAAAGTCTCAGCTCTCTCTGCAACTGCTGTACCCTCTCCACTTTGACAGGACCAGGCAGTGTAAACTTCATCATGCTTGGTCCTGTCACTCAAAGTGCAAAGGCGCCGCAGTTTCAGAAGTAGCAGAACCTCTAGGTGTAACAGCAACGATCCTGTTGCTACTAGATGGTCATTTGCATATAGTAAAACATAATTTTTCTCAGCAATGCGGACACATATGAACATCGAACCAACACAGATGCCTTCAGCTGCCAAGCGCACATGTAACAGGTCAGCCAGTGTCGTAGGTACAAATCTGCTGACAGATGCCCTTTAAAGAAAGTGGATATAAAAGCATGTAGCAGACAATACTATATGTAAAGCTGAGCCTACCGGCAGATGTTAAGGTGCTCCGTGTATATTGCTTTATGCACAGCGCCATACACTGTATTGTGGCTGTGCTTGGTATTGCAGCCCAGTTCCATTCACTTGACCGAGCTACATGTGACCAGTGAATGTAACGTTACTGGCCTAGGAAGAGGTCACAGCCTCTTCAAACAGCTGATCTGCAGTGGTCCCCCACCGATTAGATACTGGTGATCTATCCTGAGGACAGGCCATCAATATAAAAATCTCAGACAACCTTGTTAATTATATCAAGCAGAATTTTCTTTGGGCGTTGTATAGTTGCCAGAGGAATGTTTTGACCGGGCATGCAGGAGCGTCTCTCCACTCCCGACATCAGTTTGGGCTGGAGATATGCTTAGTGGAAATATACTTTAACACTGAATAGCAGTCTTTGACTAACCTGATTTCTGAAATAACATTTCCTACCTTTTTTTTTTTACCATGAAAGCTTAGCTCAGTGTTCTAAAGATGTTAATACAGTAACAAAAGGCAAACAGTATACAGTAAAATACCGTGAAAGAGTCTGAGTGTCGGATTTTGTCATATCCAGGAATTATCATGTAAACTTGGGAGCTAACAGACCCTTGTCTTTTTCCCGTTTATTGGGACCTGTGTTTATCTTGGACCATGTGTTTAATACTGTGATTTAAACAGCCAGCAGCATTTTCCGTATTTCCCGTTAATTCCTGCTCTTTGTAGTTATGGCTTGGACTCAGTACTCGACTTTGCCGTTCATTTATTTATTCTTAGCTTATCACAGAGCATAGTTTTTAATTTTCAAGATTTTACCAGATCCAGAAAGTCCCTGTCATCGATTAAAGGGGCTTTTCTAGTGGGGGGAAAAAGTTGGTGGCACTAGGAGTTCAAAAAGAAGCAAACCATTATTTGCTGATCCCTTGTAATTCCCGTTCTGATTGGCTCGCCCAGAAGGAGTACTTCTAGATGAGGATACCGCCAGAATACAGCCTCCTATGGAACGGGCTGCGATTCATTTGGAATCCAAATGAATAAAAGCTAGGTGCATGTACTAGAAGGGAAGCCTGATTCGTATGTAGCCTTGTGCATGAGGCCTTCGTTTTTTTTTTTTGTTTGTTTGTTTTTTATATTGAATGGACAGATTGTATGGGTATGGGATCTAGAGGGCGTAGTAATTTCAAGCACCAACTGTATGTAACTATGTGGTTGTGCCTACATGTATGCTTGCCTTGAAAATGTAAGCTTCTGTAGTGCAGAAGTAGTAGCCATGGACAGGTCTGTTCGTTTGGCCTGATAAGATGACTGAGTCATTGATAAACCCACTATATACAGGGTGGATCAAGTAAGGGGTGGAACACTTCATTAAGTAGGATATTTGCATGTTTTCATGCTTTTATTGCACATAAGGAGGTTATTAAGAATTCCTTAATTTTTCCAAGAATATGCTGGCCATGTAGACAACATAAAACAGATGTCCCAGGCTCAGGAAAGTTGAAGTATTCCCAAATGAAGAAGATTGGTTTTGAACTGTTTTTCTGTTTTCCTTGTAGGGAGAGGAAATTTTTCTGGACATGTTTGAAGATGAGTACAGGAGTATGATGGTGAGTTTTAGCATGTGCTCATATAGCCCTTTAGTATATACAGTATTCTTAAAGCATACCTTAGTTTTAAAAAAAAAAAGTTTGCATAATGGCTGTGCTTCTTTGTACAATCATAATTGTGAAGGTCTTTTTTTGGGCTTTCCTAAAGACTTTTTCAGCCTAATTATTCCTTGTTTCAGCTGCACAGCTAGATGCATTTCTCTCACAAGCAGGGGCTGTCTTTCTTCTGTGGAATCTGCCAACATTGTACTGTCATGGTGTCCTTTCCCTTACTTCCCACTATGCTTGTCTTCAGCTCAGGAGGTCACCGAACAGATCAGATAAGTGGGAGATCACACTGACAGAAAGGCAGAATGCTCATATAATCTTCAAAAGCAGTGTAGAAGCAGTTCTCAGACTCGGGAACTTATCTAGCTCTGACAAGCCCTTTTTCCTCTCTGCCGTCTTCAAAGTCTCTGTTAGGCCTCTTGCACACGACTGTATGCCCTCTGAGATATACGGTCCGTGAACGGGCCTTATGTCCTGGAGCGGCATTGATCATGCGCACGGGAGCACACCGCATCATAGATTACATTGATGCTGTGCACGTTGGGCCGCCCTCAGGACTATTGTCCCGCATTTATAAGATCATATGAGTGCGGGACAATAGCACCGCAGGCGGCCCGTTCAATGCCGCTCCGGGACATATGGCCCGTTCACGGACCGTATATCTCGGAGGGCATACGGTCGTGTGCAAAAGGCCTTACTAGAGAGGGATCTTGCCTGGCAACAGGCAGTGAACTGCAAATTAGGTGGAAATGAGACCCCCCCCCCCTTTCCCTCATTGGCCATAACTTTCCAGATTTTTTCAGGTTGTTGCAGGCATATTGTCACACTTCGGTGTGGGAGGGAAACCCCACACCGAACATAGGAGGGAAAAGAAATAAGGCCTGGAAACTAGGGAAGTAAGATGGACCCCTCTTAGTGAAAACCCTAACCAAGATCCTGACTGACTACCAGTATAAACAGACCCCAAAGGTAGGTGAGTTCATACGCAGTAAAACTTAGAGTCCTATCTAGCCCTATAGGACCCTGGTAGTAATGGGAGGGACAAGACTACCTGTTCCTCCTAAAGGAAGGACGAACAGGAGCCTTCTTCAGGCCTAATACAAACAATAGGGAAATGCAACACACAGAACCCAAACAAAATACAAAAGGGAAAGGAAAGACTTCAAAGGGGCTATGGAAGCACCAGGAACTCTGCCGAGATCCAACCACAAACTTTCCACAGAAGCTAAAAACCGCACAGCATAGTGGGAGAAGCAACTATAAATAAGGAAAGTTAAATTACCCCATAAGCAACACCTTGGGGCAAGGGGTGAGGCCATTACCAGAAACAAAACAGACGCCTATTAATCCCCAAGGAAAACCTGTCAGATCAAACCATGTGTTGCCAGTCTCACAGATCTCCTGCCACTCGCTGTCCCCTGGACGTCCATATGTCTCGGTACGTCCGTGACACATATTTTTTAAATGAAGTGATTTTGCTATTTCCACCATTCTCTATTAAATGAAATGAAATTGTGTGAAAGTACAGTGGCTCTTCAAATTCCACAGCATGAAGTGAATGTGGACTCCTTCATACCTCTGCAGCCATGTTTCATTTTCCGTAATCCTGTGTATCTTTTGCCAAAAACGTCAGCAGATACAGTACTATCATTGGTGGTCACTTTTTCAATCAAAGTCCTTTTTCACTGAATAACTTTTTAAAATACAGATGACCAATCTCTGTAAAAAGTAATTTCTGAGGATCTCATGGAAATCAGGATGATTTTTGCAACCAGTGGGTCCTTGCGTAATTGTTGTCAGACAGAGTTTATTGAAATTGCAAAAGCCAGCTCCCCTGACATAAACATCCTGCTGCGGATCCTGCATATGTTCAAACATAGAAATTGTAGAAGATTTTTTGATCCGGCGTCTAGATAAAATCTAGTGTTTTATTTCAGCATATTAAAATCCAAAAGCTGTCTTACTCATGGCATGGAGTGAGATCCACCCTTCACCAATTAAATACATCAGGTAATTTTTAAAATACTTGCAGTATGAACAGCAATGAGAGCAATAGAAAATGTAGTAAAAAAGCATGTAATATAATATCTCATATTAAAAAAATTTGAGTAACCATGCAGCTGTAACAGCAAAATAATGACCAATTATATGTGAAAAACAAAATAATTATCTTAATTTTGGAACATAAGGTCTCTACGTAAGTTCCGACCATCCGGTACCTGAGTGTTTGATGTGAGAATTCAAAAGAACTCACAGACAAATTATTTATGATGAATATTTGGGATGAGCGAATCGACTTCGGTTGAAACATCCGAAGTCTATTCGCATAAAACTTTGTTAGAATGCTGTACGGAGTGTGAGACTTCAGGTAATACCTTCAAAAATGAATTTCTACTGTAAAAAAACATTTACCGAACTCTAACGAAGTTTTATGCGAATCGACTTCAGATGTTTCATCCAAAGTCGATTCACTCATCCCTAATGAATATCACCACCACCTCTTTCTGAAATTTGTACCTTCACAAGAGCCCTTGTTCTAAAAGAGGCAGTTTTTCTTTCATGGCAGTTAATAAAATGTTTTGCAACATCGGGCATATTACCCATATCAGGATTTTTGATGTCCGTTAAATGTTCTAAAATCAGTGTTTTGAATTTCCTGAATGTAAAACCTACATATAATTTGTCCCATAACGAGCTCATAATGACATCAATTACAGATTCTGAACTGCAATTTAAATATTGTTTAACTGGAAAAGTACCGTATTTTTCGCTTTGTAAGACGCTTTGTCGGTGCGTCTTATAACGTGAATACTAGTGAGTGCTTCCATTATGCAGGAGGTGCAGGAAGCAGTGAGTGAAGCGCTGCTAGCTCTGGCTGCACTCACCGCTCCCTGGTCTTCTCCGAGCCCACGCTGCACTGTCCTGACTGCACACCGCATCAGGAATGAGTGCGCACACTATGACCTGACGCTGTGCAATGTCAAATCACAGTGCAGCACGGACCCGGAGAAGACCAGGGAGTGGTGAGTGCAGCACGCCATCCGGAGAGGTAAGTCTGTTTAGTTATTTTCGTGTAATATAGGGGTCTGATGAAGGTTGGGGGGGTCTGATGAAAAATATATTTTTTCAGATTTTCCTCCTCTAAAACCAAGGTGCATCTTATGAACCAGTGCGTTTTATAAAGTGAAAAATACTGTAATTGAACATGTTGAATCAGTAAATTACTTTGGAGGTTTTTCATATGTCAAGGTTTTACATGGATATGAATCACATTTATAAAAACCACAACAATGTAGCCAGGGCTTGCTTGTGATATTTGTTTGATCAAAACATAGGAGAAATAATGTTGCCAGGGGTTGGAGATTTTCTGTAGGAGATTTGACATCCTTGATTTAATATTTGTTCTAACAGTGGATCGTCGCATAGTAAAGATATGTATTTGTTAATATTTTTATTTCCTTGAATTGTGGACTGTATTCCAGTACTACAGTAAGCATATCAGTATTGCATTGTATGTGAGCACAGAATAATAGATCATGGCTAGATTTAGCAAAAGATTTACAATCTGCGTTTTCATCATCGACTGTGGATAAGCTTTGTTTATTCTATTAGCTTTGAGTTGGAACCCAGAATCTGTACTGCAGTTCCTTCTGGATCGTGTCATCTCACCTATAAGAACAGCCTGTAATATATGTTCGGGGTTACTTGTTTTAGCATGAGCTGTAGTGTTTCCTGGACGTGGATGTTTGTATGATACTTGCTGCTTCACTATGTCAGGTACTATGATGGAAGGAATATGGAAAATGTAAACTATACAGATTGTATAAAAGGTGGTACGACAGACACATCTCCACGCCAAATCAAAAAAGTATATAATTGATTTATCTGCCATACCACCTAATGGAAGACGAGAAAGGGTTGTTGTGGGAAAAAATGTATTTTTCCTCCCAAAATGCCATTGTCAAATTGGCTAAATAGGGGGAGTGTCTCGGAGGAAAAATACATTTTTTTCACACAACAACCCTTTCTTGTCCACCATTGGGTGGTATGGCAGATACATCGATGATATGCTTTTTATTTCATGCAGAGATGTGTCTGCCACAACTCCTTTTATTGATTTACATTAAAGGGATCATCCAGGTAAAGATAATGATGACCTATCCTTGGGGGGATCCCAACACCCCCGTCGATCGGCTGTATTAGGGATCCACTCTGGTGGGCGCTGTGGACTTCCAGCAACTTTTCAAGCACGGCTTGTACATTGTATGGCGGATGTGCTTAGTATTGTAGCTCAGCCCCATTGACTTGAATGGGCTGAGATACAATTAGGCCATGTGACCGATGTACTGTGACGTCACATGGCCTAGGAAGAGACCGCTACACTCACGGAGCGCCCGACCTCTTCTAACAGCTGATCGGCGATGGTCCTGGAGTCAGACCCCCGCCGATCTGATATCGATGACTTATCCAGAGGATAGGTAATCAATAGTAATTCCCGGATAACCCTTTTGACGACAATTCATATAATTTACATTTTACATATCCCTTCCATCATAGTACCATTACTTTTCTTGATTTATGTTGACACAGTGAAGCGGCAAGTGTCATACAAACATCCACATCCAGGAAACACTTCATGACATGGTGTGCTGTCCGCATCTGTAGTTCCTTTCCGCGGCCCCGCAAAAAAGATAGGGCGCATCCTATTTTTGTCCGTAAATGCGGACAAGAATAGGCATTTCTATCATAGTGCCTGCCATGTGCGGTCCTCAAAATGCGGAACTCACACGGGCCAGTGTCCATGTTTTGCAGATCCGCAACTGGAGGACCACAAAACAATACGGTTGTCCGAATATAGCCTTATTTGGTTTGCGGGGCTGTGAAACGGAAGAAAAGATCCAGACAGCACACGGTGTGCTGTCCGCATCTTTTGGGGCCCCATAGAAGTGAATGGGTCTGCATCTAATCCACAAAATGGCGGATCAGCTGCGGACAGCAACATCCGGCCATCTGAATGAACCCTAACATTGAGTATCCTGATAAAGTTAATGCACTCATCATTGCAAAACATTTTACTAACCATCCTGCTAGAAGAACTGCCTCTCTTAGAACATGGGCTGTTGAGAAAGTCCAAGTTTCCCAAAGAGATGACAATATTCATCCTTCATTATTAGACTGTGAGCCTTCTGGTCCCTCACATTAAACACTCAGGTACCAGATGGTCTGAATTTACGTAGAGACCTTTTGTTCCATGACTGAGATAATTATTTAGTTTTTTACATATAATCGGTCATTATTTTACTGTCACAGCTGCATGGTTACTCTCATATTATGTACAAGCAATGTTATGCGATATTATATGCTTTTTCCTACTTTTTTTTATTACTCAGATTGCTGTTTATGCAGCATGTGCTTTAAAATTACCTGATGTATTTAATTAGTGAAGGGTGGATCTCACTCCATGCCAAGACCGCAGTGTGCGGTTGAAACATGTAGGCTCCGGGGTGTCCCAGAAGCTTTTGCTGAAATAAAATATTGGATTTTATCTACACGCCGGATCAAACAATCTTCTGCTAGACAGCATTGCCTTGCGTGCCGCCGATTACACGATGAACGAGTGAAACGCTTGTTAATCTGGAAATATGATCGTTGGTGCAGACCCCTAAATCATCATTTGCTGGCAGCAGATTGTGGCGTCTAAACGGCCTCTGCTGCCAGCAAACGACGAGTCTGTTTGAGGACAAGAGATGGCATTAGCGATAGCTTCTCTCCGTACCGTGGAGGAGATCGCTGCATGTAAATCTAGCTTTCTCCTCCACTGACCAGCAATTGATTGTGGGACCTTTGCAAATCGTGTCGCTGTAGTGACCATTTTCAGTTAAGATCAGTCAAGAGTCAAGACCAAGAACAGTTTTATAGTTTTTCGTCATTTACACTATCCATTTCACTTCACTATATCTGGGAAGCTAAAGTATTCGTAGCATTGATAGTTCGGTCGATGTAAGTGACTTTTAACCTCTCAGAAACTTATGTCAAAATTGTCACTTTTTTGAAACTGACAACCATTGTGTCTGCAAGTTCTGTTGTCACTTTTTAGAAAAATGGCCACCATAACAAAACATAAAAAATCTTATATACCACTCACTGTCAGTAAATCAAACATAAGAGCCAAACTTTGATATAGGCCTCTCCCACATGAACCTTTTCAGTTCACGATGCATGCGTACAGTAGAGTAGACCTATGGTCCGACAGGAATGCACAGCTTCATAAATCATTATAATGCAGTGAGTTCTGGTAAGAGGAGCAGTGTAAGGTCGGGGCGGTGTGGCTATCACATGGAGCGTGTTTCCTGGATTCAACACGCACATTTGAAGGAGGCCTAAGTGATATCCGGCTTCATCAAAGGGGTTGTCCAGCCAAAAAAAGGCTGAGAATGGTGGGAAATATTAAAATAGGTCTGACTCTCCTTACCAATCTCTGCCGTTCTCGTTCCAATGCTTCTTAGTCCCTGTCAACATTCAAGTAAATGACTGCTCCGCCATTCATTGGGGGAGGTGGGTCACTGCTGCAGCCATTGATTAGTTGGGAGGTCATTTCCTGTGTGTCGACAGTGGCCGTTGGGGGACCCTAAAGGACTGGAACAGGAATGGTGAGGTTTCTGTAAAGTGAGTATGAATTGTTTTATTATTTTATAACATTCTAAGCCTTTTATCAAAAATTTCCATTGGCCAGACAACCCCTTTAAACTTCCAGGAGTCACCCATGAGCCAGTTAGTGTAAGCATCAGTATATTATGTCCTGCCGTCATGATTTTAGTGATTGATAGCAGTGTCTCCTCGTCATGAAATTTACACTAATGCTTTACCAATGTATACCTCCCATAGAAGACTCCAAAATATGATAGGCTACTTTCACACCTCCAACAGAGAACAGTTTGCCTGAATTCACTGTATCTGGCACTGCCGGGTGAGGACGGAATCTCCGCCGGCCCCATTAAGTATAATGGGTTCTGGCGGTGATCCGTACGCATTCCGGCAGAGAACTGGCTGGAAACAAACAGCTGCATGCTGCGATTTGTGTCCAGCCGATTCTCCGCTTGGCTGCTGGAACAGCCATGCCGGAGTTTCACACCGGAATTGTGAAACTAGCCAAAATCAGTAAGATAAAGTTGCGGCACTCAGATTGTTCTTTTGCAATTAAAGTAATTTATTGTCACATCAAAAAAAGAATGATCCAGTTACACAACAAAAAACAACCACTCTTTATATCAGTGGTTGACCGGACGTTTCGGTCCAAACGGACCTTCTTCAGCGGTCTAAAGATCTGTAGTTTCAGTGGTGTAGAATATGGAGGTTGGATCATGAAACTAGCCGTAGGCATACAGCGGCACAAGTCGAGGGAGAATTGCATGAACCATGGTAGTTTACAAACCAGATGAAATCAGACGATATTTTTGTTAGAGGAGTTAAGGAAAATGATTTATTATTTATATTTTTGTATAATGTTGTATTACACAATTGTAATATAAACTTCAGTGGTTCTCCACAGGGGGTGTAAATGGCAAGATAAAAATCTGCAGTGAATGCTTATGGAAGTTTCTTGTGGATTTTTCTGTGGATTTCACCCTGTGCATTTCAAAGGTTGAGATCCGTGCTGGAAATCGCAGCATACGCCGACATGCTGCATATTTAAATCCTCACCGCAGGCCAATTGTGACACCGAATTTTTCCGTAGCATGTAAAAGAGATTTTGTTAAGTTTCATCCATCATTTGGTGCTACTGTGGATTTTTTTGCCTACAAATGATCAGCAAATAACCCACCGCTTAAACACCTTTGGGGTCTTTTATCAAACAGGTGTAAAGTAGAATCTGATTGGCTGCTATGGGCAACAAAGCCAGTTCTACTTTACACCAGTCTGATAAATGACCCCACTTGTGTGTACATGATCTGAGTCTGAGGTGTAGCCTAATGTTACATGAATAAGGAGATACAAAGATGGCACCAGTGTTTGAAGCAGTGGTATACTCTGCTCCTTACATTTTACCAATTGCGTACACACACGGGCTAAGTTGTTACATTCACCTTTTTCATAATTGCTTAAAGGGCATCTGTCAGCAGTTTTGTACCTATGACACTGGCTGACCTGTTACATGTGCACTTGGCAGCTGAAGCCATCTGTGTTGGTCCCATGTTCATATGTGTCCGCATTGCTGAGAAAAACTATGTTTTAATATATGCAAATGAGCCTCTAGGAGCAACGAGGGCGTTGCCGTTACACCTATAGGCTCTGCTCTCTCTGCAACTGCCACGTCATAACGCCAGGACCTGTCAATCAAAGTGCAGAGGGCACGGCAATTGCAGAGAAAGCAGTGTTTAGGTGCAATGGCAACTCCCCGTTGCTCCTAGAGGATAAGTTGCAATTGTTAAAGCATCATTTTTCTCAGCAATGAGGGCACAAATAAACATGGGACCGACACAAATGCCTTTAGCTGCCAAGCGCACATGTAACAGGTCAGCCAGTGTCATAGGTACAGAACTGCTGACAGATGCCCTTTAAATGATGGTTCCTATATAAACGTTTCACAGCCTTACTTTACAGGGAAGTACAAGTGCTTGTGAGCGATATCCCTAAATACAGACTCTCGCCAATTCATTATTTTTATTGATGACATGTATTTCTCAGTTATAACATAAATCAGCAGTAAACAGCAGTGACAGCTTCAGGACATGGATGGAATCCAGCTGGAAATGTAATGTAGGAATGTGAATACAGCACATCGGACAGAGACAATGAAAGCAATGTGTGACCCATCACCACATCCCCATTAATCGTATTCACAATGATGTGCACTCCTGTCCCACGGCAGTTCCAGTAATTATCCGGATTGCCTGTAAGCGTGACGTGAATAGGACTTGGAGGGACAGAAATCCCTGTAATCCTGGATTTCTTAATGTGTCTTCATAGTGACCGTAGTTTCTTTATTTGCACCGCAATCTGCGACTTTCCCTACTCACGCCAGGCCTAAAAAAAGGGGGCATGGTGTGGGTGGGGAATTTATCATTTTCTACGTCTGTTTAAGGAGTAGAAAATGGTCTCACTTTGAAGAAGTTTTTTGTAACATGTCCCTGCATGTCAGCTTTTAGCTTGGGCTACTTTCACACTTGCGTTTACCTTTTCCAGTATTGAGATCCAGCAGAGGATCTCAAAACCAGAGAAAAAAACTTCCATTTTGTCCTCACTCATTGTCAATGGGGACAAAACTGAACATAACGGAATGCTCCCAAATGCATTCTGTTCCATTTCGTTGCGTTCCCATACCGTACAGAAAACTGCAGCAAGCTGCGGTTTTCTTTCCGTCATGTGATGCGAAACAAGATGGATCCGGCACGACACACAATGCAAGTTAATGTTGCCGGATCCGATTTCTTGGACACAATAGAAAACGGATCGTTCCCCCATTGACTTTCAATGGTTTTAGTGACTGATCCGTCATGGCCATTTTCAGGGGCGGATTGGCCATAGACCTTACAGGGAAATTTCCTGGTGGGCCGATGCCCAGGGGGCCACCAAGCCCCCATCTCTGCTACTGGCTGGGTACATAATAAGCTATCAGGTGCTCATATACCCGGCCAGCGACATGCCCTCCTGAATTCTATTATGTCCCGCATCTCCCCTCCAGACAACTGGAAGAGGAGGAGAGAAATAGGCCGCTATTGATGACCACAACAGAGGGACAGCTTTTGGGGCAATACATTGTGCGGCACTGTGGTATATCGTATTGCTGACCCCCCCTACTTTTGTTGCCATGCCTCCTGTCAATTTAGACCCTCCTACAATATGGGGCCACTTTTAGGTATTTTTTTCCAGGGCCACTTTAGGTTCCCAATCCACCCCTGGCCATTTTAGACATAATACAATGGATCCGTTCATAATGGATGCAGAGGGTGGTATTATTACAAACGGAAGCGTTTTTGCTGATCCCTGCCGGATCAGGCAAAAACGCAAGTGTGAAAGTAGCCTTAACTAAGCAGGCACAGCAGAGCCCCGCTCAGCTAATACTGGCAAACGCTGGTTTAAATAAATGACCCCCTAAGCGACTAAGCTCCCTCTAGTGTGGACTTTAGGCAGATGACGTTATCATCTAAATCTATGCAAGGCATTGAAAGCTCTGTATCAGAAAAATTGAGCTTCCAGCCCTAAAAAGATAAACTTGAAAAACGTAAACATAATATTTGCTAAAAAATTCAGTACCTTAAGTATAAATTTTTTTACTGGAGATTTCCTATGCTACATGCATTAGGACGCTGGTTTGACTACTAAAAAAATGACGTACGTGTATTTCAGACACTTATTGCACCTCAGTAGACAAGGGGGTACAGCTTACAAGGTAATGGGGTATGATTTAGCAGAAAGGGGGCTTAGATTAAAGCACGACAATGTTCACTAAAATTTTGTCTAGAAGTAAGCACTTCAGTAGATGTTGTGGACTAAAGTACACTGCTCAAAAAAATAAAGGGAACACAAAAATAACACATCCTAGATCTGAATTAATTAAATATTCTTCTGAAATACTTTGTTCTTTACATAGTTGAATGTGCTGACAACAAAATCACACAAAAAAAAAAAAATGGAAATCAAATTTTTTAACCCATGGATTGAGAGTCGCGCTCAAAATTAAAGTGGAAAAACACACTACAAGCTGATCCAACTTTGATGTAATGTCCTTAAAACAAGTCAAAATGAGGCTCAGTAGTGTGTGTGGCCTCCACGTGCCTGTATGACCTCCCTACAACGCCTGTGCATGCTCCTGATGAGGTGGCGGACGGTCTCCTGGGGGATCTCCTCTGGGGAACGGACGGGCCAGTCCATAGCATCAATGCCTTCGTCTTGCAGGAACTGCTGACACACTCCAGCCACATGAGGTCTAGCATTGTTTTGCATTAGGAGGAACCCAGGGCCAACCGCACCAGCATATGGTCTCACAAGGGGTCTGAGGATCTCATCTCGGTACCTAATGGCAGTCAGGCTACCTCTGGCAAGCACATTGGAGGGTTGTGCGGCCCCTCCAAAGAAATGCTACCCCACACCATTACTGACCCAATGCCAAACCGGCCATGCTGGAGGATGTTGCAGGCAAGCAAAACGTTCTCCACGGCCATCCTCCCAGGACTCTGTCACGTGTGTCACATATGCTCAGTGTGAACCTGCTTTCATCTGTAAAGATCACAGGGCGCCGGTGGCGAATTTGCCAATCTTGGTGTTCTCTGGCAAATGCCAAACGTCCTACACGGTGTTGGGCTGCAAGCACAACTCCCACCTGTGGACGTCGGGCCCTCATGGAGTCTGTTTCTGACCGTTTGAGCAGACACATGCACATTTGTGGCCTGCTGGAGGTCATTTTGCAGGACTCTGGCAGTGCTCCTCCTGTTCCTCCTTGCACAAAGGCGGAGGTAGCGCTCCTGCTACTGGGTTGTTGCCCTCCTACGGCCTCCTGCACGTCTCCTGATGTACTGGCCTGTCTCCTGGTAGCGCCTCCATGCTACCACTAGAGTGAAAGCACCGCCAGCATTCAAAAGTGACCAAAACATCAGCCAGGAAGCATAGGAACTGAGAAGTGGTCTGTGGTCACCACCTGCAGAACGACTCCTTTATTGGGGGTGTCTTGCTAATTGCCTATAATTTCCACTGTTGTCTATCACATTTGCCACAACAGCATGTGAAATTGATTGTCACTCAGTGGTGTGCTTCCTACTTGGGACAGTTTGATTTCAACAGAAGTGTGATTGACTTGGAGTTACATTGTGTTGTTTAAGTGTTCCCTTTATTTTTTTGAGCAGTGTATTTTACATGTACAGCCAGATGCATCAAATTTATCATGCAGCATGAGCCACAGTGATATACCCGATGCATCTATAGTCGGCCTGCCTAAGTTTATGCTGTCTACATATTACACGGGATTAGTAAACCTGCCTCATTGTCTTCAAAGTGAAGGTTTGCTTAAAAGTTGAAATTAATTGTAAATACAGTAAGTACTGTCATATAAAGGCATCGTATGCTAAATTTTTCTTCCTCTTGTTTTTATAGAGCAAGCCACTGAACGTGGAATACTTAATGATGGATGAATCCATTTTGCTTCCTCCAACTGGAACTCCTCTTACTGGTATTGATTTTGTAAAGCGTTTACCTTGTGGAGATGTTGAAAGAACGCGCAGAGTAAGTTGCTTTCCCATCAGCTTTGAATAGTTCAATGACATATTCCTTGTTCCTCTTTTTGCCCATCCAGCGGTAAACCAGATATTACTGTCATATTTTTATTTTATTTGCTAGTTTATTAGAGCTAGGCATGTATACCTGAGTTAGTCTGTCAATGATTGCCAAAAGATCTGTAATTACCTTATAATAACAGCTTTCATTAATGTCCTCTGTCCCTTTCCACTGCTCCCTTAAAAGACCGCTGCTATGGTTCATCTGTCTCCGGCTAGGAAGACATAGGGTCGGTCCTTCACACTGCATGCCTGCATTAGGCTTCAGAGTGAGGAGGCGTGTCTCTCAGTAATTCAATCTGATTGGCTGGCAGAAGGCTGCTGGCTACAGCAAGTTTGTATGTGACCTAAGGGAATGCAGTTTTGGCCTCAGAGAACTGGCAGAGGAGCCATCTTGAGAAGATCCTCATAATGTAGGATTTAAAACAGCCGTAACTAAGGGGAAAACTCAAGGAAAACCGTGGTAAGTGAAGAAACAAAAAATTGCTTTATGCATAATGATGCTGCAGCAGTAACATATGCTAAAATGGATTTTTTTTTTTTTATGAAAATATGACAGTTATCCTTCAATTTGTCTGTATTGCTTGTCTTGCATAACTTGAACGCTTTTGCATCATTTTTCATATTTCCACCTTCAACACTAAAGTTAAAAACTCAAGTATCTCTTCAAATTGTTTTGATAAATGAAATACTATAGTTTGTTTCTCTACACTTCCTATAACAGACCTATGCATCTGCATGCAACAAACTACACACTTTGTGTAGTCTGATCTTGCAGCCACCCTCCCTTCTGTCCCCTACTTCTTACTAAGCAATGGAATGTACAGTACATTAAAGGGTTTCTCCGGGAAATAAGAAAATGATAATCCCTTAAATATTACTTATAAATATGTTCCCAAATACCTTTCATTAGTCATAATGGCTTGTTTTGTCTGGGGAGCAATCATAAGGAGAAATAAAATGGCCACCATCCTATTAGTAGACACAAAACCTGTCCTAATCACACACCAGAACAAGTTACTTTAGAGCAGTGAAGTAAAGAGCTGCCACATCCACCTCTCTGCTCTAATTTTCAGGGATTATGACCTGAATAGAGCGATAAGATCTTCAGCTGAATCTCTGTAGGAATGGAGTTCATGAGGAGACATAAGAAGTACAAAGAGGGACGGACAGGACAGGCTGGCGGTAATGGACACTGCATACAAATGCTGCTTGGCCATATTCAAATTCACCGCAAACATTTACAGTTGATTAGGGACACTACTGATTTTAAGGAGGGTCATATCTGGACTTTGGGGGTAGACATACGAAACCCTGGAAGGTGATACAGAGCAATCCTCTTCTGAAAGTGACCTGGAGACCGGTCCCTCTCAAGGAGTAGCTCCCCCAGAACCCACCCAGTGCCAATAGGGGGGAACCGTAGGGGCAGAGCCTCGGGTCGCAACCGAGGGAGCAATAACTCGAATTTTATAGGGGAAAGCTCGCCCCGGTCTCCGAAACAAAAGGGATTAATTGATAAAATATCTCGGACACCCAAAAAGGAAAAGTGAGCTCCAAATCATTAATCTGTCACATAGACAACCTCAACATGAGGGAATTGGATATACTATCGAGGGTGTTATCGTTTGTGCCCAAGCATAAATTTGACCTCTTCGAATGGACCAAAGACCTCCACTCCTCGCCAGGAAACTAAAATAGAGAAAATTCTTTGTGTCGCATGACCGTCGATAATGCAAAGAATTAAGTATAGAGCTGGATGAGCTCCAAGATGTGAGGTCTTTGGCGGAACTCCTGGAAGAAGGGGAGAGAGATAGGAGTCTTGGTCCATTCACTGCCCCTAAGACCAGATCCACATAGGGACGGGCCGCCATTTTTATTTCTCCTAATGATTGCTCCCTAGACAAAACGAGGCTTAGAACTAATGAAAGGTATTTAGGAATATATATTTATAATAAAGTAATATTTAAGTATTTAATTTTCTTAATCCCAGAGAACTCCTCTAACAAGTAGTAGAGGGCAGGTAGAGGGGTGTATGACTGTAGTTTGGTTGCAGTCTGTTACCATGGAGATGTTTAAATCTGCATTGGAGTTGTACATTTTTTTTTTGTTTTTTTTTCTATTAAATCATATACCCCATGAAAACAGCATTTTGTGTTGAGAGTATTACTCCCTTTACCATTATTGCTGTCCGAGTCCAAACATCAGTTCAATCAAAGAGCAGAAGCTTACTGGATATTACTTTTACAATGATTCATTTACATAGCAATATCGAATTCATGAGGAACTGGACTTCCCTTTTTTGTGGGGGGATACGGGAACTGATGCCCTGTATAGAAAGCAAATATAATGAAGAAAACTGTCTGACCGGTCAGTTCTTTATGAGCCATCTAGTGGATATAGCAGTATGGTTACAACCACCTCTGACATAGGAAGTCATAAAGGGCATCTCCATTCATTCCATCTGCCCAGCATGGTTGCCATGCAAGATTTCTGGGCTTAAAAAAAATTGTAATGGATAAATGGGTTATCAGTTATAAAGACTGTGGATTGCAGACATTTAGGGTCCATTCACACGTCCGTAGAATGGGTCTGCATCTGTTGCGCAATTTTGCGGAACGGTTGTGGACCCATTCATTTCCAATGGGGACGGAAAAGATGGTCCTCGGCTCCATACTTCCAGTCGCGGCTCCGGAAAAAAATAGAACAAGTCCTATTCTTAAAGAATAGCCATTTTCTATTGAGGTCCCAGCGATGTGCGGACCGTAAAACACTACAGAATGGAGCCTTAGCCTTAATGGGGGTTGTCCGGAACATAATCATGTTTACTAAAGAAGTGGCTTTAAAAAAAAATTCAGTTATATTTACGTCACTGATTCCCTGCTGATCCTATTGTTGGGGTCCCTAATGGGTTCTACTGCCTGGTGCTTCATGACACAGAATTATAACTGCTCAGCCAATCACTGGCCACAGCGACGTCCCGCCTCAGCGAGTGGTTAGCTTATCGGCCACAATTCCATGTCGATAGGAACCAGGAAGTAGAGACGGGCAAGGAACCTGGGAAACGTCAGACATGGAGTGGAGAGGTGAATATTATTTTTTTAAGGCACTCAAACTTGTTTTCCTAATGTGTTGGTCAGACAACCTGTTATTTGCTGTGGTTGTGGTTATGCGGTTTTTATTGTAGAACACATTATGCTTATAATTTTCCCCCGCTATGTGATGTGGTATTTATGTGCCCTGCTGTGATGTGGGATTTATTTGCATTTGCGTTGTACCGTATGTAAGGCTGGAAAAAAGGGATACAAAAGTGTAGTGCACTATGCTTTTCCATCCTGCAGTCTGATTTAAAAAAAAAGAATAATATGTTAACATACGTTATATTTGTTATTTAAAGTATATGTTTTTTTGTATACGTTCAACATGTCAGGAGTGCCGAACCGGGCTGTTTAACGCTTTACATACCACGGGCAAATGCGATCGCGGGGTGCTGATGCGTGTAAAGGCTAGCTGGAGTCTGATGTAGGCCCCAAACCAGCCTTGAGTAGTTTCCAGCAGGCTGTGCCTCTCTGGCACAGCCTGCTGCTCAGTGTCAGTATAACACTGACATTAAAATGCAACTCACTATAGGGATAGTGCATTGCATTTTAAAATCAATCAAAATGTTATCTGTTATAGTCCCCTTGTAAATTATCCCTTACAGTGAATGCCTAAAAAAAAAAAAATTGAAGAAATGACAGAATTGTTCATTTATACTTAGTTGCCACTGAAAACACTTAATAACAAGTGATCATAAAGCGACATTTAATCCAAAATGATACCAATGAAAAGTTGTCTCACAAAAATCAAGCCCTCACACAACTACATAGAAAGAAAAAAAATAAAAAGTTATGGGTCTTGGCAAGCGGCGATGCAAAAAGATTTTCTTTAAAAAAAAAAAAGGGGGTTATATTGAACAAATGTAGTAAAACTGAAAAATTTGGTATCGTTGTTATCGTACTCAGAGAATAAAGATATGTTATTTATACGAAAAAATTAACGCCGTAAAATATTAAACGTAAAAACTCAGTGACATTATTGCTGTTTTTCCCATCTCTTTCCCAGAAAGAGTTAATAAAAGTTAACCAGAAAGTTGTGTAAGCCAAAATTGCTCCATTAAAACTACAACTACAGCTATATAGAGGGAAAATTTTAAAGTTAGAACTCTTTGAATGCGACGATGAAAAAGGGTTGGTCACTAAGGGGTTAAAGCACATCTAAGACGCCTTTGAGTTACTTCACATTAATACACCACATTGTCAGTGCATTGAACTTTGCTAGTAGATGCTGACATACGTCATTGCAAATTTCATCAATGTGTAAATGACGTTATCAACATGACTGTGTAATAACTTATACTCAACTATTCCCCCCAGCACTTCCAGCACCGCCGCTCCAGTCCTCTATCGCTGCATCCATGACATCATCTTCTTGACTGCAGTGAAGACATGCCTTTTATACCACTGCTGCAGCCAATCGTACGGCACATGACTGCTGATTGGCTGCTGCGATCATGTGCAGTATACAAGGATGTCACTGCTGCAGTCAAACAAACAAAGCTAGTTGGGGAGGATCTGGAAGCGGCAAGGTGAAAAGGATGACTAGATGTCATCTAATTATTTTATGACCATTCCTGCCTGATAAAAATGTTATTGCATGGACTACCCAAATATAAGACAACTTGTGCAAAAACGCATACATTTCCAATCAGTTTTGATGTTATCATCTCCTTTTTAGTTTTTAATTTGCTTCCCCACCATACATATTGCACATATACATTGGATAAATGTCAGAACCAAACAATTTTGGCAGTACCGGGTGGCCATCTAAAGCGTATAGGAAATCCCAACTCTTCCATGATGGCAACTGGTGGGGAAGATAAGGACCAGGCGGTTGGATTTCAACATGCCCAATACTTTTGTTCTCTGGGAGATTAGTCATGGCCAAAGATGACTAGCAGCAGCTTTCTCTTCATTCACGATGCATGCACACATGTGGGGCGTAGACAGCCAAACGAGCATACCTAATGTGTATAGATGGCCTTACTCTGATCTCAACCACGAGGGGTGCCCAGTCCCCCATTCCTGGCAGGTAGCTGGCCACGCATGTGCAGAATTGGCAGCTTCTTCTATGCTGGGAGTGGGGGGCACCTCCATTATCAACTAGATTTTCCATAAAATTCCGTGATTAGTTTGTCCAACACAATGCATTCTTATAGGGACAATCCTGGATATCCAATGCAGCCTGCGAGACCACCAGGGCCTGTGAGTCCTCCATTAGTAACCCTCTGTCCTCTGTAGTATATGTCCATATACACTAATAGGTAATTATGGGCCCCACGTATTTTGGGTGCTAAAGTGAATTTTATAACTTATATGAAATCGCTGCTTGGTCGGTTTACTAATATGCTTTAAAGGTTTAAACAAAGCTTAAATATTCTCTTCATTGATTGTTCTCTTTATCCTTTGCTAAAATAATATTCAGTAAATCACATATTTTCTGTATTACTGTAATTTCCATGCCTGTATTTTAGTGCCCTCAGTCCTTACAACTTGAATTTATTTTTTCACTCTCTGCTGTATTACACACTGGTGATTTATGGACATATTTTAGATAATTCATGATTATATCTGTATCGTCTGCCTTCCCTTTTGGTAGGCCTCCTGCCTTAGTTAGTTCGTTTTTATCAGTATGGCATCCAAGGAGAGCTTCTTGCTGGAAAATGCATGACCTTTCTAGGAAAACACATCTGAATGACTGCATTGTTGCCAGTTATTCTTTTCTCTTTGACATGAGTGGCTCCCTCCCTGCTGAAAGCAAGCAGACCATTTCCTAGAATCCCCGTGTACACTTATGGGTCGAAATCGCTTAAGAAGTCGTTATGTTTTCTTTTGCTTCACTGGAATGTGTTCGGAGTAGAACGGAGAAGGAACGCTAAACACTGAAAATGCATAGATTTAATAACTGACACATTCTCCCTCCTTTTACTTGGTCCTAGTTTATTTCATATTACAATTAAATCTGAGAAATATACAGGGTGGGCCATTTATATGGATACACCTTAATAAAATGGGAATGGTTGGTGATAATAACTTCCTGTTTGTGGCACATTAGTATATGTGAGGGGGGAAACTTTTCAAGATGGCGGACATTTTGAATTCAACTTTTGTTTATTCAATTGGAAGAGGGTCATGTGACACATCAAACTTATTGGGAATTTCACAAGAAAAACAATGGTGTGCTTGGTTTTAACGTAACTTTATTCTTTCATGAGTTATTTACAAGTGTCCTGACCACTTATAATATGTGTTCAATGTGCTGCCATTGTGTTGGATTGTCAATGCAACCCTCTTCTCCCACTCTTCACACACTGATAGCACACCACAGGAGAAATGCTAGCACAGGCTTCCAGTATCCGTATTTCAGGTGCTGCACATCTCGTATCTTCACAGCATAGACAATTGCCTTCAGATGACCCCAAAGATAAAAGTCTAAAGGGTCAGATCGGGAGACCTTGGGGGCCATTCAACTGGCCACCGACGACCAATCCACTTTCCAGGAAACTGTTCATCTAGGAATGCTCGGACCTGACACCCATAATGTGGTGGTGCACCATCTTGCTGGAAAAACTCAGGGAACGTGCCAGCTTCAGTGCATAAAGAGGGAAACACATCATCATGTAGCAATTTCGCATATCCAGTGGCCTTGAGGTTTCCATTGATGAAGAATGGCCCCACTATCTTGTACCCCATATACCACACCATACCATCAATTTTTTTGTTCCAACAGTCTTGGAGGGATCTATCCAATGTGGGTTAGTGTCAGACCAATAGCGGTGGTTTTGTTTGTTAACTTCACCATTCACATAAAAGTTTTGCCTCATCACTGAACAAAATCTTCTGCGTAAACTGAGGGTCCTGTTCCAATTTTGTTTTGCCCATTCTGCAAATTCAGTGCGCCGATCTGGGTCATCCTCGTTGAGATGCTGCAGTAGCTGGAATTTGTAAGGGTGCCATTTGTGAGTAGCTAATATCCGCCGAAGGGATGTTCGACTAATGCCACTCTCCAGTGACATGCGAGGAGTGCTACGCTGTGGGCTCTTGCTGAATGAAGCTAGGACAGCCACTGATGTTTCTTCATTAGAGACAGATTTCATGCGTCCACATTTTGGCAAATCCAACACTGAACCAGTTTCACGAAACTTAGCAAGCAGTTTGCTAACTGTAGCATGGGAGATGGGTGGTCTCGTAGGGTGTCTTGCATTGAAATCTGCTGCAATGACCCGGTTACTGCGTTCACCAGACATTAACAGAATTTCTATCCGCTCCTCACGTGTTAACCTCGGCGACATGTCAATGCCTGTAAACAAAGAGAAACTTGTAAATAACTCATGAAAGAATAAAGTTACGTTAAAACCAAGCACACCATTGTTTTTCGTGTGAAATTCCCAATAAGTTTGATGTCACATGACCCTCTTCCTATTGAAAAAACAAAAGTTGGATTAAAAATGTCCGACTTCAAAATGGCCGCCATGGTCACCACCCATCTTGAAAAGTTTCCCCCCTCACATATACTAATGTGCCACAAACAGGAAGTTAATATCACCAACCATTCCCATTTTATTAAGGTGTATCCATATAAATGGCCCACCCTGTATAATGAAACCTCCTGTGAGTGTCCCAGGAGCTCCACCATGTCCTTCCTCCTCTTCCTCACTGTCATATGTCTGTAAGACAACTTACAGGAGATGGAGACACAATGATTTTTAAAGGGGTATTCACATCTGGCTAGGCTGTGCTATCAATGTTAGATAGGTGTGAGTTCCAACTCTGGGACCTACTTCTATCTGCACAACAGGTCCCCCAAAGTGAAGGTGAGCACACCGTCTTGTGCAGCATGCTCTCCATTCACCGCTATGGGACTTCCGAAAATAGCTGGAAGTCTCATAGCGTCACCCCTCCATTCACCAAATAGCTGAATCAGCACTTGACTATTTTCGAAACTCCCTGGAGGGTGGTCATGCATGCCCATCTGCTCTCCCTTCACTTCGAGGGCCCCTTTCTGGAGAGGTGAGACCCATAACGATCTAACATTGATGACAAGTGCTAGTGATATGCCATCAATGTCCCACGCCGTAAGCGCAGCCTCCAGCTGAAGATGGTGATTAACCCCTCTGCTTTCTGCAGGATTTCTACCACTTTCTACTCTGTCAGTATCATATGGAGAATGCCGCAGAGTAGGAAACAGCTGGGCAACTATTTCATGTTTACTTTTAGCCTTCATTTCTAGGTTTTAGTGTTGCTTTAAAGAGTTCCTTTAAATGGATTGTCTGATTTATGAAAAAAAATATATAGCACTGTAAATCTGATGGGCAGCAGTATATAACGAAGCTAAGCAAGTTTTAGGCAAAAACAATTCTATCTCCTCATTTTCCTGGTTCTGTTCTGGCCCTTTGTTTACATGCAATAACAACAATCTCTGCCCCTCCCCCCGCTCTGCAAAGGGAGTGAATACAAGGGCTGCCCTGAGTGATATGTCTGCCTGCTGGGAGACTCAGCAGCATGTTGTATGTGTAGGACTACAAGTCCCAGCTGTATAATGACACTGCTAAGTGTGTGAATACAAGTGCTGCCCTGAGTGACATGTCTGCCTGCTAGGAGACTCAGCAGCATGTTGTATGTGTAGGACTACAAGTCCCAGCTGTACAATGACACTGCTGATACACACAAGATCTCCCCCCACCTGTTCTTGTGCAATGCATGGCAGAACTCCTCTAGTCTGTCAGCTCCTGTGCCCAGCATTTGTCTCCTCACTGCCTGCAGCTACTCAGTAAAGCCTTCAGCCCTGAGTCTGTGCTGCTGAATGGGGTTAAAGTTTTTCCTGAAGAATCCAGGGAGAGAGCAGACAACAGCAGACTGCAGTGCAGGGGGCGTGCCCAGCACAGTGACCTCTCCTGTACAGACACATATCTGCTCTTTCAGTCATCATCAGAGCAGGGAGAGAGGCTTACATCACAGGTCATGTGACCCTCAGTGAAATCTGAAAGAGCAGCAACTGTAGATGCAGTAAGTGCATGGTAAAGCCTTTACATTTGATTAGTTAGAAACATACTAAGAACAAAAAAAATAACTTGGACAACCCCTTTAAGGTCTCCTGACATTTGTGTGTTCTTTTCGAATCTCACATCCAGTCCTCTTGTAAGGGAAGCAGATGTGTGTTGTTCTAACCAACAACTAAAAATAATTTATGCTCCCAGTGAAATAAGTTTTGTTGGATCTCATAGCAGTTAATATCTTGCATAGGAAAATTAAAAATAGCAGATCTCTTACTGGTTAAAGCCAAGGTACAGGGACAGTGAGTCACACATGTGGCATCAATACAGCGGCCACCAAAGTTGCAGTTGTGTAACACTCGTGTGATCTGCGTTTGGAGTGAAATTCTCTGCAGCCTGACTGTTTGTTGTGTAAGACCATCCAGTGCATCAGTAGGATTTCCTGCTGAGGCTTTTCTTGTGTATTAGTCTTTGATTTGGTAAGTTTTTCTTTGGAACAATTTAGAAACCTTAAATGTAGAAGGATCATTAAAGAGGTTTTACAGTTTTCTCAACTTTTGATATATATAAAACTGTCCTGCGATCTGTCATTTCCTAATATATGATGTGACCTGTATGGCCCCTGTCTTCAGATTGCAATGCCAGTCACATTACCCTGTCTGTAGCTCTCTCTATTTTTTCCAGTGATGTTGCATCCACTGACTCGCTTCTGCATCTTCATCTTCTGGTCCTGGCTGTACCCCTGTCAATCTAATTTTCATGGGCAGGGAGTAGGCGGTGGCATCATCAGATCTTCCCAGTTAGCGCTGGAAAGTGCAAGAGATCTGGAGTCTGCTCTGACTATGTGGGTGTATATTTGCTGGATATATGGGTCCTCCTTAGCTTTCTATGGTAGCTGACCCATTTCAGTAGACTTCATGAAAGGGACCAGTTCACCTTGCAGAGATCCAAGTAGTATGATATCTTTTCGACAATACTCCCTAGGTACATTATGCAAAAAAAGCTTTTCTTTAGAGCTCATTCAGACTGACGTATGGCTGCTGTGCCTGTGTTGCAGACCACAAATGGCATTCTGCAAAACAAGGGCACCGGCCTTATGAACTCCGTACCGCGGTGTGGACCCATTGACTTGATTGGATCCACAATCCACAAGATCCGGCAAAAGAAAGATAGGATATGTCCTGTTTTTTGTGGTGCAGAGGCAACGACCTGAAAACCCACAGAGGGGCTTCTGAGTGTTTCCGTGGGCTTTTGGGTCCGTGCCTTCACATAGAAAAAGATAGGACATGTCCTATCTTTTGCTGTATTTTGTGGACCCATTCATGGCAATGGGTCCACACTGCAGCATGGAGTTCACAAGGCCGGTGCCCATGTATTGCGGACCTGCTATTTTCGAAACGGCACCGATGCCATACAGTCGTGGGAATGAGCCCTTAAAAGGAAGAAATCTGCCACTCTAGTGCCACCTTCAGGTGGGTGCCGTGTCAATTTTAGACTCTTGAAACAAGGTTTCCGCATAAGTTGAAGAAAAAACAGATTCATAGTGGCGCTCACCAGACTTTATGCACACGGGAAGCATGGATTGCGCTGGGAACTAAGCGCCAAAATCCAAATGTGGCGAAAAGAAGTGCAGACCTCCAGCTTCAATACATTGACAGCCTTTATTCTATTCTTTATGGTGCAGCAAAAACCATATGATATACCAGAGTATTCACATCTACGCGTTTCAGATCGATTATTCCTCATCCTTCCTCATGACACAAGTGAATAGCCACAAAGACAATAGACAAAGCTACTAATTACCAGGTGGACACAATTAACATAACATACGCCCAACGTTCATTCAGTAATATATTCCGTATTGTGAAAAAGGACTAAAAGACAATAAAAATGCAATAAATTGATAAACTCCATAATTTACATGAGAACAAGAAATCAGTAATGCAGGATTAAATCTTGTTTGCGATTTAACCCTTGTGGAACAGATGTTCCCTATAGAAAAAATCCCCCAAAAACTCCCTATTCAATAGCTTGCATTTATAGTCGCCTCCCCTGGTAGTGGGATTAACTCTTTCCTTGTACCGTAAAACCTGTTACATTGCCCTGGTGAACCACAGTATAGTGGAGGCTAACTGCTGTTTTAGTAAACGGTGTGTCTGACAGGTGTCTGCGGATTCTAACTACAACCAACATACTGAAGATGGCATCTAGAACACGTGATGCAATAAACTACATGACTGGTATTGCAATTTATATACGGTTTTCATTCGAATAAACGTTGCATAGCAAAAGAAAAAAAATAGAAGAACCAGTCAAAATGTAGTTGCAGCACGTGCAGATGTGATGTCCACATTTCTAATTGCCTTTTATATCTCAACCGGATGGATAAAGTTCGTTTTTTTTCAACATACAAACTGGAACTAATCTTCTGCGCCAGGGTAGGTGCCCGGCGTGCATTACATTTGATCCCAGATTGAGCTATACCCGTCCATTGATCATCAAAGTTCAAAGCCGCTAGATGCTTTTTTACAATCCTGCATATCTGAGAATATTCAGGTGACGAAGGGCACAATGTCCTCCTTTTTACTGTCATACTGTCTTCTCCTGCTCCTGGCCGATGGAGACCTGTCAGGTAGGACAAGGTCAGTTCTGGACCTTGATGATACAAATTTCTGCGCCCAGTTTAGCGTCCAGGATGAATAATTTCCCAAGGATAATCTGGAAGCAACAACTGCCACCTCTTTATTATAAGATTGATCACTAGAGCAAGTGTCTTTTAGTCCTTTTTCACAATACGGAATATATTACTGAATGAACGTTGGGCGTATGTTATGTTAATTGTGTCCACCTGGTAATTAGTAGCTTTGTCTACTTAAACCAGAGTGGGGCTATTCACTTGTGTCATGAGAAATAGTCAGGAATAATCGATCCGAAACGCGTAGATATGAATACTCTGTTGGTTTTCACTGCACAATAAAGGCGGTCAATGGAAGCTGGAGGTCTGCACCACTTTTCACCACATCCGCATAAGTTGAGGTGCAACAGACAACTAGAGAAGAAGCATTACTAGCCAGTTGTAGAATTGGAGTAAATCCAGGCCTCGAGGAGAAGTAGTAATAGGTGTAAATGACAACTAGCCATCAGGTCTGGTCAGAGCGGTGTCTACCACCTTCCGCTTTATGAGCTGATCATAAAGCATAGCATTTCTGAATATGAATATTACTAGCATTTATTCAGTATAGTTCTCTGGAAATGCAGATGTTCTAAGGGGGCTTCCACGCCGTTCACATTTTTATTTTATTTTTTTGCTGTGAAAATTCCAGCTCCAGGTGTTAGCTGACATATTAAACTAAGGCCAGATACGTTTATTTTTTATTTTGTTATTCACTAGGTCTTCTCAGAAAGGCAGCATGCAAGATCCATTGGCTTTTTTTTAGGTGTTCTGACAACGCATAGCATCCAGACTGAAGCCTGACCATTCATTTCAGTGGGTCTGTGTACATCATGGTTTTTCACGCATCATCTTGCGCAGCATGTTCTATATTGTGCGTTTTTCACACAGCCCTGGCTCCATAGAAGTGAATGGGGCTGGCTTGAAAAACGGAAGCCATCTGGATGCAATGTGTTTCCCACTGATGGTTTCCAGGAAATGTAGATTGTTATTCTTCACGTGTGTGAAAAACACATACTATCTGGATGGAAAAAACGCACACACTGAACGCAATTCCAGACAAAACTGAACTTTTTGCCCAAAACCATCAGTTTTTCCCTGAACAGATCCTGACACAATCGGTATTGTTCATTTGAAAAAGGCCTTAAAAGGGTTGTCTCATCATGGACAATAAGGGCATATGGCTATGCCCCCAATGTCTGATAGGTGCGGGACCCACCAATGGGACCCACACCTATATCGAGAACGGAGCCCCGCAAGTGAAGGAGGGCGCACTGCACATGCGCAGCCGCTCTCCATTAATTTTCTATGGGGCCGACGAAAATATCTGAGCGCTGGCTTGGCTATTTCTGTCGGCCCCATAGAAATGAATGAGAGCGGGGGCCGCGCATGCACGGTACACTCCCATTCACTTTTACGTGGAGTCTGCTTGGTGGTGGCCAGACGGGAGTCCTCCAGCCACCACCTTGCGGGGCTCCGCTCTCGATATAGGTGCGGGACCCACCGCTGTGATATGCCCCATTGTCCATGACGAGACAACCCCTTTAAAGGTGGTGTAAGCTTAGACAGTCCATCTAAACCTGCATCAGATTTATCACAGGGGCTGAGGCTGGATGATAAATCTGGTGTTAGTTGCCTTACTTTGAGACAGATTTTTATGCCAGAACTATGGCACAGTTTTTTGAGAAAAAGGGCTCATCTTAGGCCTCAAGATCTGCCCCTTTCCACTAAGCCCCACTTGCTTGTCGAGCAGGTCAGAAAAAAAAAGTATAGAAACCCTTGATGCACCAGTTTGCGCCACTTTGTAGCCAGATTTAGAAAGAGGTAAATTCATGTGTGTAAGGACCCTAAAGGTGAATAAATGCAGTTGTTTGTAGGGTGCAGGGAAAAGGCGCATTATAAAATGCCTAAAATATAACTGGAAAGTAAATGGGTAAATAGTTTGCAGTTTACGTAGTGATTGTGTTTTGTGGAATTAACAGTTTTACCCCTTCACTGACACTGTCCTACCATTGATGACTGTATCAGACACTGTACGGACACTCCCTATTGACTAGCTGAATGGTAATGCCCAGTTGTCAATGGGCTCATAGATTTCCAGTTAGAGTAACAGAGGAATGGCACAATGCAGAAAAGAAAAGCTGCTCCAGCATTGGTATCCCCCTACAACAGACATGTCGGGACCGCTGGGGTGGGCCCTTTGAAATTACAGTGAAACACCTTGTGATCAGCGTATTGTCTGAGGACCCATCTGACAAAAAAGAGGTTGTTCATAGTGGACAAATCCTGTTTAAGATATTCTGACAGTTTTTGTTTAAATTGAGTTAGACATTTGAGAATGAACGTTCCTATAGCTCCCTCCCTCATAGAGGAAGTCTGAGGTGCATTAAAGGGGTGGGCAAGGTTTGGGAAAACATAGCTACTTTCGCCACACTGACTGCTGCAGCCCTCAGTCTCTGTCTATCTCTCTCTATAGATAGGTTGATAAATAAATATATAGAGTGGAAGAGAGAGAGGCAGTGAGGGCAGCAGCGGTGAGGGTGGAGCGTGTCTGCACAGTTAAGTGTTGCTCAGGTGCAAAATGGGCCACTTTACAGCTATTTTTCTAAAAGAAACATACGATTTAAAGGGGTTATCCCATGAGTAAAGTAAAAAATGAAAATCGGACATCATATAGTACAAGGCAATCTTTTTCTAACAAAGCCAGAACCAGCCCTGCACCTCACATGGTTCCAGAGATCTCCCCATTTATTGCTCTGCTAGATTTATATCAAGCTGACAGCTCAGGGGGAGTGTTTTCTCTGCCGCAGCTAAGGGGGCGTGTCTCATCTCTCCCTATCACAGCTCAGGAGGCAGTTGAAGGATGAAACTGAGCATGTGCGGCCTTCTCAGTGAGCAGGTCAAATAAATAAGAAAAAGAACAAACAGCAGGTGGCGCTATACATATTTTTTGTGGGGCAGCCCCTTTAAGTAATTAAAGTATATTAAAAAATGGTCTGTATTACTGCCCCTACACATTATAAAAAAAAAATAATGACCTTTACACTTTAAAAATAAATTCTCACTGGTAAACGAACTCTCATCTGTATGATCTATGGGGCCTCCTGGAAAAACTCTTTCATAATATCATTTATTTGATAGTGTTTTATAGGTCATTATTTAGCAATTTTCCAAGTAAGAATCAAGCTCTATATCTTGTCTAAATCCACGTAAAATGAGAAAGAGGCCTAAAAACCTCTCTTCCTGTATTGGTGCAGTAATTTCTACATAGTGCGTGACTGCGTTGATGGGTTACCTGAAAAAATAAGCCAAGAGCACTGACTAGAAAGGTGCGAAGTGAAAATCTGATTTTATTTGAATGTTTTTATGTTCTAGTTCCTGGAAACCCCTCCCTTCTACTGTATATAGGAAGGTTACTTACGTTAGACGAGCAGGCTGCTTTATGCAGAAAAGGTTAGCTTGTGGTTTCCGGATGACAACTTTCTCTTTCAGTACACGCTAAATCAGTAACACATGTTGAGTGACTTCTTGATAAGAAAGAAGAACAAGCTGCTTATTTTTGTGCTTAGTATTCCTTGTCAGATTGCATTTTATCTTAAAAAGGCTGTTTGGCCTCTTAAAATAATTGAAAAAAATGCTCCACATGGTTATTAAAAAAAAGTCATCAGCGCCTTACTGATCCTTGACTGCTCACACTCTCGTGCTTCATGCCCCCCCCAACATCTTCTGCTTCCTGGTCCCTCTTGACTGCTCAGCCAAATTCTGGCTACAGCGGTGATCTGGCTCAGCCAGTGATTGGTTGTGCAGTCATTGTTTTGCATGCCGAAAACAATGATGGGGGGGGGGGGGGTGGGGGTGGAAGGGGTGCAGTGTTGGAATAGTTGCAGCTGTGGATCGGTAAGGTGGATATGACTTGAAGGGGTTTTCTGAGATTTTAATACTAAGGAAAGGTCATCAGTATCTGATCCTCGGGGTGAATGGGGTTGAGCGTGATACCAAGCACAGCCGCTATATAGTGTTTGGCTACGTAATCTGCAAGAAGCCTGCGGCGCTCAAAGGAGCGTCAGTGCCTTCTCAAACAGCTGATTGGCGGAGGTCCCAGGTGTCGGACCCTCACTGATAAGATACTGGTGACCTTGACCTTGAGGATAGGTTGTCAGTATCAAAATCTTGGACCAGTATCAAAACTTCTTTAATGCATTATTTAACGCCATGTGGAGCCTTTTTTCAGAACAACCCTTTTAATGTAGCTGTCCTGCAAATAAATATTTCATTACACAACAAAGAAGCATTTTCAATTAAATTAACCTTAAAATGTGAGTCAATATAGCTCTTACATACAGTACAGAGGGGTGTTCAGCAACATTCAGTATCCCTCAAATCAAAATCTTTATATATATATATATATATATATATATATATATATATATATATATATATATATATATATATATAAACTTTTTTTTAGAAACTTATTTTTTTTTACTTTGCCCTTCTTCATGGAAAAGGTACTCTGATGCATACCAGGGCAGCATAACCTCTTCAATGTCAAATATAGTACCGTATATTATGCTTTCCACTGCAGTGAAATCAAGGGTACTGTAGACCCAGCTTAAACCTATGGACACATTTAGCATGCACACTGGGAGCACACGCCAAATGTCTGCAAAAAAAAATAAAAAATAGATGTGAACTGAGCCCTATGGCACTCCTTTGGTGTTCTTTTGATTCCCCTCTCAGAACATCCACCTAATGTGTCCAGTGCTGGTGGTCACATATGTCCAATGGCTCAGTCACACAACTTGAATCATCTTGCATGCGGGTAACAGAGTGATTCCTCCTGTTGTGCAGTATGAATTAGTGCACTAGAGGCAGCTTCTTCTCCACAGTCCGAGGTCTATAGGTGGACACTCTGAGAGTGAATCAACGGAAAACACCAGGAGGCTTCATAACTGGTATGTAACAGCAATATCTAGAAACAGGAATGTTTTTTTAATAAGGAATTGTATATTTAATCATGAGATGCCTCCCACAAAAATGTTATTCTCTGACCTGTTAGAAAGGTACATGATGTAAATTGTAGTGATGGTAATCATCTTACCAGTGACTGTACTTGTGAGTTATAGCCTCCCTTGTGCCCCTCAGCTGTGTCATGTGACCAACACTTTGACTTTCCAAATAACAAAAGCATCTTATGTGTGGGCAGAAAGCCAGTTTCTCTATGTATTTCTTTAAGAGCCTAAATGTCAGTCTCATAGGAATGAATAGAGAAGTAACTGACCTCCTGCCCTGTGTCAGTGGGAGAGGCAGAGTGCTGGTCACATGATACAGCTGAGGATCAGAAGGGAGGTTATAACTACAGTCACTGGTAAGAAGATTACCTTTACTACAGATTACATCATGTACCTTTCTAACAGATCAGAGAATAAATGTTTTTTGTGTTAGTCCTTCTTTAATGAAAATACATTCCTACAACCTCTACATGAAAAAAAAAAAAAAAAAACTTTACCAGATGACATTTACGGTATATGTTGTGAGGGTGCAACTACTGATACCCTATACTTTTGTGCCTTTAATGTGAGCAAGTGGTACCAAATATCCACCTGCCTTATAATTACATTGGAAACCAGCTTCTGCTCCCCATACTTTAAAACAGTATATTGAACAGCGAGTCTCTTTAATGCTCGACCGCTCGGGTGCCTGTCTGTGTTGCGAATGAGTCCTTGTTCTCTTTTTTTTCTTTTTCTTTTCTTCAATGCTTCCTGTAAACTTCGTATTACCTCACTGATTCAGTGTTGGGAAGCGGCTTAAATTGCTTACTCAGATCAAGTTATAGACCATGAATCCAGTCACTTTGTTCCAGAAGATTAAACATATTTTAATTTATTCTGTGTTTTACCGTAAAGTGCTCTTCAATGACACGCAAAATTGAATCTGAAAAACAGGGAAAACAAATCCTGATGTTTCTGGAAGTACTAGAGAATCGACTGTTCCAGAAAATGTGGCTAATTTTTACTTCTGTCAAAGCACAATTGGCTTGCTATTGAATTAACCAAGACCAGGGGCTGTTAGTGAAGAGTTATCGCATTGTCTTTTCCGATGCGAAGTATCATTGTGCATAAACTGACATGTCAGGAGAGGTGACGGGTCCTCCTTAACAGGGGAATTCTCATCTGAGACAAATATGTCCCCATTTTCTGATAGGTGCGGGTCCCACCGCTGGGACCCGCACCTATATCGACAACAGAGTGGGGAAGGTGGTGGTTGGAGGACCCCGGGTTTCCCCGGATCTGGCCACCACCAAGCACTGTCACCATAGAAATGAATGGGAGTGCACCTTGCATTGCGCCGCCACCTCTCCCATTCACTTCTATGGGCCCGACGGAAATAGCCAAAGCAGCGCTCATCTACTTTGAGAAATAAATGGAGGGCGGCTGCACATGCGCAGTGCGCCCTCCACCACTTTCAGGGCTCCGTTCTTAGTGTAACTGAGCCGAACGTTGCCTACGGACCACATTAGGGTACATGCACAAGTTCAGGATTCATGTGCGGAGAATCCGCATTGAAATCCGCAGATGTTCACAGGCAAATCTGTGCGGTCAATCCACATCAATTTGGTGCGGATTTTACTAAATGAATGGAGAAAATCCGGTCAGGAAAAATAAAATAAATTGACATTCTGCAGATTAAAAAATCCGCACCGCAGGTCAAAAACCACGTGGAAAAAAATCTGTATCGTGAGCATTGAGAATTCTCATAGAATGCAATGTACATGACCTATGGTGCGGCTTTTCCACACGCAAATCAGCGCGGATTTTCCGCGCGCAATCCTGATCGTGTGCAATTGGCCTTATAGTCTATGGGGCCCATAGGCTCCGTTCAGCTCAGTTATGTGCCGAATCCGTCCTTTCGGTCCATTATAGGAGCAGGAGAACAGAAAGGCTGAACGCTGATGTGAACATGTTTGACAGTATTTTGGGCAAACTTGATTATAACTCTAAAAAGCATTTCTAAATCTAGGGAAATTTAAATCTAGTGTTCTCTGTTTTGGAGGCTTTCGGGCTAGTAGGAGACTGGCTGCCATGGAACTAGTAGTCCACAATCAGTAGTATTTGTAATGTACTGAAAACATCTGGAAACATTTACATACATTTATGTGCATGATGTTCCCTTCTCTTTTTATATGCTGCCCTTGTTCATGCTGTATCATTGAGGTTTTCTGGCCCTTGAAGCCGCTTTCTGGAATAAGTAGTAGTTTTCGGCTGTTCATGCCTTCAACAGTGTTTGTCTGACCAAAAGCCGCGCTTTGCCAGAAAGAGGCCGCATCCCGTTATATTTAATGGGGTCTGGCAGTGAACGGCCCTATCTGGCTAGGCTGGATCTACTGAATCCTGGCTGTCTGGTCTCTGCCGGATCAGTCAAACGGCATGAACATGCCCTAGGGGGTTTGGTAAGGTGTCCTCAACATGCAGGCAACCACTTTTTGTTTGCAGATTGTCAGCTGGGTTATTCAGATATTTAATTTTCCCTTCAGTTTCTGAAATAAAAGGGTGTCTTGAGACTTTTAGCTCACCCTGTACATCGGATGCAGTAAGCTTTCACAGCCATTATCTGTGGTAATGAAATACTGTCGTTGTGTCTTCGTACTGGGAATCGAATGCTTGGGCTGGGAAATTCATTCATGCTCAAATTCTTTCCTCGGCAGATGGCCGTTATCAGTTATAATGTAGCCTGCAAGCCATAGCTGGTTATTATACCTGTGTGGACACTACAGATGGTGTGAAATCGTAGAAAGCACGACACCTTTAGATATAGAATAATCTAATGCCTGGAAATAATGCATGGAACAACTTCTGTATATTAATATGTCATTTGTTTTTGTTTTTCATTTCAGGCAATTCGAGTCTTCTTTATGTTAAGGGCGCTCTCACTACAGTTGCGGAAAGAGCCAGAGACTCAGCTTCCATTGACCCGGGAGGAAGACCTGATAAAGACAGATGATGTGCTGGATCTCAGTGAGTCCCACTTCTCCTCATTGTAGAACCTTTTCTTCTTCTAATCCTTGTGACATTTCCAATACCCCTTCCCTCTGATAAGATATTTTAAGAACATACTGAACTGTTTCATTTGCTTACAAGTACCTGTCGCGTGTTCATCCACCTTCTCTTCCATCATCTGTACAGTTAGTACTGCTTAGAAGGGTTGTCCTACAAAAAATATTCTGCCTTTTCCAAACCAGCACCAGGATCTAAATACTTTTTTAATTGCATCTAATTGCCGTAAATATTTGGTATAGCCACTGAGTTATTCAATGAAATCTACCTGTATAGTGCCACCTGTTGTTTGTTCTTTTCCTTATTTCTTGTCCACCTCACGAAGGTGGTCGCATGCGCTCAGTTTAAATCTTCAACTGCCATCAGCCATTTTTTTATGTTAGAAGCTGTGGCAGTTACAGGGAAAGGGCTACAACAGAAAGGCCGTGCCTCCTGAGAAAGGACTCGCCCCCTGAGATGCCAGCCAAAAATAAATCTAGCAGAGCATTTGGAGCAATGAATGGGGAGATCTTTGGATCCACGTGAGGTACAGGGCTGGTTCTAGCTTTGATAGAAAAGTATTGTCATGTACTATATGATGTCTGATTTTCATTTTTATATCAATCATGGCATTACACCCTTAATATCATTTCTCCTGAAGGAAACAAATTACCAACAGCCTGAGGCTTCATAGTCTGCTTCCCTGACTAGTGGGAGGTTTACCAAGTCCTTGTAGTTGGTCTGACTCTTAAGTAACCAAGGCAATGAATGGTTATTATTACCTGGACGTTTAGTGCTCTACACAGGCTGTGCCTTAAATGTGTTATAGGGAGCTGCACCTATCTTTAGAATGGTGCCCGTCTTGTGCTGCCGGGGAATGGAGAGGTGACCACATTTGCGTGGTTCTCTCCATTTGGGAGTCCCAAAAACAGCCAAGTGCTCTAACTTTTTCTAGCTCTATTTTCAGAACGTTGGACTCCACCACTGATGCATACACTGGTCTTCATCACCACAGTCACATGTGATTACTCTGCCCACACAGAGCAAACTGTCTGTGGATGGCTCTATTTTTTATTTTATTTTTTGCTTTGTTTAACTTTTTATGTGACATTACTATTAACTTAAAGGAGTATTCCAGGATTACAGTAGTTTCTAGCCAGTTCCCAGAGTTTGGCAATCTTTTACTCACCAGTCTGCTTACATCCAGCTGGGATACAGGAGGATGACATGCACAGTTGCCAACCAGAATGTTTCTTTTTTCTGGACAACTTATCCCAAAATCGTGGACAGACACATTTATTTTTCAGACAAATTGGAAAACCGTAATGATTGAAAAGATAAGTAATACATGTCTATAGCTCAATATACTGATAAGAACTCATTACCAGTGTTTACTATGAGTTGTCAAATGATAATTACCACCAAAATAATCTAGTCAAGTACCACAGCCTCAAAAAAATCACGTACATGTCTATTTATTTATTTTTCATGGACACAGGAAAAAAGTTGCTTCTTTTTACGGACTGTCTTGAAATTTCTGGATGGTTGACATGTCTTCAATTGACACATCAGTGCTGGGTCACGTGCCATTTTGGGACATGTCACGGCTCAGGCCAGTCATTGACTACTGCATAGCATGTGAACCTAATCCATAGCCCAGCTTGAATTAAAAGACTGGGGACTGGAAGAACAGAGCCAGGGTGCCAATATGGAGAGGCGGGGAGCAGGTGAATGTGAGTTTTTCAACCAGTTTGGTGGACTGGCCAAAAATCTGTCATTAAACCTCTTTAAGGATACAGCTTTAAGAAAGGCCTTTTCATGTGACAAATAGCAGTGAGAACAATACCTAAGGGCAAATTCTGCTAACCGGTTCCCCTTAAGCTGCAATATTACAGATTGTTCCTATATTTTTTCACAATTCGCAAAAAAGCTAAACAAACATTACATTTACCAGTAAAAAGAAGTGAAACCGCAGATGTCTTTGAAGTTTTTCTGTAGAAAAATATGCCTTTGTGGGATGTAGTTCTTGAGAACTGCACAAGTGCATTGGTTTGTCGTTTTGGCAGTAGGAGCCTTGTGCTTCTCTAGAATAGTTTATGATCGTTTATATGAAATAATCATATTCTCTCTGAAGTAGATATTTGATAGACAGCTAATTAAAAAAGAACATAGAACCCATTTTTTGCCAGGGTTGCAATACTTTTAAGGCTGCAGGCTACGCTATTCTTGCCATCAAAAATATCAGATTGACCAATATTACCAGGTTCAGGGTTTCACTACTCACAAAAAGTTAGGGATACAGTATTTGGCTTGTGGGTGAAATTTCAGGATGAACCTAAAATACACATTTACAGGTGAACTTTATCTGACCTTCTCTAAACCTTTGAATGCACATGTCAAACTGTTCAGTGTGTTAGGAGTTTTTGCACAACTTGCTGTAACAAGGAGCTTAACGGCAAAATTTTCAACAGGCGTTTGATCCATGAATCGCCCAAAAAATTTCCTGGTTCAATTAGAATTGGTATATAAACAGTCTTCCTCTTCATGCTGTTCACATTTTGACATCATGAGACCAAGACGACACCTAACAATTGATCAACAGTACCTCGCCATTGTGAGGCTTCAAGCAGGATGTTCTCAGACCGGAGTGGCCACTGAGCTCAGAGTGTCGCAGAAAGTCATAGAAATGGACTTCCTTTGGCCACATCCCTCACTGATGACCGCTTCATTGTGAACAATGCCCTGCGGAACCGGATGATGAATTCCACGCAACTCCAGTGTCACCGCCAGTTCTGTGAGAAGGTCTGGCAGACGTTCTTCTCTACCTCTTGTATGATGTTCTTTGTTTTGGTTTCACTTTCATATCTCCTTTCCTTCTGCCAGGTTTTACTTATTTAGACTAATCGTCTTCCTTTATATTCCCTCCCATACTGCCTCACTTTGCGGTTTATACTACTTCCTGGATGAAGTGTTCACTGCTGGAGGATGCTTCTGCTGTTTGCTCAGATTAGTCCTTTACTTTATTGTGTTTCCTTGCTAGCTTGATTCTAGGTGACCCTGACTCCGTCCGTATTAAGTGCAGGGAGCCGGTGGTCGTGTCCCCTCACTATTATAGGGTTTTCAGGTGTCACACAGACTTAGGTACGTGGGCATGCAATCGTCTACCATCGAGACCCTTGCATGTGCATAGCAGTCAGGGAGAGCTCTTAGGGTTTTATAGGGCTCACCTATAAGCTCCTTAGTTTGGGATCAAGCTAGTCGCTCGTTTATTCATAAGTTCCAGCTATCTGCAAACTTCACCCGTGACATTATAAACCGCCATAACCATCTTAAGCATGGATCCGGTTTCAGCCTTGATTGACCGCATGCAAGGTCTTTCACTGAAGGTAGCAGATCTCCGTAAAACTGTGTCTCAGTTTCAGGTGACCGGGTTCTGCTGGCGTTCATGGAGTTTGTTCCGAGCCTAAGATCTTGCTTCCGGATACGTTCTCCGGGGGTAGTGAGAATTCTGTTCGCTTTAGAGAGGCTTGCAAATTCCATTTTCGACTACTTCCCCATTCCTCTGGTGATGAGGAGCAGAGGGTGGGGATCATCATCTCGCTGCTCAGGGATAATGCTCAGTCCTGGGCCTTCTCGCTGCCGGTGGGGGCACGGCCCCTCCGATCGGTGGATGAATTTTTTGTAGCCCTGGGGCAGATATATGATGACCCGGATTGCTCTGGCTGAATCTAAGCTGCGTTTTTTATGCCAGGGTAAACACTCCGCAGAGATATATTGTTCTGAATTTCGGAGATGGGCAGCTGATACTGGTTGGAATGATGCTGCACTCTGAAGTAAATTTTGCCATGGTCTTTCGGAAAGATTGAAAGATGCATTCGCTTTTCATGAGAGACCAGCGTCGTTAGAGTCAGCCATGTCTCTAGCTGTTCATATTGACAGGCGTCTTAGAGAGAGAGAGGAGACTACTCTTTCCTGTCATATTCAGCCCAAGGACAGTGGGGCTGTCTCATTCAGTGCGCAGGGGTCTCAGTCTGTCTCAATTTCCTCTGAGGAGGAGGCCATGCAGCTGGGTTTGCTTGCCTCTGATACAGGGGTTTGTTTCTGTTGTGGCGGTATAAATCATTTAGCTAATGTTTGCCCCTCTAGGAGATTCATGAAGTTTTCTGAGGGTAATAAAAACAAAACAAAGCAAAAAAAAAAACCTCTAAAACCTTTCCATTTGCTACTATTGGCAAGGTTGATGCGGAAATTAAAGGTTTGCCGTTTGCTTGTAGTTCCCGTTTTCTCCTACCTGCCAGGGTGGCGCTAGACAGCAAGAACATTGTTTGTGAGATTTTTGTAGATAGTGGAGCAGCTGTCAATCTCATTGATAATCAATTTGCAACAGCGCATGGTTTCCAGGTATGCACTTTGGAAGGATATACCTGTTTTTGCTATCGATTCCGCTCCACTTTCTCAAAGATCGTTAAAGGGCATAGTTCACAATATCCGTTTGACTGTGGGTGACGCTCATGTTTAGGATATGTCATGTTTTGTCTTAAGCGGATTACCTACTCACCTGCCTCACTAAACATAACCCCACCATTGATTGGCAAGCAAGGCAAATAAATGGTTGGAATGAGTTTTGCAGAGAGAATTGCTTCACGGCATCTCTTTCAGAGGTTTCTACCAAGACTGTGCCATCTTTTTTTCTCTGAATTTTCGGATGTGTTTTCTGAGAGTGGTGTCCAGGAGTTGCCCCCTCACCGGGAGTACGACTGCCCTATTAATCTCATCCCAGGCGCCAAGCTGCCAAAATCACGACTATACAATCTCTCCCAACCTGAAAGGGTCGCTATGCGTACTTATATCTCTGAGAGCCTGAGAAAGGGACACATCCGACCCTCGAAGTCACCTGTTGCCGCTGTTTTTTTTTTTGTTAAGAAAAAAGATGCTTCTTTAAGACCTTGTCTGGATTTCAGGGAGCTGAATCGTATCACGATTCGTGACCCGTATCCGCTTCCTCTGATCCCGGACCTGTTTAACCAGATTGTTAGGGCTAAAGTTTATTCTAAGTTGGATTTAAGAGGGGCATGCAATCTAGTCAGGGTCAGGGAAGGGGACGAATGGAAGACGGCCTTCAATACGGCCTTCATTTCGAGAATTTGGTTATGCCCTTTGGTTTGATGAATGCTACGGCCCTCTTCCAACATTTTGTGAACAGCATTTTTTATCATTTAATGGGGAAATTTGTACTGGTGTATCTAGATGACATTTAGATTTTTTTTCTCCTGATTTCAAGACTCATCGGGACCACCTATGTCAGGTCTTGTTGATTCTGCGGGAGAATAAATTGTACGCTAAACTGGAAAAATGTGCGTTTGCGGTTCCGGAGATTCAATTTCTTGGTTTTCTTCTCTCCGCTTCTGGTTTTCGCATGGACCCTGAGAAGGTCCGCGCTGTGCTTGATTGGGAGCTTCCTGAGAATCAGAAGGCGCTGATGCGGTTTTTGGGTTTTGCCAATTATTACAGAAAGTTCATTTTGAATTATTCCTCTGTTGTTAAAAGGAACCTGTCACCAGGATTTTGTGTATAGAGCTGAGGACATGGGTTGCTAGATGGCCGCTAGCACATGCGCAATACCCAGGCCTCATAGCTCTGTGTGCTTTTATTGGGTAAAAAAAACGATTTGATACATATGCAAATTAACCTGAGATCAGTCCTGTACGTGAGATGAGTCAGGGACAGGACTCATCTCAGGTTAATTTGTATATGTATCAAATCGGGTTTTTTACACCATAAAAGCACACAGAGCTATGGGGACTGAATATTGTGGATGTGCTAGCGGCCATCTAGCAACCCATGTCCTCAGCTCTATACACAAATACCAGTGACCGGTTCTCTTTAAGCCACTCACTGATATGACTAAAAAGGGGGTGGATTTTTCCTTGTGGTCGGTAGATGCGCTTAAAGCCTTTTCTAGTATTAAAGAGAGTTTTGCTTCCGCTCCCATTTTGGTACAACCTGATGTCTCTCTACCTTTTATTGTTGAGGTGGATGCTTCTGAGGTGGGTGTGGTTGCGGTCTTATCTCAGGGTCCCTCTCCTGCCAAATGGCGACCATGTGCCTTTTTCTCAAGGAAACTATCCTCTGCAGAGAGAAATTACGATGTGGGAGATAGGGAGTTGTTGGCCATCAAATTAGCTTTTGAGGAATGGCGCCATTGGTTAGAGGGAGCCAGACACCCTATTACTGTGTTTACCGACCATAAGAATCTGGCCTACTTGGAATCGGCCAAGCGTCTGAACCCGAGAGAGGCCAGATGGTCTTTGCTCTTTTCTAGGTTTAATTTTGTTGTTACGTTCCGCCCTGGGGTTAAAAATGTGAAGGCGGATGCCCTGTCACGTTGTTTTCCGGGAGGGGGGAACTTTGAAGACCCGGGTCCCATTTTGGCTGAAGGGGTGGTCGTCTCTGCTCTTTATCCTGATTTGGAGGCAGAGGTTCAGGCAGCCCAGGCAGAAGCTCCTGATCTTTGTCCTCCTGGGAGATTGTTTGTGCCTCTAGCTTTACGACACAAGGTTTTTAAGGAGCACCACGATACTGTCCTTGCTGGGCACCCAGGGAGTAGAGCCACAGTGGATCTCATTGCTCATAGATTCTGGTGGCCGGCTCTTCGTAAGACGGTTGAGGGTTTTGTGGCAGCCTGCGAGACCTGCGCTCGTGCCAAGGTCCCTCATTCACGGCCATCGGGTTCTCTCATCCCGTTACCCATTCCTTCCCGTCCTTGGACGCATCTGTCCATGGACTTCATTACGGACCTGCCTCATTACTCGAGGAAGACTGTGATTCTGGTGGTAGTGGACCGTTTTAACAAAATGGCACATTTCATTCCCTTTCCTGGGTTACCCAATGCTAAGACGCTGGCGCAAGCGTTTGTTGATCATATTGTTAAATTGCATGGCATTCTTTCAGACATCATTTCTGATAGGGGCACGCAATTTGTTTCCAGATTCTGGAAGGCCTTCTGTTCTCGCTTGGGGGTTCGGTTGTCGTTCTCTTCTGCTTTTCACCCGCAGTCGAATGGTCAGACCGAACGCGTCAATCAGAATCTGGAGACATATCTGCGCTGTTTTGTGGCGGAGAATCAGGAGGATTGGTATTCTTTTTTTGTCCCTTGCTGAGTTTGCTTTAAATAACCGTCGCCAGGAGTCCTCGGATAAGTCACCATTTTTTGGTGCATATGGGTTTCATCCGTATTTTGGGACATTCTCTGGAGAGGGGTCTTCTGGTTTACCTGATGAGGAGAGATTTTCCTCGTCTTTGTCATTTATTTGGCAAAAGATTCAGGGTAATCTGAAAAGGATGAGTGAGAGATATAAGCATGTGGCGGATAAGAGACGTGTGCCTGGTCCGGACCTGAATGTGGGTGATCTGGTGTGGTTGTCTACAAAGAATATCAAACTAAAGGTTCCCTCCTGGAAGTTGGGTCCTAAGTTTATTGGGCCTTACAAGATCTTGTCCGTCATCAATCCCGTTGCCTTCCATCTTGATCTTCCTCAGACTTGGAAGATCCATAATGCTTTTCACAAGTCCCTATTAAAACCTTATGTCCAACCCACTGTACCCTCCTCTTTGCCTCCTCCTCCGATTATTGTTGATGGTAATCTTGAATTTCAGGTCTCTAGGATTGTGGATTCTCGCATTATCCGCGGTTCACTTCAGTACCTCGTTCATTGGGAGGGTTATGGTCCTGAGGAGAGGATGTGGGTCCCAGTGGCGGACATTATGGCCACTCATCTCATCAGGCCTTTCCATAGGTCTCATCCTGAGAAGGTGGGCTCTGAGTGTCCGGAGTCCACCCGTAGAGGGAGGGGTACTGTCACCGCCAGTTCTGTGAGAAGGTCTGGCAGACGTTCTTCTCTACCTCTTGTATGATGTTCTTTGTTTTGGTTTTCACTTTCTCATCTCCTTTCCTTCTGCCAGGTGTCACTTATTTAGACTAATCGTCTTCCTTTATATTCCCTCCCATTCTGCCTCACTTTGCGGTTTATACTACTTCCTGGATGAAGTGTTCACTGCTGGAGGCTGCTTTTGCTGTTTGCTTAGATTAGTCCTTTACTTTATTGTGTTTCCTTGCTGGCTTGATTCTAGGTGACCCTGACTCCGTCCGTATTAAGTGCAGGGAGCCGGTGGTCGTGTCCCCTCACTATTATAGGGTTTTCAGGTGTCACACAGACTTGGGTACGTGGGCATGCAATCGTCTACCATCGAGACCCTTGCATGTGCATAGCAGTCAGGGAGAGCTCTTAGGGTTTTGTAGGGCTCATCTATAAGCTCCTTACTTTGGGATCAAGCCAGTCGCTCGTTTATTCATAAGTTCCAACTATCTGCAAACTTCACACCTGACATCCAGGCACATTTAAGGGAGGTGAGAGGCACCCAAGTGTCACATCAGATCATTTTAAACCGTTTACATCAGTGTGGTCTACGTGCTAGACAAACTGCAAGGGTACCTGACCACAGGCGTCATCGTCTTTCATGGGTCAGGGAGCATCTACGCTAGAAGAGGGACCAGTGGGCTTCAGTGCTGTTCACTGATGAAAGTCAATCCATGCTGAGCAGAAATGATGGCTGCCAACGATGTTGTAGATGTCAAGGAGAGCGCTATGCATCAGCCACTGTTGTCACCAGACGAGCCTTTGGTGGAGGTGGTGTGATGTTAGCGTGGGCACATGTGTCTAGTCAATACAGAAGTGCCCTACACTTTGTGAATGGTACAGTGACAAGCCCACACTACTTGAATAACATCATTAATCCAGTCATTATGCCTCTGCATGAAAAACACAGGCCTAATTTCATCTTCATGGACGACAATGCACCAGCTCATCGAGGTCACATTAATAGGGAACTGCTGGAGACTGGGCTACCTCAAATGGAGTGATCTGCACTTTCTCCAGACCTGAATCCCATTGAAAACCTATGGGATCAGCTGAGTCGCCGTGTAGAGACTCTTAACTCTGTACCCCAGAACCTCAATGGCCTGGGGGCCGTCCTTCAAGAAGAGTGGGAAGCCATGCCTCAGCAGGCAAAAAGGCCCCTTTCACACGTCGAGAATTCCACGAGGGTGCAATGCGTGAGGTGAACGTATTGCACCCGCACTGAATCCAGACCCATTCACTTCAAAGGGGCTGTTCAGATGATTTTCACGCATCACTTGTGCTTTGCGTGAAAATCGCAGCATGTTCTATATTCTGCGTTTTTTACACAACGCAGGCCCCATAGAAATGAATGGGAATGCGTGAAAATCACATAGCATCCGCAAGCAAGTGCAGATGCAACGCGATTTTCACACATGGTTGCTAGGAGATGATGAAAATTGATAAATGTAAATTTACTGTAGTATTTTCCCTTTATAATATGGTTATAAAGGAAAATAATAGCATTCTTAATACAGAATTCTTAGTAAAATGTGGCTTGAGGGGTTAAAAAAAATAACTCACATCATCCTCTTTTTCTCGCAATTACGTCATCAAAGGTCCTTTTGCAGGTCCTAAAAGAAAAAGAAAGAAGGACATGCTGGCTGCGCGAACAAGAGGATGAGGTGAGTTAATATATTTTTTTAACCCCTCAAGCCACATTGTAGTAAGCATTCTGTATTAAGAATGCAATTATTTTCCTTTATAACCATGTTATAAGGGAAAATAATAAAATGAATAGAATACCTAACCCAAACCCGAACTTCAGTGAAAAAGTCTGGGTTCGGGTCAGGGTACCACATTCAGTTTTTTTCTCACGCGCATTCAAAACGCACAGTCAAAACTGACTGCAATTGCGTGCCTACTCGCACATTTTCCTCCCCCTTAGTAACGCCCCTAAACTCCTCCTGGCTCAGTCCTTTGAAAGGTGATTAGGTCAGAAGCAATACTCTATCTCCAGCCTGCAGCCCCATTTCCCTGCATTGGAGGCGTTTACTATGCTAATTAGCATAGTTCCCTTGCCTCATTCATTGTGAACAACACGCCCTGCCCGGTGATGTCACCGGACCAGAGGGGCGTGGCTTAGCGTGATTTGTTGCCGCCGAGGTACCGCCCCTTAGACCGCTTTGCATAATGCCTGCGACTGATGGTGACGTCACCGGGCTCCCTGCGAAGCGGCTTTGCTCTGCAGAAGGGACCCGGTACGTCACTGAATCTGAGAAAAGACTCGCTTCCTGCTGAGAATTTGTGTAATGAATACGGGGCATCAGAAAAGTATGGGAAAGGTAGGACAGTCATGTAGGAGATATTTATGTCCTTGTTAAACAATTAAACCAATGTCCCCAATCCCGGACAACCCCTTTAAATGCCCTACTTTCAGGATATAATATCTTTGTAGCATGAACTTTTTATGTTTTCCATAAATTTCACCCAAAACATTTTATGAGTAGTGTATTTACCTACTAAAGCCTCGTTCACGTGTGATCTGGGGCAAAAACACTGAACACCAAATCTCTCCATTATACCTTATTTCTGTGTAGGCTGCTGATATACAGTAGGTTCACAATCACTGATGAAAATCATTGACCAAACATTGTTTTTTTTAAAGATCTTTCTTTAATTGGATTTTACTTAGTGAACCTGTTGTTTCTGACAATGTTTTTTCTAGGGCCCAATGTTCAATGCAGCATCATGTTTTGTAGGCGTTTTGGCACTGTACCATTTCTGGCCCACCTAGTGAACAGTAGGCTCCATGGATCATTTTCTGCAGTTGGTGATCTCTTACCCATTGTGCTTATGTCCCTTATCTCACTATCTTCTTACTTATTATTATTTCATGGCCTTTCACATTTGATTGGAAGAGACACCTCTGTTTTGAATGATGGTTTCTGAAATGTTCTCCTAATGACAGTTGTAGTTTGAGTTTGGTATATGTTTCCAGCGCATACACAGTCATCTTATGTATGACCATGCTGGTGTAAAGCCTGAGGAAGGGACTAGTTCATTGCCAAAACGCATTGATTTCTTGAACACCGTGCCTTCTGGAGTATATTTCTACATTACCCCCCACTAAAGTCTATTTTTTTCCCATTGCATCAGGGGTGGACTGGCCATAGATCCTACGGGGAAATTTCTCAGTTGACCAATGCCCAGGAGGCCACCCAAGCCCTCCTCCGAGTACATAATGATCTGATGCTCTCAACATTAATTAATGCTAGGTGTATCAGGTACTTATGCACCTGGCCAGCAGCGGAAAGTGCCCTCCTGCATTCAGCTGTATTGCTGTCTCCAGGATGGTGATACATTTGAATACTGCAGCTGGGGCGGCAGTATTTTGTGCTGGACTGTGGTATTTAGTTCTGTTGGGGTGGTAGTTTGTGCTGCACTAAAGTATTGCTGGCCCCACCTACTTATGTTGGCCCTGCCTCCTGTCAATTTGTACCCTCCTACAACATGGGGCCACTTTTAGTTTTTTTTTCCAGGGCCACTTTAAGCTCCCTGTCCGCTCCTGCATTGCATCTTACCTTACACACTTGTTTCCTGTACAAGTAGAAACATTGAATTCCTTTCCCCTGTCACCACGGTACTTATCTTGGAACCTGCTGAAATACCTCAAGGTTTTAGATACTGCGAAAAGCTGCACACTTGTGCCGATCTTGATTGAAGTCCTAAGATAATACTTTTAATTGATTGCAGATAGCCAGTCAGGATCACTTAACAGAGTTTGTTCAGGCAGCTCGCTTATTAAGAATTTACTGGCAGTATGTCTGTAGCTAACTCGATTTAAGACAATATGGGATGCAGTTTACTGAAACAAATTCAATCAAGTAAATCAAATGATAGGAATCAGGATTTCTGTTGGAACAGCACATTCTAAATTTAGAGAACACAATTAAATGGATTTTTTAAAATAAATACAGCCACCTCCTCATTGCATAGAAAACCGGACAGGGACACACTGTTTAATCCCTCCCTTGTACCTTGCAATGGGGCACATGTAGCCATCCAAGGGCGGAATGAACATAGACCCTACAGGGAACTTTCCAAGTGGGCCTAAAACCAGGGGGGTGCTTTCCAGGTGGTCCGATGCCCAGGGGGCCACCTGAGCCCTCCTCGCAGCAGCCGGCTGGGTGCATAACGATCTTATGCTTTCAGCATTGATTAATACGAGGTGCGTCAGGCAGTTATGTGCCTGGCCAGTAGCCTCAGTTGTCCTCCTGAATTCAACTCTATCAACCTCCTCATGACGGTGATCCAGTTGAATACTGCAACGCGGGCAGCAGTATTTTGTGCTTCGTTGTGGTGTTTGGTTCTGCTGGGACAGTATTTTATGCTGCACTAAGGTACTGCTGGCCCTGCCTACTTTTGTTGTCCATCCTTCTGTCAATCTAGATTCGCCTACTTTAAGTTCCTAGTCTGCCCCTGTGGCCATCTTACTCCCTGGTAGGTCAAGGTTTGAGTAGTGATGAGTGATCAGTACGTTTTCCCAGCACTTACAAAAGGTGACTGCCAGGTCAAAACTTGACAGTGGAGAACTAGAACCTTTGGTTACCATGCCTATTGATAAGCAGCTTTTCCTAGATGTTTGGCTTAACCCCTTAAGGACCTAGGACGTACCGGTACGCCCTATTTCCCGAGTCCTTAAGGACCCAGGACGTACCGGTACGTCCTGACTTAAAATCTGTATTCCGGCGCCCCAGGGGTTAATTGGAACGGGATTTCGGCTGAAATCATTCAGCCGGCATCCCGTAACAATGCAGGGGGGGGTCATTTGACCCCCCCGTATCGGCGATCGCAGCAAACCGCAGGTCAATTCAGACCTGCGGTTTGCTGCGCTTTTTGCAGTTTCTGATCGCCGCGGTCCCTGACCGCGGGGATCAGAAACTTTAGAGTGGCTAAAATAAATATTTTTCACCCCCCCCCCTGCACCCCTGCACGATTTTATGCCGGCGGGTGGTGCGGGGGGGGGTGTCGCAGGCGGTGGGGGCGTTGCGGGAGGCGGGCGGTGCGGCAGGCGGGATCGCGATCCCCCGCCCGCCTCCCCATGAATGATCGTTTGCTTCTAGTGGTTATACCAGGGTGCCAGCACATTGCTGGCACCCTGGTATAAACGGCTGACATCTGTGAAGATGTCAGCCGTTTAACCCTTTCCATACCGCGGTCCGTACGGACCGCTGTTTGGAAAAAGTTAACTGTCATCGATCAGGGAGCTCCCTCCCTCTCCATCGGGGGGCTGCTGTGCCTTTGCAGCCCCCCGATGGAGAGGGAGAGAGCCCCCCTCAGCCCCGTGCTTACCCTTCCCCGTCTGCGAAGTTCTGAGCAGACGGGGAGGGTTCCCATGGCAACAGGACGCCTGCTCAGGCGTCCTGCTGTCCATGGTGCTGAACAGATCTATGCTAAAAGCACAGATCTGTTCAGTGTAAGTAAAATACAGTACAGAACAATATATATTGTTCTGTACTGTATTATACAGACACCAGACCCACTGGATCTTCAAGAACCAAGTGGGTCTGGGTCACAAAAATGTAAAAAAAAGTGAAAAAAGTTAAGATAAAAAAAAAACATTTATCACTGAATAAAAATTAAAAAAATAAAATAAACTACACATATTAGGTATCGCCGCGTCCGTAACGACCTGATATATAAAATGGTCATGTTACTTTCCCCGCACGGTGAACGCCATAAAAATAAAAAAATAAAAACTATGAGAAAATTGAAATTTTGCCCACCTTACTTCCCAAAAAAGGTAATAAAAGTGATCAAAAAAGTCGCATGTACGCCAAAATAGTACCAATCAAACCGTCATCTCATCCCGCAAAAAATGAGACCCTACTCAAGATAATCGCCCAAAAGCTGAAAAAACTATGGCTCTTAGACTATGGAGACACTAAAACATGATTTTTTTTTTTTTCAAAAATGAACTCATTCTGTAAAACTTACATAAATAAAAAAAAAGTATACATATTAGGTATCGCCGCGTCCGTATCGACCGGCTCTATAAAAATATCACATGACCTAACCCCTCAGATGACCACCGTAAAAAAATAAAAATAAAAACAGTGTAAAAAAAGCCATTTTTTGCCATCTTACGTCACAAAAAGTGTAATAGCAAGCGATCAAAAAGTCATATGCACCCCAAAATAGTGCCAATCAAACCGTCATCTCATCCCGCAAAAAATGAGACCCTACTCAACATAATCGCCCAAAAACTGAAAAAACTATGGCTCTTAGAATATGGAGACACTAAAACATTTTTTTGGTTTTAAAAATGAAGTTATTGTATAAAACTTACATAAATAAAAAAAAATGTATACATATTAGGTATCGCCGCGTCCGCGACAACCTGCTCTATAAAAATACCACATGATCTAACCTGTCAGATGAATGTTGTAAATAACAAAAAAAAAAAACGTGCCAAAAAAGCCATTTCTTGTTACCTTGCTGCACAAAAAGTGTAATATAGAGCAACCAAAAATCATATGTACCCTAAACTAGTACCAACAAAACTGCCACCCTATCCCGTAGTTTCTAAAATGGAGTCACTTTTTTGGAGTTTTTACTCTAGGGGTGCATCAGGGGGGCTTCAAATGGGACATGGTGTAAAAAAAAACAGTCCAGCAAAATATGCCTTCCAAAAACCATATGGTGTTCCTTTCCTTCTGCGCCCTGCCGTGTGCCCGTACAGCAGTTTACGACCACATATGGGGTGTTTCTGTAAACTACAGAATAAGGGCCATAAATATTGAGTTTTGTTTGGCTGTTAACCCTTGCTTTGTAACTGGAAAAAAAATATTAAAATGGAAAATCTGCCAAAAATGTGAAATTTTGAAATTGTGTCTCTATTTTCCATTAAATCTTGTGCAACACCTAAAGGGTTAACAAAGTTTGTAAAATCAGTTTTGAATAGCTTGAGGGGTGTAGTTTCTTAGATGGGGTCACTTTTATGGAATTTCTAATCTAGGGGTGCATCAGGGGGGCTTCAAATGGGACATGGTGTCAAAAAACCAGTCCAGCAAAATCTGGCTTCCAAAAACCAAACCGCGCACCTTTCACTCTACGCCCTACTGTGTGCCCGTACAGTAGTTTACGGCCACATATGGGGTGTTTCTGTAAACGGCAGAGTCAGGGCAATAAAGATACAATCTTGTTTGGCTGTTAACCCTTGCTTTGTTAGTGGAAACAATGGGTTAAAATTGAAAATTAGGCAAAAAAATGAAATTCTCAAATTTCATCCCCATTTGCCAATAACTCTTGTGCAACACCTAAAGGGTTAACGACGTATGTAAAATCAGTTTTGAATACCTTGAGGGGTGTAGTTTCTTAGATGGGGTCACTTTTAGGGAGTTTCTCCTCTAGGGGTGCATCAGGGGGCTTCAAATGGGACATGGTGTCAAAAAACCAGTCCATAAAAATCAGCCTTCCAAAAACCAAACGGCGCACCTTTCACTCTACGCCCCGCTGTGTGGCCGTACAGTAGTTTACGGTCACATATTGGGTGTTTCTGTAAACGGCAGTGTCAGGGCAATAAAGATACAATCTTGTTTGGCTGTTAACCCTTGCTTTGTTAGTGGAAAAAATGGGTTAAAATGAAAAATTTGACAAAAATATGAAATTCTCAAATTTCCTCCCCATTTGCCAATAACTCTTGTGCAACACCTAAAGGGTTAACAATGTATGCAAAATCAGTTTTGAATACCTTGAGGGGTGTAGTTTCTTAGATGGGGTCATTTTTGGGTGGTTTCTATTATGTAAGCCTCGCAAAGTGACTTCAGACCTGAACTGGTCGCTAAAAATTGAGTTTTTGTAAATTTCTGAAAAATTTCAAGATTTGCTTCTAAACTTCTAAGCCTTATAACATCCCCAAAAAATAAAATATCATTCCCAAAACAATTCAAACATGAAGTAGACATATGGGGAATGTAAAGTCATCACAATTTTTTGGGGTATTACTATGTATTACAGAAGTAGAGAAACTGAAACTTTGAAATTTGCTAATTTTTTTCAAATTTTTGGTAAATTAGGTATTTTTTTGTGCAAAAAAAATAATTTTTTGGACTTCATTTTACCAGTGTCATGAAGTACAATATGTGACGAAAAAACAATCTCAGAATGGCCTGGATAAGTCAAAGCGTTTTAAAGTTATGAGCACTTAAAGTGACACTGGTCAGATTTGCAAAAAATGGCCTGGTCCTTAAGGTGAAAATGAGCCCGGTCCTTAAGGGGTTAAAGTTGTCAAGGTAAAAAAATGAAAATCAGATATCACATGACAGTCTCTAACAAACTTAGAACCAGCCCTGTACCTCACATGGATTCAGAGATCTGCACATTCATTGCTGCAATTGCCATGCTAGATTTATTTCAAGGTGGTAGCTCAGGGGGCTTGTCTTTTTTCTGCAGCTGATCGCAGTTGAAAGACAGAACTGAGCATATTTCAATCTCAGTGGGCTGGACAGAGAACTTAAAAAAGGGCAAACAGCAGGTGGTGCTCTATAGCAGATTTCAGTAAATATAGTAACTATGGCTATAGTAACTTTTTCATTACATGCAATTACAAAAGTATTCAGATCTAGATGCTGGTTTGAAAACTGTAGAATATTTTTCACGGGGCAAACCCTTTAAGGAGTTTTTCAAAACATACTTACTAATGACCGACCCTCAGATCATTGGGGGTCTGATTCCCCCCTCGCCCCCTCATATCAGCTGTTTTCACAAGCTTTGGTGTCAGAACCAGGCACCAGAACTACACAGGTCAAAATATTGTGTACTGGCTGTGTCTATATCAGAACCAGGCACCAGAACTACACAGCTCAGAACATTGTGTACTGGCTGTGTCTATATCAGAACCAGGCACCAGAACTACACAGCTCAGAACATTGTGTAGTGGTTGTGTCTATATCAGAACCAGGCACCAGAACTACACAGCTCAGAACATTGTGTAGTGGTTGTGTCTATATCAGAACCAGGCACCAGAACTACACAGCTCAGAACATTGTGTACTGGCTGTGTCTATATCAGAACTACACGGCGCATCTGCTTTGTAATGGTGGTACTTAGTAAAAGCACTGGAGCTTGTGAAAACAGTCGATTAGCAGAGGGTGCCAGGAGCTGGATCCCTGCTGGCCTGATATTAACCTACCTGTTTTTATCATTAAGTATGTCCTGGAAAATACCTTTAAATTATTCATTAGGGAGTCTTAAGTAGCCCCTAGTTAGTAAAATAGGAGGTTCTCAATTGACTTCAAATCTACCGCACTTTTGGTCTTGCATGCTTCAAAGACTAATCAAATGAAAACAAAAAGAAGAGGCATTGTTCAAATTCTCTAATAGAAATTAAATGAAAAGAATGTAATTGTAGAGGTAGTGACGCACTAGTTGTGAATTCTGGAGTATAGTTCCTTGTCCTGTGGGACATTGACCTGATTGTCATAATTCCCAGAAAATATCTATGGTTACAAAAGCTCAAATTTGAGCTAAAGAAGTTTAACGAGAGCAAAACCACAACTGATTTGTTGATCCCTATCCAAGACACTGTAATGATTGACTTATATTATCTACCCCTACCAGTGCATACAGATTTTCTTGTTTTGAGGAGAATATGTCATAGACATTTTGGGCCAGATTTATCATTACTCTGACAGCTCACTCCACTTTCACATATGGCTAAAGTGGAAAGAGATCTGTCCAGGATACATCAGGACGTCTTCCGTTCCGGCAGTAATCCGTTTTGTGACCGGACACACAACTGCTGCAAGCTGTGGTTTTGTGTCCAGTCATAAAAATGGGGAAAAAGAACCCGTATCTGTCACTAAAAACTATGAAAGGAGCCTTAAAAACATATTTGCCACCCATTGACTTTCAGTGTATTTAGTGACGGATCCGTTTTTTTCCCGTTTGGATTTCACACAACCGCAACCTAACGGAATGGATGCATCCTGATGTGCAAAATCAAAACAGATCAGTTTAATTTTAAATCCTCTGCCGGATCTCAATACCGAAATTAACAACGCAAGTGTGAAACAGGCCTTAATCCAGTGTTTATGAGCTGTCTGGAGTTCAGAGATAAGGGCTATACATCCAGCCATCAGAGCAGCAACATGACAGGTTCAATGTGAAACTGAACGTGATATACTGTTCAAATAGGCTCAAACATAATCCTGTAGGACAAAAACTGATGGAAACTTTTAATAAAGACCAATTAAAAAAAAATAATTTAGTCCAAAATGAGTAAAATGCAATAATAAAAAATAGCCCCTGAAGTTCTCATAACCTTTAAACTGGACTGTCTCCTCAGCTATCCGAGTATAGCAAGATTCCTCTAGATGGCGGAGTGGGGAGCTGTTCATTGTTTCAGTCATTTTGATCATTACTTTCAATACTTTCAATATTTCTTTGTCTCTTCCTCCTAAGTCTGAAACCTCTAAATGCTTCAGCTTTGCGCTTCCTTTTTTGAAGCTTGCTTCTTCCTTGGAAAATCTATTTTATCCAAAGGAACAAGGCTTGTAATTCCTAGAAGTGTATCCCTTTCTCACAAAGAGGAACATAATGTCCTATGTGTCACCCGACTTTATTGTAAGATCTATACTGTATAGATACCGGTATATCAGTCATGTCTTTTTCCTGTTGCACAGAACTGGACATCTTATTACACTGTAATGATTAGATTATTACCAGAAAGGCTTTAGTAATAGGAGCTGAGCAATGCCCATACTATCTTACTTAGCAGCGATTGCATCGTGTATTCCACTTTTTTTCTTTGTAATCAAATTTGCAATTTCTTGTTTCTACACAAAAAGTTTAGTCATTTTGAAAACACTTTGCTTTACAGTTTCTGTACATCTTTCGAATTTATTGTGTAATTTTTGATATATTTATGCATAGTTTGAAAAAATTCTAACTTGGAAAGTAACACTTCTTTCACTCTGCTCCTCTGTCAGACGTGAGACCAGCCTTCTGGGCTCTCACAATGCTTTGCCCTGTGGTGATAAGAACCAGAAGATTTACGAGTTTAGCTGTAGACATGAAGAAAACGGCACCAAAGTTTGGTGCAATTTGGCACATTTCTGGCATAATTTGGCATATCTGTTTATTGAGAAATCCTCTGCGCCTAACTTGACAAGTGGCTTACTGGGAAAGTTGCGGTGCTTCATGAGAAAGGGGGCACGGCCTAATATACGACATTTAGCGCTAAACTTAAGTCTGAAATCTGGCATAAAATTGTGTGTCAGGCTAAAGGCTCATGCACACGACTGTATGTATTTTGCGGAACGGACATACGGAAAGGGAATGCACACGGAGTTACTTCAGTTTTTTTTGCAGACCCATTGAAATGAATGGTTCCACATATGATCTGCAAAAAAAAAATAAACTGAACGGACACAGAAAGAAAATACGTTCGTGTGCATGAGCCCTAAGCCAAACCAATAGGTGTTATAGAGTTAGACAAAAGTGTCTATCCCTGCACCACATTTATCATGCAGCTGAGCCCCTATGATAAATCTGGTGCACGTCTAGACCACCTGTATAGACACCACCATCTATAACAGTGTTCCCCAACTCCGGTCCCAAGGGCCCACCTGCCAGTCAGGATTTGAGAAGATTCCACAGAATCCATGGACACTAATTATGTCACCAGCTCAATACTAAAGAAATCCTGAAAACATTACCGGCAGGTGGGCCCTGAGGACTTGAGCTGAGGAACACTTGCCCCAATGTGACTTAGGCTACATGGACACTAATTATGTCACCTGCTAAATACTAAAGAAATTCTGAAAACATTACCGGCAGGTGGGCCCTGAGGACTGGAGCTGAGGAACACTTGCCCCAATGTGACTTAAGCTACATGCACTCGACCGTTGTGTGTTTTGTGGTCCGCAAATTGCGGATCCGCAAAACACGGATGGCACGGACAGCCATTAATATAACTGCCTATTCTTGTCCGCAAAACGAACAAGAATAGGACAGGTTATATTTTTTTTTTTTGGCGGACCACGGAACGGAGCAACGGATACGGACAGCACACGGAGTGCTGTCCTCATCTTTCGCGGCCCCATTGAAGTGAATGGGTCCGCATCCAAGCCGCAAAAACTGTGGCTCAGATGCGGACCAAAACAACGGTCGTGTGCATGAGGCCTTAGAAGAAAGTGATGAATTTCTGGCTATTGACAAATCAGCTGTTGGGGGCCAAGGTTCCACATACTTGTCCTGCTCAAAGGCCTTCTGCTGCCTGCATCTGCACTTATGGTAGTCATGTGTAGTCCATACTACCATATCTGTCTATATTTTTTATTTTCAGAATCTCACTAGGAAGGGCTCTAAAGGGCCACCTTTTCTAGTACATTTGAATTGCCAATGTTTGCTTCTGTTCCTGACTTTGGCTTTGTTTTCTATGTTCCTGCCTTGTCCTTTGGATACCACACCTGGAACATGTAGTACTATTCCTGGTTCTGGCTACTCTTGACTACTCCGAAATCCTCCTGCAGTAAATTCCACTCCTATTTTTGTTGGATAAGTATGAAAACCAGGGAAATCCTTGGTTTTCCGGTCAAACAACCGCACACATTTTCTTCTGCTGTCTTTAATCAGTTCCCAGAACTGTTTTCCTCCCTGGGCAGTGTGTAGCTTCCTAATGAGAAGGCAAGCGTTGAAACTGCACAGTGTTGATGGTTGTTACATGTGTGACGCATCAGCTGGTTATTTCATTTTTCCATGTTTTGTGTTGTTTCTGAGCGGTATGTTTTATGCATATTCCACAAAAAACTAACAATCCCGCTACTGTACTGTACTATAGGGCATAGATATAAAATGCAACAGAATATAAGCCATAGGTTATCTGCGACATAAAAACTTAGATTTTCTGTACATTGGGGCAATTTCCTTACTGTCTTATGAAGGAAGTACAAATGCAGCATTTCTTGCACTTGTAAGACCTGATGCGGCTGCTTCCATGTATTGATTACTTGATGGGTACCTGTCTGCTCTATGGTTTTCTTTCCTCTCGTCTTTTTTCGGTAATGCTCATTGATGCACATTTAATGTAAGTTCCTGTAAAACTTTGTGATTCTGGGTTTCTGTTAACTATTTCTTTTCATTTACACTTCTCAGAGAAAGCTACCACCTATCCTGATGGCATTATCAGGTTTATGTTCCCAGTGTGTAAAGGGTTATTTATAAGCCTCTCTTGGTCAGTTGGACAATTGTGCCCTCAGTTTGTGGCTTGTAGCCCCTGCCCCCATTTTTTTTTTTTTTTTTTTTTTTTTTTTTTGATGACCTTGCCTAGGATAGGTCATGAATATAGCCCAACTCCTGGGGCCCCAACACCAGTTGTTTTCAGAAGCTCCTACCCCAAAACCAGCCACTGATGGTGCCCAGGTCTGGTTACTGCGGCACTGTTCCCATTCATGTGAATGGGAACAGCACTGCGGTAACCAGACCTGGCTGCTGCGTTTGGGATGGAGCCGTGTAGTTGCGATGCCTGGTTGTGGTCAACTCTGTTTGGTGATACTACACCCTATTCAAATCTGCATTTACTGCTGAAACAAGCTTGTATTGCCTGACATTATCTGTTCTTGATATATAGTATGTTGCTGCAGGCGTGCACCCGACATGGTATTATGCTTGACCTGACTTTGCATTGTTGACCATGGATCAGGGACTTTATTTTTGCAATCTTTCCTTGCTGATCTCCCAGGATTTCTTTACATACTGTTCCAAAGCTGCTCACTGTGTACATGCTGGCACAATGGTGTTCGTGCCATTCACAGTGAGGTCACTGTGGCAAACAGTGATTGGCCAGCGCATAATGTCCTTGTGGACATTAGATTACAACTTTGCAATGCTTTACAGACATTATCATTGCTTTCTGTCCCCAATGGGGCTCACAATCTCAGTTCCCTATCAGTAAGGCCTCATGCACACGACCGTTGTGTGCATCCGTGGCCGTTGTTCCATTTTCTGTGCTTTTCTGCGGACCCATTGACTTTCAATGGGTCCGTTGAAAACTCGGAAAATGCACCGTTGTTCATCCGCGGCCGTGATCCGTGTTTCCTGTCCGTCAAAAAAATATGACCTGTCCTATTTTTTTGACGGGCAATGGGTCCGTGAAAAAACACGGATGCACACAAGATTGGCATCCGCGTCCGTGGCCGTAGGCTACTTTCACACAGACGGATCCGCAGATCCGTCTGCATAAAAGCTTTTTCAGAGCTGAGTTTTCACTTCGTGAAAACTCAGATCCGACAGTATATTCTAACACAGAGGCGTTCCCATAGTGATGGGGACGCTTCAAGTTAGAATATACTACGAACTGTGTACATGACTGCCCCCTGCTGCCTGGCAGCACCCGATCTCTTACAGGGGGCTGTGATCCGCACAATTAATCCCTCAGGTGCCGCACCTAAGGGGTTAATTGTGTGTATCATAGCCCCCTGTAAGAGATCAGGTGCTGCCAGGCAGGAGGGGGCACCCCCCCTCCCTCCCCAGTTTTAAATTCATTGGTGGCCAGTGGGAGCCCCCTCCCTCCCCTGTATTACTGTACATTCATTGGTGGCCAGTGGGCCCCCCCTCCCTCCCCTGTATTACTGTACATTCATTGGCCACCAATGTGTTAAATACAGGGGAGGGCGGGAGGGAGGGCCCACTGGCCACCAATGAATTTAAAACTGGGGAGGGAGGGGGTGTGCCCCCTCCTGCCTGGCAGCACCTGATCTCTTACAGGGGGCTATGATACGCACAATTAACCCCTCAGGTACGGCACCTGAGGGGTTAATTGTGCTGATCACAGCCCCCTGTAAGAGATCGGGTGCTGCCAGGCAGCAGGGGGCAGTCATGTACACAGTTCGTAGTATATTCTAACTTGAAGCGTCCCCATTACTATGGGACGCCTCTGTCTTAGAATATACTGTCGGATATGAGTTTTCACGATCTAACTCAAATCCGATGGTATATTCTAACATAGAGGCGTTCCCATGGTGATGGGGACCCTTCAAGTTAAAATATACCATTGGATTGGAGAAAACTCCGATCCGATGGTATAATAGGGACTCCTGACTTTACATTGAAAGTCAATGGGGACAGATCCGTTTGCAATTGCACCATATTGTGTCAACGTCAAACGGATCCGTCCCCATTGACTTGCATTGTAAGTCAGGACGGATCCGTTTGGCTCCGCACCGTTTTTTCATGTCCGTGGATCATCCAAAAATCAAGGAAGACCCACAGACGAAAAAACGGTCACGGAACAACGGAAATCCGTTTTGCGGACCGCAAAAAAAACCGTCCGTGTGCATGAGGCCTAAGTCTTTTGGCGGTTGGGAGGAAACCCATGTGGAGAACTTACAAACTCCATGCAGATGTTGTCCTTGGTCGGTTTTGAACCTAGGGCCCCAGTTTTAACCACTGAGCCACCGTGCTCCCCGATGTACTTTTTAATCATACCACTTAACATTCCAAATAATGTATTGTGAAATTTGTAAAAAAATATAAAATAGTAGAAAAGGAAAAAAAAAAGAAATTCCACCATTGTTGAGTTTCATCTTTACGATATTCACTAAACAGTAAAAATGACTCTGCAGCCTTGCTCGGCAGGTCCGTATGAATACAGCAATACCTAATTTATATCGTTTTTCTCATGTTTTACTTGTTTAAAAAAAAATGAAAAAACTTTTTTTTCTAAAAAGCTCAAAAAATTTTATTTTTCTATGGATGGAAATTTGTGAGGGCTGTTTTTGCAGGGCGAGCTGTAGTATTGGTATCATGTTTGCAAACCTGCAATTTTTGATCAGTTGTATTCCATTTTTGAGAGGAAGTTAAAGGGGTTGTGTCACTTCAGCAAATGGCATTTATTATGTAGAGAAAGTTACTACAAGCCACTTACTAATGTATTGTGATTGTCCATATTGCCTCCTTTGCTGGCTAAATATATTTTTCCATCACATCATACACTGCGCGTTTCCATGGTTACGACCACCCTGCAATCCATCAGTGGTGGTCGTGCTTGCACATTATAGGAAAAAGCACCAGCCTATGTGCGCTCCCACGGTACCAGCCAGCAGAGAGGCCAGAACTTTTTCCTATAGTGTGCAAGCACGGCCACCACTAATGGATTGCAAGGTGGTGGTAACCATGGAAACGAGCTGTGTATTATACGATAGAAAAATGAATCCTGCCAACAAAGGAAGCAATATGGATAATCACAATACATTAGTCAGTGCCTTGTATTAACTTTCTCTACATGATAAATGTCACCTGCTGAAGTGACTCAACCCCTCTAATGTTCAAAAATGTATTTGTTTTTATAGCGTTCTCCATGTGAGATAAATATCATGATATTTTAGTAGACTGAATGCAATGATACAAATGATGTTTATTTCTTATTAGGTTTTATTATTCCTAATGTGATAAATGGGGAATGTGTGTGATGAAGATCAGATCGATTGGGGTTCTACTCCCAGCACCTCTACTAATCAGCTGTATGAAAGGGCTGCAGCACTCATGTGAGCTGTATGAAAGGGCTGCAGCACTCATGTCAGCTGTATGAAAGGGCTGCAGCACTCATGTCAGCTGTATGAAAGGGCTGCAGCACTCATGTCAGCTGTATGAAAGGGCTGCAGCACTCATGTGAGCTGTATGAAAGGCCGTAATAAAAAAAAAAATCACATGGATGGGGGCTCCATGGGGAAGTATCGCAGGGTAGAAATAACAGGTAAGTAGCAACGCTCACCAGAAAGTGTTGTGCAACCGCAGGCACAACTCTGGGAAACACATAGAACCCTCCAGGGGAGAGACACAGGAAGGTGCAGCACCTCCTCCTGGTGATCAAAAACAATCCCCGAATTTGAAGCAGATAAAGCCAAAAAGAACCAGTCTGGAGAAGCTCAGGTTACCATCCTACGTCTTACGTTTCTCCTACCCCCTTCTTCAGACACCCGATGAAAGGGGCCACTGATTTCAGTGTCATAACTCCTATTACGCCAGATGATTCTTGGTATACTGATATAATGTTTTCTTTTTTTAAAGAATGGCGACTGCTTCTGTGAATTGCCCACAGCTTTTTGCTAAATTAGTTAGATTTTGTAAAGGGATGCCATTTGGATGTATTTATAGCCACTAGACGAATACCGCGCCGAGTTCTTGGAAGAATCATCTAATTTTACCATTCTGCTCTTAGTCATCACCTATTAAAGCTATGTTTGACCAAGCAAATAAAAATATACCAACGCTGAAGAATGATAATTACAACAGATGGAAATATTTTCCCATCATATCAAACCTTTGTGCAACTGTGCCCTTGTATTTCATTTCCATTTAACCTCTTAAAGGGATTCTGTCATGAGATTTGAGGCCTATAACCTAAACATATGGCCAGGTCCCTACTGATACCCTGAATCCGAAACTGACCTTATTAAATGTGCCTGTGGCTCTATTAGCACATTAACCCCTTAAGGACACAGCCTTTTTACACCTTAGGACCAGGCCATTTTTTGAAAATCTGACCAGAGTCCCTTTAAGTGCTGATAACTTTAAAACGCTTTGACTTATCCAGCACGTTCTGAGATTGTTTTTTCGTCACATATTGTACTTCATGACACTGGTAAAATGGAGTCAAAAAAATATATTTTTTTGCACCAAAAAATACCTAATTTAACAAAAATTTGGAAAAATTTGCAAATTTCAAAGTTTCAGTTTCTCTACTTCTGTAATACATAGTAATACCCCCAAAAATTGTGATGACTTTACATTCCCCATATGTCTACTTCATGTTTGAATTGTTTTGGGAATGATATTTTATTTTTTGGGGTTGTTATAAGGCTTAGAAGTTTAGAAGCAAATCTTGAAATTTTTCAGAAATTTACAAAAACTAAATTTTTAGGGACCAGTTCAGGTCTCAAGTCATTTTGCGAGGCTTACATTATAGAAACCACCCAAAAATGACCCCATCTAAGAAACTACACCCCTCAAGGTATTCAAAACTGATTTTGCATACGTTGTTAACCCTTTAGGTGTTGCACAAGAGTTATTGGCAAATGGGGAGGAAATTTGAGAATTTCATTTTTTTGTCTAATTTTTCATTTCTCGTTCATTCCATTGGGGGACACAGACCATGGGTATAGCTTAGAGATATTACTAGGAGGGACACTATGCAAAAAAAGAAGCTCCTCCTCCTCGGGCTATACCCCCAGGCACCTCCAGGAGATCTCCAGTCTTTGCTTAGTGTCCGTTCAAGGAGGTTGACATTTATTCTTCTCCTGTTTGTTATTTTTTTCTGGTTTCAGATGGGGACGCAGGTCAGCATTGCGCTTTCCTGGCCCCTGTGGAGGGTCTGCCACGGTCTTCTGAAGGTTCCTGGCTACCTCCCATTCCCCCACAGAAGAAAAGTGGATCCAGACTCGACATGTTAGCTCTGGCATCCCACCAGCTGCTGGGACACCTGCTGCCTACCCTCCACCAGAGCACTGCTCTCCTTGATTGGAGTCAGACATCTGAAGAGGTGAATCCCTGCTGGTCTGGACATCGAGGGAGCATGCTGTGCAGATAAGTATTGCCTGCTTCAATCTCCCTCCTTTCCCCCCCTCCTCCCACCCCTTCATGTCGTCTGTCTGGCGCTCTGTGACCTGAAGTGAGCTAGAGAAGGACCGGCTGGGGGCATTTTTTCCCGTTGGGAGGGGGCCTTTCTGGGGAGGGCTGGTGATTCCACTGATACCTGCCTGCAGCTCAGACTATGGCCGCATCGGCGGCAATCTTGGCACTGAAGGAGTGTATTTTATCTTATGGCCGCTGCGCTCTCTGCAGCTCCCGCCGGCCTGCTCCTCCCGATATTAACCCCCGCTGCGCCGTATCTGGCGAAGGGGTGTATTTGAAATGCGCGCGCGCGCGCTTATTTCGCGCCGCAATGACGCGTCCAAGGGGGCGGAGCCTCGGCGTCCAGCTCTGTCTCTCCCTACGCCGGAGACTCTGCTGGATTGCGGCCGTGCAGCTCCTCAGTTCTCGGTGACCGGAGACTTCTGCTGTTGCCTGGGTGGTAGGAATTGCAGCAACCTGGTAGGAAATCTTTTTTGGAATACCATCATGCCTAAACCTGGGGCCCCTAAGCCTTCCAAGGCTTCCTCTCAGGCTCCACTGGAGTCATGTAAAATATGCCTTAGGCCTTTTTCTGTCACTGGTTCCTGTGACTCATGCCCTGCTCCCGGACAGGATCAGCCTCCTTCTCTTGCTCAGCCCGGTCCTCCCTCTGCCCCTGCGGATCCAGCGGTACCCGCCTGGGCCTCCGCCATGTCTAATGCGGCAGCTGATCTGGCCTTAGTTGCCAAGGCAGCCATGTCCTTCATGGAGCGCATGGCGGCTACTACTTCAGTGGCATCCACCACTCCATCCCCTCTCAGCGACTCTCACAGAGGGCGTCTGACTTCTAAAAGGCAGCGTGAGCGGCAGCATTCCTCCTCGGATGACTCCGCTTCTCCCCCTCGCCTTGAGGCATGCCCGGTTGACTCTCCCCCTCGCAGGGAGCGCAAATCCGATGGGGAATTGTCCGGATCGGACGAAGTCACGGAGCAGGAACCCCTGCCTAAGCTTTCCACCATGGTAACCGAGTTGGTGGCAGCTGTCCGTGACACTTTTAATATACAAGGGGATTCTCCTCCCTCCACTAGTCGGGAGTTCTCCCTTTTTCCACCCAAGAAACAGGAGTCCGCCGTGTTCCCTATTCACGAGTAATTCACTGCGGTCCTATCAAAAGCTTGGGATCGACCTAATCAAAAATTTTCGGCCACCAAGCGTATGGATACGCTTTATCCTTTTCCAGCTGACACAGTGGAAAAGTGGACTTCTTCCCCTAAGGTAGATCCTCCGGTGGCCAGGTTAGCCAAGAACACGGCCCTTCCCGTCCTAGACGGTTCCTCTCTGCAGGATGCGGTGGACAGACGTTTGGATTCACTTTCCAAGTCCATCTTCTCGCTGGCGGGCGCTTCCCTGCGACCGGCCTTTGCGTCGGCTTGGGTCGCCAGAGCCCTTACAACGTGGTTGCAGCGCCACCACCAGGATCTGTCAGAGCAGGACGCCTCTGCAGATACTCTGGATTTTATCATCCAGATGTCTCAAGCGTCTAAATATCTCTGTGAGGCTTCAATGGACATCGGCTCCCTCTTTGCCCGTATTTCGGCCCTCTCTGTCATTCAGCGCAGGGAGGTCTGGCTGAAGGTGTGGGATGCTGATGCCTCATCCAAGCGATCCCTCGCTAACCTCCCCTTTGAAGGGTCCAGGCTCTTTGGGGCTCAACTAGATGAATTCATTTCTGCCGCAACAGGGGGCAAGAGCACTCATCTACCCCAGCCCAGGACCAAGCGTCCCTTTCGGTCTCGGCCTTCAGGTTTCCGGGGCCAGTCCTTTCGTCGCTTCTCCACTGCCAGGACGCCGTCATCCTCATCGGCAGGGGGGTCCCAGGACTCCCGCAAGAAGCCTTTCTTCAAGCCCCAGCCTTCTTGGCGGCCTCGGGCGCAGTCAGCCCGTCCTCCTGCTCCCAAGCAACCCTCCGCATGAAGGGGTGCCCCCACCCCTCGTGGTGGGGGGCCGTCTGCTCTCCTTTCAACAGGTCTGGAGGGCTCACGTTCAGGACGCCTGGGCTCTGGAAGTGGTGACGTCCGGCTACAAGTTGGAGTTCGCGTCCAGCCCGCCGGAAAGTTTTTTCCCTTCTCGCGTTCCGGGGGATCCAGCCAGGGCCTCGGACCTCTTTTTTGCGGTCTCCTCTCTTCTGGACCGTGGTGTCATTTCCCCCGTTCCCCCAGAAGAGCAAGGGACAGGTTTTTACTCAAACCTGTTCGTTGTTCCAAAGAAAGAGGGGTCAGTGCGTCCAATCTTGGATCTAAAACTTCTCAACAAGTTTCTACGGGTGCGGAAGTTTCGCATGGAGTCCCTCCGCTCCGTTATTGCTTCTCTGCTTCCAGGAGAATTTCTCGCGTCTGTGGACATTCAAGACGCCTACTTGCACGTCCCTATTGCAGAGTCCCACCATCGCTTTCTGCGCTTTGCCATAGGGGGGCGTCATTACCAGTTCGTCGCCCTACCTTTTGGGTTGGCAACCACCCCTCGAGTTTTTACGAAGATTCTGGCGCCTCTCATGGCGCTTCTTCGCACCAGGGGCATCTCTTTGTTACCATACCTAGACGACATCTTGATAAAAGCTCCGTCTCTTCCACAGGCCGAGGACAGCATCCGAATCACGGTTCAATCCCTGGAACGGTTCGGATGGCTGATCAATCTCCCCAAGTCCTCTCTGCACCCCTCCCAGAGACTCTCGTTCCTGGGGATGATCTTGGACACCTCGATTTCTCGGGTGTTTCTTCCAGATTCCAAGGCTTCCCAGATTCGTCTGGCAATGGTGCTCCTTCTACGCTCTCCACGTCCCACCATTCGGGAGTGCATGCGGGTGCTGGGCCTTATGGTCTCCTCTTTCGAGGCGATTCCGTACGCCCAATTTCACACTCGTCCGCTACAACAGATGATCCTTGCCCTCTGGAACAAGAACCCTCGGGGTCTAGAAACTCCTGTTCGTCTGTCCCGGCAAGTTCGAGCGTCTCTCCCTTGGTGGCAGTCTCCCCTGAACCTATCGTCAGGAAAGTCCTTCCTTCCGTTCTCCTGGACGATAGTCACCACCGACGCCAGCCTCATCGGTTGGGGAGGTGTTCTCCGGAACCTCACTGTTCAGGGTGTCTGGTCGACGGAGGAATCCCGTCTCCCGATAAACGTTTTGGAATTGAGGGCGATTTTCCACTCCCTCTCCCATTGGACTCCTCTCCTGGCGACTCGCCCGGTGCGGGTTCAGTCGGACAATGCCACGGCTGTGGCTTATGTCAACCATCAGGGCGGGACTCGCAGTCGGGCAGTAATGCGGGAAGTAGCGAGGATCCTCTTATGGGCGGAGTCTCATGTTCCAGTATTGTCGGCAGTGTACATCCCGGGAGTCGACAATTGGACGGCGGATTTTCTGAGTCGCACCAAGGTGGATCCGGGAGAGTGGTCTCTCCATCCGGAGGTGTTCGAGGACATCTGCCACCGATGGGGCCGTCCGGACGTAGATTTGATGGCTTCCCGGCTCAACCACAAGGTGCCGGTGTATCTTGCCCGCGCTCGAGACCCACGGGCGGACGGGGTGGACGCGCTGGTATTTCCATGGCAGCGGTTCAGCCTCCTTTACGTCTTCCCTCCGATTCCTCTGTTGCCGAAGGTGCTGCGCAAGATCGAGGCGGAGGGGATACCAACCATTCTCATCGCTCCGGATTGGCCTCGTCGCGCCTGGTTCTCCAGCGTCGCTCGTATGTTGGCGGACGTCCCGTGGCCTCTGCCCGACAGAGAGGATCTCTTGTCTCAGGGGCCGCTCTTCCACCAGAATTCACGGCAGCTGCGTTTAACGGCGTGGCTGTTGAGACCGCCATCCTGAGGAAGAGAGGCTTCTCTGATGCGGTGGTAAGAACCATGATCAGGGCTCGAAAGCCGGCTTCTTCACGAATCTATTATCGCACCTGGAAGGCCTTCCTGGTGTTTTGTGAGAAATCGGGCTACTCGCCCCTACGTTTCTCTGTCCCAGTGGTGCTGTCTTTTCTCCAGTCCGGCCTCGACATGGGTCTGTCGCTCAGTTCTTTAAAGGGTCAGGTTTCTGCTTTGGCTATCTTTTTTCAGAGGTCCATTGCCTTTTTGAGACCTGTAAAAACCTTCCTGCAGGGGGTGGCGCATTCGGTTCCTCCGTATGTGCCTCCCTTGCCCCCCTGGGATCTCAACTTGGTTCTGCGCGCCCTTCAGGCGGCGCCTTTTGAACCTCTGAGGGAGATCTCTCTGGTTTTACTCACCTGGAAGGTAGTTTTTCTGGTGGCCATAACCTCCATCAGGCGAGTTTCGGAGCTGGCCGCACTTTCCTGCCGGGAACCTTTTCTGGTCTTTCACCAGGATAAGGTGGTGCTCAGGCCGGTGCCTTCTTTTTTGCCCAAGGTGGTTTCTCCCTTCCACCTTAACGAGGATCTTGTCCTGCCCTCTTTTTGTCCTTCTCCGGTGAACCCCAAGGAATGCGCTCTCCACTCCCTGGACGTCGTCAGGGCCCTGAAGGTGTACCTGGGGGCTACCGCTTCCTTCCGGCGTTCAGACTCTCTCTTTGTGATTCCTGAAGGGTCCCGTAAGGGCCTGGCGGCTTCCAAGGTCACCGTAGCGCGGTGGATCCGTTCCGCTATTGCTGCGGCATATCGCGCTCGCGGCCACGTTCCGCCGTCGCGGATTTCCGCTCACTCCACAAGGGCAGTGGGTGCTTCCTGGGCTAGACGCAATCGCGCATCCGTTTCCCAGTTGTGTAAGGCGGCCACTTGGTCGTCCTTACATACTTTCACAAAGTTTTATCAGTTACACTCTCTGGCCTCGGCTGATGCTGCTCTTGGGCGCAGGGTATTGCAGGCTGTGGTTCCGGTTTGACTACTGGACGTTTATTCCTGGCGGTGTTGGATTTGTTCTTTTTTCCCACCCCATGGACTGCTTTGGGACGTCCCATGGTCTGTGTCCCCCAATGGAATGAACGAGAAAAGGAGATTTTTGTGAAACTCACCTGTAAAATCTTTTTCTCGTAATTTCCATTGGGGGACACAGCTCCCGCCCCCTTTTTTTTGGTTTACGCCTTAGGGTGTGCTGTGTGATGGTTTCCATAATGTTTTGTTTCCGTTCTCCTTCTCCTACTGCTTTTGCAACGACTGAAGTTCTCCTGGAGGTGCCTGGGGGTATAGCCCGAGGAGGAGGAGCTTCTTTTTTTGCATAGTGTCCCTCCTAGTAATATCTCTAAGCTATACCCATGGTCTGTGTCCCCCAATGGAAATTACGAGAAAAAGATTTTACAGGTGAGTTTCACAAAAATCTCCTTTTTAACCCATTTTTTCCACTAACAAACCAAGGGTAAACAGCCAAACAAGACTGTATCTTTATTGCCCTGACTCTGCCGTTTACAGAAACACCCAATATGTGGCCGTAAACTACTGTACGGCCACACAGCGGGGCGTAGAGGGAAAGGTGCGCCGTATGGTTTTTGGAAGGCTGATTTTTATGGACTGGTTTATTTACACCATGTCCCATTTGAAGCCCCCTGATGCACCCCTAGAGGAGAAACTCCCTAAAAGTGACCCCATCTAAGAAACTACACCCCTCAAGGTATTCAAAACTGATTTTGCATACGTTGTTAACCCTTTAGGTGTTGCACAAGAGTTATTGGCAAATGGCGATGAAATTTGAGAATTTCATTCTTTTGCCTAATTTTCCATTTTAACCCATTTTTTCCACTAACAAAGCAAGGGTTAACAGCCAAACAAGACTGTATCTTTATTGCCCTGACTCTGCTGTTTACAGAAACACCCCATATGTGGCCGTAAACTACTGTACTGGCACACAGTAGGGCGTAGAGGGAAAGGTGCGCCGTTTGGTTTTTGGAGGGCTGATTTTGCTGGACTGTTTTTTTGGCACCATGTCCCATTTGAAGCCCCCCTGATGCACCCCTAGATTATAAACTCCATAAAAGTGACCCCATCTAAGAAACTACACCCCTCAAGCTATTCAAAACTGATTTTACAAACGTTGTTAACCCTTTAGGTGTTGCACAAGATTTAATGGAAAATAGAGATACAATTTCAAAATTTCACTTTTTTGGCAGATTTTCCATTTTAATATTTTTTTTCCAGTTACAAAGCAAGGGTTAACAGCCAAACAAAACTCGTTATTTATGGCTCTAATTCTGTAGTTTACAGAAACACCCCATATGTGGTCGTAAACCGCTGTACGGGCACACGGCAGGGCGCAGAAGGAAAGGAACACCATATGGTTTTTGGAAGGCAGGTTTTGCTGGACTGTTTTTTTTTACACCATGTCCCATTTGAAGCCCCCCTGATGCACCCCTAGAGTAGAAACTCCAAAAAAGTGACCCCATTTTAGAAACTACGGGATAGGGTGGCAGTTTTGTTGGTACTAGTTTAGGGTACATATGATTTTTGGTTGCTCTATATTACACTTTTTGTGCGGCAAGGTAACAAGAAATAGCTTTTTTGGCACCGTTTTTTTTTTGTTATTTACAACATTCATCTGACAGGTTAGATCATGTGGTAATTTTATAGAGCAGGTTGTCACGGACGCGGCGATACCTAATATGTATACAATTTTTTTTATTTATGTAAGTTTTACACAATGATTTCATTTTTAAAACCCAAAAAATGTTTTAGTGTCTCCATAGTCTAAGAGCCATAGTTTTTTCAGTTTTTGGGCGATTATCTTAAGTAGGGTCTCATTTTTTGCGGGATGAGATGACGGTTTGATTGGCATCTATTTTGGGGTGCATATGACTTTTTGATTGCTTGCTATTACACTTTTTGTGACGTAAGATGACAAAAAATGGCTTTTTTTACACCGTTTTTATTTTTATTTTTTTACGGTGGTCATCTGAGGGGTTAGATCATGTGATATTTTTATAGAGCCGGGCGATACGGACGCGGCGATACCTAATATGTATATTTTTTTTTTATTTATGTAAGTTTTACACAATGATTTCATTTTTGAAACAAAAAAAATCATGTTTTAGTGTCTCCATAGTCTAAGAGCCATAGTTTTTTCAGTTTTTGGGCGATTATCTTGGGTAGGGTATGATTTTTGCGGGATGAGATGACGGTTTGATTGTTACAATTTTGGCGTACATGCGACTTTTTTGATCACTTTTATTACCTTTTTTGGGAAGTAAGGTGGGCAAAATTTCAATTTCATCATAGTTTTTTATTTTTTATTTTTATGGTGTTCACCGTTCGGGTAAAGTAACATGACCGTTTTATAGATCAGGTCGTTACGGACGCGGCGATACCAAACATGTGTAGGGAATTTTTTTTTTTTTCATTTTTTATCAGTGATAAATGTGTTTTTTGATTTTTACTTTTTTTTCACTTTTATTCACTTTTTTTTGACCCAGACCCACTTGGTTCTTGAAGATCCAGTGGGTCTGATGTCTGTATAATACAGTACAGAACAATATATATTGTACTGCACTGTATTTTACTTACACTGAACAGATCTATGCCTTTCAGCACAGATCTGTTCAGCACCATGGACAGCAGGACGCCTGAGAGGCGTCCTGTTGCCATGGGAACCTTCCCCGTCTGCTCAGAACTTCGCAGACGGGGAAGGGTAAGGAGGGGATCTCTCGGGGGGCTGTCTGGGGGCTCTCTCCCTCTCCATCGGGGGGCTGCAAAGGCACAGCAGCCCCCCGATGGGAGAGGGAGGGAGCTCCCTGCGCTGTTAACCTTTTCCATACAGCGGTCCGTACGGACCGCTGTATGGAAAGGGTTAAACGGCTGACATCGCATCGCAGATGTCAGCCGTTTATACCAGGGTGCCAGCAATGTGCTGGCACCCTGGTATACCCACTGAACACCAATGAATTTTCAAGGGGAGGCGTTGCACCGCCCACACCGCCCGCAACCCTCCCCCTGCACCTCCCGCCACCATAAAAATCGTTCGGGGGTGCAGGGGGGGGGGTGAATAAAACTTTTTTTAGGCATATAAAGTTTCTGATCCCCGCGGTCAGGGACCGCAGGGACCAGAAACTGCAGAAATCGCAGCAAACCGCAGGTCTGAATTGACCTGCGGTTTGCCGCGATCGCCGACATGGGGGGTCACGGAACCCCCCCGCGCATTTAGCCTAGGTGCCTGCTCAATGATTTGAGCAGGCACCGGGTTCCGATCACTGCCAGCCGCACGGCAGTGATCGAAAATACACAGGGCGTACATGTACGCCCTGTGTCCTTAAGTACCAGGGCACAAGGGCGTACCTGTACGCCCTATGTCCTTAAGAGGTTAAAGTATAACTGTCGTATTTTTTATTTTTTTGGAGTATTGGATTGTGGTGATTAATATCTCCTTGGTGGCCCTATTTAAACTTTTCACTGTGTATTCAATTACCCCTTAATTCCACATTTTTGTTCCCTGTACTGCTTATTTTTACCTGTGCTTAAAATAGGGTTGCTAGGCATGGTCCGTCCTTCATAGAAGGACGGAGGACGCTGCATGCAAGGTCACATTACTGACATCCAGGGACTGTAAGTAAATGATTAAAGCCAGGTCCTCCCCAGCAGCTGATAACAGTGCCTGGGCTGTGTGCACTTCTCCCTGTCCCTGCGCTTGGCAGACGCTCCCTCACTCAGCAGAGCTGGAGAATGCAGAGTTGGAGCAGTGCACAACAGGGAAGGGAGATCTGCCATCTGCTCAGTGTATAAATGAAAGCAACATGTGGTAAGAGGACCCCTTTGTGCTGCAGGAGATTAACCCTTTAGGGGGAGGGCTCTGGTTACTGAAACTTTTGGGGGGCTATTGTTACTGGCTAGTGAGGGCAGGCGGGATTAGCCTCAGGGTGAGGGCAGTGGCGGCCATCTTAACTGAATAGTGAAATTGCAGTTTTATGCAGACTGGTTACTAAGGGCTGAATCTTATTAAATATGGGGTAAGTCAGTCTAATAGTAACTGATTCTGGAATATCATGTTATTAGTAACTACATATATGAAAATTGAAATTAGGGTCTAAATGTGACAGTTATCCTTTAAGTACCAGGGTTATATAGGCCCACGCAATGTAATCACTTTTGTGTTGCTGCATTCTTACAGCCATGTCTTTTTTTCCGTTGCTGTAGCGGTATGATGACTTTGTGGGATGAAATGTTTTTTTTTTTTGTTTTGTTTTTTTATGGATTTATTTTGGTTCTAGTACAGAATAGGCGTAGGTTTTTTTTGTTTTACCACTTTTTTGCAATACTGTAATTGCACATCTCATGCAAAAAATTTTTTTTTTTAATTGTCACGTTAAGAGAACTGTTTTATTTATCAGTCTGACTTCACAATGCAATCGTTTGATCACTTTTTATAGTGCCTTGGTATGCTTATAACACTGACAGGCAACTATTAACCTCCTAACATGAACATGTGGAGTCACTATGGGTAGAGATACATGGAGCTAAAAACAACAATAAATTACTAATAGGAGTCTACTATAAACCACCTAATATACCAGAGTCCACAGAAAATCTACTACTAAACGAGATAGACAAGGCGGCAAATCATAATGAGGTGGTTATTATGGGGGACTTCAACTACCCAGATATAGACTGGGAAACTGAAACTTGTATATCTCATAAAGGAAACAGATTCTTGGCAATAACCAAAGACAATTATCTCTCCCAACTGGTTCAGGACCCGACTAGAGGGACGGCCATACTGGACTTAATATTAACCAATAGACCTGACAGAACAACAGACGTGCAGGTTGGGGGACACCTGGGAAATAGTGACCATAAAGTAATAACCTTCCAATTATCATTCAAAAGAGCGTTTCTACAGGGAGGAACAAAAATACCAAACTTCAAAAAAGCTAAATTTAGCCAACTAAGAGAGGCCATAGGCCTAACTAACTGGGACAAAGTCCTCAAAAATAAAAATACAGCCAAAAAATGGGATATCTTTAAAAACATCCTAAAATCTCATTGTGAGAGGTACATACCGTATGGGAATAAAAGGTTAAGGAACAAAAAGAAACCAATGTGGATAAACAGAACTGTAAAGAAAGCAATAAATGACAAAAAGAAAGCATATAAAACACTAAAACAGGAGGGTAGCACGGAAGCACTGAAAAACTATAAGGAAAAAAACAAATAAAAGCGGCCAAACTAGAGACTGAGAGATTAATTGCCAAAGAGAGTAAAACTAACCCTAAAATGTTCTTCAATTATATAAATGTTAAAAAGTATAAATCTGAAGGTGTCGGCCCTTTAAAGAGTAATGAGGGGGGAGTCGCAGAGAGCGACGAGGAGAAAGCAAAGCTGTTAAATATTTTTTTCTCCAATGTATTCACTGAGGAAAATAAACTGTCAGATGAAATGCTGAATGTTGAAATAAATTTGCCATTAGAAGTGTCCTGTCTGACCCAGGAAGAAGTACAACAGCGACTTAAAAATATCAAAATAGACAAATCGCCAGGACCGGATGGCATACACCCCCGTATCCTAAGGGAATTAAGTAATGTCATAGCCAGACCCTTATTTCTGATATTTGCGGACTCTGTACTGACAGGGAATGTCCCACAGGATTGGCGCATAGCAAATGTGGTGCCAATATTCAAAAAGGGTCCAAAAACAGAGCCTGGAAACTATAGGCCGGTAAGTTTAACATCTGTTGTGGGTAAACTGTTTGAAGGTTTTCTGAGAGATGCTGTGTTAGAGCATCTTAACGGAAATAAGCAAATAACGCCATATCAGCATGGCTTCGTGAGGGATCGGTCATGTCAAACTAATTTAATCAGTTTCTATGAGGAGGTAAGTTCTAGACTTGACAGCGGCGAATCAATGGATGTCGTGTATCTGGACTTCTCCAAAGCATTTGACACTGTACCACATAAAAGGTTAGTATATAAAATGAGAATGCTCGGACTCTGAGAAAACGTCTGTAAGTGGGTAAGTAACTGGCTTAATGATAGAAAACAGAGGGTGGTTATTAACGGTACATACTCAGATTGGGTCACTGTCACTAGTGGAGTACCTCAGGGGTCAGTATTGGGCCCTATTCTCTTCAATATATTTATTAATGATCTTGTAGAAGGTTTGCATAGTAAAATATCAATTTTCGCAGATGACACTAAACTGTGTAAAGTAATTAACACTGAAGAGGACAGTATACTACTACAGAGCGATCTGGATAGACTGGAGGCTTGGGCAGATAAGTGGCAGATGAGGTTTAACACTGACAAATGTAAAGTTATGCACATGGGAAGGAATAATGCAAGTCACCCGTACATACTAAATGGTAAAACACTCGGTAACACTGACATGGAAAAGGATCTAGGAATTTTAATAAACAGCAAACTAAGCTGCAAAAAACAGTGTCAGGCAGCTGCTGCCAAGGCCAATAAGATAATGGGTTGCATCAAAAGGGGCATAGATGCCCGTGATGATAACATATTCCTACTACTTTACAAATCACTGGTCAGACCACACATGGAGTACTGTGTACAGTTCTGGGCTCCTGTGAACAAGGCAGACATAGCAGAGCTGGAGAGGGTCCAGAGGAGGGCAACTAAAGTAATAACTGGAAAGGGGAGTTTACAGTACCCTGAAAGATTATCAAAATTAGGGTTATTCACGTTAGAAAAAAGACGACTGAGGGGAGATCTAATTACTATGTATAAATATATCAGGGGTCAGTACAGAGATCTATCCCATCATCTATTTATCCCAAGGACTGTGACTATGACGAGGGGACATCCTCTGCGTCTGGAGGAAAGAAGTAGGGGTGCACCGAAATTCCGGCAGCCGAAAATATCGGCCGAAAATGCACCTAATCCACTTCGGCCGATATTGTTACATATCGGCCGAAAATATGGGGTGTGGGATTTGTCACCCACCATCTGCGGGCGGGCGCCGGACGGGCGGTTTACTTTGTCACTGCATCTTTATTTTACCTTACAATCGTGAGGCTCCAGTAACTAACAACTCTGCAGGCAGAGCGGAGGCCGGCGTAACGTCACTTACTCACGTGACGCGCCTGCTCCGCCTCCTTCATTCATAAAGTGGGCGGAGCAGGTGCGTCACGTGAGTAAGTGACGTTACGCCGCCCTCCGCTCTGCCTGCAGAGTTGTTACTGGAGCGTCACGAAGGTAAAATAAAGATGCAGTGAGTGATTAGTCTGCTGTGAGCAGCAGGGCCGGGGCTGTTATGGGTAGGGGGATCTGTCTATGGCACTGCTATGGGGAGGGGGGATCTGTGCACTGTTATGGGGAAAGGGATCTGTGCACTGTTATGCCCATAACAGTGCACATATCCCCTTTCCATAACAGTGCACAGATCCCCCTCTCCATAACAGCGCCACCCACAGATCCCCCTCTCCATAACAGCGCCACCCACAGATCCCCCTCTCCATAACAGCGCCACCCACAGATCCCCCTCTCCATAACAGCGCCACCCACAGATCCCCCTCTCCATAACAGCGCCACCCACAGATCCCCCTCTCCATAACAGCGCCACCCACAGATCCCCCTCTCCATAACAGCGCCACCCACAGATCCCCCTCTCCATAACAGCGCCACCCACAGATCCCCCTCTCCATAACAGCGCCACCCACAGATCCCCCTCTCCATAACAGCGCCACCCACAGATCCCCCTCGCCATAACAGCGCCACCCACAGATCCCCCTCTCCATAACAGCGCCACCCACAGATCCCCCTCTCCATAACAGCGCCACCCACAGATCCCCCTCTCCATAACAGCGCCACCCACAGATCCCCCTCTCCATAACAGCGCCACCCACAGATCCCCCTCTCCATAACAGCGCCACCCACAGATCCCCCTCTCCATAACAGCGCCACCCACAGATCCCCCTCTCCATAACAGCGCCACCCACAGATCCCCCTCTCCATAACAGCGCCACCCACAGATGAATTTCATTCATGAAAAAGAATTATTAATAAAATCATTAAAAAAAAGTATTTTAAAAGTATTTGGGCAAAAAGGCAGTTTCGGTTTCGGTTTTCGGTCAAGGGCATCCTGAAGTTTCGGTTTCGGACCAGAATTTTCATTTCGGTGCACCCCTAGAAAGAAGGTTTCTACACAAACATAGAAGAGGATTCTTTACGGTAAGAGCAGTGAGACTATGGAACTCTCTGCCTGAGGAGGTGGTGATGGTGAGTACAATAAAGGAATTCAAGAGGGGCCTGGATGTATTTCTGGAGCGTAATAATATTACAGGTTATAGCTACAAGAGAGGGGTCGTTGATCCAGGGAGATATTCTGATTGCCTGATTGGAGTCGGGAAGGAATTTTTTATTCCCCTAAAGTGAGGAAAATTGGCTTCTACCTCACAGGGTTTTTTTTGCCTTCCTCTGGATCAACTTGCAGGATAACAGGCCGAACTGGATGGACAAATGTCTTTTTTCGGCCTTATGTACTATGTTACTATGTTACTATGTAACAGTCAAATTAAAATTGGAAAAAATCCTCCCAAAAATGTCACTTTTTTATTGTAGATTTTTAATGTGTGTCTGCAGTACATCTTGTTGGTGCACAACTCAGGGGATGCCATAGTATTTTTAACCCCTAAGTGACATCATTAATTTTAGCTGTAAGGACCAATAATATTTTCCTTCTTTGTGTTCTAGCAGCCATAACTTTTAATTTTTTTTATTTAGCGAGATTAGTTGTAGGTTTTTTAGGAACCATTTTGGGTTATATAGTGTATTAAATAACTTTTATTATTCTATTTCTAGGGAGAAGGCTAAAAAACTGAAATTTTTACATTATTTTGTGTAATTTTTTTACGGCGTTCACTGTGTGGTAAAAATAGTGTAATTTTATTATGTGGGTCAGTACAATGATGATAATACCACATTTCTATATATTTTGTACAGCTGTTCCCTCATTTTCCTCCACACTGACAGGGAGGGGGGGGGGGGACAAGCTAGTATTGGTACAAGCTTTGTATTGTTTAAAGGCTGGCATTCCAAGCTTTCAGATAATACCAGAATAACAGCAATCTGTTCAGTAAATTGGGATGCTGTGAATGCAGCTGAAAGTGAAAGTAAAAGCAGGTTTTACCCACTATTATTTTCTGACTCAATTTCTAAGTTAGGTGGTTAAAGGGGTTGTCCAGGCTTTTTAATATTGATGACATCTGCTCCTACACAGACACTGGCAGGCATTATGAGATGCTGCATATAGTAATAGTGTATATAATATATTCCGTATTTTTCGCCCTAGGTTTTAGAGGAGTAAAATAAGAGGGGGAAAAATATTTTTCATCAGACCTCAGCTCAGAGCCCCAGGGTTAATCAGACCTCAGCTCAGAGCCCCAGGGTTAATCAGACCTCAGCTCAGAGCCCCAGGGTTAATCAGACCTCAGCTCAGAGCCCCAGGGTTAATCAGACCTCAGCTCAGAGCCCCAGGGTTAATCAGACCTCAGCTCAGAGCCCCAGGGTTAATCAGACCTCAGCTCAGAGCCCCAGGGTTAATCAGACCTCAGCTCAGAGCCCCAGGGTTAATCAGACCTCAGCTCAGAGCCCCAGGGTTAATCAGACCTCAGCTCAGAGCCCCAGGGTTAATCAGACCTCAGCTCAGAGCCCCAGGGTTAATCAGACCTCAGCTCAGAGCCCCAGGGTTAATCAAACCTCAGCTCAGAGCCCCAGGGTTAATCAGACCTCAGCTCAGAGCCCCAGGGTTAATCAGACCTCAGCTCAGAGCCCCAGGGTTAATCAGACCTCAGCTCAGAGCCCCAGGGTTAATCAGACCTCAGCTCAGAGCCCCAGGGTTAATCAGACCTCAGCTCAGAGCCCCAGGGTTAATCAAACCTCAGCTCAGAGCCCCAGGGTTAATCAGACCTCAGCTCAGAGCCCCAGGGTTAATCAGACCTCAGCTCAGAGCCCCAGGGTTAATCAGACCTCAGCGCAGAGCCCCAGGGTTAATCAAACCTCAGCTCAGAGCCCCAGGGTTAATCAGACCTCAGCTCAGAGCCCCAGGGTTAATCAGACCTCAGCTCAGAGCCCCAGGGTTAATCAGACCTCAGCTCAGAGCCCCAGGGTTAATCAGACCTCAGCTCAGAGCCCCAGGGTTAATCAGACCTCAGCTCAGAGCCCCAGGGTTAATCAGACCTCAGCTCAGAGCCCCAGGGTTAATCAAACCTCAGCTCAGAGCCCCAGGGTTAATCAGACCTCAGCTCAGAGCCCCAGGGTTAATCAGACCTCAGCTCAGAGCCCCAGGGTTAATCAGACCTCAGCTCAGAGCCCCAGGGTTAATCAGACCTCAGCTCAGAGCCCCAGGGTTAATCAGACCTCAGCTCAGAGCCCCAGGGTAAGGCCTCATGCACACGGCCGTGTTCCGCGGCCGAGAGCGGTCCGTGGTAACCCGGCCGGGATTCCTTCTGACAGCAGGAGCGCACGGCGTCATTGGTTGCTATGACGCCGTGCGCTTCATGCCGCCGCTGCTGTACAGTGATACACTTGTATGATCTATACCAGTGTATCACTGTACAGCAGCTGCGGCATGAAGCGCACGGCGTCATAGCAACCAATGACGCCGTGCGCTCCTGCTGTCAGAAGGAATCCCGGCCGGGTTACCACGGACCGCTCTCGGCCGTGTGCATGAGGCCTAATCAGACCTCAGATCAGACAAAAAAAAAATAAAATCATCTCACCTTTCCTGTTCTGGAGGCCACTGCCGCTCCTGGGATCCATCACTCTTCCTGCCGCGCTCTGCTGTGAACCGATGTCACACAATGTGAGTTCATAGAGCACGCCGACGTCCTCACACTGTCCACAAGTCACAGCAGAGCATGCGGTGCCAGCAGACGAATACCAGGAAGCAGTGAGCACAGAGCCAGTACAAGGAGTGCTGTATTCACTGCTGTATTAATGAGTGCTTATTAGTATTCGCCCCATAAGACGCACTGTCATGTCCCCCCCACTTTTGGGGGAAAAAGTGCATCATATACGGCCGAAAATATGCTATGTTCTGCTGTTAAGTACATTACTATTCACCTGTTGAATCAGCGGTCCCCAACCGCTGGGCCACGGCCCAGGACCGGTCCCTGGAAGATTGTTTGCCGGGCTGCAGAGGAGAGAGGAGCGGAGATGCCACATCAGAGTGGCCAGAGTCAGTGGAGAAGGAGGGAGGGAATCCCTCCCTCCCATGACGCAACTGCCGCAGAGCCCAATAAAATGAGCGGGCTCTGACGCTGCCCGCACCACTGCCACCAATGAATGTGTGGCTAATATTAAAGTAGGAGGAGGGACGGGGGAGGGTTTACCGCTGCGCCGTATCAGCTAGTGTGCTCGGCGACGGCAGCAGCCTCCTCCTGAGTCTTGTGTTCTCCAGTCGCCAGCCATTAGTGCTCTGAAAGCAGCCGGCACAGGTACCCCGCCCACACCCCGTCCCACACACAGCAAGATCAGGCAGCCAGCTTTGGGGTTATTGTGACTCATTAACCGCAATATTGCCAGTAGCCATAATTTGAGAGGATGGGGTCACCTATTATTAATCTGAGGTACACGGTGCTATTACTTTAGTATCCCCATGTACCTCACATTAAAAGTAAGTGGCCCCAAGCACCTCATCAAATATCAGGCAACCTTGGGTTAACCATTAATGTGAGGTACAAATGATGAGGTTACTTACTAGTAATGTGAGGCACATGCAGGTCCAAATTGATAAAACAATGTGACTCATATTAACAGCAAGTTACTCCAGCATGTACCTGATGCCATTAACCCCATCGTTCTACATTCTAATATGCATCTTGTGTTTTGTTATCAGTCAGCGCCGACCAGAAACCCCCCCCCCCCCCTCCTGTAAAAAGGTTGGGGACCACTATGTTGGATAACTGGGCATTTAACTAAAAGCCAGGTCACATGATGCTTGTGAGGGTCACATGATGCTTGTGAGGGTCACATGACTGAGGTTTAGTTCTGTAAGAAAGCCTGGTCTCCACATTTTGCATATTTTAATAGTACATATTTACAAAAGCTACATCTTCACATTGTCATTTTCACTTCAAATGAAAGTACAGTCATGGCTGAGACATCTGACCGTTATAAGGTGGGCGTCCTGTAGGCTTTCTCTACACCTTCAAGTTAACTGCCGTCAGTCTTGGGACTTCAGGCTGTGCTATTTTAGATGCAGCCTCCAGCTTGAAGTTTTCAACCACCTTCTCTATAATAAAATTGGAACATTAGTAAGAACAGAAAGATGGGTGTGAAGAAGTTGTGTGTCATGTGGAAGTTCATGTCTTGGCTGATACAAATAATAATGGTCTTACTTACTGGAAGTGACTGGAGGATAGGATAGGACAGGATTAGGATGGAGTTGCCTCCAGACATCACATTGAAGACATGCTCACTATTAAATCTTCTGTTTCTCCATCTTCTTATGCAGTGTATTTTGGTTTGAAATGCATGCAGGTTTCGCGCCGGGTCCACTTCTGCCTTTGGTTTAGAAAACTGCTGTGGCATTTTCCAAAAAACGATGTGTGTGAAGCCACCCTTACCATTATTTATTGATGTCTGAATAATTGCATTACTGTAATTAATTGATTGCCGTACGGAAGCATGCCAGTCAGATACTATGGTAAGACAGGGATGCAAACGAGCTCTTAACAAGCTCTGCCTCTGATGCCACCAGATGTAAGACAGCTTTGCTATAAGTCAACGTTCGACCCTTTATACAGGCCTTGAGGCATGACTTTGATAATAAATAAGCCAGCAACCTATCTGCAGACAGCTGTTTTGGGGTGATTTCCCCTGATCAGTGCAGAGCAGAGAGTACTAGCTTAACTGGGTACAGGGGGCAATCTCCCCAAATCAGCTGTCTGCAGATGAAATGCTGGCTTATTTAATATCTGAGTCGTGTCTCAAGGACTATTTAAAGGGTTAAACATTAACTTATAGAATAGCTGCCTTACGTCTGGTTGCATCAGAGGCAGAGCTTGTTAAGAGCTCGTTTGCATCCCGCTATTCCCAGAATACCAGAGGAGCATGTATGGCCTGTAAGTCTCCTTACGCCAATTAAGGCGCCCTCCCCAAGGAGAGATAGTACTCCCAAAAGTCAGATACTATCAGTAGGCAGCCACAAAATGAATGGCCTTCCATGTTATACATGGCATCTCTCAGTTCTGGTGTTGAGAGTGGGGGACCTCCCTTATGCCGTTGATACAGATGTGCCGTTGATACAGATGTGCACCTCTTTCCTTTTGTTTTAAGAGATCACAAGGTGAATGCGTGAAATGACCAGTTTTAGAAAAGAAAAACTACTAGAGATGAGTGAACCGGAATGTGTCAGGATGTGCACAGTCGACATCTGTGCTGCGCTGGTAGAAGCAGCAGAGCCTCTGCACTTGCACCGCTATTAGAAGGAACAGTGCAGGCTTTGGATTGACAGGGCTAGGGAAGACTTCTGGCCCTGTCAATCAAGGGGGACGGAGGAGTCTCTTGAGCAGAAGGGCCAACCCTTCGCTGCTCAAGAAGTCTGTTTGATGAACAAACTGATTGGTATGAATTGATTTGCTAATCTCTACTCATTATGCCTGACAGAGTAACACAAAAAGTATTATTTTTTCCCCCAAAGCTGGTCATTTCACATCACAGATCTTGGGATATCCCAAACCAAGAGGAAAGTAAGGAAGAACACATCTGTATACCCTAAAAGTGCCTGTGGAAAGGGGTCGTCATAATAAGTCAACTCTGATGATGGCTTTTCTTAGGATAGATCATTAATAGTTGATCGTTGGGAGCAGCGTTGGACTGGGGTTCCTTGGGCCCACCAGAGGAAATTATTTTTGGTGCCCAACCCCTATAACATCAATATTGTCTAATACGTTTAAATCATAGAAACAGACCCTAGTGGCAAGTAATTATCTCTAAAGACAGCTCCAAATCGATTTTTTTCCTCCAAGATTTTTGAGACCCTTGTTTGGGTCTCCTCAAACAGGCTCAAAAAGCCCCTTTAAGCCTGCACAGTTTCCTTTGGTGCAAGTGAGTCCGTTTTCTCCTCTGTACTTTTTACTTTTAGAAATATTTTAGTAAAGGATTACGACGTGAGTTCCGAGTAAGTGTTCCCAGATATGCCCTCTGGTCTGGATACACCCTCTCGCATGTGGACTTTGCATTTAGTGAATATGGTTATGAAATGTCTGTAAACAACAAAAACTGTTGTGAAAATAAGAGCTAAGCAAGAAATGATGTCATAGTTGTAACGATCACCAGTTCTGGCTGTTCATTTCATGGCGTAATCCACATTGAGCACTTTTTTTTTCTTTCAGACCAGATGCCTTCTTCACATCAGACCATTACACTATGCGGTATTATATTTAATCTGCCGGTTTACCTGGAAATCCCATTTACTAGCAGAGTCCATCTCCACTAATCCCCCCTTTGTTCTTGCCTGCAATTTTCTGCTGACTCCAGTCATCATTACAAATTTTGTTGATAAGGCAAATGATTGGCGACACATTTGTCGAAGTTGTCAGATCTGCTTATTGCCTCTGTGGATAGAAAAGTCATGCTAAATGTTTCATCTGAGCGATGGATGTACAGTATTTAAGGCATTCAGTGATACAGTGAGTCTACATGCCAAATGTCTGCCCCTGACTAAAGGTCCCTCTACCACATACAAAGGCACCAGGATTCTAAGTGGCACATGGTATTTCCCATTTTTACAGAAGTGTACTTACAGTGCTGCCCATAATTATTCATACCCCTGGCAAATTTTGACTTAAAGTTACTTTTATTCAACCAGCAAGTAATTTTTTGACGGGAAATGACATAGGTGTCTCCCAAAAGATAATAAGACGATGTACAAGAGGCATTATTGTGGGGGGGAAAAAAACATTTCTCAGCTTTTATTTACATTTGAACAAAAAGTGTCCAGTCCAAAATTATTCATACCCTTCTCAATAATCAATAGAAAAGCCTTTATTGACTATTACAGAAATCAAACGCTTCCTATAATTGCAGACCAGCTTTTTGCATGTCTCCACAGGTATTTTTGCCCATTCAGCACTGTATCTGGTATTTAAAGGAAATGTGTCACCTAAAATGTTAGCTGCCAGTTAAAACCAGATAGTAACACATTTTCCTTTTTTTCTAATCTGTTTTTATTTTCTGATTGTATTTTTTTTTTAAATCTTATTTCCTGAACATTATTATAGGGGCGGCCATCTTGCCTGAGCTGTTCTTTACAGCATTTACACAGCATTAAAAAAATTGCTTTGTGGCAAGCATAAAAAAAAATGCTTTCTGGCAACCCCATGGTTCATAGACACAATGGACAGGAGGCGACCCTATTGACTGAAGCCTGTATTAGATAGGCAGATCAGCAAGCGATTGCCGGAAGGGAAGTGTTCCTTCCCGGCGATTGCTTGCTATCTAGCGGAGGAGACTGCTGCTATTACATGCAGTGATCTCCTCCACAGCATGGGGAGGAGCGATTATATTTAAATGAATAGAAGAAGGCCATTCCATTGAAGTGACTGGGATGGAGGACCTGTAATTACACTGCTGCAGTCTCAACATTGAGCAGGTAAACAGAGAAGAGAACACAGCGCTAGTACGAGTAATGCGTTCTCTTCATACAGCTGATCTTGGGGGTGGTGGCAGTCAGACACCCGCCGATCGGATATTGATGACCTATCCTGAGCATAGGTCCTCAATATAGCAAAAGCCAAGAACCCCTTTAATAGGGTTGATCATGTTGACAGAGACTCTTTAATATACTTAACACGAAAAACTGTGTTTAAATAGTAGGTCATTTTTTTTGATCGATGCACATAATTGTTTGAGTAATAATTGACTGAGTATGCATTTCAGAAAAATATTTATGGGTGGTCTTTGGTGTACCAGCATGTTCCTGTGTTCAGAAATGAGTCAGGTGTTCCACAGAATGGCAGACCAGAAGCATGGAGAGTCCATTTATAGGAAACCCTACTAGGGTCTATGTAGTGAGTGAAAATGTGGGCCTGCTCACCATGAGCCTCATCAACAGCTGTAGGTGTGTCAGGTGGGTAGGTTGTTTAAAGAGGACGTGTCACCTCTCCTGACATGTCAGTTTTAGTATCTACTTGCATTCCTCATATAATAACAATTCTGGAGCATCTACTATTATGACTCTATGTTGTGCCATTCTTGTATTATTCCTGCTAGAAGTTTACAAATAAATTGCCAGCAGTCTGCAGTAAAGGTACTGCTGGGTATTACCAGTAGCAGGTGTGTCTGACTCTGTCCAATTAGTGCTGCTGGTTTCAGACTGTGCAGGGACACACCCCAAACTGGTAACACACAGCTGTACCTTTACAATTCATTCAGAACTTCTAGTAGAAGTAATAAAGGAATGGCAGAACATAGAGCCATAAGAGTAGATACTCCAGAGTTGTTATTACATGGGGAATGCAAGTAGTTACTACAGCAGACATGTCAGGAGAGGTGATGGGTCCTCTTTAATCACGCTATAGAATCATAGTGACAGCTTTATGTCAGTATGATCCTGTAAAAGTAAAGTCATGCAGAGGCACATAGCATTATAAATCATTATAATGCTGTGATCTCCTGCAAGATGAGCAGTGTCCAGAACGAAGGATCACGCTCACACAGAATGTGATTCCCGGACTGCAAACACTCGTGTGAAACAGCCCTTAGGAAATTAAAGGCTATGTACACCTTTGGAGGCAATTTTTGTGCATGATTGCATTTCACAAATTTTTGGCTAAAAATCATATTTTCAATTGGCCTTTATTAAAAATATTGAACCATTCTGTCACAGTTAACTGTTTTTTCTAGCTGTGTGATTGGTACTTTCACTTTGTGCCTGGTCATCTAATAAACCTTTTCTCTAAACTACCAAGAGGACATTAAGTCACATTCTTATCAGTAAGGATTGAGAGTGTTTATAATGTCAGAGAGCAGAGATAAAGGAGCCTGTCAGCTCCATAGATGACGGAAAAGACAAAAAATCCGCAGGCAGCTACTACAGCATCTCAGCTATGTACACAAAAAAGGATTCCGTATTTTTAATAAAGGCCAATTGAAAAATATATTTTTAGCTCAAAATACGTACAGTGCAATAATAAAAAAAATCTGTCCCCAAAGGTGTACATCGCTTTTAAGAGGGAGATTTATCATCTCCCTGTACCACTTTTCTGGTGTTTAAAAAAAAAAGTCACACCTTTGTTTGCCAATTTCTAAATACCACTTGCCAGAAGGTTTGTTGCAAATGCCGCTTTTACGCTGTCCCCCTTTGAAAAACATGATGGGGCCCAACACCTTTATCTTCATTTGTGCCAGTTTTAACTATTTGCACCAGATTGAAATCTATGGCCACATGCAGCTGGCACGCAGACTGTGGGAGGGTGCACCTAATTTTTGAGGAGGTGTGTGCCTCATTATAAATTAGGCTCATCTTCTGGCAGTGCAGGAGATTTTTAAAGACTGGTGTAAAATACAGTTGTTTGATAAATCTCCCCTATAGCCTTTAGAAATCGGGTCGGTCGGGAATGATTGCAGCTAGTGTTGAGCGAACTTGTGTTTTCAAGCTCAGCATACAAGGTTCGAGTTCAGGTTATCTAAGAATTCTGTTATGTCCGCTCCCACAGACCATAAGTTATGGTCCATGGTAGCGGAATCCAAAACGGAATTCCTAGATGACCTGAACCTTGTATGCCAAACTTGAAAATACAAGTTCGCTCATCCCTAACAGCAGCTGAAAGTGAAAGCAGGTTTTAGCTGCTTTCACTTTCAGAAGATGAGCGAGCGCCTGCCCAACCAATCACCCCTCTGTCCCAAACTAGGCCATGTATTGACGCCATGACCCAGACATTTGCCAGCGTCCGGACCACGGCATCAAATTCTCACCAACACTTATACCCCCCACACATAAACATCAGTAAAGTGTCCACTTTACACTGTTTCTCCTGTCTATATCTTTACCACACAATATGCAGACAGCTTCTCTAGCAATATCTGTGACACACTACACTAATAGCGATTATCACTAATAAATTAGCCCTCACACAGTTATGTCGTTATAAAAATATTGGAATGCAGCGACACAAAAAGATTATTTTGTAGAAACAACAGTTTTTATTGTGCAAGTGTTATAAAAACGTGATAAATTTTGCATCATCCTAATTTTACTGCCCCACAGAATAGTTATATTACTTATACCACACCGTAAACATTAAAAAAATAAATCCTACAAAATAGTGTTAAAATGCAGGTTTTTTTCTTCCCAAAAATAAAGCAATAAGTTATTTAATGCACTATATGTACCCTAAGAAGATTAAAGAGGACCTGTCTCCTCTCCAGACATGTCTGCTGTAGTAACTACTTGCATTCCCCATGTACTAACCATTCTGAAACCTCTATTCTTATGTCTCTATGTTGTGCCATTCCTTTATTATTTCTACTAGAAGTTATGAATGAATTGTCAGCAGTAAAGGTGCAGAGGGGTGTTACGAGTTGGGGGTTTGTCCCTGCACTACTGGTAACACCCATCAGTACCTGTAAACTTCTAGCAGGAATAATAAAGGAATGGCACAGCATAGAGTCATAAGAATAGATGTTCCAGAATTGTGATTACATGGGGAATGCAAGTAGTTACTAAATCATGGCAGGAGAGAAGACAGGCCCTCTTTAAAAAAAACTAAACAAAAAAAAACTACAACTTGCCTTTCAAAATTCAAGGTTTCATAGCTAAATCGAAGAAAATTTTTTAAGAGGCTAAAATTAATTACCGGCATGTCACTAAAGGGTTAAAATGCACTTTAGTCGCCTGAGTTGTGCGCCAGCTACATTTACTTTGCACATAAATTCAATAAAAAGGTGACATTTTTAGTAGGATTCTTCCAATTATAATGTGACGGTTGGGGGGGGGGGGGGGGTAATATTCCCTAAAAATAACCATCAGCTCAATAGTAACCTTTGAGTCAGTAGTAATTTTAAGGGCATCTTCACACAGCTAAGGCTACTTTCACACTGGCGTTTCTGGGTCCGCTTGTGAGATCAGTTCAGCCCCAATGCATTCTGAATGGATAAGGATCCGTTCAGAATGCATCAGTTTGCCTCCGTTCAGCCTCCATTCCGCTCTGGAGGCGGACACCAAAATGCTGCTTGCAATGTGGAGCCAAACGGATCCGTCCTGACTTACAATGTAAGTCAATAGGGATGGATCCATTTTCACTGACACAATATGGTGCAATTGAAAACGGATCCACCTCCCATTGACTTTCAATGTAAGTCAAAACGGATCCGTTTGCATTATCATGAACAAAAAAAAAATATATATATAATTTTACCAGACTGATCCGCACCTAAATGCAGGTGTGAAAGTAGCCTAAATCTACTTTCACACTAGTGGCAAGGTACTCCAGCAGGCGTTTCCGGCGGGTGAATAGCCTGTCGGATCCGTTCTGCTGCTAGTGCACGTGTTCCCCCGGACTACCGCTCCGGCCCCACTAGCTGCAGCACTGATCCGACAGGCTGTTCACCCGCTGGAACAGCCTGCCTGAGCTCCTTGCGGTTAGTGTGAAACTAGCCTAAATTAGAAGTGGATTTTGGTGTGTAACATACGTGTATTACACACCAAAATGAACTTCAGAAATTCTGAAACTCCATGTGAGTGTGGCCTGAGAGTTGTAACAAAATATTCGACAGAAATCCGCATTGCTCTATAGTGCCCATATTTATCTATGGTCAAGTTCAGTGGTATTAAAGGGGTGCTAGAATAGTTTTTAGGAATTTAATGTGCATTTCTGTGCTTTTTTTTTCTCCACTTTTTCTTTCAGCACTGTTTGTAGGAAAAAAAAAAAAAAAATGTTGGATTGGTATTAAACCAATTTTTCACTTGGGGTGTTCCGACCTATATTCAGAAGATTTTCAGGAAGTGTAGAGCAGGGATGCTCTACCTACGGCCCTCCATGCCTTCTGTAGGCTGTCTGGCAGGGTGGATAAAAATCTATGATTTTGAAAAATAAAGTTTTTTTTTTTTTTAAATAGGATTTTTTTTATTTGAATCAGATTTTTTTTAATATAAAATGCTTTTTTGATGAAAATATATTACCATCCAAAGGTTATTCCATCATGAAATAAAGATTCGTTTTTTAATTATGTAGAATAAGGCTGTACATGGACTCCCATATTGTTGAATGGATTAGGCAGTGGCTGAGGGACAGACAACAGAGGGTTGTAGTTAATGGAGTATATTCAGACCATGGTCTTGGTACCAGTGGGGTACCTCAGGGATCTGTTCTGGGACCCATATTGTTTAATATCTTTATCAGCGAAATTGCAGAAGGCCTCGATGGTAAGGTGTGTCTTTTTGCTGATGACACAAAGATTTGTAACAGGGTTGATGTTCCTGGAGGGATACACCAAATGGAAAAGGATTTAGGAAAACTAGAGGAATGGTCAAAAATCTGGCAACTAAACTTTAATGTTGATAAGTGCAAGATAATGCACCTGGGGCGTAAAAACCCAAGAGCAGAATATAAAATCATTGATACAGTCCTAACCTCAGTATCTGAGGAAAGGGATTTAGGGGTCATTATTTCAGAAGACTTAAAGGTAGGCAGACAATGTCATAGAGCAGCAGGAAATGCTAGCAGAATGCTTGGGTGTATAGGGAGAGGCATTACTAGTAGAAAGAGGGAGGTGCTCATGCCGCTCTACAGAGCACTAGTGAGACCTCATTTGGAGTATTGTGCTCAGTACTGGAGACCATATCTCCAGAAGGATATTGATACTTTGGAGAGAGTTCAGAGAAGAGCTACTAAACTAGTACGTGGATTGCAGGATAAAACTTACCAGGAAAGATTAAAAGACCTTAACATGTATAGCTTGGAAGAAAGACGAGACAGAGGGGATATGATAGAAACTTTTAAATACATAAAGGGAATCAACAAGGTAAAAGAGGAGAGAATATTTAAAAGAAGAAAAACTGCTACAAGAGGACATAGTTTTAAATTAGAGGGGCAAAGGTTTAAAAGTAATATCAGGAAGTATTACTTTACTGAGAGAGTAGTGGATGCATGGAATAGCCTTCCTGCAGAAGTGGTAGCTGCAAATACAGTGGAGGAGTTTAAGCATGCATGGGATAGGCATAAGGCCATCCTTCATATAAGATAGGGCCAGGGGCTATCCATGGTATTCAGTATATTGGGCAGACTAGATGGGCCAAATGGTTCTTATCTGCCGACACATTCTATGTTTCTATATGTGTACATTTTTTTGGTAAATAAATTCCATTAATCCATTCACAATGTCATGCTCTTCCAGAGGTTTTTGTAAGATTATTGGGCAGTTTCTCTGCCTACAAGATATTATCACAGATGCTTGGTTTACTTTTGCAGTTCTAGAAACTGAATTTGACTCAGCAGAGATCACATGCCTCTTCTTCACAGCAAAAATGTTATAACATGAACAGAGTTGAGAAAAATACCTTAATCCTAACTTCTACAAACCTATGAATGCAGAAACAACCTAATCAAACTAATATGAAAAGTTGTTATTCTAAAAATCTTCATCTACTTGCATATTATAAGTTATACCAGAAAGAATTTGTCTTTATGTAGAAAACTATGATTTAAATCAAGCCTTACTGACTAGTGATTAAAATCGTGATTTAAATCATTTTGATTTAAATCAAATCCACCCTGCTGTCTGGACATGCTGGGAGTTGTAGTTTTGCAACAGCTGGAGGGCCGCAGGTTGGCATCCCTGGTGTAAAGTAATCTGATATAGGGAACAGGAAAGGGGTTGGTGACCTATCCTCAGAATATCTGCTTGGTGGGCATTTGACTCCCAGCACCCATGACAATCAGCGGATCTTCATAGTATACCAAGCACAGTCTTGTACGTTGTCTAGTGGCTGTACTTGATATTGCAGCACGGTCCTATTCACGTTTTATGAGACTGAGCATGAAGGCCACATGACTGATGGACATGATGTCACAGATGAAAGAGGTTTTGTCACTTCAGCAAGTGGCATTTATTAAGTATTGTGATTGTCCATATTGCTTCCTTTTTCCATCACATTATACACTGCTCCTTCCCATGGTTATGACCACCCTGCAATCCAGCAGCGATGGCCGTGCTTGCACACTATAGGAAAAAGTGTCAGCCTCTGTGGTGGCTGAGACAGCGGAAGCGCATATAGGCTGGTGCTTTTTCCTATAGTGTGCAAGTACGGACATCGCTGCTGGATTACAGGGTGGTCTTAACCATGGATACAAGCAGTGTAAATAAATGTGATGGAAAAATTAATCCAGCCAGCAAAGGAGTCGATATGGACAATCACAATACATTAGTAAGTGCCTTGTATTAACTTTCTCTACATAATAAATGCTATTTGCTGAAGTGAGACAACTCCTTTAATGAAGTTTGCTTCTGCCCACTCTGACAGCTGATCGGTGAATTAGATCCCCACTGATTAGATATTGATGACAAATCCTAAGTATAGTGCATTCATCTTTTTAATTCCCACAAAACCCCTTTCTGACCTCTGGCAAATATGTACGGTGGACGACTAGTCTTTAAAGATGGCGCTGGCTCCAGAGTGCAGTGGGCACCCTAGCCAGTGTCGGACTGTCCCACCAGAGTACCAGAGGATCCTCCGGTGGCCCAGGCTCTGATACCGCTATGGGTCCCAAAGTTCTAGAAGAAAAACAAACATTTGCAGTTTCCTTTGGAGCCAATCACTTGCGACTTGGGTCTATTTCTTTGAATCAAAGACTATTAGACTTTATTGATGATCTGGTGGTTAGGCCAAAAAATCATTTTCCCTGGTGTGCCTAAAAAACCCCAGTCCAACACTGACCATGGCCATTTAGGTTTCTGCTATTTTAAATAGCAGATACAAGGCTAATGTCATGATTGGGGATACAGACATTTAACCTCTTATACAGTCAGGTCCATAAATATTGGGACATCAACACAATTGTAAAATTTTTGGCTCTATACTCCACCACAATAGATTTAAAATGAAACGAACAAGATGTGCTTTAACTGCAGACTGTCAGCTTTAATTTAAGGGTATTTACATCCAAATCAGGTGAACGGTGTAGGAATTACAACAGTTTGCATATGTGCCTCCCACTTGTTAAGGGACCAAAAGTAATGGGACAATTGGGTTCTCAGCTGTTCCATGGCCAGGTGTGTGTTATTCCCTCATTATCCCAATTACAAAGAGCAGATAAAAGGTCCAGAGTTCATTCCAAGTGTGCGATTTGCATTTGGAATCTGTTGCTGTCAACTCTCAAGATGAGATCCAAAGAGCTGTCACTATCAGTGAAGCAAGCCATCATTAGGCTGAAAAAACACACAAAAAACGTCAGAGAGATAGCAAAAACATTAGGCGTGGCCAAAACAACTGTTTGGAATATTCTTGAAAAGAAGGAACGCATCGGTGAGCTCAGCAACACCAAAAGACCCGGAAGACCACGGAAAACAACTGTGGTGGATGACCGAAGAATTCTTTCCCTGGTGAAGAAAACACCCTTTACAACACTTGGCCAGATCAAGAACACTCTCCAGGAGGTAGGTGTATGTGTGTCAAAGTCAACAATCAAGAGAAGACTTCACCAGAGTGAATACAGAGGGTTCACCACAAGATGTAAACCATTGGTGAGCCTCAAAAACAGGAAGGCCAGATTAGAGTTGTCTAAACGACATCTAAAAAAGCCTTCACAGTTCAGGAACAATGGACAGATGAGACCAAGATCAACTTGTACCAGAGTGATGGGAAGAGAAGAGTATGGAGAAGGAAAGGAACTGCTCTTGATCCTAAGCATACCACCTCATCAGTGAAGCATGGTGGTGGTAGTGTCATGGCGTGGGCATGTATGGCTGCCAATGGAACTGGTTCTCTTGTATTTATTGATGATGTTACTGCTGACAAAAGCAGCAGGATGAATTCTGAAGTGTTTTAGGCAATATTATCTGCTCATATTCAGCCGAATGCTTCAGAACTCATTGGACGGCGCTTCACAGTTCAGATGGACAATGACCCAAAGCATACTGCAAAAGCAACCAAAGAGTTTTTAAGGGAAATAAGTGGAATGTTATGCAATAGCCAAGTCAATCACCTGAGCTGAATCCGATTGAGAATGCATTTCACTTGCTGAAGACAAAACTGAAGGGAAAATGCCCCAAGAACAAGCAGGATCTGAAGACAGTTGCAGTAGAGGCCTGGCAGAGCATCACCAGGGATGAAACCCAGCGTCTAGTGATGTCTATGCGTTCCAGACTTCAGGATGTAAATGACTGCAAAGGATTTGCAACCAAGTATGAAAAAGTGAAAGTTTGATTTATGATTATTATGTCCCATTACTTTTGGTCCCTTAACAAGTGGGAGGCACATATGCAAACTGTTGTAATTCCTACACCGTTCACCTGATTTGGATGTAAATACTTTCAAATTAAAGCTGAGAGTCTGCAGTTAAAGCACATCTTGTTTGTTTCATTTCAAATCCATTGTGGTGGCGTATAGAGCCAAAAATGTTAGAATTGTGTTGATGTCCGAATATTTATGGACCTGACTGTTTGCCATAGTCAGTTGTGACCACAGTGTTTGAGATGGTTTAGCCCAGAAGCGTTGGACTCCTGGGTCCTGAAAGGCTTGCCAACGCTAAAATCGATGAAGCCGTTTGTTCGCTGTGGTAGCCATGGTCTCTCTGAAGGATCCAAGGCTACGACAGCAATAGTTTCTGTGGAGCCCTAACCACAGTTGTGTGCATGGTTCCTCAATCCTTTCTTACCCCTCACCGTTTTGTCAGTGAATTCCTTCAGTGATCTTGAGCCAAAACCAGGAGTGGAGCCTCCACAGAGATAAGGTATATGGAAAGACTTGCACCTGTTCTGTGTTTTTCACCCAAATGTGTGATCGAGACCTAACTCTCCCACAAAACCTCAACTAAGATGTTAGGGCTGTGTTTGGTGATAAGCTTGTTGACCATTTCCAAAAATAATCAGTTGAATTCTGAACTTCTTTGTTTTTCAGCCCATGTGTGGTGTACAGTTTGTGATGCTGAAGAGGTAGTTGTAGGTGAGACGGCTTAAAGACCAAGCTGTAGGAGTGGGAGGTCTACCGTAGATTTCGCCATGTAGTCTCATTCATATACTGTACAACATGAAATGTCAGACTTAGCCAAGCATCACTGTTTACTAAAAGTCATGACTATAAAAGGGAAAATGCAATTATGAACCGAGAACATTATCTGCTAGTGTGTATGTGTAGATATTACATGCATGATATGAAATGCTGGCCTATTACAGAATGTCAGGTTAATTTATTGATGTGGAACATGCATCACAGATGACACCATTTTTTATTGCAGGCAGCAGCTTCTTCCTGTCCTTGTGCTTTTTCCTGTCATTAATAATTTCATCACATGGAAGTTGAGTAACTCTCCTAAGAAGGGCCCATTGTTTACATTTGTCAGGCAGGGCTATTGATCTTGGAGTCAATGATTCTTACACACAGTGAGGGTTCTTCCGAGAAGAATATTCCAGGCGATCTATAAGAGCCATGTGGGACCCGGCTGAGCAGTTATAATTGCATCGTTCAATGAAGGGTGTCTTCAGCCGTGCCCATAAATGTGTGCTTGTATGTCCTGCTACTCACTGCATGAACTTCATGGTCGATGGTATCCTGTTAAAAATGTATATTCTCATAAATTGTCAACTGGAAAAAAACTTTCAGGAACCAAATTTTAAACCATATGCACCTCCAAAAACTGCAAATAGTATCTCTGGCAAAGATTGTTTTCATTGATCCCTATCGATTACAGGCGGAAGCTGCAACCTCCGTACATTTCGCATTGCAGTATTACATTGTCTGCCATTCAGATGAATGGCAGACAATGTAATGGGCCAGGTCCATGAGAGGAGGGGGTTCCTCAAGAGGTCTTATGGAAGGGATTGTCTTCCTGAAAACTTTTTTTGATAACCAGTCCAGCTCTTCATGTACCTGCGTATCTTTGGAGCTTTGCTAGAAACTATACTGTTATAAAGGTTATGAATGATTGTATGAGCGCTGTAGTAGGTTTGCAAAGTGAAAAATTCTAAATGATTCGAAGACTGGTTCCTATTAATTACTACATAAAACCCAACATTGTACATTTCTGTCAGGAAGCCTACTTGGCATAGATATTTCATAGAAGTGTGCTTCTCCAGAATCGCAACACACAGTGGAGACCTTCTGCGGCTAGAGGTTCACCACCACTGGGGACAACTATTCTTTGCTTCTGTGACAAACATGCAATTCCTTGGAATAAGAGGAAACCTGTGGTTTTTGCTCAGCTCTTCACATCCTTAGTGTAGTTCTCTGAAGTTTATGCACTCACTGCTTGCTTCTCTTATCTTCCTGTACAGTCATATTCACTAGAAGTAATTCTATCTTATTTCAACTGAAATCCTTTAGCCCTGAGGTTAATTCTATGCCTCCTGCAGCAAAGCATTTGGCTTGAACACGTCTGTTTGACTTTCAAGGAGGCATATACCATACATTATGAATACCCAGATTTATCAGTATTTTTCCTGATTGATTTATGTACGGTAATTACTGCTCTAATAGTGTGCTACAGTATGTTAAAGGGGTTGTCTGGTTTAAGGTCCTTTTACATCGGCCGATTATTGGAAACGAGCGTTCACCTAAATCGAAAAATAATATTCGTATATGATCACTCGCATGAATCCGAAAAGGGAGAATAGTGAATAGTGATCTGGATTGTTTAAGACTTAACTTTTACTTATTATACATTATAAAATATATCCCTCAAAATAGTTCAATATAAATACAACTTTTCACAGTCCCTCACGCCAGGGGACTCCTTGAAAACAAGGGAAACTGTGTCTACACGAAGTGTCGGACACGGGGTGACAGGAGCCGTTATGCCCACTCACCTTACAGTTTTTCCATAGTCGCACACAAGGGGACTCTTTGGAAACAAAAATAACTATGTCTACACTTGTACTTTCAGTGTCAGAGGGTGGCAAGAGCCGTTATGCACGAGCACCTTAAGTGTACAGAAAACAGGGTAGCAGTAATCGATATATGCTGGCACCCTATATACACAGTGATGTAAATAGATAACATATAGCAATGTATACAAAAATGCACGGCGGCATAAAGAGAGAAGTATACACAATGATTAGGTACATAAAAGTCACCGTACAAGGAGGATGTACAGCTGCACCTATATCAAGAAGGTGCACGGCGGCACCGAAGAAACCCAGTGTCCTACCCTACAGTTGATAGGCTCTTCAGACACCTCCGTTCCGCTATTTCTTGGTGGGATGGTCTGGTTTTGATGGTACGAGGTCCTTAGAATATGTGGGGGTCGCAGAAAGATGTTCCTGTGTGTCCCTGGATGACCCTGGGGGCCCTACAATAGCCCTGTTGGCCTAAGCACGGAGTGTCCCACTATTTGGGCCCCCGTCCGGAACCTAACCCTGGAATTGCGTTCCCTATTTGGCCCTGAAAAGATCCCAACATGCACGTTTCTGAGGCAGAAACAGTCCTCTCATCAGGGGAATATATAAAAAAGGGCTAGATATATTACACTTGCCGGAGAGGATGCTAACCACCAAGTGTTTGCTGGAAAAGATATTTGCCAGCAAGTACAAAAACCACTGAAAAAAAAAAAATAGCCCCCAGTGGAATAAAGTGCACAGGTAAGTGCCAAAAAGGGAAAAAGGAAGGGGGACAGATGAAGGACCCCTTCCCCTAGTTGCGGTACATGATTAGAGCCGCTGGCATGGATGTTACCTGGTGTCCGCAGGTGCCCGCCGATATTTGAACTGTCGCGTCCACCTGTGTGCGCAGCGCACGGTGTGATGTCAACACTCGCGAGACGTCACGTGCGCGTGCGCAGAAGGGTTGCCAGGAACCGGAGTATGGCGTGCGTTGTACGGCGCTGTCTGCGCCAGTGACCACAAAAAAGAGTAAGTCACCGCGCAGGCGCCCCACCCCCGGTACACACGCTCTAACTTTTAAATACACTGCTGACCTTGCCGGACACAACAGCCGTAGTGTACAGAGTACTAACATAAGAATGCCCATATTCAAACTGTAAAGACATATTAGGCATAAAGAGGACAAAGTATGGTTAGATAAATTGTCCATAAATATGGGCATTGATATAAAGGCACCATATGGGTGTGTCCTAATGGGCATCGGGATATATGCCCATATAGTCTACACCTAAACAAACCCCAATATGGGTATGTAGTCAATAAACAATGGTATTTGTGGTGGTTTGATGTCTTATATTCCTGACCATGGCTAAAGATAGGACTCAAGGGTGGTGGTAGGCACCATAAGAGGGAGAGTCTATTGCGGTGGTGTATGCAGAAAAAAATCATCATAATTGGGACAAATTCCTTATAGTACTTGATGGTACGTAGAGGAAGGGCAGGTCTCAGTTGATGCTTTTAGTATGTACTAGAGGAAGCAACCAAAATGAAGTTGTTCGTTCAAGCCTCTCTAGGGGATACTGTATCAAGTTGGAATGTCCAGCGTGCTTCCCGCTGTAATAGGAGACGGTCCCAATCACCACCACGTATAGGTGGTGGAATTTTGTCGATGCCTATAGCCTTAATGCAATTTTGGTCCCCTCCATGGGTATCATTCACATGCCGGGCTACTGGTGTATCGCGTTCATTTGCGATCTCACCCAAATTCTCCCCTAGGCGTCTCCGCAGCTCTCTTTTTTAGTTTTACCTATATATTCAAGTCCGCACATGCATGTGATCTTATAGATTACACCCTGTGTGCGGCAATTGATGAAGTCCTTGATAGTAAAGGACTTCTGCAGATTTGAGCTGTAAAAGGTTTTGCTACTTTGTAGTATCTTGCATGCCACACAGCCACTGCACCTATAACGAGCGTTCATACAAAAGCTTGTTCATGATAATTGGCTAGTGTAAAGGTGCCACCAATCAGCCAATGAACGAGCATTGGTGAAGGCATCATTGATACGGCACCCAAAATGATAGTTTCAGGGCAGCGGATCATACAACATCGATCTACTGCCCAGAAATGATGGCCTAGATTTACTAATCCTGAAGATGGCATAAACTTAGATAGGCTGTCTAGAACTGCTACTGCGATCGTTCGTCCCCATACAGATTGCCTGGTCATTTGGCCTGTGAAGATCCATTTTCATAGTACCCTGTTAGTATCAAGAGAATATTAAGTGATACTAAACGATATCAATCATGAGTCATGCAGGAATAAGGAACTAATCAATACTGAGCACGAACCCTAAAAAACGATACCTTTATTTTGATTGCAATTAACTGATAATACTCAAAGATCAGATCAAAAACCAAAACAAAGCAAAAACATAAAATATGTCAAAAATGATGAATCCACTTGGTGCGCAGACTATTAAAGGGTGTAGGATAGCGGAGGGAGATACAGGTAGGGAGAGTCTTTCCCTATTAGACCCTATATATCCCTCAGCCCAGAGACGTCCCCAAATGGTAGGGACTGTCTGTCCTCGTGCCTATCCTAACAGGGCCCTATTAAACCCTATAAAGTCCCAAATACTATGACGCCCCACACCCGACACGTTTCCCCCAAAAATGGGTTCCTCAGGGGGTTAATGTAGGGAGGGTAGATAGTAAGAAAATCCTAAGGTAGGGTGGTAAAAAATTGATAATAAAATGATGAGTGCACAGATGAGGAGGAGTGATCTATAGATACAGTTACCAAACCCATGTAGGTGAATGGATGCCACTGCGTGATAGGGCGGGCTCGGCTGGTACACAATGGTGCAGCCCTGTTAGTATACTGTATACCATACATTGCCATACACCGCTGTCCCTCCCAACATACTCACGCCGAGTGTATATGTGCTCTGAGTGGAGGAGGTGGAAAACCCATTGCCAGACACCTCTGGTGGCAGCTGATCTCCTGGAAAAAGAATCGGCACATAGAAATCAAACATTTACCACTGGGCAAGAATTGGAGGTCCCCTGTATGCATTAGGTGGTCAGCCGTTCCCGCTGATATCGTGTGTTTGGCCAACCTAATGGTGTATTATATTCAGATGCATAGTTTTTTTATGACAGAAGATCAGTCCCATTTACCTAAGAGAGAGTTCACATCACCTCATTTCCCGTTCTTCTAATCCATCAAAAGAACAGAAAAAAAACGGATCCTGTGCATTAGTTAAGCACATTTGGCATCCGTTCGAGCCATTTCCGTCTGAGATCCATTTTTTTTTAGACTGAATAAAAAGTTCTGCATCCAGTACTTTATTTTCCGTCTTTAAAAAAAACGTGCTTAACTAATGCACAGGATCCGTTTATTTTTACAGGATCCTGTTTTTTTTTTTCCTTTTTTAGGCCTTATCTACAGGAGCAAGCGGCTACAAAAAGCATTTCTATCTGGAGGACCTGACGTGTCCATTTATTGCTTGGCTATCCCACAGAGTTCAGTGGTCGTGCTGCAAGGGGATAAAACACTTGCTGCCGGATTTCACTACAGATGGCGGGTTGTTAGGGGGTCTCCAGTAGTGGGACACTTGGGATTACATTTATTTTCACATAAACCAGAAAGGGATTTTCCAAACCTGCTGCATTTCATTTTTTTAAAGGGTTCTTCAGGGTTTTATTAGAATTAGAAACTGATGACCTATCTTTAGGACAGGCCATCCATATAAGGCTACTTTCACACTCGCGTTTGGTGCGGATCCGTCATGGATCTGCACAGACGGATCCGTTCTGAACGGATGCAGACGTTTGTATTATCTTTAACATGGCTAAGACGGATCCATCTTGCACACTATTGAAAGTCAATGGAGGACGGATCCGTTTTCTATTTTGTCATAGAAAACGGATCCGTCCCCATTGACTTACATTGTGTGTCAGAACGGATCCGTTTGGCTCCGTTTCGTCAGACGGACACCAAAACGCTGCAAGCAGCGTTTTGGTGTCCGCCTCCGAAGCGGAATGGAGACGGAACGGAGGCAAACTGATGCATTCTGAGCGGATCCTTTTCCATTTAGAATGCATTAGGGCGAAACTGATCCGTTTTGGACTGCTTGTGAGAGCCCTGAACAGATCTGACAAACGGAAAGCCAAAACGTATGAAAGTAGCCTTAGCTGATCAACTATTTAAACTGGTCATGCATTGCTCCGTACACCTGCACGCATTACAGTTAGCAGTAGCTTTTGCAGCTTTGTCCTGTTAAGGACTTGTGCACACAACCGTATTTTGGGTCCGCGTCCAATCTCCATTTTTTGCAGCTAGCATGTGGAACCATTAATTTCTGTGGGTCCACAAAAAATGTGGACAGAACACAGATGTCATCCGTGTGCTGTCCGCATCTGTGTGGCCTTTCCACAAATTATAGAACATGTCCTATTTGTCTGTTTTGCGGACAAGAAGGGGTATTTCTATAACAAAAGTGCGGCATGCACACAGCCAGTGTCCGTATTATGTGGATCCACAGTTTGTGGACTGCAATACGGTTTTCTAAGATTTTTTTTTTACCGATGACCTATCCAATGGATAGGTCATCAGTATCTAATTAGTGGGATCTCCAACACCTGGGACTCCCACCAATCAGCTGTTTGAGAAGGCAGCGGCGCTCGCAGCAGCGCTGCGGTCTTCTTTCTGCTTTTCCTAGGCCGAGTGACGACGCGTTCATCGATCACTTGTCCTAGGCGCAGCTCAGCCCCATACAAATGAATGGGGCTGAGCTGCAATACCAAGCACAACCACTATTCGATGTACGGCGCTGTGGTTGGTGAGCTGCGAGAAGGCCGCGATACTCAGGAGCACCACTGCCTTCTCAAAACAGCTGATCGGCGAGGGTACTGGGTGTCGGACCCCTACCGATCAAATACTGATGACCTATCTAGAGGATGAAGTCTTGGAAAACCCTTTTAAGTAAATAGCATAAAGCTAGTCCTGGAAACCCCCTGTTATGGAGCACGTATGCTTGATATCTTTTCACAATGTTATTCTTAAAATAATGTGCCTCTATCTGTGCCTGTCTGTGTGTCTGGTTCTGCTTCAGGCATTCATAAGATTTGTGGTTCATTTCTTCCAGAGGAAGAGATGTTTCCGAGCACTTAGGCCGCGTCTGCTGAGCAAGCTGCAATTGGTGGTTTACACTGAACCTTTTAATTAACATTATTGATCTCTGCAAGCCACCAAAGCAATTACAGTAAATGGGCTGTGAAGTGTATTTCCACGCTTAGGATACAGCAGGCAGCGCTCCAGCAGTATTTACAGCACACAGGATTGCATGCGACTAATGTATTTCCTGTGCCCTGCTCCGAGGTGCTAGGAATTAAACAGGAATTCACCCAAATAATTGACAGCTGACATATGGTAGCTGTCAGTAACTTAGCAAAACTGAACCGTAATGTTGCCATGCTGATAACCTTTACTCAGTGTGTGTGTGTATCTACTGTATAAAGATATAGATACATGTAGATAGATTATATATACTGTGTGTATATACCGGTGTGTGTGTGTGTGTGTGTGTGTGTGTGTGTGTGTGTGTGTGTGTGTATATGTATGTATATGTGTATACCGTATATACTCGAGTATAAGACGAGTTTTTTGGCACATATTTTTGTGCTCAAAAAGCCTCCTCGTCTTATACTTTAGTCTAGGTCTTAGCTCCGGTAATACAGGCAGTGCGGGGAGCGGCGCTCACTCACTGACGTCACGCGCGTGACGTCAGTGAGTGAGCGCCGCTCCCCGCACTGCCTGTATTACCGAAGCAAAGACAAAGTAAGATATCCAAAGTTAAAGGTTACTGATTAGTTTAAATATACTGCTGTGAGCGTCGGGGAGGGGGATCTGTGGATGGCACTGTTTAGGGGGGAGATCTGTGGATGGCTCCCTGTATTTAATGCAGTGTGTGTGTATATAATGCACACACTCTGCATTAAATACAGGGAGTCAGAGTCAGACTCCCATCAATCTGAGTCACCCTCTTGCAGATGTGTGTATATAATGTAGAGTGTGTGCATTATATACACATACACTCTGAATTATAGCTGCATTTCCCACCCTAGTCTTATACTCGAGTCAATAATTTTTCCCATTTTTTGGGGGTAAAATTAGGGGCTCGGCTTATACTCGGGTCGGCTTATACTCTAGTATATACGGTATATGTATCTATTGAAGGCTCAAATGCGCCTTGTGTCTCATTTCTTATTATCTCAGTCTGTCGCCCCCTTTCCACGTCTGTCGCCCCCTTTCCTCGTCTGTCGCCCCCTTTCCTCGTCTGTCGCCCCCTCTCCTCGTCTGTCGCTCCCTCTCCTCGTCTGTCGCTCCCTCTCCTCGTCTGTCGCTCCCTCTCCTCGTCTGTCGCTCCCTCTCCTCGTCTGTCGCTCCCTCTCCTCGTCTTTCGCCCCCTCTCCTCGTCTTTCGCCCCCTCTCCTCGTCTGTCGCTCCCTCTCCTCGTCTGTCGCTCCCTCTCCTCGTCTGTCGCCCCCTCTCCTCGTCTGTCGCCCCCTCTCCTCGTCTGTCGCCCCCTCTCCTCGTCTGTCGCTCCCTCTCCTCGTCTGTCGCTCCCTCTCCTCGTCTGTCGCTCCCTCTCCTCGTCTTTCGCCCCCTCTCCTCGTCTTTCGCCCCCTCTCCTCGTCTGTCCGTTGCCTTTGCGCTGCAGCTCACAGGAGTCTTAAATTAAACCTTTTATTCATCCGACTGTCTTATTAATGCCACAAGTTTACTGCAAGGCTTAAATTATCGTACCCTACAGTCAGATGATCATAAATTTGGATACACACATTTTCTGATCCTTTTTTTTCTTCCTTAGATAACAGTGATTTAATAGCGTGCACCGTAATAACGAAGGATGGGGACCACGTTCAGCGATTCCTGGCTGTGGACATCTATCAGATGAGTCTAGTGGAACCAGACAGTAAAAGACTCGGTTGGGGAGTTGTGAAGTTTGCTGGTTTATTACAGGTCAGTAATAAGATTAGGAAATGCTGGCTTTACACTGTACATTTTAAGCTGGGCACACACATTCAATAGATTCAAAAGTTTGGCCGACAGCTACCTCTCCCGTCTTCCTCCTGGCTTCCTCACAGGATGGTTCGTCCATCTACATAGATCATATTCCTTCCTGATCACTAGCTCTGTACATGCCTATAACAACATATCGCCTCCGACAAGGCTCTTTCAAGATGGCGGTGAGTAACTCACCCCGTTCGCTCATCACTGGTCATAAACATACAACTTTGGCATGTCTGAACGTGTCTGTGTATGCTATGGGGAGATGGGTGAAGGCCATTGCCAGGCAGTTTTGGCTGCGGCTTATGTCACTGGAGAACAAAAGGATCAGATGAAAATATTCAATCAGAGTCCGGAGCTCCCCACACACATTAGGCTACTTTCACATTCACGTTTGGTGTGGATCCGTCATGGATGTGCACAGACCGATCCGTTCAGATAATACAACCGTCTGCATCCGTTCAGAACGTATTATCTGTAACATAGCCAAGACGGATCCGTCTTAAACACCATTGAAAGTCAATGGAGGACAGATCTGTTTTCTATTTTGCCAGATTGTGTCATAGAAAATTGATCCGTCCCCATTGACTTACATTGTGTGTCAGGATCCGTTTGGATCAGTTCCATCAGACGGACACCAAAATGCCGCAAGCAGCATTTGGTGTCCGCCTACAAAGCGGAATGGAGACGAAACTGGGGCAAACTGATGCATTCTGAGCAGATCCTTTTCCATTCAGAATGCATTAGGGCAAAACTGATCTGTTTTGGACCGCTTGTGAAAGCCCTGAACACACGGTAAGCCAAAAACGCCAACGTGAAAGTAGCCTTAATGTGTTGGCCGAATCCGTCGTTCTCTGCGGATTCCACCGCCAAAAGTATAATGTGTGTGGCCAGCTTTAGAACTTGTCCAAACACTTGATGACAATATCTTCCTGTACTGGAAAACTGGACTCATCTGAGAAAATAAAAATGCTGCCTCCAGGGTGATCAGCTGATTGCTGGGGGCGCCGAAAGCAGAACTGAGACAGACAGCTGTTTTTGGTGGGTGTAGCTGCAGCCAGCCAAGCATTTCCTCTGCATCGACCACTGCAGGAGACATGTGACTGGCTTTGCCTAGGATGTCCATAGGCACAGGGGTTGTCCCTCTTTGTTCAGTCCCCTTTTGTTAACGTTATTGTTGACATAAACTGCATGGCCTCAGGAAATAGTAGGGTTACCCAACTTTCCTGATGTGTGGAAGGACACAGCAAGAAATCTTCAGTCTCCCAGCAGCACCAGTGGATGGGAAATCCAGCATTAGGCCTCATGCTCACGAACGTTCTGCACCTCGGATGCGGACCCTTTCACTTCAATGAGGCCCCACAAGATGCGGACAGCGCTCCGTGTGCTGTCCCAATACAATGCTCCATTACGTAGCCCCGCAAAAAAAAAAAAAAAACTCACATGGACTGCAAAACACAGTGCGGTCGTGTGCATGTAGCCTTACACCGTTCTTGTTGAAAGGCATAGGTGGTCACTGTAATACATGGAGAAGTTTTAATTTTTTTTCTAACTTGGGAAATCTAGTTGTGATCCACTACAAGCCTACGCTCACATCTGCGTCAGAGGCAAAAAAAAAAACACAACATTGTCCCAAACGTAAACCGATCAGGCCCCCATGTAGTGAGTGTGGTCTGTTCAGCTTCATTCAGGTATCTACACCGGTGTGAAGTCCGCCTTGGGGCTCTTTCACACCAATGCGTTTTCTATCCAGATGCAATGCGTGTAGTAAACGCATAGCATCCAGACCGACTCCTGACCATTCATTTAAATGGATATGAGTCCTTCTTCACGCATCATCTCTGCGTTCAGGAAAAATCACAGCATGTTCTATATTGTGCGTGTTTTTCACGCAGCCCTGGCTCTGTAGAAGCGAATGGGGCTTGCATGAAAAATGGGAGGCATCCGGATGCAGTGCGTTTTTCACGGATGGTCGCTAGGAGGTGTAGATTGTTATTCTTCCATTTTTCTTCATCCAATCTGGACGTAAAAAACTCGCACACTGAATGCAATCGCAAAACCATCATCTGCCTGAACAGATCCCAACACAATCCGTATGGCTCATGTGAATGAAGCCTTATTCTTTCCTTGTAAGAAATGTGGAATCTTGTGTAACCCAGATATATTGTAAACTCTTGGAAAGAAGCTTTAGGAAGTTCAGTGTCAGCTTTTTGTTCATAGTTTTTTATATATCCATTAAGTTCAAATAAAATGATGAAGAAAATATTAGTCTTTACCTAAGTTGCATTTACACTGCTCAATTTTGGAGCCAGCCTTCCTATGAATGCTCGATCCCGATAATCGGCCCATGTAAAGGTGCCGCAGATCACCCGATGGACAAGCGAACCGATCTGAGGTATGGACACCTCAATCACCGTTCCCGGGCAGCAGATTGTGCGGTCTAATGATCTTGTATGGGGGCAAACAGCAGCAGCCTTTACTCGTCCTCGTACTGTGGAGGTGATCGCTGCATGGAAATGCAGCTCTTCACCTCCATTTAACAAGCAGCCGATTGTCTGGAAGAAACGCTTCTTTCCCAACAATAGGCTGCTCCTTGCAGCATCTAAATGCCGCTTTAGATGCTTATTAGTAGGGGTAAGAAAATCAATTCATCAGTCTGCCAATTTGCTCGGTTGACTAGCCCATTGAATACAATAGAGAAATCAATATGCTGCTTATTGTCTTGTTAAATGACCCAATGTATCCTGATCGAAGGCATTGTCTTCACTGATTTCTACTTAGTTAAAAGGGTTGTACAAGATTAAACTAAAAGTCCTGCTTTTTCCCCCCTAAACTGCACCACTTATGTCCATAAGCTGTGTCTGATATTGCGGCTCCACTTTGGTTAGGGGCGCGCTGGGAACTAAAATTGGCCCTTGAAAAAAAAATATAATAGTGGCCTTATGCTGTAGGTAGGGCCAATTCAGGTAGGGCCAGCAATACCATATTGTGGCACAAGATACCGCCACAGCTGAGCCAAATATCACAGTGCAGGCCGTGAGGGGGGCTCAGGTGACCCACTGGGCATCAGCTCACCGGGAATTTTCCCTTAGGTTCTACCGCCTGTCCACCCCTGACTTCATTCCTCTGAATAGGGCTGAACTGCAATATCTGACACAGCCAATGGACAAATGTCACACTGTCTGGGGGCAAAAAAATAAATTTCTAATCCTATAAATTCTTGGCCATCAATCTCCGGCACGCCAGCAGTTGTGAAACTACAACTTCCAGCATGCTCCATTCAGATCTATGGGAGTTCTGAGAACAGCCAAGCAAGTGTGCATGCTGGGAGTCATAGTTTCACCACAGCTGGAGTGCTGAAGGTTGCTGATCCCTGGCCTAGGAGAATATAACCTTAAAGGGATTGTCTCACTTCAGCAAGTAGCATTTATCATGTAGAAACAGTTATTACAAGGCACTTAGGCTACTTTTACACTAGCGGCACGGATCTCCTGCAGGCTTTGCCGGCGGGTGAACAGCCTGTCGGATCCGTCCTGCCGCTAGTGACCGTGTGCCCCTGGACTGCCGTTCCGTCGCCATTGACTAGAATGGCAGAGGCACAGCAGCGCGCGGCGAGAGGCTGCCGGAATAAATGTCGGACATGTATTCCAGCAGCCTCTAGCCGTGCCTCCGCTGGAACTCCGCACTGCCCCCATTATAGTCAATGGGGACGGAGCTTATACACTGCTCATGTCTAGGGGTTATGACCACTCTGCAATTCAGCAGTGGTTGTGCTTGCGCACTATAGGAAAAATCATCGGTGGCCAGGAACGTATGAGTGTGCATAGGACAGGCGTTTTCCTATAGTGTGCAAGCACGACCACTGCTGGATTGCAGGGTGGTCATAACCCCTGGAAACAGGCAGTATATGTGATGAAAAGATGAATCAAGCTAGCAAAGGAGACAGTATGGACAATCACAACACATTAGTAAGTGCCTTGTATTAACTTTCTCTACATGGTAAATGCCATTTGCTGAAGTGAGACGTGTCCTTTTTAATCAGCCATTGCACATAAAGATGTATACTGCAAATTTTTTCTTCTAATTTTAACTGAAATGTATTGATATATACATGTATCTGTTGGAATCGGAGCCTCACAAAGCTTCTTTAGATGGTCCCAATGTAGACGTATAGGGTGGCTGGCTCCATGCAGTGATGTGGTTTTATAATAAACCTGCCTTTTTTCTAGGATATGCAAGTAACTGGTGTAGAAGATGACAGCAGAGCTTTAAATATCACCATCCACAAACCAGCATCAACTCCCCACTCCAAGCGTTTCCCATTCTTCAAGCTACTTTTATCTTCTCTGACCACATCCGTTGTATAATAGCCAAGCAAAGACTTGCAAAAGGGCGCATTCAAGCCCGACGGATGAAAATGCAGAGGATATCTGGTAGGTGCAATACGCTTTCAGAAGTTACTCCTGTCGGCTGTAAATTCATATCCTGTCTGTATCATGATTTAGACCTTTTTAAGTGACACGCCCATCTTTGTTGGGATATGTCATGAATGGTGATGGTCTTACCTCTGCCGATCCCTTCAGGAGGTTCTCTGCACAATGTGGGTCTCATCCACCAGCCACACTCAAGTAAGGGAGAGTTCACACTACTGTTATTTCTCCATCCTTCTGATCCGTTAGAAGAACAGAAAAATAAAAAAAACGGTATCCATTTGAGTAATTTCCATCTGAGATTTGTTATTTTAGACAGAAAAATAGTTCTGCATGCAGGACTTTTTTTTTCCCCGTCTAAAAAAAAACTGATCTCTGAAATGGCTCAAACAGATGCCAAATGTGCATAACTGATGCACAAGATCCATTTTTTTTGGTTTTCTTCTTTGTTTACAGGATACGTTTTATATATTATTATTTATATTTTTTTTCCTGTTCTTCTGACGGATTAGAAGAATGGAAAAATAACAGTGGTGTGAACTCTCCCTAAATGGCCATGTTGCTTTTCCTGGGGTTGAGGTGAATGGGAAAATGTGTAATGCATTTGCAGCACTGTGACCACTTGGTTCTGATTACCCAGCAAGCTCGGTGACGTAAAGTTTAAGCGCTGCACACACAATGGCAGTGCATGGTTGGCGTGTACACCAAACATGTAGCCCATTGGTTCCCATTGTATAAAAATGAATGTATCCAAACTATGCCCTTAAAGAGGACCTGCATTCCGGGGGGGCAGAGCCTGACCGAGCTCGATGGTGGCCGCTAGAGAAGAGCTCTCCCACCAACAGACCCTCATCAAGCCCTGAGAACAGCGTTTTTCTCCCACAATGGTGAAGACACACGGCAGAGACAGGCAAAGGGATTCCAGCTGCACTCCGAAAGTGCAGCGTTCATAATCTGACATGGAGAAATACCTCCAGAAGCAGTCAGTCAAGTCCTCGGCGCAGGCATCCAAAATGGCGCCGGCACAGCAGGAGGAAGAACAGCTCGGCGAGGCCTCAAACGCTGAAAGGGGCCCAAGAATTATCGGACGCGGATGAGTCCCTCACTATCACCCCGAGGCTTCCTACAGAAAGCTCTCAGAAGAGCGCTAGCCCCAATCGCTTCAGATTTAGCGGACATAAAAGCTGATGTCAGACACATTGGTGATAGAGTTGAAACTTTGGAAAACTCACACCAGGCTTTGCTAGCTTTTGATATGGCAGTGAAGGAGAACTTGGCCGCACATACAGCTCGCATTAATGAATCCATGCTTATGTTAGAAGAACCAAGAAAATAGAAGCCGCAGGAAAAATGTTCGCATCCGCGGCATCCTGAGGCTCTAGATAAGGAAGACCCCCCCTGCAGTAGTTAGACGTCTGTTTGTGGAGCTATTGGGGGGAGGGAGAGCGGACGCCATTATTATTGAAAGAGCCCTTAGAGCTCTGCGCTCTAAACCTTTACCTTCTGAGACGCTCAGGGACATCATTTGCGGCTCCTGTCTTTTTGCGACACATCAGATATACTTGCTAAAGTGAGGGAGCTTAATGAAATCCAACTTGACGGGGCAAATATTCCGATTTTTCAAGATCTTGCACCATCAACTCTGCAGAAGAGGAGACGGATAAGCTCAGATAGGAGATGATCCCGTATAGATGGTTATTTCCTTTTGGAGTCCTCATCGTTCATGGTGCCAAAAGATTGACTGTGGAGGACGCCGGAAGACCTTTCATCTGTCTTGGACTCTCTCCATATACCACCAATGAAGATCCCTTAATGGATGCCATTATCTGAAGGCCACTCGCTCCCTCCACTTCCATCGGTTCCAATATTGCTAAATTAGTTATCACATCCACATAATTGCTATCTTGTGTAGGATGTTTATTGTGGTACTTGTGGTCCGCTGCGGGCATCCTCCACTCTATGCATTTTTGCTGGGGATCGTCATTAGCAATGGGCCACAAGTGCAGGATTTGCTCCCCTGTATATACATGCACAACTGCATATGGGTTTGAGCACTTCTTGCCTGTGTAACACCACGCCATTTTTTTTTTTTGTTTGCATATAGAGATACCTGGAGGTGTATAAACTCCTATTTAACCACCTCAGCCCCCAGTGCTTAAACACCTGAAAGACCAGGCCACTTTTTACACTTCTGCACTACACTACTTTTCACCGTTTATTGCTCGGTCATGCAACTTACCACCCAAATGAATTTTACCTCCTTTTCTTCTCACTAATAGAGCTTTCATTTGGTGGTATTTCATTGCTGCTGACATTTTACTTTTTTTGTTATTAATCGAAATTTAACGATTTTTTTTCAAAAAAATGACATTTTTCACTTTCAGTTGTAAAATTTTGCAAAAAAAAAGACATCCATATAGAAATTTTGCTCTAAATTTATAGTTCTACATGTCTTTGATAAAAAAAAATGTTTGGGTAAAAAAAAAATGGTTTGGGTAAAAGTTATAGCGTTCACAAAACTATGGTACAAAAATGTGAATTTCCGCTTTTTGAAGCAGCTCTGACTTTCTGAGCACCTGTCATGTTTCCTGAGGTTCTACAATGCCCAGACAGTACAAACACCCCACAAATGACCCCATTTCGGAAAGTACACACCGTGACAAAAAATAAAAACTTCTATGAACTCACTATGCCCATCAGCGAATACCTTGGGGTCTCTTCTTTCCAAAATGGGGTCACTTGTGGGGGTAGTTATACTGCCCTGGCATTCTAGGGGCCCAAATGTGTGGTAAGGAGTTTGAAATCAAATTCAGTAAAAAATGACCTGTGAAATCCGAAAGGTGCTCTTTGGAATATGGGCCCCTTTGCCCACCTAGGCTGCAAAAAAGTGTCACACATCTGGTATCTTCCGTACTCAGGAGAAGGTGGGGAATGTGTTTTGGGGTGTCATTTTATATATACCCATGCTGGGTGAGAGAAATATCTTGGCAAAAGACAAACTTTTCCCATTTTTTTATACAAAGTTGTCATTGACCAGATATTTATCTCACCCGCATGGGTATATGTAAAAAGACACCCCAAAACACATTCCTCAACTTCTCCTGAGTACGGGGATACCAGATGTGTGACACTTTTTTGCAGCCTAGGTGGGCAAAGGGGCCCATATTCCAAAGAGCACCTTTCGGATTTCACTGGTAATTTTTTACTGAATTTGATTTTCAAACTCCTTACCACACATTTGGGCCCCTAGAATACCAGGGCAGTATAACTACCCCACAAGTGACCCCATTTTGGAAAGAAGACACCCCAAGGTATTCCGTGAGGGGCATGGCGAGTTCCTAGAATTTTTATTTTTTGTCACAAGTTAGTGGAAAATGATGATTTTTATTTTTTATTTTTTTTTTCATACAAAGTCTCATATTCCACTAACTTGTGACAAAAAATAAAAACTTCCATGAACTCACTATGCCCATCAGCGAATACCTTGGGGTCTCTTCTTTCCAAAATGGGGTCACTTGCGGGGTAGTTATACTGCCCTGGCTTTCTGGGGCCCAAATTGTGGGTAAGGAGTTTGAAATCAAATTCAGTAAAAAATGACCTGTGAAATCCGAAAGGTGCTCTTTGGAATATGGGCCCCTTTGCCCACCTAGGCTGCAAAAAAGTGTCACACATCTGGTATCCCCGTACTCAGGAGAAGTTGAGGAATGTGTTTTGGGTGTCTTTTTACATATACCCATGCTGGGTGAGATAATATCTTGGTCAAATGACAACTTTGTATAAAAAAATTGGAAAAGTTGTCTTTTGCCAAGATATTTCTCTCACCCAGCATGGGTATATATAAAATGACACCCCAAAACACATTCCCCACCTTCTCCTGAGTACGGAGATACAGATGTGTGACACTTTTTTGCAGCCTAGGTGGGCAAAAGGGGCCCATATTCCAAAGAGCACCTTTCGGATTTCACAGGTCATTTTTTACTGAATTTGATTTCAAACTCCTTACCACACATTTGGGCCCCTAGAATGCAAGGGCAGTATAACTACCCCACAAGTGACCCCATTTTGAAAAGAAGAGACCCCAAGGTATTCGCTGATGGGCATAGTGAGTTCATGGAAGTTTTTATTTTTTGTCACGGTGTGTACTTTCCGAAATGGGGTCATTTGTGGGGTGTTTGTACTGTCTGGGCATTGTAGAACCTCAGGAAACATGACAGGTGCTCAGAAAGTCAGAGCTGCTTCAAAAAGCGGAAATTCACATTTTTGTACCATAGTTTGTAAACGCTATAACTTTTACCCAAACCATTTTTTTTTTTACCCAAACATTTTTTTTTATCAAAGACATGTAGAACTATAAATTTAGAGCAAAATTTCTATATGGATGTCTTTTTTTTTGCAAAATTTTACAACTGAAAGTGAAAAATGTCATTTTTTTGAAAAAAAATCGTTAAATTTCGATTAATAACAAAAAAAGTAAAAATGTCAGCAGCAATGAAATACCACCAAATGAAAGCTCTATTAGTGAGAAGAAAAGGAGGTAAAATTCATTTGGGTGGTAAGTTGCATGACCGAGCAATAAACGGTGAAAGTAGTGTAGTGCAGAAGTGTAAAAAGTGGCCTGGTCTTTCAGGGTGTTTAAGCACTGGGGCTGAGGTGGTTTTAAATAGGAGTTTATACACCTCCAGGCAGCTCTATATGCAAACAAAAAAAAAAAATGGCGTGGTGTTACACAGGCAAGAAGTGCTCAAACCCATATGCAGTTGTGCATGTATATACAGGGGAGCAAATCCTGCACTTGTGGCCCATTGCTAATGACGATCCCCAGCAAAAATGCATAGAGTGGAGGATGCCCGCAGCGGACCACAAGTACCACAATAAACATCCTACACAAGATAGCAATTATGTGATAACTAATTTAGCAATATTGGAACCGATGGAAGTGGAGGGAGCGAGTGGCCTTCAGAAAGTGGCATCCATGAAGGGATCTCCATTGGTGGTATATGGAGAGAGTCCCAGACAGATGAAAGGTCTTCCGGCGTCCTCACAGTCAATCTTTTGGCACCATGAACGATGAGGACTCCAAAAGGAAATAACCATCTATACGGGATCATCTCAGATCTGAGCTTATCCGTCTCCTCTTCTGCAGAGTTGATGGTGCAAGATCTTGAAAAATCGGAATATTTGCCCCGTCAAGTTGGATTTCATTAAGCTCCCTCACTTTAGCAAGTATATCTGATGTGTCGCAAAAAGACAGGAGGCCGCAAATGATGTCCCTGAGCGTCTCAGAAGGTAAAGGTTTAGAGCGCAGAGCTCTAAGGGCTCTTTCAATAATAATGGCGTCCGCTCTCCCTCCCCCCAATAGCTCCACAAACAGACGTCTAACTACTGCAGGGGGGGTCTTCCTTATCTAGAGCCTCAGGGATGCCGCGGATGCGAACATTTTTCCTGCGGCTTCTATTTTCTTGGTCTTCTAACATAAGCATGGATTCATTAATGCGAGCTGTATGTGCGGCCAAGTTCTCCTTCACTGCCATATCAAAAGCTAGCAAAGCCTGGTGTGAGTTTTCCAAAGTTTCAACTCTATCACCAATGTGTCTGACATCAGCTTTTATGTCCGCTAAATCTGAAGCGATTGGGGCTAGCGCTCTTCTGAGAGCTTTCTGTAGGAAGCCTCGGGTGATAGTGAGGGACTCATCCGCGTCCGATAATTCTTGGGCCCTTTCAGCGTTTGAGGCCTCGCCGAGCTGTTCTTCCTCCTGCTGTGCCGGCGCCATTTTGGATGCCTGCGCCGAGGACTTGACTGACTGCTTCTGGAGGTATTTCTCCATGTCAGATTATGAACGCTGCACTTTCGGAGTGCAGCTGGAATCCCTTTGCCTGTCTCTGCCGTGTGTCTTCACCATTGTGGGAGAAAAACGCTGTTCTCAGGGCTTGATGAGGGTCTGTTGGTGGGAGAGCTCTTCTCTAGCGGCCACCATCGAGCTCGGTCAGGCTCTGCCCCCCCGGAATGCAGGTCCTCTTTAAGGGCATAGTTTGGATACATTCATTTTTATACAATGGGAACCAATGGGCTACATGTTTGGTGTACACGCCAACCATGCACTGCCATTGTGTGTGCAGCGCTTAAACTTTACGTCACCGAGCTTGCTGGGTAATCAGAACCAAGTGGTCACAGTGCTGCAAATGCATTACACTTTTTCCCATTCACCTCAACCCCAGGAAAAGCAACATGGCCCATTTAGGGAGAGTTCACACCACTGTTATTTTTCCATTCTTCTAATCCGTCAGAAGAACAGGAAAAAAAATAAAAATAATAATATATAAAACGTATCCTGTAAACAAAGAAGAAAACCAAAAAAAATGGATCTTGTGCATCAGTTCTGCACATTTGGCATCTGTTTGAGCCATTTCAGAGATCAGTTTTTTTTTAGACGGGGAAAAAAAAATTCCTGCATGCAGAACTATTTTTCTGTCTAAAATAACAAATCTCAGATGGAAATTACTCAAATGGATACCGTTTTTTTTTTTTTTTCTGTTCTTCTAACGGATCAGAAGGATGGAGAAATAACAGTAGTGTGAACTCTCCCTTACTTGAGTGTGGCTGGTGGATGAGACCCACATTGTGCAGAGAACCTCCTGAAGGGATCGGCAGAGGTAAGACCATCACCATTCATGACATATCCTAACAAAGATGGGTGTGTCACTTTAAAAATGTCTAAATCATGATACAGACAGGATATGAATTTACAGCCGACAGGAGTAACTTCTGAAAGCGTATTGCACCTACCAGATATCCTCTGCATTTTCATCCGTCGGGCTTGAATGCGCCCTTTTGCAAGTCTTTGCTTGGCTATTATACAACGGATGTGGTCAGAGAAGATAAAAGTAGCTTGAAGAATGGGAAACGGCTTGGAGTGGGGAGTTGATGCTGGTTTGTGGATGGTGATATTTAAAGCTCTGCTGTCATCTTCTACACCAGTTACTTGCATATCCTAGAAAAAAGGCAGGTTTATTATAAAACCACATCACTGCATGGAGCCAGCCACCCTATACGTCTACATTGGGACCATCTAAAGAAGCTTTGTGAGGCTCCGATTCCAACAGATACATGTATATATCAAATACATTTCAGTTAAAATTAGAAGAAAAAATTTGCAGTATACATCTTTATGTGCAATGGCTGGATTAAAAAGGACACGTCTCACTTCAGCAAATGGCATTTACCATGTAGAGAAAGTTAATACAAGGCACTTACTAATGTGTTGTGATTGTCCATACTGTCTCCTTTGCTAGCTTGATTCATCTTTTCATCACATATACTGCCTGTTTCCAGGGGTTATGACCACCCTGCAATCCAGCAGTGGTCGTGCTTGCACACTATAGGAAAACGCCTGTCCTATGCACACTCATACGTTCCTGGCCACCGATGATTTTTCCTATAGTGCGCAAGCACAACCACTGCTGAATTGCAGAGTGGTCATAACCCCTAGACATGAGCAGTGTATAAGCTCCGTCCCCATTGACTATAATGGGGGCAGTGCGGAGTTCCAGCGGAGGCACGGCTAGAGGCTGCTGGAATACATGTCCGACATTTATTCCGGCAGCCTCTCGCCGCGCGCTGCTGTGCCTCTGCCATTCTAGTCAATGGCGACGGAACGGCAGTCCAGGGGCACACGGTCACTAGCGGCAGGACGGATCCGACAGGCTGTTCACCCGCCGGCAAAGCCTGCAGGAGATCCGTGCCGCTAGTGTAAAAGTAGCCTAAGTGCCTTGTAATAACTGTTTCTACATGATAAATGCTACTTGCTGAAGTGAGACAATCCCTTTAAGGTTATATTCTCCTAGGCCAGGGATCAGCAACCTTCAGCACTCCAGCTGTGGTGAAACTATGACTCCCAGCATGCACACTTGCTTGGCTGTTCTCAGAACTCCCATAGATCTGAATGGAGCATGCTGGAAGTTGTAGTTTCACAACTGCTGGCGTGCCGGAGATTGATGGCCAAGAATTTATAGGATTAGAAATTTATTTTTTTGCCCCCAGACAGTGTGACATTTGTCCATTGGCTGTGTCAGATATTGCAGTTCAGCCCTATTCAGAGGAATGAAGTCAGGGGTGGACAGGCGGTAGAACCTAAGGGAAAATTCCCGGTGAGCTGATGCCCAGTGGGTCACCTGAGCCCCCCTCACGGCCTGCACTGTGATATTTGGCTCAGCTGTGGCGGTATCTTGTGCCACAATATGGTATTGCTGGCCCTACCTGAATTGGCCCTACCTACAGCATAAGGCCACTATTATATTTTTTTTTCAAGGGCCAATTTTAGTTCCCAGCGCGCCCCTAACCAAAGTGGAGCCGCAATATCAGACACAGCTTATGGACATAAGTGGTGCAGTTTAGGGGGGAAAAAGCAGGACTTTTAGTTTAATCTTGTACAACCCTTTTAACTAAGTAGAAATCAGTGAAGACAATGCCTTCGATCAGGATACATTGGGTCATTTAACAAGACAATAAGCAGCATATTGATTTCTCTATTGTATTCAATGGGCTAGTCAACCGAGCAAATTGGCAGACTGATGAATTGATTTTCTTACCCCTACTAATAAGCATCTAAAGCGGCATTTAGATGCTGCAAGGAGCAGCCTATTGTTGGGAAAGAAGCGTTTCTTCCAGACAATCGGCTGCTTGTTAAATGGAGGTGAAGAGCTGCATTTCCATGCAGCGATCACCTCCACAGTACGAGGACGAGTAAAGGCTGCTGCTGTTTGCCCCCATACAAGATCATTAGACCGCACAATCTGCTGCCCGGGAACGGTGATTGAGGTGTCCATACCTCAGATCGGTTCGCTTGTCCATCGGGTGATCTGCGGCACCTTTACATGGGCCGATTATCGGGATCGAGCATTCATAGGAAGGCTGGCTCCAAAATTGAGCCGTGTAAATGCAACTTAGGTAAAGACTAATATTTTCTTCATCATTTTATTTGAACTTAATGGATATATAAAAAACTATGAACAAAAAGCTGACACTGAACTTCCTAAAGCTTCTTTCCAAGAGTTTACAATATATCTGGGTTACACAAGATTCCACATTTCTTACAAGGAAAGAATAAGGCTTCATTCACATGAGCCATACGGATTGTGTTGGGATCTGTTCAGGCAGATGATGGTTTTGCGATTGCATTCAGTGTGCGAGTTTTTTACGTCCAGATTGGATGAAGAAAAATGGAAGAATAACAATCTACACCTCCTAGCGACCATCCGTGAAAAACGCACTGCATCCGGATGCCTCCCATTTTTCATGCAAGCCCCATTCGCTTCTACAGAGCCAGGGCTGCGTGAAAAACACGCACAATATAGAACATGCTGTGATTTTTCCTGAACGCAGAGATGATGCGTGAAGAAGGACTCATATCCATTTAAATGAATGGTCAGGAGTCGGTCTGGATGCTATGCGTTTACTACACGCATTGCATCTGGATAGAAAACGCATTGGCGTGAAAGAGCCCCAAGGCTGACTTCACACCGGTGTAGATACCTGAATGAAGCTGAACAGACCACACTCACTACATGGGGGCCTGATCGGTTTACGTTTGGGACAATGTTGTGTTTTTTTTTTTGCCTCTGACGCAGATGTGAGCGTAGGCTTGTAGTGGATCACAACTAGATTTCCCAAGTTAGAAAAAAAATTAAAACTTCTCCATGTATTAGTGACCACCTATGCCTTTCAACAAGAACGGTGTAAGGCTACATGCACACGACCGCACTGTGTTTTGCAGTCCATGTGAGTTTTTTTTTTTTTTTTTGCGGGGCTACGTAATGGAGCATTGTATTGGGACAGCACACGGAGCGCTGTCCGCATCTTGTGGGGCCTCATTGAAGTGAAAGGGTCCGCATCCGAGGTGCAGAACGTTCGTGAGCATGAGGCCTAATGCTGGATTTCCCATCCACTGGTGCTGCTGGGAGACTGAAGATTTCTTGCTGTGTCCTTCCACACATCAGGAAAGTTGGGTAACCCTACTATTTCCTGAGGCCATGCAGTTTATGTCAACAATAACGTTAACAAAAGGGGACTGAACAAAGAGGGACAACCCCTGTGCCTATGGACATCCTAGGCAAAGCCAGTCATATGTCTCCTGCAGTGGTCGATGCAGAGGAAATGCTTGGCTGGCTGCAGCTACACCCACCAAAAACAGCTGTCTGTCTCAGTTCTGCTTTCGGCGCCCCCCAGCAATCAGCTGATCACCCTGGAGGCAGCATTTTTATTTTCTCAGATGAGTCCAGTTTTCCAGTACAGGAAGATATTGTCATCAAGTGTTTGGACAAGTTCTAAAGCTGGCCACACACATTATACTTTTGGCGGTGGAATCCGCAGAGAACGACGGATTCGGCCAACACATTAAGGCTACTTTCACGTTGGCGTTTTTGGCTTACCGTGTGTTCAGGGCTTTCACAAGCGGTCCAAAACAGATCAGTTTTGCCCTAATGCATTCTGAATGGAAAAGGATCTGCTCAGAATGCATCAGTTTGCCCCAGTTTCGTCTCCATTCCGCTTTGTAGGCGGACACCAAATGCTGCTTGCGGCATTTTGGTGTCCGTCTGATGAAACTGATCCAAACGGATCCTGACACACAATGTAAGTCAATGGGGACGGATCAATTTTCTATGACACAATCTGGCAAAATAGAAAACAGATCTGTCCTCCATTGACTTTCAATGGTGTTTAAGACGGATCCGTCTTGGCTATGTTACAGATAATACGTTCTGAACGGATGCAGACGGTTGTATTATCTGAACGGATCGGTCTGTGCACATCCATGACGGATCCACACCAAACGTGAATGTGAAAGTAGCCTAATGTGTGTGGGGAGCTCCGGACTCTGATTGAATATTTCCATCTGATCCTTTTGTTCTCCAGTGACATAAGCCGCAGCCAAAACTGCCTGGCAATGGCCTTCACCCATCTCCCCATAGCATACACAGACACGTTCAGACATGCCAAAGTTGTATGTTTATGACCAGTGATGAGCGAACGGGGTGAGTTACTCACCGCCATCTTGAAAGAGCCTTGTCGGAGGCGATATGTTGTTATAGGCATGTACAGAGCTAGTGATCAGGAAGGAATATGATCTATGTAGATGGACGAACCATCCTGTGAGGAAGCCAGGAGGAAGACGGGAGAGGTAGCTGTCGGCCAAACTTTTGAATCTATTGAATGTGTGTGCCCAGCTTAAAATGTACAGTGTAAAGCCAGCATTTCCTAATCTTATTACTGACCTGTAATAAACCAGCAAACTTCACAACTCCCCAACCGAGTCTTTTACTGTCTGGTTCCACTAGACTCATCTGATAGATGTCCACAGCCAGGAATCGCTGAACGTGGTCCCCATCCTTCGTTATTACGGTGCACGCTATTAAATCACTGTTATCTAAGGAAGAAAAAAAAGGATCAGAAAATGTGTGTATCCAAATTTATGATCATCTGACTGTAGGGTACGATAATTTAAGCCTTGCAGTAAACTTGTGGCATTAATAAGACAGTCGGATGAATAAAAGGTTTAATTTAAGACTCCTGTGAGCTGCAGCGCAAAGGCAACGGACAGACGAGGAGAGGGGGCGAAAGACGAGGAGAGGGGGCGAAAGACGAGGAGAGGGAGCGACAGACGAGGAGAGGGAGCGACAGACGAGGAGAGGGGGCGAAAGACGAGGAGAGGGGGCGAAAGACGAGGAGAGGGGGCGAAAGACGAGGAGAGGGAGCGACAGACGAGGAGAGGGAGCGACAGACGAGGAGAGGGAGCGACAGACGAGGAGAGGGAGCGACAGACGAGGAAAGGGGGCGACAGACGAGGAAAGGGGGCGACAGACGAGGAAAGGGGGAGACAGACGAGGAAAGGGGGCGACAGACGTGGAAAGGGGGCGACAGACTGAGATAATAAGAAATGAGACACAAGGCGCATTTGAGCCTTCAATAGATACATATACCGTATATACTAGAGTATAAGCCGACCCGAGTATAAGCCGAGCCCCTAATTTTACCCCCAAAAAATGGGAAAAATTATTGACTCGAGTATAAGACTAGGGTGGGAAATGCAGCTATAATTCAGAGTGTATGTGTATATAATGCACACACTCTACATTATATACACACATCTGCAAGAGGGTGACTCAGATTGATGGGAGTCTGACTCTGACTCCCTGTATTTAATGCAGAGTGTGTGCATTATATACACACACACTCTGCATTAAATACAGGGAGCCATCCACAGATCTCCCCCCTAAACAGTGCCATCCACAGATCTCCCCCCTAAACAGTGCCATCCACAGATCCCCCTCCCCGACGCTCACAGCAGTATATTTAAACTAATCAGTAACCTTTAACTTTGGATATCTTACTTTGTCTTTGCTTCGGTAATACAGGCAGTGCGGGGAGCGGCGCTCACTCACTGACGTCACGCGCGTGACGTCAGTGAGTGAGCGCCGCTCCCCGCACTGCCTGCTATTACCGGAGCTAAGACCTAGACTAAAGTATAAGACGAGGAGGCTTTTTGAGCACAAAAATATGTGCCAAAAAACTCGTCTTATACTCGAGTATATACAGTATACACATATACATACATATACACACACACACACACACCGGTATATACACACAGTATATATAATCTATCTACATGTATCTATATCTTTATACAGTAGATACACACACACACTGAGTAAAGGTTATCAGCATGGCAACATTACGGTTCAGTTTTGCTAAGTTACTGACAGCTACCATATGTCAGCTGTCAATTATTTGGGTGAATTCCTGTTTAATTCCTAGCACCTCGGAGCAGGGCACAGGAAATACATTAGTCGCATGCAATCCTGTGTGCTGTAAATACTGCTGGAGCGCTGCCTGCTGTATCCTAAGCGTGGAAATACACTTCACAGCCCATTTACTGTAATTGCTTTGGTGGCTTGCAGAGATCAATAATGTTAATTAAAAGGTTCAGTGTAAACCACCAATTGCAGCTTGCTCAGCAGACGCGGCCTAAGTGCTCGGAAACATCTCTTCCTCTGGAAGAAATGAACCACAAATCTTATGAATGCCTGAAGCAGAACCAGACACACAGACAGGCACAGATAGAGGCACATTATTTTAAGAATAACATTGTGAAAAGATATCAAGCATACGTGCTCCATAACAGGGGGTTTCCAGGACTAGCTTTATGCTATTTACTTAAAAGGGTTTTCCAAGACTTCATCCTCTAGATAGGTCATCAGTATTTGATCGGTAGGGGTCCGACACCCAGTACCCTCGCCGATCAGCTGTTTTGAGAAGGCAGTGGTGCTCCTGAGTATCGCGCCCTTCTCGCAGCTCACCAACCACAGCGCCGTACATCGAATAGTGGTTGTGCTTGGTATTGCAGCTCAGCCCCATTCATTTGTATGGGGCTGAGCTGCGCCTAGGACAAGTGATCGATGAACGCGTCGTCACTCGGCCTAGGAAAAGCAGAAAGAAGACCGCAGCGCTGCTGCGAGCGCCACTGCCTTCTCAAACAGCTGATTGGTGGGAGTCCCAGGTGTTGGAGATCCCACTAATTAGATACTGATGACCTATCCATTGGATAGGTCATCGGTAAAAAAAAAATCTTAGAAAACCGTATTGCAGTCCACAAACTGTGGATCCACATAATACGGACACTGGCTGTGTGCATGCCGCACTTTTGTTATAGAAATACCCCTTCTTGTCCGCAAAACAGACAAATAGGACATGTTCTATAATTTGTGGAAAGGCCACACAGATGCGGACAGCACACAGATGACATCTGGGTTCTGTCCACATTTTTTGTGGACCCATAGAAATTAATGGTTCCACATGCTAGCTGCAAAAAATGGAGATTGGACGCGGACCCAAAATACGGTTGTGTGCACAAGTCCTTAACAGGACAAAGCTGCAAAAGCTACTGCTAACTGTAATGCGTGCAGGTGTACGGAGCAATGCATGACCAGTTTAAATAGTTGATCAGCTAAGGCTACTTTCATACGTTTTGGCTTTCCGTTTGTGAGATCCGTTTCAGGGCTCTCACAAGCAGTCCAAAACGGATCAGTTTCGCCCTAATGCATTCTAAATGGAAAAGGATCCGCTCAGAATGCATCAGTTTGCCTCCGTTCCGTCTCCATTCCGCTTCGGAGGCGGACACCAAAACGCTGCTTGCAGCGTTTTGGTGTCCGTCTGACGAAACTGAGCCAAACGGATCCGTTCTGACACACAATGTAAGTCAATGGGGACGGATCCGTTTTCTATGACAAAATAGAAAACGGATCCGTCCTCCATTGACTTTCAATAGTGTGCAAGATGGATCCGTCTTAGCCATGTTAAAGATAATACAAACGTCTGCATCCGTTCAGAACGGATCCGTCTGTGCAGATCCATGACGGATCCGCACCAAACGCGAGTGTGAAAGTAGCCTTATATTGATGGCCTGTCCTAAAGATAGGTCATCAGTTTCTAATTCTAATAAAACCCTGAAGAACCCTTTAAAAAAATGAAATGCAGCAGGTTTGGAAAATCCCTTTCTGGTTTATGTGAAAATAAATGTAATCCCAAGTGTCCCACTACTGGAGACCCCCTAACAACCCGCCATTTGTAGTGAAATCCGGCAGCAAGTGTTTTATCCCCTTGCAGCACGACCACTGAACTCTGTGGGATAGCCAAGCAATAAATGGACACGTCAGGTCCTCCAGATAGAAATGCTTTTTGTAGCCGCTTGCTCCTGTAGATAAGGCCTAAAAAAGGAAAAAAAAAACAGGATCCTGTAAAAATAAACGGATCCTGTGCATTAGTTAAGCACGTTTTTTTTAAAGACGGAAAATAAAGTACTGGATGCAGAACTTTTTATTCAGTCTAAAAAAAAAATGGATCTCAGACGGAAATGGCTCGAACGGATGCCAAATGTGCTTAACTAATGCACAGGATCCGTTTTTTTTCTGTTCTTTTGATGGATCAGAAGAACGGGAAATGAGGTGATGTGAACTCTCTCTTAGGTAAATGGGACTGATCTTCTGTCATAAAAAAACTATGCATCTGAATATAATACACCATTAGGTTGGCCAAACACACGATATCAGCGGGAACGGCTGACCACCTAATGCATACAGGGGACCTCCAATTCTTGCCCAGTGGTAAATGTTTGATTTCTATGTGCCGATTCTTTTTCCAGGAGATCAGCTGCCACCAGAGGTGTCTGGCAATGGGTTTTCCACCTCCTCCACTCAGAGCACATATACACTCGGCCTGAGTATGTTGGGAGGGACAGCGGTGTATGGCAATGTATGGTATACAGTATACTAACAGGGCTGCACCATTGTGTACCAGCCGAGCCCGCCCTATCACGCAGTGGCATCCATTCACCTACATGGGTTCGGTAACTGTATCTATAGATCACTCCTCCTCATCTGTGCACTCATCATTTTATTATCAATTTTTACCACCCTACCTTAGGATTTTCTTACTATCTACCCTCCCTACATTAACCCCCTGAGGAACCCATTTTTGGGGGAAACGTGTCGGGTGTGGGGCGTCATAGTATTTGGGACTTTATAGGGTTTAATAGGGCCCTGTTAGGATAGGCACGAGGACAGACAGTCCCTACCATTTGGGGACGTCTCTGGGCTGAGGGATATATAGGGTCTAATAGGGAAAGACTCTCCCTACCTGTATCTCCCTCCGCTATCCTACACCCTTTAATAGTCTGCGCACCAAGTGGATTCATCATTTTTGACATATTTTATGTTTTTGCTTTGTTTTGGTTTTTGATCTGATCTTTGAGTATTATCAGTTAATTGCAATCAAAATAAAGGTATCGTTTTTTAGGGTTCGTGCTCAGTATTGATTAGTTCCTTATTCCTGCATGACTCATGATTGATATCGTTTAGTATCACTTAATATTCTCTTGATACTAACAGGGTACTATGAAAATGGATCTTCACAGGCCAAATGACCAGGCAATCTGTATGGGGACGAACGATCGCAGTAGCAGTTCTAGACAGCCTAGCTAAGTTTATGCCATCTTCAGGATTAGTAAATTTAGGCCATCATTTCTGGGCAGTAGATCGATGTTGTATGATCCGCTGCCCTGAAACTATCATTTTGGGTGCCGTATCAATGATGCCTTCACCAATGCTCGTTCATTGGCTGATTGGTGGCACCTTTACACTAGCCAATTATCATGAACAAGCTTTTGTATGAACGCTCGTTATAGGTGCAGTGGCTGTGTGGCATGCAAGATACTACAAAGTAGCAAAACCTTTTACAGCTCAAATCTGCAGAAGTCCTTTACTATCAAGGACTTCATCAATTGCCGCACACAGGGTGTAATCTATAAGATCACATGCATGTGCGGACTTGAATATATAGGTAAAACTAAAAAAGAGAGCTGCGGAGACGCCTAGGGGAGAATTTGGGTGAGATCGCAAATGAACGCGATACACCAGTAGCCCGGCATGTGAATGATACCCATGGAGGGGACCAAAATTGCATTAAGGCTATAGGCATCGACAAAATTCCACCACCTATACGTGGTGGTGATTGGGACCGTCTCCTATTACAGCGGGAAGCACGCTGGACATTCCAACTTGATACAGTATCCCCTAGAGAGGCTTGAACGAACAACTTCATTTTGGTTGCTTCCTCTAGTACATACTAAAAGCATCAACTGAGACCTGCCCTTCCTCTACGTACCATCAAGTACTATAAGGAATTTGTCCCAATTATGATGATTTTTTTCTGCATACACCACCGCAATAGACTCTCCCTCTTATGGTGCCTACCACCACCCTTGAGTCCTATCTTTAGCCATGGTCAGGAATATAAGACATCAAACCACCACAAATACCATTGTTTATTGACTACATACCCATATTGGGGTTTGTTTAGGTGTAGACTATATGGGCATATATCCCGATGCCCATTAGGACACACCCATATGGTGCCTTTATATCAATGCCCATATTTATGGACAATTTTTATGGACAATTTATCTAACCATACTTTGTCCTCTTTATGCCTAATATGTCTTTACAGTTTGAATATGGGCATTCTTATGTTAGTACTCTGTACACTACGGCTGTTGTGTCCGGCAAGGTCAGCAGTGTACCGGGGGTGGGGCGCCTGCGCGGTGACTTACTCTTTTTTGTGGGCACTGGCGCAGACAGCGCCGTACAACGCACGCCATACTCCGGTTCCTGGCAACCCTTCTGCGCACGCGCACGTGACGTCTCGCGAGTGTTGACATCACACCGTGCGCTGCGCACACAGGTGGACGCGACAGTTCAAATATCGGCGGGCACCTGCGGACACCAGGTAACATCCATGCCAGCGGCTCTAATCATGTACCGCAACTAGGGGAAGGGGTCCTTCATCTGTCCCCCTTCCTTTTTCCCTTTTTGGCACTTACCTGTGCACTTTATTCCACTGGGGGCTATTTTTTTTTTTTCAGTGGTTTTTGTACTTGCTGGCAAATATCTTTTCCAGCAAACACTTGGTGGTTAGCATCCTCTCCGGCAAGTGTAATATATCTAGCCCTTTTTTATATATTCCCCTGATGAGAGGACTGTTTCTGCCTCAGAAACGTGCATGTTGGGATCTTTTCAGGGCCAAATAGGGAACGCAATTCCAGGGTTAGGTTCCGGACGGGGGCCCAAATAGTGGGACACTCCGTGCTTAGGCCAACAGGGCTATTGTAGGGCCCCTAGGGTCATCCAGGGACACACAGGAACATCTTTCTGCGACCCCCACATATTCTAAGGACCTCGTACCATCAAAACCGGACCATCCCACCAAGAAATAGCGGAACGGAGGTGTCTGAAGAGCCTATCAACTGTAGGGTAGGACACTGGGTTTCTTCGGTGCCGCCGTGCACCTTCTTGATATAGGTGCAGCTGTACATCCTCCTTGTACGGTGACTTTTATGTACCTAATCATTGTGTATACTTCTCTCTTTATGCCGCCGTGCATTTTTGTATACATTGCTATATGTTATCTATTTACATCACTGTGTATATAGGGTGCCAGCATATATCGATTACTGCTACCCTGTTTTCTGTACACTTAAGGTGCTCGTGCATAACGGCTCTTGCCACCCTCTGACACTGAAAGTACAATTGTAGACATAGTTATTTTTGTTTCCAAAGAGTCCCCTTGTGTGCGACTATGGAAAAACTGTAAGGTGAGTGGGCATAACGGCTCCTGTCACCCCGTGTCCGACACTTCGTGTAGACACAGTTTCCCTTGTTTTCAAGGAGTCCCCTGGCGTGAGGGACTGTGAAAAGTTGTATTTATATTGAACTATTTTGAGGGATATATTTTATAATGTATAATAAGTAAAAGTTAAGTCTTAAACAATCCAGATCACTATTCACTATTCTCCCTTTTCGGATTCATGCGAGTGATCATATACGAATATTATTTTTCGATTTAGGTGAACGCTCGTTTCCAATAATCGGCCGATGTAAAAGGACCTTAAACCAGACAACCCCTTTAACATACTGTAGCACACTATTAGAGCAGTAATTACCGTACATAAATCAATCAGGAAAAATACTGATAAATCTGGGTATTCATAATGTATGGTATATGCCTCCTTGAAAGTCAAACAGACGTGTTCAAGCCAAATGCTTTGCTGCAGGAGGCATAGAATTAACCTCAGGGCTAAAGGATTTCAGTTGAAATAAGATAGAATTACTTCTAGTGAATATGACTGTACAGGAAGATAAGAGAAGCAAGCAGTGAGTGCATAAACTTCAGAGAACTACACTAAGGATGTGAAGAGCTGAGCAAAAACCACAGGTTTCCTCTTATTCCAAGGAATTGCATGTTTGTCACAGAAGCAAAGAATAGTTGTCCCCAGTGGTGGTGAACCTCTAGCCGCAGAAGGTCTCCACTGTGTGTTGCGATTCTGGAGAAGCACACTTCTATGAAATATCTATGCCAAGTAGGCTTCCTGACAGAAATGTACAATGTTGGGTTTTATGTAGTAATTAATAGGAACCAGTCTTCGAATCATTTAGAATTTTTCACTTTGCAAACCTACTACAGCGCTCATACAATCATTCATAACCTTTATAACAGTATAGTTTCTAGCAAAGCTCCAAAGATACGCAGGTACATGAAGAGCTGGACTGGTTATCAAAAAAAGTTTTCAGGAAGACAATCCCTTCCATAAGACCTCTTGAGGAACCCCCTCCTCTCATGGACCTGGCCCATTACATTGTCTGCCATTCATCTGAATGGCAGACAATGTAATACTGCAATGCGAAATGTACGGAGGTTGCAGCTTCCGCCTGTAATCGATAGGGATCAATGAAAACAATCTTTGCCAGAGATACTATTTGCAGTTTTTGGAGGTGCATATGGTTTAAAATTTGGTTCCTGAAAGTTTTTTTCCAGTTGACAATTTATGAGAATATACATTTTTAACAGGATACCATCGACCATGAAGTTCATGCAGTGAGTAGCAGGACATACAAGCACACATTTATGGGCACGGCTGAAGACACCCTTCATTGAACGATGCAATTATAACTGCTCAGCCGGGTCCCACATGGCTCTTATAGATCGCCTGGAATATTCTTCTCGGAAGAACCCTCACTGTGTGTAAGAATCATTGACTCCAAGATCAATAGCCCTGCCTGACAAATGTAAACAATGGGCCCTTCTTAGGAGAGTTACTCAACTTCCATGTGATGAAATTATTAATGACAGGAAAAAGCACAATAGAAGCTGCTGCCTGCAATAAAAAATGGTGTCATCTGTGATGCATGTTCCACATCAATAAATTAACCTGACATCCTGTAATAGGCCAGCATTTCATATCATGCATGTAATATCTACACATACACACTAGCAGATAATGTTCTCGGTTCATAATTGCATTTTCCCTTTTATAGTCATGACTTTTAGTAAACAGTGATGCTTGGCTAAGTCTGACATTTCATGTTGTACAGTATATGAATGAGACTACATGGCGAAATCTACGGTAGACCTCCCACTCCTACAGCTTGGTCTTTAAGCCGTCTCACCTACAACTACCTCTTCAGCATCACAAACTGTACACCACACATGGGCCGAAAAACAAAGAAGTTCAGAATTCAACTGATTATTTTTGGAAATGGTCAACAAGCTTATCACCAAACACAGCCCTAACATCTTAGTTGAGGTTTTGTGGGAGAGTTAGGTCTCGATCACACATTTGGGTGAAAAACACAGAACAGGTGCAAGTCTTTCCATATACCTTATCTCTGTGGAGGCTCCACTCCTGGTTTTGGCTCAAGATCACTGAAGGAATTCACTGACAAAACGGTGAGGGGTAAGAAAGGATTGAGGAACCATGCACACAACTGTGGTTAGGGCTCCACAGAAACTATTGCTGTGATAGCCTTGGATCCTTCAGAGAGACCATGGCTACCACAGCGAACAAACGGCTTCATCGATTTTAGCGTTGGCAAGCCTTTCAGGACCCAGGAGTCCAACGCTTCTGGGCTAAACCATCTCAAACACTGTGGTCACAACTGACTATGGCAAACAGTCAGGTCCATAAATATTCGGACATCAACACAATTCTAACATTTTTGGCTCTATACACCACCACAATGGATTTGAAATGAAACAAACAAGATGTGCTTTAACTGCAGACTCTCAGCTTTAATTTGAAAGTATTTACATCCAAATCAGGTGAACGGTGTAGGAATTACAACAGTTTGCATATGTGCCTCCCACTTGTTAAGGGACCAAAAGTAATGGGACATAATAATCATAAATCAAACTTTCACTTTTTCATACTTGGTTGCAAATCCTTTGCAGTCATTTACATCCTGAAGTCTGGAACGCATAGACATCACTAGACGCTGGGTTTCATCCCTGGTGATGCTCTGCCAGGCCTCTACTGCAACTGTCTTCAGATCCTGCTTGTTCTTGGGGCATTTTCCCTTCAGTTTTGTCTTCAGCAAGTGAAATGCATTCTCAATCGGATTCAGCTCAGGTGATTGACTTGGCTATTGCATAACATTCCACTTATTTCCCTTAAAAACTCTTTGGTTGCTTTTGCAGTATGCTTTGGGTCATTGTCCATCTGCACTGTGAAGCGCCGTCCAATGAGTTCTGAAGCATTCGGCTGAATATGAGCAGATAATATTGCCTAAAACACTTCAGAATTCATCCTGCTGCTTTTGTCAGCAGTAACATCATCAATAAATACAAGAGAACCAGTTCCATTGGCAGCCATACATGCCCACGCCATGACACTACCACCACCATGCTTCACTGATGAGGTGGTATGCTTAGGATCAAGAGCAGTTCCTTTCCTTCTCCATACTCTTCTCTTCCCATCACTCTGGTACAAGTTGATCTTGGTCTCATCTGTCCATTGTTCCTGAACTGTGAAGGCTTTTTTAGATGTCGTTTAGACAACTCTAATCTGGCCTTCCTGTTTTTGAGGCTCACCAATGGTTTACATCTTGTGGTGAACCCTCTGTATTCACTCTGGTGAAGTCTTCTCTTGATTGTTGACTTTGACACACATACACCTACCTCCTGGAGAGTGTTCTTGATCTGGCCAAGTGTTGTAAAGGGTGTTTTCTTCACCAGGGAAAGAATTCTTCGGTCATCCACCACAGTTGTTTTCCGTGGTCTTCCGGGTCTTTTGGTGTTGCTGAGCTCACCGATGCGTTCCTTCTTTTCAAGAATATTCCAAACAGTTGTTTTGGCCACGCCTAATGTTTTTGCTATCTCTCTGACGTTTTTTGTGTGTTTTTTCAGCCTAATGATGGCTTGCTTCACTGATAGTGACAGCTCTTTGGATCTCATCTTGAGAGTTGACAGCAACAGATTCCAAATGCAAATCGCACACTTGGAATGAACTCTGGACCTTTTATCTGCTCTTTGTAATTGGGATAATGAGGGAATAACACACACCTGGCCATGGAACAGCTGAGAACCCAATTGTCCCATTACTTTTGGTCCCTTAACAAGTGGGAGGCACATATGCAAACTGTTGTAATTCCTACACCGTTCACCTGATTTGGATGTAAATACCCTTAAATTAAAGCTGACAGTCTGCAGTTAAAGCACATCTTGTTCGTTTCATTTTAAATCTATTGTGGTGGAGTATAGAGCCAAAAATTTTACAATTGTGTTGATGTCCCAATATTTATGGACCTGACTGTATAAGAGGTTAAATGTCTGTATCCCCAATCATGACATTAGCCTTGTATCTGCTATTTAAAATAGCAGAAACCTAAATGGCCATGGTCAGTGTTGGACTGGGGTTTTTTAGGCACACCAGGGAAAATGATTTTTTGGCCTAACCACCAGATCATCAATAAAGTCTAATAGTCTTTGATTCAAAGAAATAGACCCAAGTCGCAAGTGATTGGCTCCAAAGGAAACTGCAAATGTTTGTTTTTCTTCTAGAACTTTGGGACCCATAGCGGTATCAGAGCCTGGGCCACCGGAGGATCCTCTGGTACTCTGGTGGGACAGTCCGACACTGGCTAGGGTGCCCACTGCACTCTGGAGCCAGCGCCATCTTTAAAGACTAGTCGTCCACCGTACATATTTGCCAGAGGTCAGAAAGGGGTTTTGTGGGAATTAAAAAGATGAATGCACTATACTTAGGATTTGTCATCAATATCTAATCAGTGGGGATCTAATTCACCGATCAGCTGTCAGAGTGGGCAGAAGCAAACTTCATTAAAGGAGTTGTCTCACTTCAGCAAATAGCATTTATTATGTAGAGAAAGTTAATACAAGGCACTTACTAATGTATTGTGATTGTCCATATCGACTCCTTTGCTGGCTGGATTAATTTTTCCATCACATTTATTTACACTGCTTGTATCCATGGTTAAGACCACCCTGTAATCCAGCAGCGATGTCCGTACTTGCACACTATAGGAAAAAGCACCAGCCTATATGCGCTTCCGCTGTCTCAGCCACCACAGAGGCTGACACTTTTTCCTATAGTGTGCAAGCACGGCCATCGCTGCTGGATTGCAGGGTGGTCATAACCATGGGAAGGAGCAGTGTATAATGTGATGGAAAAAGGAAGCAATATGGACAATCACAATACTTAATAAATGCCACTTGCTGAAGTGACAAAACCTCTTTCATCTGTGACATCATGTCCATCAGTCATGTGGCCTTCATGCTCAGTCTCATAAAACGTGAATAGGACCGTGCTGCAATATCAAGTACAGCCACTAGACAACGTACAAGACTGTGCTTCGTATACTATGAAGATCCGCTGATTGTCATGGGTGCTGGGAGTCAAATGCCCACCAAGCAGATATTCTGAGGATAGGTCACCAACCCCTTTCCTGTTCCCTATATCAGATTACTTTACACCAGGGATGCCAACCTGCGGCCCTCCAGCTGTTGCAAAACTACAACTCCCAGCATGTCCAGACAGCAGGGTGGATTTGATTTAAATCAAAATGATTTAAATCACGATTTTAATCACTAGTCAGTAAGGCTTGATTTAAATCATAGTTTTTTACATAAAGACAAATTCTTTCTGGTATAACTTATAATATGCAAGTAGATGAAGATTTTTAGAATAACAACTTTTCATATTAGTTTGATTAGGTTGTTTCTGCATTCATAGGTTTGTAGAAGTTAGGATTAAGGTATTTTTCTCAACTCTGTTCATGTTATAACATTTTTGCTGTGAAGAAGAGGCATGTGATCTCTGCTGAGTCAAATTCAGTTTCTAGAACTGCAAAAGTAAACCAAGCATCTGTGATAATATCTTGTAGGCAGAGAAACTGCCCAATAATCTTACAAAAACCTCTGGAAGAGCATGACATTGTGAATGGATTAATGGAATTTATTTACCAAAAAAATGTACACATATAGAAACATAGAATGTGTCGGCAGATAAGAACCATTTGGCCCATCTAGTCTGCTCAATATACTGAATACCATGAATAGCCCCTGGCCCTATCTTATATGAAGGATGGCCTTATGCCTATCCCATGCATGCTTAAACTCCTCCACTGTATTTGCAGCTACCACTTCTGCAGGAAGGCTATTCCATGCATCCACTACTCTCTCAGTAAAGTAATACTTCCTGATATTACTTTTAAACCTTTGCCCCTCTAATTTAAAACTATGTCCTCTTGTAGCAGTTTTTCTTCTTTTAAATATTCTCTCCTCTTTTACCTTGTTGATTCCCTTTATGTATTTAAAAGTTTCTATCATATCCCCTCTGTCTCGTCTTTCTTCCAAGCTATACATGTTAAGGTCTTTTAATCTTTCCTGGTAAGTTTTATCCTGCAATCCACGTACTAGTTTAGTAGCTCTTCTCTGAACTCTCTCCAAAGTATCAATATCCTTCTGGAGATATGGTCTCCAGTACTGCGCACAATACTCCAGATGAGGTCTCACTAGTGCTCTGTACAGCGGCATGAGCACCTCCCTCTTTCTACTGGTAATTCCTCTCCCTATACACCCAAGCATTCTGCTAGCATTTCCTGCTGCTCTATGACATTGTCTGCCTACCTTTAAGTCTTCTGAAATAATGACCCCTAAATCCCTTTCCTCAGATACTGAGGTTAGGACTGTATCACTGATTTTATATTCTGTTCTTGGGTTTTTACGCCCCAGGTGCATTATCTTGCACTTATCAACATTAAAGTTTAGTTGCCAGATTTTTGACCATTCCTCTAGTTTTCCTAAATCCTTTTCCATTTGGTGTATCCCTCCAGGAACATCAACCCTGTTACAAATCTTTGTGTCATCAGCAAAAAGACACACCTTACCATCGAGGCCTTCTGCAATTTCGCTGATAAAGATATTAAACAATATGGGTCCCAGAACAGATCCCTGAGGTACCCCACTGGTACCAAGACCATGGTCTGAATATACTCCATTAACTACAACCCTCTGTTGTCTGTCCCTCAGCCACTGCCTAATCCATTCAACAATATGGGAGTCCATGTACAGCCTTATTCTACATAATTAAAAAACGAATCTTTATTTCATGATGGAATAACCTTTGGATGGTAATATATTTTCATCAAAAAAGCATTTTATATTAAAAAAAAATCTGATTCAAATAAAAAAAATCCTATTTAAAAAAAAAAAAAAAAACTTTATTTTTCAAAATCATAGATTTTTATCCACCCTGCCAGACAGCCTACAGAAGGCATGGAGGGCCGTAGGTAGAGCATCCCTGCTCTACACTTCCTGAAAATCTTCTGAATATAGGTCGGAACACCCCAAGTGAAAAATTGGTTTAATACCAATCCAACATTTTATTTTTTTTTTTCCTACAAACAGTGCTGAAAGAAAAAGTGGAGAAAAAAAAAGCACAGAAATGCACATTAAATTCCTAAAAACTATTCTAGCACCCCTTTAATACCACTGAACTTGACCATAGATAAATATGGGCACTATAGAGCAATGCGGATTTCTGTCGAATATTTTGTTACAACTCTCAGGCCACACTCACATGGAGTTTCAGAATTTCTGAAGTTCATTTTGGTGTGTAATACACGTATGTTACACACCAAAATCCACTTCTAATTTAGGCTAGTTTCACACTAACCGCAAGGAGCTCAGGCAGGCTGTTCCAGCGGGTGAACAGCCTGTCGGATCAGTGCTGCAGCTAGTGGGGCCGGAGTCAGTGGGGCCGGAGCGGTAGTCCGGGGGAACACGTGCACTAGCAGCAGAACGGATCCGACAGGCTATTCACCCGCCGGAAACGCCTGCTGGAGTACCTTGCCACTAGTGTGAAAGTAGATTTAGGCTACTTTCACACCTGCATTTAGGTGCGGATCAGTCTGGTAAAATTATATATATATTTTTTTTTTGTTCATGATAATGCAAACGGATCCGTTTTGACTTACATTGAAAGTCAATGGGAGGTGGATCCGTTTTCAATTGCACCATATTGTGTCAGTGAAAATGGATCCATCCCTATTGACTTACATTGTAAGTCAGGACGGATCCGTTTGGCTCCACATTGCAAGCAGCATTTTGGTGTCCGCCTCCAGAGCGGAATGCAGGCGGAACGGAGGCAAACTGATGCATTCTGAACGGATCCTTATCCATTCAGAATGCATTGGGGCTGAACTGATCTCACAAGCGGACCCAGAAACGCCAGTGTGAAAGTAGCCTTAGCTGTGTGAAGATGCCCTTAAAATTACTACTGACTCAAAGGTTACTATTGAGCTGATGGTTATTTTTAGGGAATATTAACCCCCCCCCCCCCAACCGTCACATTATAATTGGAAGAATCCTACTAAAAATGTCACCTTTTTATTGAATTTATGTGCAAAGTAAATGTAGCTGGCGCACAACTCAGGCGACTAAAGTGCATTTTAACCCTTTAGTGACATGCCGGTAATTAATTTTAGCCTCTTAAAAATTTTCTTCGATTTAGCTATGAAACCTTGAATTTTGAAAGGCAAGTTGTAGTTTTTTTTTGTTTAGTTTTTTTTAAAGAGGGCCTGTCTTCTCTCCTGCCATGATTTAGTAACTACTTGCATTCCCCATGTAATCACAATTCTGGAACATCTATTCTTATGACTCTATGCTGTGCCATTCCTTTATTATTCCTGCTAGAAGTTTACAGGTACTGATGGGTGTTACCAGTAGTGCAGGGACAAACCCCCAACTCGTAACACCCCTCTGCACCTTTACTGCTGACAATTCATTCATAACTTCTAGTAGAAATAATAAGGAATGGCACAACATAGAGACATAAGAATAGAGGTTTCAGAATGGTTAGTACATGGGGAATGCAAGTAGTTACTACAGCAGACATGTCTGGAGAGGAGACCGGTCCTCTTTAATCTTCTTAGGGTACATATAGTGCATTAAATAACATTGCTTTATTTTTGGGAAGAAAAAAACCTGCATTTTAACACTATTTTGTAGGATTTATTTTTTTAATGTTTACGGTGTGGTATAAGTAATATAACTATTCTGTGGGGCAGTAAAATTAGGATGATGCAAAATTTATCACGTTTTTATAACACTTGCACAATAAAAACTGTTGTTTCTACAAAATAATCTTTTTGTGTCGCTGCATTCCAATATTTTTATAACGACATAACTGTGTGAGGGCTAATTTATTAGTGATAATCGCTATTAGTGTAGTGTGTCACAGATATTGCTAGAGAAGCTGTCTGCATATTGTGTGGTAAAGATATAGACAGGAGAAACAGTGTAAGTGGACACTTTACTGATGTTTATGTGTGGGGGGTATAAGTGTTGGTGAGAATTTGATGCCGTGGTCCGGACGCTGGCAAATGTCTGGGTCATGGCGTCAATACATGGCCTAGTTTGGACAGAGGGGTGATTGGTTGGGCAGGCGCTCGCTCATCTTCTGAAAGTGAAAGCAGCTAAAACCTGCTTTCACTTTCAGCTGCTGTTAGGGATGAGCGAACTTGTATTTTCAAGTTTGGCATACAAGGTTCAGGTCATCTAGGAATTCGTTTTGGATTCCGCTACCATGGACCATAACTTATGGTCTGTGGGAGCGGACATAACAGAATTCTTAGATAACCTGAACTCGAACCTTGTATGCTGAGCTTGAAAACACAAGTTCGCTCAACACTAGCTGCAATCATTCCGACCGACCCGATTTCTAAAGGCTATAGGGGAGATTTATCAAACAACTGTATTTTACACCAGTCTTAAAAATCTCCTGCACTGCCAGAAGATGAGCCTAATTTATAATGAGGCACACACCTCCTCAAAAATTAGGTGCACCCTCCCACAGTCTGCGTGCCAGCTGCAAGTGGCCATAGATTTCAATCTGGTGCAAATAGTTAAAACTGGCACAAATGAAGATAAAGGTGTTGGGCCCCATCATGTTTTTCAAAGGGGGACAGCGTAAAAGCGGCATTTGCAACAAACCTTCTGGCAAGTGGTATTTAGAAATTGGCAAACAAAGGTGTGACTTTTTTTTTTTTAAACACCAGAAAAGTGGTACAGGGAGATGATAAATCTCCCTCTTAAAAGCGATGTACACCTTTGGGGACAGATTTTTTTTATTATTGCACTGTACGTATTTTGAGCTAAAAATATATTTTTCAATTGGCCTTTATTAAAAAATACGGAATCCTTTTTTGTGTACATAGCTGAGATGCTGTAGTAGCTGCCTGCGGATTTTTTGTCTTTTCCGTCATCTATGGAGCTGACAGGCTCCTTTATCTCTGCTCTCTGACATTATAAACACTCTCAATCCTTACTGATAAGAATGTGACTTAATGTCCTCTTGGTAGTTTAGAGAAAAGGTTTATTAGATGACCAGGCACAAAGTGAAAGTACCAATCACACAGCTAGAAAAAACAGTTAACTGTGACAGAATGGTTCAATATTTTTATAAAGGCCAATTGAAAATATGATTTTTAGCCAAAAATTTGTGAAATGCAATCATGCACAAAAATTGCCTCCAAAGGTGTACATAGCCTTTAATTTCCTAAGGGCTGTTTCACACGAGTGTTTGCAGTCCGGGAATCACATTCTGTGTGAGCGTGATCCTTCGTTCTGGACACTGCTCATCTTGCAGGAGATCACAGCATTATAATGATTTTAATGCTATGTGCCTCTGCATGACTTTACTTTTACAGGATCATACTGACATAAAGCTGTCACTATGATTCTGTAGCGTGATTAAAGAGGACCCGTCACCTCTCCTGACAAGTCTGCTGTAGTAACTACTTGCATTCCCCATGTAATAACAACTCTGGAGTATCTACTCTTATGGCTCTATGTTCTGCATTCCTTTATTACTTCTACTAGAAGTTCTGAATGAATTGTAAAGGTACAGCTGTGTGTTACCAGTTTGGGGTGTGTCCCTGCACAGTCTGAAACCAGCAGCACTAATTGGACAGAGTCAGACACACCTGCTACTGGTAATACCCAGCAGTACCTTTACTGCAGACTGCTGGCAATTTATTTGTAAACTTCTAGCAGGAATAATACAAGAATGGCACAACATAGAGTCATAATAGTAGATGCTCCAGAATTGTTATTATATGAGGAATGCAAGTAGATACTAAAACTGACATGTCAGGAGAGGTGACACGTCCTCTTTAAACAACCTACCCACCTGACACACCTACAGCTGTTGATAAAGGCTCATGGTGAGCAGGCCCACATTTTCACTCACTACATAGACCCTAGTAGGGTTTCCTATAAATGGACTCTCCATGCTTCTGGTCTGCCATTCTGTGGAACACCTGACTCATTTCTGAACACAGGAACATGCTGGTACACCAAAGAAGACCACCCATAAATATTTTTCTGAAATGCATACTCAGTCAATTATTACTCAAACAATTATGTGCATCGATCAAAAAAAAATGACCTACTATTTAAACACAGTTTTTCGTGTTAAGTATATTAAAGAGTCTCTGTCTGCATGATCAACCCTATTAAAGGGGTTCTTGGCTTTTGCTATATTGAGGACCTATGCTCAGGATAGGTCATCAATATCCGATCGGCGGGTGTCTGACTGCCACCACCCCCAAGATCAGCTGTATGAAGAGAACGCATTACTCGTACTAGCGCTGTGTTCTCTTCTCTGTTTACCTGCTCAATGTTGAGACTGCAGCAGTGTAATTACAGGTCCTCCATCCCAGTCACTTCAATGGAATGGCCTTCTTCTATTCATTTAAATATAATCGCTCCTCCCCATGCTGTGGAGGAGATCACTGCATGTAATAGCAGCAGTCTCCTCCGCTAGATAGCAAGCAATCGCCGGGAAGGAACACTTCCTTCCGGCAATCGCTTGGCTGATCTGCCTGTCTAATACAGGCTTCAGTCAATAGGGTCGCCTCCTGTCCATTGTGTCTATGAACCATGGGGTTGCCAGAAAGCATTTTTTTTTATGCTTGCCACAAAGCAATTTTTTTAATGCTGTGTAAATGCTGTAAAGAACAGCTCAGGCAAGATGGCCGCCCCTATAATAATGTTCAGGAAATAAGATTTTAAAAACAAATCTACAATCAGAAAATAAAAACAGATTAGAAAAAAAGGAAATGTGTTACTATCTGGTTTTAACTGGCAGCTAACATTTAAGGTGACACATTTCCTTTAAATACCAGATACAGTGCTGAATGGGCAAAAATACCTGTGGAGACATGCAAAAAGCTGGTCTGCAATTATAGGAAGCGTTTGATTTCTGTAATAGTCAATAAAGCTTTTCTATTGATTATTGAGAAGGGTATGAATAATTTTGGACTGGACACTTTTTGTTCAAATGTAAATAAAAGCTGAGAAATGTTTTTTTTTCCCCCCACAATAATGCCTCTTGTACATCGTCTTATTATCTTTTGGGAGACACCTATGTCATTTCCCGTCAAAAAATTACTTGCTGGTTGAATAAAAGTAACTTTAAGTCAAAATTTGCCAGGGGTATGAATAATTATGGGCAGCACTGTAAGTACACTTCTGTAAAAATGGGAAATACCATGTGCCACTTAGAATCTGGTGCCTTTGTATGTGGTAGAGGGACCTTAGTCAGGGGCAGACATTTGGCATGTAGACTCACTGTATCACTGAATGCCTTAAATACTGTACATCCATCGCTCAGATGAAACATTTAGCATGACTTTTCTATCCACAGAGGCAATAAGCAGATCTGACAACTTCGACAAATGTGTCGCCAATCATTTGCCTTATCAACAAAATTTGTAATGATGACTGGAGTCAGCAGAAAATTGCAGGCAAGAACAAAGGGGGGATTAGTGGAGATGGACTCTGCTAGTAAATGGGATTTCCAGGTAACCGGCAGATTAATATAATACCGCATAGTGTAATGGTCTGATGTGAAGAAGGCATCTGGTCTGAAAGAAAAAAAAAAGTGCTCAATGTGGATTACGCCATGAAATGAACAGCCAGAACTGGTGATCGTTACAACTATGACATCATTTCTTGCTTAGCTCTTATTTTCACAACAGTTTTTTGTTGTTTACAGACATTTCATAACCATATTCACTAATGCAAAGTCCACATGCGAGAGGGTGTATCCAGACCAGAGGGCATATCTGGGAACACTTACTCGGAACTCACGTCGTAATCCTTTACTAAAATATTTCTAAAAGTAAAAGTACAGAGGAGGAAAACGGACTCACTTGCACCAAAGGAAACTGTGCAGGCTTAAAGGGGCTTTTTGAGCCTGTTTGAGGAGACCCAAACAAGGGTCTCAAAAATCTTGGAGGAAAAAAATCGATTTGGAGCTGTCTTTAGAGATAATTACTTGCCACTAGGGTCTGTTTCTATGATTTAAACGTATTAGACAAATTGATGTTATAGGGGTTGGGCACCAAAAATAATTTCCTCTGGTGGGCCCAAGGAACCCCAGTCCAACGCTGCTCCCAACGATCAACTATTAATGATCTATCCTAAGAAAAGCCATCATCAGAGTTGACTTATTATGACGACCCCTTTCCACAGGCACTTTTAGGGTATACAGATGTGTTCTTCCTTACTTTCCCTCTTGGTTTGGGATATCCCAAGATCTGTGATGTGAAATGACCAGCTTTGGGGGAAAAAATAATACTTTTTGTGTTACTCTGTCAGGCATAATGAGTAGAGATTAGCAAATCAATTCATACCAATCAGTTTGTTCATCAAACAGACTTCTTGAGCAGCGAAGGGTTGGCCCTTCTGCTCAAGAGACTCCTCCGTCCCCCTTGATTGACAGGGCCAGAAGTCTTCCCTAGCCCTGTCAATCCAAAGCCTGCACTGTTCCTTCTAATAGCGGTGCAAGTGCAGAGGCTCTGCTGCTTCTACCAGCGCAGCACAGATGTCGACTGTGCACATCCTGACACATTCCGGTTCACTCATCTCTAGTAGTTTTTCTTTTCTAAAACTGGTCATTTCACGCATTCACCTTGTGATCTCTTAAAACAAAAGGAAAGAGGTGCACATCTGTATCAACGGCACATCTGTATCAACGGCATAAGGGAGGTCCCCCACTCTCAACACCAGAACTGAGAGATGCCATGTATAACATGGAAGGCCATTCATTTTGTGGCTGCCTACTGATAGTATCTGACTTTTGGGAGTACTATCTCTCCTTGGGGAGGGCGCCTTAATTGGCGTAAGGAGACTTACAGGCCATACATGCTCCTCTGGTATTCTGGGAATAGCGGGATGCAAACGAGCTCTTAACAAGCTCTGCCTCTAATGCAACCAGACGTAAGGCAGCTATTCTATAAGTTAATGTTTAACCCTTTAAATAGTCCTTGAGACACGACTCAGATATTAAATAAGCCAGCATTTCATCTGCAGACAGCTGATTTGGGGAGATTGCCCCCTGTACCCAGTTAAGCTAGTACTCTCTGCTCTGCACTGATCAGGGGAAATCACCCCAAAACAGCTGTCTGCAGATAGGTTGCTGGCTTATTTATTATCAAAGTCATGCCTCAAGGCCTGTATAAAGGGTCGAACGTTGACTTATAGCAAAGCTGTCTTACATCTGGTGGCATCAGAGGCAGAGCTTGTTAAGAGCTCGTTTGCATCCCTGTCTTACCATAGTATCTGACTGGCATGCTTCCGTACGGCAATCAATTAATTACAGTAATGCAATTATTCAGACATCAATAAATAATGGTAAGGGTGGCTTCACACACATCGTTTTTTGGAAAATGCCACAGCAGTTTTCTAAACCAAAGGCAGAAGTGGACCCGGCGCGAAACCTGCATGCATTTCAAACCAAAATACACTGCATAAGAAGATGGAGAAACAGAAGATTTAATAGTGAGCATGTCTTCAATGTGATGTCTGGAGGCAACTCCATCCTAATCCTGTCCTATCCTATCCTCCAGTCACTTCCAGTAAGTAAGACCATTATTATTTGTATCAGCCAAGACATGAACTTCCACATGACACACAACTTCTTCACACCCATCTTTCTGTTCTTACTAATGTTCCAATTTTATTATAGAGAAGGTGGTTGAAAACTTCAAGCTGGAGGCTGCATCTAAAATAGCACAGCCTGAAGTCCCAAGACTGACGGCAGTTAACTTGAAGGTGTAGAGAAAGCCTACAGGACGCCCACCTTATAACGGTCAGATGTCTCAGCCATGACTGTACTTTCATTTGAAGTGAAAATGACAATGTGAAGATGTAGCTTTTGTAAATATGTACTATTAAAATATGCAAAATGTGGAGACCAGGCTTTCTTACAGAACTAAACCTCAGTCATGTGACCCTCACAAGCATCATGTGACCCTCACAAGCATCATGTGACCTGGCTTTTAGTTAAATGCCCAGTTATCCAACATAGTGGTCCCCAACCTTTTTACAGGAGGGGGGGGGGGGGTTTCTGGTCGGCGCTGACTGATAACAAAACACAAGATGCATATTAGAATGTAGAACGATGGGGTTAATGGCATCAGGTACATGCTGGAGTAACTTGCTGTTAATATGAGTCACATTGTTTTATCAATTTGGACCTGCATGTGCCTCACATTACTAGTAAGTAACCTCATCATTTGTACCTCACATTAATGGTTAACCCAAGGTTGCCTGATATTTGATGAGGTGCTTGGGGCCACTTACTTTTAATGTGAGGTACATGGGGATACTAAAGTAATAGCACCGTGTACCTCAGATTAATAATAGGTGACCCCATCCTCTCAAATTATGGCTACTGGCAATATTGCGGTTAATGAGTCACAATAACCCCAAAGCTGGCTGCCTGATCTTGCTGTGTGTGGGACGGGGTGTGGGCGGGGTACCTGTGCCGGCTGCTTTCAGAGCACTAATGGCTGGCGACTGGAGAACACAAGACTCAGGAGGAGGCTGCTGCCGTCGCCGAGCACACTAGCTGATACGGCGCAGCGGTAAACCCTCCCCCGTCCCTCCTCCTACTTTAATATTAGCCACACATTCATTGGTGGCAGTGGTGCGGGCAGCGTCAGAGCCCGCTCATTTTATTGGGCTCTGCGGCAGTTGCGTCATGGGAGGGAGGGATTCCCTCCCTCCTTCTCCACTGACTCTGGCCACTCTGATGTGGCATCTCCGCTCCTCTCTCCTCTGCAGCCCGGCAAACAATCTTCCAGGGACCGGTCCTGGGCCGTGGCCCAGCGGTTGGGGACCGCTGATTCAACAGGTGAATAGTAATGTACTTAACAGCAGAACATAGCATATTTTCGGCCGTATATGATGCACTTTTTCCCCCAAAAGTGGGGGGGACATGACAGTGCGTCTTATGGGGCGAATACTAATAAGCACTCATTAATACAGCAGTGAATACAGCACTCCTTGTACTGGCTCTGTGCTCACTGCTTCCTGGTATTCGTCTGCTGGCACCGCATGCTCTGCTGTGACTTGTGGACAGTGTGAGGACGTCGGCGTGCTCTATGAACTCACATTGTGTGACATCGGTTCACAGCAGAGCGCGGCAGGAAGAGTGATGGATCCCAGGAGCGGCAGTGGCCTCCAGAACAGGAAAGGTGAGATGATTTTATTTTTTTTTTGTCTGATCTGAGGTCTGATTAGGCCTCATGCACACGGCCGAGAGCGGTCCGTGGTAACCCGGCCGGGATTCCTTCTGACAGCAGGAGCGCACGGCGTCATTGGTTGCTATGACGCCGTGCGCTTCATGCCGCAGCTGCTGTACAGTGATACACTGGTATAGATCATACAAGTGTATCACTGTACAGCAGCGGCGGCATGAAGCGCACGGCGTCATAGCAACCAATGACGCCGTGCGCTCCTGCTGTCAGAAGGAATCCCGGCCGGGTTACCACGGACCGCTCTCGGCCGCGGAACACGGCCGTGTGCATGAGGCCTTACCCTGGGGCTCTGAGCTGAGGTCTGATTAACCCTGGGGCTCTGAGCTGAGGTCTGATTAACCCTGGGGCTCTGAGCTGAGGTCTGATTAACCCTGGGGCTCTGAGCTGAGGTCTGATTAACCCTGGGGCTCTGAGCTGAGGTCTGATTAACCCTGGGGCTCTGAGCTGAGGTTTGATTAACCCTGGGGCTCTGAGCTGAGGTCTGATTAACCCTGGGGCTCTGAGCTGAGGTCTGATTAACCCTGGGGCTCTGAGCTGAGGTCTGATTAACCCTGGGGCTCTGAGCTGAGGTCTGATTAACCCTGGGGCTCTGAGCTGAGGTCTGATTAACCCTGGGGCTCTGAGCTGAGGTTGATTAACCCTGGGGCTCTGAGCTGAGGTTGATTAACCCTGGGGCTCTGAGCTGAGGTCTGATTAACCCTGGGGCTCTGAGCTGAGGTCTGATTAACCCTGGGGCTCTGAGCTGAGGTTGATTAACCCTGGGGCTCTGAGCTGAGGTTTGATTAACCCTGGGGCTCTGAGCTGAGGTCTGATTAACCCTGGGGCTCTGAGCTGAGGTCTGATTAACCCTGGGGCTCTGAGCTGAGGTCTGATTAACCCTGGGGCTCTGAGCTGAGGTCTGATTAACCCTGGGGCTCTGAGCTGAGGTTGATTAACCCTGGGGCTCTGAGCTGAGGTTGATTAACCCTGGGGCTCTGAGCTGAGGTCTGATTAACCCTGGGGCTCTGAGCTGAGGTCTGATTAACCCTGGGGCTCTGAGCTGAGGTCTGATTAACCCTGGGGCTCTGAGCTGAGGTCTGATTAACCCTGGGGCTCTGAGCTGAGGTCTGATTAACCCTGGGGCTCTGAGCTGAGGTCTGATTAACCCTGGGGCTCTGAGCTGAGGTCTGATTAACCCTGGGGCTCTGAGCTGAGGTCTGATTAACCCTGGGGCTCTGAGCTGAGGTCTGATTAACCCTGGGGCTCTGAGCTGAGGTCTGATTAACCCTGGGGCTCTGAGCTGAGGTCTGATGAAAAATATTTTTCCCCCTCTTATTTTACTCCTCTAAAACCTAGGGCGAAAAATACGGAATATATTATATACACTATTACTATATGCAGCATCTCATAATGCCTGCCAGTGTCTGTGTAGGAGCAGATGTCATCAATATTAAAAAGCCTGGACAACCCCTTTAACCACCTAACTTAGAAATTGAGTCAGAAAATAATAGTGGGTAAAACCTGCTTTTACTTTCACTTTCAGCTGCATTCACAGCATCCCAATTTACTGAACAGATTGCTGTTATTCTGGTATTATCTGAAAGCTTGGAATGCCAGCCTTTAAACAATACAAAGCTTGT